>NC_133325.1:581503949-582103949 GCF_042186555.1 Aquarana catesbeiana
GTATGTATATATATATATGTATGTGTATATATATATATATATATGTATATATATATATGTATATATGTATATATATATATGTATATGTATATATATATGTATATATATATATGTATGTATATATATGTGTATATGTATATATAGATATATATCTATAGATATGTAACGAGGTTTCTTAAAAGATCGTTTAAAACGATGAACAAAAAATCGGATAGGAAGGAAAAGCACATGGAGCAGTATACAAGGTAATAAACACAAGAGAAAAACACGACAAGTACTTACTTTTTTTAAGAACTTTCCGGATACGTCGGTATTGATCCGGCTCCCTGAGTTTCAGGTCAGACCATCTTTTTCGCAGTTGATCTTTGGAGCGCTGGACCCCAAAAGATGCCTGCAAAGTCTCCACGACCTTCGCCATTATTTTGGCCTTGCGCAAATTTGGCCGTGCGTACGGCCCATAATTGCCATCATAGTCGTCTTTGTGAAGAATGGCCACCATCTCCACCATCTCTTTAAAACTCATATTAGAGGCCTTAAATCTAGGCCTCATAGATTTCGCAGACGTTCCAGCCTCCGGGCTGTCTCCACTACCTGAGGTCGTCAACATTTCAGGTGTCTCCGCCATTCTTTAACTCCACTACGCGCCGTAACAAAAAATGGGCGGAGAACATGAGTTAAAATCGAACGTCAGGGGCGGGCGACGCAGGCGGAGTTTCACACATGCGTAGTGTATAAAGAGGGGCCTTGCGCACGTGTCGTACGTACGTTCTGTGCGTCGAATTAGGGGGCGGAGAACATGAGTTAATTTCGAACGTCAGGGGCGGGCGACGCAGGCGGAGTTTCACACATGCGTAGTGTATAAAGAGGGCCCTTGCGCACGTGTCGTACGTACGTTCTGTGCGTCGAATTAGGGGGCGGAGAACATGAGTTAATTTCGAACGTCAGGGGCGGGCGACGCAGGCGGAGTTTCACACATGCGTAGTGTATGAAGAGGGCCCTTGCGCACGTGTCGTACGAACGTTCTGTGCGTAGGTGATAGTGGACCAGGACGTTACAAAACGAAGGTAATTTTAAATATATTTTTTTTGGGTTTTATGGTCATGACTTTGTAGCAAGCGGCCTATATGGCTTGATAGATTGATGAGGCCTACATAGGGAGAAGATGATGAGGGGTTAGCCGAAACCTATAATAAAAGTGTTTTTTGTCTTGTGACTTCATCTTTTCCAGATATAATGAATCCCCTATTTAAGGATCCAGAGTTCCTTACATCTTTTATTTCCAAATATCGAGAGATGAGGAATTTGTGGGAGGTGAAACACCCTCAGTATTATGCTAAGCATGTGAGGAAGTCAACGCTGGAGAGACTTCTGGCCTTTGTCCAGGCGACCATCCCGGAAGCAACAATGGAGACATTGCTCAAGAAAATTGGGGGCTTGAGGAACATGTATAAGAGGGAGCATAAGAAGATCCAGGAATCAAGGAGATCAGGAGCATCAGCAGATGATGTTTATGTACCCAGGCTGTGGTACTATAATCAACTACGTTTTCTGGATGACCAGAATGAAGCCAGGCCATCACTTTCAACCCTTCCCTCCACCCTTCCCTCCACCCCAGCAGAGGCTGATGAGGAGCAAGCTGGGTCTTCCATCCTGGATGAACCAGATATGACCATCTGGAGTCAGGTAAATTATTTTAACAAATATTTACTGTACTAATATTAATGATGTTAACTGGATGTTATAATTGTCTAAAATAATTTGGCACTCAAAATTGGGTATACATATCAATTGACAGTAGTGGCTAAATATGTTTGGCACCTGCTTGAAATAATTAGGGTGTCTGATTAGACTCTTTTATTAAAGAGAAGTATTCACATTGAATTTGCTATTCATGAGAAGCAAACTGTGTGTCATTGATGAACCCAAAAAAATATACTCAAACTATTGTCCTTTTTTTATACACAGGATGAGTCCATCCAGGAGGAATGTGGGGAAAGTGGCAGGCAGGAGGAGACCAGGCCCATGGACAGCCTGGAGGAGGCCGGATTCACCATCATCCTGGAGGAGGCTGGGCCCAGTGTCAGGCAGGAGGTGGCTGCTCCCAGTGAGGTGGCTGCTCCCAGTGAGGTGGCTGGGCCAAGTGAGGTGGCTGGGCCAAGTGAGGTGGCTGGGCCCAGTAGGAGCCTGACCGAATCCCAAGTGCCTCCCCTCCACCTTCCCAAAAAAAGGGCCAGGAAGGGGATGGTCACACAGGACGCATCCCTGCGCCTCATGCAAGAGGCCACCCGTTTTTTAAGGAGCCCCCCCGAAGCGGAAGAATCCTATGGCTGCTACTTAGCCAGCAGGCTTCTTCAGATGAATAGGGAGCAGCGCCTCATTTGTGAGCGCCTATTTGGGGAAACAATCCATAAGGGGCTGCAGGGCACGCTAACACAAAACACCCAACTACATGAGGCAGCCCCCCCTCCTCCTCCTCCTCCTCCTCCTCCTGCCACAACTGAAACACCAGAGCCACAGCCTCAAAAGAAGGCTACAGGGAAGGCTGCAGGGCAGCGTGGAGGAAAGGCTGCAGGGAAGAGAAGAAAATGATGACCTGGGTTCAGTCTGGTCTGACAGAAGACGCAGGCTGTTGTAGGACCACAGTCTGGGGACATCTAGATCATCTGCTGGTGCTGTTGATCTCTGGGATTCTTGGACCAGATTGTGCTCCCTCTTATATGGACTCCGCAAGATCCCAATTTTCTGGTACACCGACTTTTTCCAGCGTTGACTTCCTCTTTATTTTATTTTGACCATGAATAAATGGATCATTTTTTGAGTTTAGCAAAAGACTTTTTATGTTTTTTCTTTGAAATCATTGATTTTACACACAATGTTAAATTAACAAGGGACAACAATCTCATTGAGTTAGAAAAAAAACACACCAAAAATACATTACTAATGTTAATAATGTTCAAGTGGTAAGTCTTGAAAATCCAAAAATTTACGTAACCAAAAACGGTGCTTTGGGTTAACTTTATCTAAAAACTAAAAAATAATCACTATAAAAAAAAAAAAACAGAATAATGGGTTCTTTGTGGTAACTTTACAAACCTAAAAAAAAAAAAGATGAAAAAGTATTATTAGTATGGAAACATTGTTTTTAAAATGCATACTATATCATTCATGAGATCAAAGAGAAAAAGAATCCAGAAATCAGTTTGGGAGAACTCTGATTATGAACAGCAAAACACCTTCGTTCTTTATAGAGCCTTCGTAAAGAAGAAATAAAATGCGCTGCATTCAACGATCACAGATTTTGCAGCGTGATGAATGTGCTACCTACAATACGAACACTAGTTTTACTAGACCGAGTGCTTCCGTTTAGTTTTTGCTTATGAGCATGCGTCGTTTTTTTGTCCGTCGGACTAGCATACAGACGAGCGGACTTCGGGGTCCGTCGTACTTACGACGTAAAGATTTGAAGCATGCTTCAAATCTAAAGTCCGTCGGATTTGAGGCTAAAAAAGTCCGTTGAAAGTCCGGAGAAGCCCACACACGATCGGATTACCAGCCAGCTTTAGTCCGTCAGCGTCCGTTGGACTTTTGTAGACGAAAAGTCCGACCGTGTGTACGCGGCATAAGTCAGGGCTCTGGCTCGGCCATTCAAGAACAGTCACGGAGTTGTTGTGAAGCCACCCTTCGTTATTTTAGCTGTGTGCTTAGGGTCATTGTCTTGTTGGAAGGTAAACCTTCGGCCCAGTCTGAGGTCCTGAGCACTCTGGAGAAGGTTTTCGTCCAGGATATCCCTGTACTTGGCTGCATTCATCTTTCCCTCGATTGCAACCAGTCATCCTGTCCCTGCAGCTGAAAAACACCCCCACAGCTAATGCTGCCACCACCATGCTTCACTGTTGGGACTGTATTGGACAGGTGATGAGCAGTGCCTGATTTTCTCCACACATACTGCTTAGAATTAAGGCCAAAAAGTTCTATCTTGGTCTCATCAGACCAGAGAATCTTATTCCTCACCATCTTGGAGTCCTTCAGGTGTTTTTTAGCAAACTCCATGCGGGCTTTGATGTGTCTTGCAGGAGAGGCTTCCGTCGGGCCACTCTTCCATAAAGCCCCGACTGGTGGAGGGCTGCAGTGATGGTTGACTTTCTACAACTTTCTCTCATCTCCCGACTGCATCTCTTGAGCTCAGCCACAGTGATCTTTGGGTTCTTCTTTACCTCTCTCACCATGGCTCTTCTCCCCCGATAGCTCAGTTTGGCCAGATGGCCAGCTCTAGGAAGGGTTCTGGTCATCCCAAACATCCTCCATTTAAGGATTATGGAGGCCACTGTGCTCTTAGGAACCTTAAGTGCAGCAGAATTTTTTTGTAACCTTGGCCAGATCTGTGCCTTGCCACAATTCTGTCTCTGAGCTCTTCAGGCAGTTCCTTTGACCTCATGTCATGAGAGGGTTTACCCGTTGGTGGCGCTATCGGTCTCTTGGATCGCAGTACCAGTGTCCACCAGCGGGTGTCTTCCAACACCTGGGACCTGCAGTAAGAGGTCTCTCCTGCTGGTGGCACTGTTGCATCCCTGGGCCGTAGTACCGGTGTCCACCAGCTGGTGCACTCCGGCAGTGTGGAGCAAACAGCACACACTGCGCTCAGCTGTGACATGAGGTCAATTACCACAGCCTTATAAATACCCGGCAAGCCCTCATAGGCTTGCCTTGGTATCTTTCTCCCTGCGCCCTGACCTTGCTGCCTGTATCCTGATTGTGAACCTGTTTCTGTCCTGCTCTGCTCTGATCCGATCCAATCCCTATCCCAAGCCCATCCTGTTCTTGTCCCTCCTGATTCCCTTGGATCCCTGCCCTGCAGCTTTACCATCCATCCTCTCCCTGTCCTGCTGGTTTCCCCTCCTTGCCCATCTGCTGACCTCCCTGTGTATGACCTTGGCCTGGCTTTGTTTACGATTCCGGTATCTCCATTTACTTGTATATATTGTTGTTTGTAGTGGGTTTGTTGTGTTGGTTTTGCACTGTTTATATTCCTTTTACTTATCACTTGTTTAATAAACACCATTATTTCACTTACATGTGTTTCTGGTCTCCTCTGTGCAGTCCACACGGTCTGGTCAATTAGATCCCCTGACAGTATACCAAGGCCATCCCTGACCAGACGTGGCTGCATTGAGGAAACCATCGTTGGTTTGTCGGGTCTGCTAATATGGATTTCGATGAAATCATTTATTATTCTCTGCTAGCAGAAGAGGATGGTGAATAATGTCGCCAGATTTTAAAAGGGTGGACTAGTGACCAGCTGATGGAAACTATCCGATCAGCTCATTCCCTAGTGGATCAGGGGTATATGTCTTTTGAAGATGTTCAGCCCCTGATCCAGTTATGTACAAAACCAACCCTGTCATGCATTCCCGAGGGAAGTGATGATTTTTCGCCCCCCTTCAAATGTGACCAAGTTGAATCCCTGGTTTGGTTGTTGGAGGATGATAAGGCCTATTTTATGGAGCATTATTCCTCCTGTTCACAGCAGGTGTTGTCTAATTGCATCCAGTCGGTGCAATCCTTGATTAGTCAGGCTGTGTATGAATCAGCGTTTGTTCAACCTGTGCTGCAGGCATGGTCAGATCTCCTGTCTTTAGCTAAGCCACAATATTCCAGCCCTGCCATTAATCATCTGCCTTCCCAAAAATCTATCTCCCCGTCGCCTATGGCAACCTCAGCTACAGAGAAAAATCAAAAAAAAGACTGCGCTAAAAATACATATTGAACACCATATATGATTAGGTGAATAATAAAAAGCAACATTCGATTGAATATTGGAAAAATAAAAAAACCATACAATAAGAATAAGTGAATAATAAGGTGAAATAAAAACCAAATGACAACAATTGCAATGAATTTCAAAAAATATCAGAAATGAGTGAAAATGTTCAGAGAAATGAGTCCCTGGAAACAGAGCTGATAGAAGGTGATCAAACGGTTAACCAGTTAGACACTCAGCACCCAGTGAGAAATCCTTCACCTCATAAGATGTACGCTTACCATAAGCAAGCTAGATATTAGCCTATCTTTAGATATCCACACGGGGGGCACAGCTCTATGGACCTCCTCACAAGAAAGGGGTAGGCAGGAACTCTCCTGGACCGGACCTCAAACAGCATACCAGGGGAACCCAGAAATAAAAGGAATTTCCTCCATAGTGTGAATCCGTTAGGTTATTTTATTGTAAAATAGGTAAAAGCACTTACATAGATTGTAGGTTTAAAATCGTATCACAAAAAACAGCCGGCCGGCTAGCATACACCCGTTCGATAGAATGGACAACGATGACGTCAGCGCGTCGACCTTCCGACGTACGTTTCGTCCTATTGGACGTCGTCATGGGAACGGGCGACGCACTGACTCATCGCTACTTATAGAGACAAAACGAAACCAAGCCTCGCTATGAAGCTCGGATGGCGTCATCACAACATCCTGTTAGAAAAGGATGTGTGTATCAAATAGCAATGGGAAAGGCTGACGTTACCCTCGTCGGCCAATCACCAACTCCTATTTACGAGGGAAGGGTTAGATTGATAGAATGATGGAATAATGGAATGCATTAGAGGGCATGATCTAAACCTATACACGCCATCTAGTGGACCGAATGGAATTGACACTCAAAGCCACATATTATTATATAGGAGGAAAACCTAGTAAATAAGTTAAATTAAAAATATTTTTCTAATATAATTATGATATCTGAACATTAGAAAGAGTGATGATAAAAGGACCTACTGACGCCTTCAGAGAATCAGAGAGAGTTTACAAGATTTTATAGACAGCATGTCAATACAAAAAATCGTAATGTACCTAAAATAAAAATAAAAATGAAAATACAATAAAAAATATATCCAGATATTGTATTAGAAATGTCACCCCTCATGACCCGACTCGGTATTTTGGATGGAATAATGGTAGGATAGTAGGATAATATGGTGTATTGATTTAAGAATTATCTATAAAGGCGTTTAAATCTACATCAACGTTAAGCCCAAAGGGGGTGTAACACTTCAATCTGTGTATCCAGGTCATCTCGAGCCTGGAAATTCCTCGTATGACAGACCCCCCCTCCAATGTGGAGTGTACCTATCGATACCAAGGAAGATAGTTTTCCTAGGGTCGCGATCATGTGCTTCTAGATGTGCTACCTACAATACGAACACTAGTTTTACTAGACCGAGTGCTTCCGTTTAGTTTTTGCTTATGAGCATGCGTCGTTTTTTTGTCCGTCGGACTAGCATACAGACGAGCGGACTTCGGGGTCCGTCGTACTTACGACGTAAAGATTTGAAGCATGCTTCAAATCTAAAGTCCGTCGGATTTGAGGCTAAAAAAGTCCGTTGAAAGTCCGGAGAAGCCCACACACGATCGGATTACCAGCCAGCTTTAGTCCGTCAGCGTCCGTTGGACTTTTGTAGACGAAAAGTCCGACCGTGTGTACGCGGCATAAGTCAGGGCTCTGGCTCGGCCATTCAAGAACAGTCACGGAGTTGTTGTGAAGCCACCCTTCGTTATTTTAGCTGTGTGCTTAGGGTCATTGTCTTGTTGGAAGGTAAACCTTCGGCCCAGTCTGAGGTCCTGAGCACTCTGGAGAAGGTTTTCGTCCAGGATATCCCTGTACTTGGCTGCATTCATCTTTCCCTCGATTGCAACCAGTCATCCTGTCCCTGCAGCTGAAAAACACCCCCACAGCTAATGCTGCCACCACCATGCTTCACTGTTGGGACTGTATTGGACAGGTGATGAGCAGTGCCTGATTTTCTCCACACATACTGCTTAGAATTAAGGCCAAAAAGTTCTATCTTGGTCTCATCAGACCAGAGAATCTTATTCCTCACCATCTTGGAGTCCTTCAGGTGTTTTTTAGCAAACTCCATGCGGGCTTTGATGTGTCTTGCAGGAGAGGCTTCCGTCGGGCCACTCTTCCATAAAGCCCCGACTGGTGGAGGGCTGCAGTGATGGTTGACTTTCTACAACTTTCTCTCATCTCCCGACTGCATCTCTTGAGCTCAGCCACAGTGATCTTTGGGTTCTTCTTTACCTCTCTCACCATGGCTCTTCTCCCCCGATAGCTCAGTTTGGCCAGATGGCCAGCTCTAGGAAGGGTTCTGGTCATCCCAAACATCCTCCATTTAAGGATTATGGAGGCCACTGTGCTCTTAGGAACCTTAAGTGCAGCAGAATTTTTTTGTAACCTTGGCCAGATCTGTGCCTTGCCACAATTCTGTCTCTGAGCTCTTCAGGCAGTTCCTTTGACCTCATGTCATGAGAGGGTTTACCCGTTGGTGGCGCTATCGGTCTCTTGGATCGCAGTACCAGTGTCCACCAGCGGGTGTCTTCCAACACCTGGGACCTGCAGTAAGAGGTCTCTCCTGCTGGTGGCACTGTTGCATCCCTGGGCCGTAGTACCGGTGTCCACCAGCTGGTGCACTCCGGCAGTGTGGAGCAAACAGCACACACTGCGCTCAGCTGTGACATGAGGTCAATTACCACAGCCTTATAAATACCCGGCAAGCCCTCATAGGCTTGCCTTGGTATCTTTCTCCCTGCGCCCTGACCTTGCTGCCTGTATCCTGATTGTGAACCTGTTTCTGTCCTGCTCTGCTCTGATCCGATCCAATCCCTATCCCAAGCCCATCCTGTTCTTGTCCCTCCTGATTCCCTTGGATCCCTGCCCTGCAGCTTTACCATCCATCCTCTCCCTGTCCTGCTGGTTTCCCCTCCTTGCCCATCTGCTGACCTCCCTGTGTATGACCTTGGCCTGGCTTTGTTTACGATTCCGGTATCTCCATTTACTTGTATATATTGTTGTTTGTAGTGGGTTTGTTGTGTTGGTTTTGCACTGTTTATATTCCTTTTACTTATCACTTGTTTAATAAACACCATTATTTCACTTACATGTGTTTCTGGTCTCCTCTGTGCAGTCCACACGGTCTGGTCAATTAGATCCCCTGACAGTATACCAAGGCCATCCCTGACCAGACGTGGCTGCATTGAGGAAACCATCGTTGGTTTGTCGGGTCTGCTAATATGGATTTCGATGAAATCATTTATTATTCTCTGCTAGCAGAAGAGGATGGTGAATAATGTCGCCAGATTTTAAAAGGGTGGACTAGTGACCAGCTGATGGAAACTATCCGATCAGCTCATTCCCTAGTGGATCAGGGGTATATGTCTTTTGAAGATGTTCAGCCCCTGATCCAGTTATGTACAAAACCAACCCTGTCATGCATTCCCGAGGGAAGTGATGATTTTTCGCCCCCCTTCAAATGTGACCAAGTTGAATCCCTGGTTTGGTTGTTGGAGGATGATAAGGCCTATTTTATGGAGCATTATTCCTCCTGTTCACAGCAGGTGTTGTCTAATTGCATCCAGTCGGTGCAATCCTTGATTAGTCAGGCTGTGTATGAATCAGCGTTTGTTCAACCTGTGCTGCAGGCATGGTCAGATCTCCTGTCTTTAGCTAAGCCACAATATTCCAGCCCTGCCATTAATCATCTGCCTTCCCAAAAATCTATCTCCCCGTCGCCTATGGCAACCTCAGCTACAGCCCAGTTTAATCAGCCCCCTACCAAATACTACCACCCAGTCTCCAAGTGTCGCACCTATCCTGCCTTCAATCCACCTGTCTCTTCTCCTCCACTTGTAACAGTCCCATAAAACCCTTCTCTAGCTACAGTTCCTTGGTCTTCCTTCGATCCAGCTACTTTCTTTTCTTACAGCCCTGCACCTACATACAAAACTGCACGGGCTAAACCAAAAAAGAAACAAAAATCCTTCCCGACCTACACCATCTTGCCAGTAACCCAACCAGCTCCTGCTACCCAGTCTGATGTCTCGATGCCTGCCTTCCAGCCGGATGTCTTGATGCCTGCCTTCCAGCCGGATGTCTCGATGCCTGCCTTCCAGCCGGATGTCTCGATGCCTGCCTTCCAGCCGGACGTTCCAGTGCCTGCCTTCCAGCCGGACGTTCCAGTGCCTGCCACCCAGCCTGACGTTCCAGTGCCTGCCACCCAGCCGGACGTTCCAGTGCCTGACACCCAGCCTGACGTTCTAGTGCCTGCCACCCAGCCTGACTTTCCAGTGCCTGCCACCCAGCCTGACGTTCCAGTGCCTGCCACCCAGCCTGACGTTCCAGTGCCTGCTACCCAGCCTGACGTTCCAGTGCCTGCCACCCAGCCTGACGTTCCAGTGCCTGCCACCCAGCCTGACGTTCCAGTGCCTGCCACCCAGCCTGACGTTCCAGTGCCTGCCACCCAGCCTGACGATCCCGTGCCTGCCACTCAGCCTGACGATCCAGTGCCTGCCACTCAGCCTGACGATCCAGTGCCTGCCACTCAGTCTGACGAATCAGTGCCTGCCACTCAGTCTGATGATCCAGTGCCTGCCACTCAGTCTGACGATCCAGTGCCTGCCACTCAGTCTGACGATCCAGTGCCTGCCACTCAGTCTGACAATCCAGTGCCTGCTACGCCGTCTGACGCTTCAGTGACTACTGTCCAGTCCGATGTACCTATTGTCCAGCCTGGTATGCCAGCACCTGCTGTTCTGCCCGATGTGCCAGTGCCTGTGTCTGCTGCCCAGTCTAAAGTTCCAGTAGCCGCTGCCTGGTCTGATGTCTCGGTGTCGGCTTTCCAGTCCGCTTCCCAGCCTGATGTGCCAGTGTCTGCTACTCAGCCAGTTGTGCCAATGCCTGTGCCCGCGGCCCAGTTTGAGGTCCCAGTGCCTGCTGGTCAACCTGAAATCCCAGTGTCCATGTTTCAGTCTGACGCTCCAGTGACCACTGACCAGTCCGATGCACCTGTTGTTCAGCCTGTTGTGCCAGCACCTGCTGTTCTGCCTGATGTGCCAGCGCCTGTCTTTGCTGTCCAGCCTGAAGTTCCAGCACCTGCTGCCCGGTCTGATGTTTCGGTACCCACTTTCCGGTCTGATGTGCCCATCCTCCAGCTTGATATCCTGGTACCTGCCTTCCAGCCTGATGTCGTGATGTTGGTATCCCAGCCTGAGGTTTCGGTGCCCGTGTCTCAGCCTGAAGTTTCGGTGCCCGTGTTTCAGCCTGGAGTTTTGGTGCCCATGTCTCAGCCTGCTGAATCGGTGCCCGTTACCCAGTCTGTTGAATCGGTGCCCGTTACCCGGTCTGCTGATCCGTTGCCCGTTACCCAGTCTGCTAAACCGAAGTCCGTAACTTTGCCTGCCAAACCAGTACCCGTTATCCGGTTTGCCGAACCAGTGCCCGGTGTCCAGCTCGCTGAGTCGGGGCCTATTACCCAGCCCACTGGGCCGGGGTCCGTTACCCAGCTTGCTGAGCCGGTGCCTGTAATCCGGCCTGCCCTTACGGTACTCGCTGTTCGGCCTAATGATCCAGAGACTGCTGCCCAGTTTGAGGACCCGGAGCCTGCTTCCCAGCTCGATGACCCGGAGCCTGCTTCCCAGCTCGATGACCCGGAGCCTGCTTCCCAGCTCGAAGACCCGGAGCCTGCTGCCCAGCTCGAAGTGCCCATGCCCGCTGCCCAGCCTGATGTGCCTGCTGCCCAGCTCGAAGTGCCCGCTGCCCAGCTTGATGTTTTCCTGCCCGCTGTCATCTCGGATGTGCCCGTTGTCATCTCGGATGTGCCCGCTGTCTTCTCAGACGTACCCACTGTCCAGTTTGATGTACCCGATGCCCGGCCTGATGTGCCCTCATCTGTTCGGTTGGAGGCCATGAACTTTGGACAATCGCACCTTGTTGGAGCGTCCGGAGGCCGCTCCTTTAGGGGGGGTACTGTCATGAGAGGGTTTACCCGTTGGTGGTGCTATTGGTCTCTTGGATCGCAGTACCAGTGTCCACCAGCGGGTGTCTTCCAACACCTGGGACCTGCAGTAAGAGGTCTCTCCTGCTGGTGGCACTGTTGCATCCCTGGGCCGTAGTACCGGTGTCCACCAGCGGGTGCACTCTGGCAGTGTGGAGCAAACAGCACACACTGCGCTCAGCTGTGACATGAGGTCAATTACCACAGCCTTATAAATACCCGGCAAGCCCTCATAGGCTTGCCTTGGTATTTTTCTCCCTGCGCCCTGACCTTGCTGCCTGTATCCTGATTGTGAACCTGTTTCTGTCCTGCTCTGCTCTGATCCGATCCGATCCCTATCCCAAGCCCATCCTGTTCTTGTCCCTCCTGATTCCCTTGGATCCCTGCCCTGCAGCTTTACCATCCATCCTCTCCCTGTCCTGCTGGTTTCCCGTCCTTGCCCATCTGCTGACCTCCCTGTGTATGACCTTGGCCTGGCTTTGTTTACGATTCCGGTATCTCCATTTACTTGTATATATTGTTGTTTGTAGTGGGTTTGTTGTGTTGGTTTTGCACTGTTTATATTCCTTTTACTTATCACTTGTTTAATAAACACCATTATTTCACTTACATGTGTTTCTGGTCTCCTCTGTGCAGTCCACACGGTCTGGTCAATTAGATCCCCTGACACCTCATGATTCTCATTTGCTCTGACATGCACTGTGAGCTGTAAGGTCTTATATAGACAGGTGTGTGGCTTTCCTAATCAAGTCCAATTAGTATAATCAAACACAGCTGGACTCAAATGAAGGACCATGTGATATTTCAGTTTTTCTTTTTTAATAAATCTGCAAAAATGTCAACAATTCTGTGTTTTTCTGTCGATATGGGGTGCTGTGTGTACATTAATGAGGAAAAAAATGAACTTAAATGATTTTAGCAAATGGCTGCAATGTAACAAAGAGTGAAAAATTTAAGGGGGTCTGAATACTTTCCGTCCCCACTGTATATAAACATATATCCATGTTTTGCACACGTCCTGAATTTGGTGGTGCAGCAGTTCTTGAGCAGATACCCAGGCTTACAGGATCTCCTGAGGCAGGCCAGAAAAGTCTGTGGTCATTCTGCTAGCCATACAATGCCAGTGCTTGGCTGGCTGATATTCAAAGGGAATGCAACCTGCCCACCTGTGGAACTCAATGTTGGCAATGCTGCAGTGGCTGCACAGCAGAGGGCCATCAATGAGTACCTGTGCGAGTATGGCACCAGGACAGGGTCAGGGGAGCTTTGCTTCTTTTCGCCACGCCAGCAGCTACTGATCAAGGATGCATGCACTGTCCTGTCACCATTTGAGGAGGCCACAAGAATGGTGAGCAGCGACAATGCATGCATCAGTGACACTGTCCCTCTAGTCTTCCTGTTGGAGCACACGCTTCGTGGAATCATGGACAGGGCACTTGAGGCAGAACAGTGGGAGGAAGAGGAGGACTTCCTTACCTCTCAAGGCCCCCTTTATCCAGATAGCATTCCTGCGGGCCCACCAAACACACAGGAAGAAGAGGAGGAGGACTGTTTCAACATAGATGTAGAGGATAACACTCAGCAGCAGTCTTCAGGGGATGGTTTTCAGTCCCCAGAAACCCAAGGAGTTGTATGTGGCTGGGAGGAGGTAGTTACAAATCATGTGATCCTTAGTGACCCAGAGGACTCAGAATCGAATGCCTCTGCAAACTCATGCTACATGGCCTCCCTGATTCTGTAAAGCTTGCGAAAGGACCCTAGGATTCGTGGTATCAAGGAGAGGCATCATTACTGGCTGGCAACCCTTCTTGATCCACGTTAAAAGGGTAAGGTTGCAGAACTCATCTTGCCTTCGCAGAGGGAGCAGAGGCTGAAACATCTTCAGGAGGCCTTGAAGAAAGGTTTGTGCAACGCATTTCCAGACCCTGGAAGGTTACAATTTCCTGGTGCTGGACAACGTGTTGCTGAGGCTTCGTTCAGTCAGAGGAAGAGCGGTGGAGAGGGTAAAGGCCGGCTGACCGATGCCTTTAAACAACTTTTCAGTCCTTAGCGCCAAGGTCTGATCGGGTCAAGCAATCATTGCCTGTGTCTGCATTACATGGTGCAGGAATATCTAAGGGCAAGAGCAGACTTGGAGACCTTTCCAACAGAGAATCCACTGGATTACTGGGTCTTGAGGATGGACTACTGGCCAGAACTTGCTCAGTATGCAATTGAGTTACTGGCCTGTATCCAGTGTGCTTTCTGAACGCACATTCAGTGCTGCTGGAGGGTTTGTAACGGATCAGAGAGTGCACCTGTCCACAGACTCCGTTGATAGGCTCAAATTTCTAAAAATGTCTTGGATTCCAGTCTTGGATCAGCAGCTATCAAGCACCTGATGCTGATGTAACTGATTGAATTTGCTATGGATTTGGGATCCCTTGAAGATTGCCTATGCTGACTATCCTATTCCTCCTCAATCTTGATGATGCTAGCTTCCAACAATATTTTTGGTTTATGGCACCACCACCACCACCCAAGGCCCAATTATTCTCCCCCTGTTTAACAGGGGCATGTAATTACAATTTTGAACCTAATATTTCACAGCAGGGCCCATTCCTGCACCCGAAAAAGAGTATCTGTGAGGGGTTACAGTGTTGTGGCACCACCACCACCACCCAAGGCCCAATTTTTCTGCGCCTGTTTAACAGGGGCATGTAATTACAATTTTTGATATGATATTTTACAGCAGGGCCTGTTCCTGCGCCCACCAAGAGTAACTGTGAGGGCTTACAGTGTTCTAGTACCACCAACACCTAAGGCCCAATTTTTTGCAGAGTATATAGGGAAGGCCGTATAGCATATATACTGCTGTTCAGAGTATATAGTGCCTAGGGGGCTAAGGGGACCCCCACGCCATTTTAAAAACATTTTGGGTGCGGGGTTGCCCTTACTATCCATACCAGACCTGAAGGGCCTGGTGTGGATTTTGAGGGTGTGATCCAGCCACTTTTTTTGGTATTTTTTATATTTTTATCTATATTGCCGGGATCCGACAAAACATTACAGTCGGGAGCAGTTTTAAATGCCATTTTTTCCTTTAGAAGTGTCATTTTGCTGTGGCACTGTCATAAAAATGGTAAAGATATGCTACTTTACAGGCATGGTAAGGACATCCCCCAGGCACGATATTTAAAGGAATATTTCATTTTTATTGTTTCACTTTAAGCATTATTAAAATCACTGCTCCCGAAAAAACTGAAGTTTTTAAAACTTTTTTTTGCATTGATACATGTCCCCTTTAAAATTAGCACTTTTGATCTTTCACATTTGTGTCCTATAGATTTTAACGGTGTTTGCGTGTTCGAACAAATTTTTAGCCTGTTCGCATGTTCCGCTGCGAACCGAACCGGGGGGTGTTCGGCTCATCCTTATCATTAAGTAGACCCGTGGACGGTGGCAGTAGAGCAGTGGATTGTGTCAGCATGGCAGAAGTTGGTGTCAGTATGATATTGGATGATGTCAGTCAGTAGAGCATTGGACTTTGTCAGTAGGGCAGTGGACAAGGTCAGTAGAACAATGGGGAATTTAGGAAACCAGGGGAGCACACAGGGGGCCCATCAGCAGGAAAAAATTAACCTGGACAGGAGGGGCAGAAAACACAGAGGATAAAGGTTCCTATATACGCCACTTCCACTGCCCCTCCTGTCCAGGTGTAGAACCAAATGTGACAGGGAGGCCGCACAGGCCCCCTGAAGCATAGAGCTGGGTCCCAATTGTGGCCTCTGTAACCCCTGATGCTACGTCAGTGGTGCTGCATGTAGGGAAGCCCATTCCCTTTACTGGGCTGCCCTACCCACAAGAAATGTAGGGGAAGAAGCCCTGAACATTTTTGTAAAATTGTGCCACACCAAACCAGACATTCGGCCCATGTGTATTTTGGTCTATCATTTGACCAGCTTCTGCAATTCAAAGCTAATTATAACTCATTGCACATGTATTTTTAAAGTGCACCACAACATACAGATGCATATGTGCTTAAAATTAAACGCAGGACTTATTTTTTTTGCTTAGAGGTGCATTGACAACCCATTTATTTGATGTGAAGAGGTCCTTTGAATGGGCTACTAATGCACCACAATAGCAAAAATAGACATAACACATGTTTTTAGTGCAGTGCACCACAAAGTACAGTACTGTATGTGCATTGTAGTTCTCTTCAGTGTGGTTGCGTTGCCATTTCAGCTTTAGTGCGTTGGTGTGGCATTAAAAATGAATGTTACCACAATACGCACATTGCTGTAAAATGCGGTAACAACTAGATTGTAGTTACTGCAATGTATAAGTGTGAACAGCCCTAAGGTGTTAAGACAAAATTGAGAAGAAGATGCAGCTATTTAGTGACATGGGCTTTTTCTCTCTAGTGCCATTGCTTCACTATGGCAGAATTGCATCATGCTAAATAATAACAGGAAATCACACTGGTAATATGGCATTCCTCAGGTAACATTGCATCACTTTAAAAACATGGGTTGGCTATGGTCTCTGCAGGATGAGGTTACCGTAACTTGTTGGATTGGAGGTCAGAGTAATGAGGGAACTCAGCAGTGTATTTACAGAATGTGCTGCTGAATCCAGCAGCAGATGCCTTTCATCCTGTTCTGTCCTCCTTCAGATCCTGGCTGCTTTCAACAAAGGGCTCTGAGCTGTGCTGATTTATGTTAACAACAATTGTGCATTGTACTGCATATACTAGAATATGTTCTCTGCATTGTACTGTATGTTTCAAAAACATAACCTCTTTATATGTTCTGTAATGGAAACATAATGTAGGAAAGTAAAGTAATGCAAAAGGTCATAGAGAAAACTGATGCACAAGGATGCTTTTTATTATCTTCACTGACAATATTTACAAAGATATTTCCTTTTTTTTTAAGTTGAGGAGGAGAGGAGAGCTGTTATACTAAAACTTACCGCAGGAATATAAATCTACAGCCTTTTCTAAATGCAAGCTTCTAACTTCAGCTTTTTCAATTCAGCTTTGACAATAAGCCCTGGTTCACACAGACTGCGGGAATGAAATTGTGCGAGTTCAGCTGAACTCTCGCAATTTTTTTCCTGCATGCCAGTCCCTACTTCGGGGGCAATTCCAGAGACACCTGTGCGGGTTTCTGCATAGATGTCAATGGAAATTGCACCCAGAAATCGACAAAAGTAGTACAGAAACTACTTTTGAGAAAATGCGGCGTCGCACTGATTCGGACGCTGTCATTGCCGGCAATTGCCGCCAATTTGGCATGCGATTTGGCAGGCTCAAACCTGGAAGCTGATTGGTTTCTAAGCAGAGCTGCACCAGATTTAGCACTCTCCAGTTTTAGTAAAACAACCCCTAGGGAATATTACACATTTGCGATCCTATTACTGCAGGCAGTGCACCAGCAACAGGAAAGAACACTTATGGTGCCACTCCCTCTCTGGCCCAAACATTGTAGTATCTCACCCACTCTTGAGGAAGCAGTGACACACCTTTCTGATTCAGCCAGCTATGAGCAAAGTGGTAGGAGCAGATAATTGTTCCCTATGCTCTCCTAGCTATCCTGTTGATGGTAAGTTACTAGAAGGGTGCAGAGGAAGCGGGCTATAAGAAGATTGCCAAGACCCTGAAACTGAGCTGCAGCACGGTGGCCAAGACCATACAACAGTTTAACATGACAGGTTTCACTCAGAACAGGCCTCGCCATGGTCGACCAAAGAAGTTGACTGCACGTGCTCAGCGTCATATCCAGAGGTTGTTTTTGGGAAATAGACGTTTGAGTGCTGCCAGCATTGCTGCAGAAGTTGAAGGGCTAGGGGGTTAGCCTGTCAGTTCTCAGACCATACGCCGCACACTGCATCAAATTGGTCTGCATGGCTGTCGTCCCAGAAGGAAGCCTCTTCTAAAGATGATGCACAAGAAAGCCCACAAACAGTTTGCTAAAGACAAGCAGACTAAAGACATTGATTACTGGAACCATGTTCTGTGGTTTGATGAGACCAAGATAAACTTATTTGGTTCAGATGGTGTCAAGCGTGTGTGGCGGCAACCAGGTGAGGAGTACAAAGACAAGTGTCTTGCCTACAGTCAAGCATGGTGGTGGGAGTATCATGGTCTGGGGCTGCATGAGTACTGCCGACACTGGGAAGCTAAAGTTTATTGAGGGAACCATGAATGCCAACATGTACTGTGACATACTGAAGCAGAGCATGATCCCCCCCCCCTTCGGAGACTGGGCCGCAGGGCAGTATTCCAACATGATAACGACCCCAAACACACCTCCAAGATGACCACTGTCTTGCTAAAGAAGCTGAGGGTAAAGGTGATGGCCTGGCCTAGGATGTCTCCAGACCTAAACCCTATTGAGCATCTGTGGGACATCCTCAGAAGGTGGAGAAGTGCAAGGTCTCTAACATCCACCAGCTCCGTGATGTCATCATGGAGGAGTGGAGGAGGACTCCAGTGGCATCCTGTGAAGCTCTGGTGAACTTCATGCCCAAGAGCATTAAGGTAGTGCTAGAAAATAATGGTGCCCACACAAATTGACACTTTAGGCCCAATTTGGACATTTTCACCTAGGGGTGTACTCACTTTTGTTGCCAGCAGTTTAGACATTAATGGCTCTGTGCTGAGTTATTTTTAGGGGACAGAAAATGTACACTGTTATACAAGCTGTACACTCACTACTTTACATTGTAGCAAAGTGTAATTTCTTCAGTGTTGTCAGATGAAAAGCTATAATAAAATATTTACAAAAATGTGAGGGGTGTAGTCATTTTGTGAGATACTGTATGTGCATACAGGCAGAGCACATAAGAAAATGTACCCCAGCACTGAAATTCAAAGAACTGCAGTTTAGTACTGCAATTCAAAGGACTGCAGTAGATTTAAACCCAACAACTAAAATGTCTCTAACAATCCTCTGCCTGCAAATCTCCCAGTCCTATGCCTTCCTAAAGGAAAAAAATAAGCTTCTATGATATTGCGCAATGCCTAGGAATATTACACGTTTTGTACAAAAAAGGACTTTTGAAAAAAGAGCTAGCTGTAAAATATAGGAAATATGCCTGTGAAAATGCACACGCAGCTGCTACTCACCTTCATACACTCTGCACTCCTCTCCTGCACATATTACCCACTTTCATACACTCCGTACTCCTCCTGCACATACTACCCACCTCCATACATTCCATACTCCTCTTCTGTACATGCTACTCACCTCCATACACTCCGCACTCCTCTCCCGCACATAAAACTCATCACCATACACTCTATACTCCTGTTCTGCTCATAATACCCACCTCCATACACTCCACACCCCTCTCCTGCATATACTACCCACCGCTGTCCACTCTGTACTGTACATTCCCTATTTAACATTACCACATTCTGCGCTTTATAAGTCATCTCAGATTGTATTAAACCACACCCCTTTAAGTCAACACCCAATATTTTACGCAAATTGTAGCACCCTCTAGTAGTGTAGGTGCTGGGGTGAGAGTTGTTAGTGTAGTTATATTTAGGCCGGCCTGTCTGGCAGCCAGGCCTGTTTGTTTTTGTTTGATCTGGGCTGAGAGTGGTTCAGAGTAGAAGATAGGTGACTCACAGGCAGTGTCACGTGTGACAGACCTAGCCGGGACAGAGGCTTTTGGAGAGGACTGAATGTGAGCCTCTTGCCTACAGATTATGGGCCCTGGCATTTGGGGTACCCTTGAGGTGTTGCTACTTTGGCTTCGGTCCTTGTCCCCAGGACACACAGACTCTGGGGACCCTGTATTTGCCATATTAGCAATAGTGACTGAGTCATACTGTTGAGACATCAGACAGGTGAGTGGAGTTGATATTAGCATCTCCTCACAGTATGTGTCCCAACAGTATGACTCAGTCACTATTGCTAATGTGAGAAATACAGGGTCCCCAGAGTCTGTGTGTCCTGGGGGACAAGGACCCAAAGCCAAAGTAACAACACCTCAAGGGTACCCCAAATGCCAGGCCCCATAATCTGTAGGCAAGAGGCTCACATTCAGTCCTCTCCAAAAGCCTCTGTCCCGGCTAGGTCTGTCACATTTCTCCCCTTTCGGCAGGAGACTAACACAGGAGGAGACCCCAGACGGGTTGACCCTGAAGTTAGTCAGTAGTTCCAGTCCTGCAATGCCGGTATCCACACAGTACCCCAAATGCCAGGGCCCATAATCTGTAGGCAAGAGGCTCACATTCAGTCCTCTCCAAAAGCCTCTGTCCTGGCTAGATCTGTCACAGGCAGCATCACCAAGACCTCCCTCTTCTTTCCAGAACTCTCTAGAAGGTTCTGGAAAGAGAGGAGGAGAGAGGATGTGGAGATGCTTGGGGTATTCTGAGGGGCCCTGACCAATCCCCAACTTGAAATTGGCAGGGGGAAGGCCTCCTCAAATACCCAGGGTCAGCCCAGTTTAGGAGAAGTTGTTGGGTGGAGGAGTTGAAGATGGAGTACCACGGCTGTCGGGCCTTGGAGGGAGCTCTCCAGTCTGGGGGAGGGAGGGTGACCTTGGGCCTGGGCTCTGGTGTGGATAGAGCTCTCCAAGAAAACATGGAGGTGTCCTGGACAGGAGGCACGGGGGGGGAGCAAGAGTGGAGAGAGTACTGCCGGGCAAGTCTCCAGGGAGAGGAACCATCGGTTGCAGCCAAGAGGGCTGGTGAGTGGCTTGCACAGTCAGGAGGACTGGGGAGGCACACCTGAAAGGACTGGGAGACTGCAGTGGAGATTGGTGTAGAACCAGAGAAGAGGACTGCGGTGTTGTGGGCAGTGGAGTCGGGCAGCTGTAGCCAGGAGGGCTGGCAGGGCCTGAAGAGGGCTGACTGGGATCATTAGCCGCCTGTGGGACAGCTAGTACCAGAATTTTCTATTTTCTTTTTGCTACACTATAGGGGCCCGCAGTTGCTGCCTGTGAAGGGCATTTGCTTTAGGCCTGGCTGAGTCAGTGTCAGGCCTACAGTGCTAGCTAGTCTGGAGAATGAAAGAGAAGAAGCGTTGTACAGGAGGAGTATGGAGCGATACTCAGAAGAGAGGAAGCGATGTACAGGAGGAGTATGGAGCGATACTTAGAAGATAGGAAGCGATGTGCAGAAGGAGTTTGGAGCGATACTCAGAAGAGAGGAAGCGATGTGCAGGAGGAATATGGAGCAATACTCAGAATATAGGAAACTATGTACAGGAGGAGTATGGAGCGATACTCAGAAGATAGGAAGCGATGTACAGGAGTATGATGCGATACTCAGAAGAGAGGAAGCGATGTACAGGAGGAGTATGGAGTGATACTCAGAAGAGAGGAAGCAATGTACAGGAGGAATATGGAGCAATACTCAGAAGATAGGAAGCGATGTACAGGAGGAGTATGAATTGGCAAAACACTGATGAATTTCTTAAAAAATTGTTTTATTATACAAAAAATAAAAACCAAACAAAAAAAAATCATCATATGAAGATTACTAAAACATACACTGACACAGTTACATATAACATAATATCTTGCAAATAGCATGTGAAGGTACATATGCAAAGTAGTTTCTCTCCAGTATCCGATAATACTTTCCGGTAACCAGGGGCGTTGCTAGGTCTACAAAAGATCTGGGGCTGGAGCCCATAGCAGTGTATTAAAGAAAGTCATACGCTTGGGCGGGCATACACTTGTATATACAGTAATATACGTGTGTGTATATATATATCCCCAGAGAGCCCCCCACTTACATTAGGATCCCCAGAGAGCCCCCTTACATCAGGGTCCCCAGACAGCCCCCTTATATCAGGGTCCCCAGAGAGCCCCCCTTACATCAGGGTCCCCAGAGAGCCCCCCTTACATCAGGGTCCCCAGAGAGCCCCCCTTACATCAGGGTCCCCAGAGAGCCTCCTCCTTACATCAGAGTCCTCAGAGAGCCTCCCCCTTTCATCAGGGTACCATAGAGCACCCCTATTTACATCAGGGTTCCCAGAGAGCCCCCCTTACATTAGGGTCCCCAGAGAGCCCTCCCCCTTAAATCTGGGTCCTTAGAGAGCCTCTGCCTTAAAATCAGAGTCCCCAGAGAGCCCCCCACTTACATAAGGGTCCCCAGAGAGCCTCCCCTGCCCTTTGGGGACCCCTGGAGAGACTCAGGACTATTGGCCCCAGATTTGGGGCTATAACCCCAAAAGCCCCCCCCTAGCAACGCCCCTGACAGTAACCAACATCCAGGATAAGCTTAACGGTACCCAACATGTCAGGTTCAAAGCCCTTTCATCAGGGGTAATTATATAGGAGGATTTATATTCGAGATATGGTGAATGGCACCGTAATCAAACACATAAAATATTGAAGCAAGAGTAGAATTGGCGTTGTCAGTGGGTGGCCTGTGTGGAGGTTTTGGTTCAACCTACAGACTTGGAGTATTATAGCCCACAGGAGAGGATCATAAACCTGGTCCCTCTGATGGAAGGATATATACAGCTAGAAGCAGAAGCTTAAAGTCTCAAATGGGGGACTCGCAGTACAAATTGATTAGGGATTCTGGTCAGAGTCCTGCATCAGTGGTAAAACTGCATTGAAATGGTCACTATCGTTCGTTTAAGCTGTATTTGGGGGGGTCCGTGGGGCATGTCATCCACGCTGACAAAGTCTGACCAGGTTTATGATCCTCTCCTGTGGTCTATAATACTCCAAGTCTGTAGATTGACCCAAAACCTCCACACACGCCACCCATTGACAACGCCAATTCCACTCTTGCTTCAGTATTTTATGTGTTTGATTACGGTGCCATTCACCATATCGCGAATATAAATACACCTATATACCGGTAATTACCCCTAATGAAAAGACTTTGAACCTGAAATGCGTTGGGTACCGTTAAGCTTATCCTGGATCTTGGTTACTGGAAAGTATTATTGGATACTGGAGAGAAACTACTTTGCATATGTACCTTTACATGCTATTTGCAAGATATTATGTTATATGTAACTGTGTTATATGTCAGTGTATGTTTTAGTAATCATCATATGATGTCGAGGTGTGGCCTCGACAGGAAGAGGTGGGTCATATTTAAATTAGGGGGGTGCATGAGTTTAGTCAGTACTAGGGCAGCACAAAATCTAAATACACTACTGGAGCAGTCAGGTGACACGGGTAGGGACTTGGTAGGAGCAGTCAGGTAACACGGGTAGGCGGTAAGTTTTGACCTCAATCAGCCTTACTGGGTGTAGTCTATGAAAAGTGAGACATTCACCCCTTCCCCACATAGCACATCCTGGTGATCAAAATGTATGCTGCAACTGTGATCAGGTGACCTCAGACACACACACTGTACCATAACAATAATCAGATCACTGGAGCTTCTCCTCTGCCCAGCTCTGACTAGATACATCTCCTCTAAATCAGATCACTTGTCTATGTGAGTTCTGCTGGCTGTCCTGTGAGTTTATTGCACTATACATGCATTTCCTCCTCTCACACTGATCTGTGGCTCACACCCCATGATGAGAAACATCCAGTCAAAACCCAGGAAAGGAAGCCAATCCTGAGAGAGCTGGAGAAGAAAGAGGGGAGGGGGAGGGTGGATGTGAATTGTGAAGTTTCTCTCAAGCTCCTGCATGAGATAAGAAAAGGAGCTGTCTCTCAATGCACTGGGAAGAACTGATTACTATTTCTCTGTCTGTCAGTTTTTATCTTACTGAAAAAAGATAGGAGAATTGCTCAGAGCTGGATTAACTCTTCGTGGCAAGATTGGGCACAGATGAAATGACATCCTATACTGTACAAGGTACAAGCCTTAATTTTTTTTAAAAATGTCGAGTTTACATCCACTTTAATGCTCTGGTGGTCTCGATCCAGTCCTGTGCCTGAGAGCAGCAATGTTGCTCTCTCTCTTCCTCTTCATTGGACTCAGTGAGAGCAGCAGGAGCCATTGGCTCCTGTTGCTGTCAATCAAATACACAAATGGTGTCAAATGGACAAACACAGCGTGGCTCAGGACTGAGCATACACATGCGTCACGAATGGAAACAGCTTCTTATGATGGCACACGAAGAAGAGGAGAAGCCCAGAGCGAAGAGGACGATGGGGGCTGCTCTGTGCAAACCATTTCACAGAGCAGTTAAGTATGACATGTTTGTTATTAAAAAAAATAATAATATATTATTAATATAATATAATATAATGATAGTTATTATACTTTACAATCACTTTAATTTGGCTCAGGGTAAAAGTTACCTAGAGAGTTCTGGAAGTAAAGGACCAAATTGGAAAAATGGCAGTGGTAAAGAAATGGCGATAACAGCAATGATTTGCACCGGGGGAGGGGGCGGGTCTACATGTTACTGGTACATTGTGGTAATACGAGGAAATAAATTACATATATAACCACAAAGCAAGCATGAGACAGAGTGCCATTCCATTCATTTTGAATGGCACCCCAACACACCAACAATTGTAAAAAATATGCATGCCTGGTTTAATGTGGGTTTCTCTGTGTTGGTAGCCAATTGAAAATAAAGAGGCTACATAATGTAACGCATTATTAAAGGAGAAGTCCAACCAAGTCCACTCTCTGCTGACATCACCAATAACAGTCCAGGCCCCACGTCATCAGGACAATGGGAGTCTGAATTGGGCAGGTTCCTGGACTGACACCCATCTCAGCTTTTCAGTGAGCCGCTGGGAGCCTGAGATGGCCGATGAGCGAGGAGGGAGCAGAACGGAGAGCTACTGATTGACATTCACCAGTGTAGCGCTACCCCTGGAGGAGCCGCTTAAGTATATTTGGTTCCGTACTTTGCCTCTCAACCCCAATAACAGTCTCTGCCCCTTCTGGCACACCTGGCAATAGTGTAAGTGCAAGGACCAATGAGAAACACACACGTAATGATAAAACACAGAAATTGTCTTAACTGCAATATTTCTGTGGGAAAGTAACAGTAACAGTATATACAGTATCTCACAAAAGTGAGTACACCCCTCACATTTTTGAAAATATTTTATTCTATCTTTTCATGTGACAACACTGAAGAAATGACAGTTTGCTACAATGTAAAGTATTGAGTGTACAGCTTGTATAACAATGTAAATTTGCTGTCCCCTCAAACTAACTCAACACACCGCCATTAATGTCTAAACCGCTGGCACCAAAAGTGAGTACACCCCTAAGTGAAAATGTCCAAATTGGGCCCAATTAACCATTTTCCCTACCCAGTGTCATGTGACTTGTTAGTGGTCCAAGCTCTCGGGTGTGAATGGGGAGCAGGTGTGTTAAAATTGGTGTTATCACTCTCACTCTCTCATACTGGTCACTGGGAGTTCAACATGACACCTCATGGCAAAGGACTCTGAGGATCTGAAAAAAATAATTGTTGCTCTACATAAAGATGGCCTAGGCTATAAAAAGATTGCCAAGACCCTGAAACTGAGCTGCAGCACAAGGGCCAAGACCATACAGCGGTTTAACAGGACAGGTTCCACACAGAACAGATCTCGCCATGGTCGACCAAAGAAGTTGAGTGCACGTGCTCAGTGTCATATCCAGAGGTTGTCTTTGGGAAATAGACGTATGAGTGCTGCCAGCATTGCTGCAGAGGTTCAAGGGGTAGGGGGGTCAGTCTGTCAGTGCTCAGACCATACACCACGCACTGCATAAAATTGGTCTGCATGGCTGTTGTCCCAGAAGAAGCCTCTTCTAAAGATGATGCACAAGAAAGCCCGCAAACAGTTTGCTGAAGACAAGCAGACTAAGGACATGGATTACTGGAACCATGTTCTGTGGTCTGATGAGACTAAGATAAATGTATTTGGTTCAGATGGTGTCAAGCATGTGTGGCGGTAAGAAGGTGCGGAGTACAAAGACAAGTGTGTCTTGCCTATAGTCAAGCATGGTGGTGGGAGTGTCATGGTCTGAGGCTGCATGAGTGGAGCAGGGGGAGCTACAGTTCATTAAGGGAACCATGAATGCCAACATGTACTGAGACATACTGAAGCAGAGCATGATCCCCTCCCTTCGGAGACTGGGCCGCAGGACAGTATGCCAACATGATAAAGACCCCAAACACACCTCCAAGACGACCACTGCCTTGCTAAAGAAGCTGAGGGTAAAAGTTATGGACTGGCCAAGCATGTCTCCAGACTTAAACCCTACTGAGCACCTGTGGGGCATCCTCAAACAGAAGGTGGAGGAGTGCAAGGTCTCTAACATCCACCAGCTCCGTGATGTCACCATGGAGGAGTGGAAGAGGACTCCAGTGGCAACCTTTGAAGCTCTGGTGAACTCCATGCCCATGAGGGTTAAGGCAGTGCTGGAAAATAATGGTGGCCACACAAAATATTGACACTTTGGGCCCAATTTGGACATTTTCACTTAGGGGTGTACTCACTTTTGTTGCCTGCGGTTTAGACATGAATGGCTGTGTGTTGAGTTATTTTGAGGGGACAGCAAATTTACACTGTTATACAAGCTGTACACTCACTACTTTACATTGTAGCAAAGTGTCATTTCTTCAGTGTTGTTACATGAAAAGATATAATAAAATATTTACAAAAATGTGAGTGGTGTACTCACTTTTGTGATATACTGTACATTCAAGTAATCAACAGAGAGCAATAACTGAGATTAAGAGCAAAATAGCTCAATTCTATATTCAGGTTGCTTTCAGGGGATTCAAAACCTGAGAATAACCCCAAGAACAGAGGCAAACACATCAATAACAATAAATCACAATATGGCAATCTGTACCAGATTGGTTATGTTTACTCAAATCTGGCTCTGAGTCCAGGCAGGAGGAGAGCAGAAGATTGACTCTCTTTATGTCAGACCTCTCTCTTCTGTCTCCTGACACCACAGGCCCAACTACAAACACTTTATTCAAATCAATATTTAATGGCTTGGCTTCCCCGATAAACTCTCCCACACGCCCACTGCATATACAGAGCCCTGAGTATGTGTGCGCAGGCTCATATGGCACTAGTAGCTTCAGTCCCTTTGCAGAAAGATGAGGCTTTGTATCTCCAGCTAGCCACTCTTGTTGGTGCACTTAAACTCCTGAATAGCAGGGTCAAACTACACAACTGGCCCAGATTATCAAGTAAAGAATGTAGGATCTTCCTCAGCAATGTGAAAGGACAATGGTGTCTGTATACAGTGTCTCTGTGACTGGATGGCCTTATCCTTTAGCCCTGTGGCACTACAAGTGCAGGCAAGATGACTAACAGCAATGATGTCTGTATACAGTGTCCATTTAACTTTGACTGTGTGCAGTGTCCTTGTTTCCTGCAAATGGGCAAAAGCCCTCTCACCCAATCCTGCGGTCAAAGCCCAAACGAACATCCTGGAACAGGCAGGCTCTTCTAGTGACCTGACTGGTCACCTCACACTGGAACGCTTCACACCGTCGGTACTGGTGAGTCAGGATATGCACCTGGGACCCAGTGGTGTATTTTGGTTTTGTGCTGCCCTAGGCAAGACTAAAATCAGACGCCCCCCCTTCGCCCCCCATGTAAATTTACCCCACCCCTTCCTGTTTAATGCATGTGGTAATGCATGGGTTCATGTTCAGACCTGTAGTCCTTCACTAGTTTTTAGGGGGGTGATATCCTCAGCTCTGAGGGGTTTATGCTGGGACCTGCAGTCCGTCACTTTTGGGGGTCACATTCCTAGATCTTACAGGTTCATGCTGGAACCTGTAGTCCTTCACTAGTTTGGGGGGCGTGTCGCATCCTGAGCTCTGAGGGGCACATGCTGGGGGGGTCACATCCCCCAAAAGTGAAGAACTACAATTTCCAACATGAGCTCCTTAGATCTAAGGATGTGTCTCCCTCCAAAATCGAAGGACTACTAGTCCCGGCATGAACCTCTAATATCCAGGGATGTAACCCTTTAGATCTCACGGGTTCATGCTGGAACCTGTAGTCCTTCATTAAGTGGATGGAATCAGTGGCAGTGCTTGGTGGGGGGGGTTGAGAGAGAGAGAGAGAGAGAGAGAGAGAGAGAGAGAGAGAGTGTGGGGGCGGGAGAGAGAGGGGAGTGTGGGGTGGGAGAGAGAGGGGGCGGGTGTGTGGGGTGTGAGAGAGAGAGGGGGGGTGGGTGAGAGAGGGGGGCGGGTGTGTGGGGTGTGAGAGAGAGAGGGGGTGGGTGGGAGAGGGGGGCGGGTGTGTGGGGTGTGAGAGAGAGAGGGGGTGGGTGGGAGAGGGGGGCGGGTGTGTGGGGTGTGAGAGAGAGAGGGGGTGGAAGAGAGAGGGGGGCGGGTGTGTGGGGTGTGAGAGAGAAGGAGTGGGTGAGAGAGGGGGGCGGGTGTGTGGGGTGTGAGAGAGAGAGGGGGTGGGTGAGAGAGGGGGGCGGGTGTGTGGGGTGTGAGAGAGAGAGGGGGTGGGTGGGAGAGAGGGGCGGGTGTGTGGGGTGTGAGAGAGAGAGGGGGTGGGTGAGAGAGGGGGGCGGGTGTGTGGGGTGTGAGAGAGAGAGGGGGTGGGTGAGAGAGGGGGCGGGTGTGTGGGGTGTGAGAGAGAGAGGGGGGGCAGGTGTGTGGGTGTGAGAGAGAGAGGGGGTGTGAGAGAGAGAGGGGGTGGGTGAGAGAGGGGGCGTGTGTGTGTGGGGTGTGAGAGAGAGAGGGGGTGAGAGAGAGGGGGGCAGGTGTGTGGGGTGTGAGAGAGAGAGGGGGTGTGAGAGAGAGGGGGGTGAGAGAGAGAGGGGGGTGTGGGGTGGGAGAGAGGGGGATGTGAGAGAGAGAGGGGGGTGTGGGGTTGGAGAGAGAGAGTGGCGGGTGTGTGGGGTGTGGGAGAGAGAGGGGGTGGGTGAGAGAGGGGGCGGGTGTGTGGGGTGTGAGAGAGAGAGGGAGTGGGAGAGAGAGGGGGGTGGGTGTGTGGGGTGTGAGAGAGAGAGGGAGTGGGAGAGAGAGGGGGGTGGGTGTGTGGGGTGTGAGAGAGAGAGGGGGTGGGTGAGAGAGGGGGGCGGGTGTGTGGGGTGTGAGAGAGAGAGGGGGTGGGTGAGAGAGGGGGGCGGGTGTGTGGGGTGTGAGAGAGAGAGGGGGTGGAAGAGAGAGGGGGGCGGGTGTGTGGGGTGTGAGAGAGAGAAGGAGTGGGAGAGAGAGGGGGCGGGTGTGTGGGGTGTGAGAGAGAGAGGGGGTGGGGGTGTGAGAGGGAGAGGGGGTGGGTGAGAGAGGGGGGCGGGTGTGTGGGGTGTGAGAGAGAGAGGGGGTGGGGGTGTGAGAGGGAGAGGGGGTGGGAGAGAGAGGGGGGTGGGTGTGTGGGGTGTGAGAGAGAGAGGGAGTGGGAGAGAGAGGGGGGTGGGTGTGTGGGGTGTGAGAGAGAGAGGGGGTGGGTGAGAGAGGGGGGCGGGTGTGTGGGGTGTGAGAGAGAGAGGGGGTGGGTGAGAGAGGGGGGCGGGTGTGTGGGGTGTGAGAGAGAGAGGGGGTGGAAGAGAGAGGGGGGCGGGTGTGTGGGGTGTGAGAGAGAGAAGGAGTGGGAGAGAGAGGGGGCGGGTGTGTGGGGTGTGAGAGAGAGAGGGGGTGGGGGTGTGAGAGGGAGAGGGGGTGGGTGAGAGAGGGGGGCGGGTGTGTGGGGTGTGAGAGAGAGAGGGGGTGTGAGAGAGAGAGAGGGTGTGAGAGAGAGGGGGGTGGGTGTGTGGGGTGTGAGAGAGAGAGGGGGTGGGGGTGTGAGAGGGAGAAGGGTGAGTGTAAGAGAGGGGGAGATGGTGAGGGTGGTAGGAGAGAGGGACCCCCTAGCCATGCCTGCAGTCCCTACTGCCCCCTCCCTGTGACTGTCCCAGGCAGCCCCTGTCTGTGTTGGTAGTCCTGTGTGATGCACCTACCTCATGGCCATCCTCCGTCAGCCTGTCTTCCTGTTCCAGGACAGTCACAGCTGGGAGAGGAGTTGAAGGAGTCGGGGATGCTGATCAAGTCAGACTGGCGTAGTCTTCTCTCACTCCCTCCCGGGCTCTTGGTTATGGCAAGCTGTCAGTCTCTTCCCAGCTGCCGGGGCCTCCCTCTTGCTTTTTGAAAATGCCCCTGCCCTGCATCCCACCGCCACCGGACCAACGGCGGACTCTCCAGGACCATGACAAAAGGGCGGGGCTCAGCTCAAGGGGCCAGGCAGCTGCTTTGAGCCCCTCTGCGCTAGAGGAGAAAGTTAAGTCCTCCTCTGCTTTCATTGCTGGGCAGGGAGGAAGTTGCTGCCGTGACATAACCAGTGGCCAGGAGTCAGGTGGAGGCGGAGCCAGCACTACCACGGCTCAGTCCGCCCCTGTCCCATTCTTTCCGGACTGCTCCCAGTGTCACTTTTATTCCGTGCTGGAGCCGGGACTCGGGAAGACGGGTCAGGGAGGGGACTTTTTTTTTGCAGGGGGGCGGCTTTTTTGCCGCCCCCCCGCAGTGTGCCGCCCTAGGCCTGGGCCTTGTTGGCCTAGGCCAAGAGACAGCACTGCTGGGACCCCCCTCTCTCAGGCTGGATGTCCCGACTGGCTGTGGATGCCTGAAATCATGTGGTGGACTGACTTGGGAGGCAGCACCTCTCCCCTAGGTCTGATCTCTTCCTCTGCCTCGTGTAGTCTCCGAAATCTCCTCAGATCAGCAAGATGGAGTCTCTAGTTCTTTTCCCCCCCAGAGCAGACTGGCTATTGTAGTTCTGTCTCCATAGAAAGCTATGGGGCTGTTTTAGATGGATACTACCTATCCCAGAATCCTTTGCAGCTGCTGCTTGTTAAAGTCCTTCTGATTCGCTCCTGTAATTGGCTCTCCTCCTCCTGTCTATAGGGACGTAGGGGAGGGTGCAGAGTGAGCAGCTCTGTGTGTCAGTGAAGAGAAAAAAAGGGAGGGGAAATGACAGACACTTTCTCCCTCACAGAAGAATCTCAGCCAGCTTGGCCAGGCCACGATATATTGCGAGGCACCCGCTACACCAGTTCTCTGCTTGGGGAGCTGTGAGAACCGAGCCATTGGTGGTGTTCGATCGCTCGGTTCTCAGTGCAGAGGCGCTGGGGAAAAGATGCAGCATCGGAGCCCATACTTCTCTTTTAAGCGTAAATACTGCGTGCATGTTACTGTGTGTGTAATCTAACTGATGGCATATCTAAAGTTACCTTAATAGCATCATACCCCATGATATCACATTGCTAACCTGTGCTGTAAAAAACATATCAATACAACCCAGTTTTAAATTAGTTCTTTTTTTTCTATTTGTAGTAATATGTGAAAGAGGGAAAGAAAAAAAAAACAATTGCAGTGGTATATCATTTACTTGGTGTGAAGGTGTAGTCCTTAATGTGTGAAAAAATTTAATTATCTCTGAACTTTAATTAGCCTAACTGCAAAGTAATTAGAGTAATGTGCTCGATTATACAGTTCTGTATAAAAACATGCTAGAATATATATATATATTTTTAGGAAACTCACTGTGTTGAGTAATGCACTAATCTCTTTCAAACAGGCATTTATACAAGTACAGTGTTATTTACAAAAACTCTCTTGCCAGATTTTGTATCTATATTTTTTTAACTTAAAGAGGAACTGCAGTCCGCTCACAAAATTTGTAATAAAAACATATTTGCCATTCTGAAGCTTCCCTCCAACCACTTCGTATGTTATTTTATATATAATGTGATTCTGTACTTGCCAAATATACTGCAGAAATCTCCCTCCACTGAGTCTGGCTGAATCCATTTTAACTGTGGGCAGCTGAAGCTGCTGCCTGTTCACTTCCTGGATTTACACAGACACACAGAGGCACACCTCCCGCTCTGCAGCCCTACAACTCTCATTGACCCTCTTATGACTCATCCCCCCTCCCTTCTTGGCAAACTCTCACGAAAGTTAGAGAGAGAGCTGTGCATGATGTCATAAGCCTAGGCTAATGACCAGACAAAAAACAGGAAGTGGGCTGTATAAGCTTTAGGCTGTTTGAATGTAGTTGGCACAGTTTTGATCTACCCCATCCAGTATAATATTCATTTACTGTAAATCTTGCAAGGAAAAGCCAAGTTGGCAATGACACACAGAGATTCATAGATGCACATAGTGAGGTTGATTTACTAAAACTGGAGAGTGTACAGTCTGGTGCAGCTGTGCATGGTAGCCAATAGGCTTCTACCTTCAGCTTGTTCAATTAGGCTGGGTTCACACTGGTCCGACAAACGCTCCGACATTGGGAGCTCATGTCGCATGACGTGTGAAATTTAATGTTTCCCTATGGGAGCCGTCCTAACTGGTCCGACACAAGTCGTTCCGACTTTAGAAATGCTCCCTGTACTACTTTGGTCCGACTTTGATCCTACTTCAGCCTATTGACTATCATTGAAGTCGGATCAAAGTCGGATTGCCGTCTTGCATGATCCGACTTCGGCACGCGACTTGTGCTCAGATGTTCTTGAGGGGGAACTCCGTGCCAAATTTTAAATAAAAAACCGGCATGGGTTCCCCCTCCAAGAGCATACCAGGCCCTTGGGTCTGGTATGGACCTTGAGGGGAACCCCCTACGCCGAAAAAACGGCGTGGGGGGGTCGCCCCCAATCCATACCAGACCCTTATCCGAGCACGCAGCCCGGCCGGACAGGAATGGGGGTGGGGACGAGCGAGCGCCCCCCCCCCCTCCTGAACCGTACCAGGCCGCATGCCCTCAACATGGGGGGTGGTGCCTTGGGGGAGGGGGCGCGCTGCGGCCCCCCCACCCCAAAGCACCTTGTCCCCATGTTGATGAGGACAAGGGCCTCTTCCCGACAACCCTGGCCGTTGGTTGTCGGGGTCTGCGGGCGGGGGCTTATCGGAATCCGGGAGCCCCCTTTAATAAGGGGGCCCCCAGATCCCGGCCCCCCACCCTATGTGAATGAGTATGGGGTACATCGTACCCCTACCCATTCACCTAGGGAAAAAGTGTCAATTAAAAAAAAACACTACACAGATTTTTAAAGTAATTTATTAGACAGCTCCGGGGGTCTTCTTCCGACTTCGGGGGTCTCTCCGGTTCTTCTCCGCGCTCTCCGGGTCTTCTGCCGGGCTCATCCGCTATTTTCTGCTCTTTTGCTATAGCGGAGGAGCCCGGTCTGCTGCCTTCATCTCTTCGGGGGTCTCTCCGGTTCTTCTCCGCGCTCTCCGGACCTTCTGCCGGGCTCCTCCGCTCTCTTCTGCTCTTTTGCCGCTCTTTTGCTATAGCGAAGGAGCCCGGTCTTCAATCTTCTGACTTCTGCCTTCTGCTCACTTCTCCTGATGTTGACACGACGCTCTCTGGGGCTGGAATGCACTCTGAGCGCTCCGCTCTGACTTATATAGGTGGTGACCACGCCCCCTTATGCCGTCACAGTCCCTGGGCATGCTGGGACTGTGACGTTTTAGGGGGCGTGGCCATCACCCGATGACCACGCCCCCTTATGCCGTCATAGTCCCAGCATGCCCAGGGACTGTGACGGCATAAGGGGGCGTGGTCACCACCTATATAAGTCAGAGCGGAGCGCTCAGAGTGCATTCCAGCCCCAGAGAGCGTCGTGTCAACATCAGGAGAAGAGAGCAGAAGGCAGAAGGCAGAAGATTGAAGACCGGGCTCCTTCGCTATAGCAAAAGAGCGGCAAAAGAGCAGAAGAGAGCGGAGGAGCCCGGCAGAAGGTCCGGAGAGCGCGGAGAAGAACCGGAGAGACCCCCGAAGAGAAGAAGGCAGCAGACCGGGCTCCTCCGCTATAGCAAAAGAGCAGAAAATAGCGGAGGAGCCCGGCAGAAGACCCGGAGAGCGCGGAGAAGAACCGGAGAGACCCCCGAAGTCGGAAGAAGACCCCCGGAGCTGTCTAATAAATTACTTTAAAAATCTGTGTAGTTTTTTTTTTAATTGACACTTTTTCCCTAGGTGAATGGGTAGGGGTACGATGTACCCCATACTCATTCACATAGGGTGGGGGGCCGGGATCTGGGGGCCCCCTTATTAAAGGGGGCTCCCGGATTCCGATAAGCCCCCGCCCGCAGACCCCGACAACCAACGGCCAGGGTTGTCGGGAAGAGGCCCTTGTCCTCATCAACATGGGGACAAGGTGCTTTGGGGTGGGGGGGCCGCAGCGCGCCCCCTCCCCCAAGGCACCACCCCCCATGTTGAGGGCATGCGGCCTGGTACGGTTCAGGAGGGGGGGGGCGCTCGCTCGTCCCCACCCCCATTCCTGTCCGGCCGGGCTGCGTGCTCGGATAAGGGTCTGGTATGGATTGGGGGCGGCCCCCCATGCCGTTTTTTCGGCGTAGGGGGTTCCCCTCAAGGTCCATACCAGACCCAAGGGCCTGGTATGCTCTTGGAGGGGGAACCCATGCCGGTTTTTTATTTAAAATTTGGCGCGGAGTTCCCCCTAATACCAAACAATGCCGGGCATTGGCGGGGATCCAAGTCGGATCCCCGTTCATTGAAAGTCGGACACATGCCGGCTTTATGTCGCAGGGCAAAGTCGGATCCAAAGTAGGACGGCTGTCGTGTCGCACCTGTGTGAACCCAGCCTCAGGCTGGGTTCACACTGGTCCGACAAACGCTCCGACATTGGGAGCTCATGTCGCATGACGTGTGAAATTTAATGTTTCCCTATGGGAGCCGTCCTAACTGGTCCGACACAAGTCGTTCCGACTTTAGAAATGCTCCCTGTACTACTTTGGTCCAACTTTGATCCTACTTCAGCCTATTGACTATCATTGAAGTCGGATCAAAGTCGGATTGCCGTCTCGCATGATCCGACTTCGGCACGCGACTTGTGCTTAGATCATCTTGAGGGGGAACTCCGCGCCAAATTTTAGATAAAAATCCGGCATGGGTTCCCCCTCCAGGAGCATACCAGGCCCTTGGGTCTGGTATGGAACTTGAGGGGAACCCCCTACGCCGAAAGAGCGGCGTGGGGGGTCCCCCCAATCCATACCAGACCCTTATCCGAGCACGCAGCCCGGCCGGACAGGAATGGGGGTGGGGACGAGCGAGCGCCCCCCCCCTCCTGAACCGTACCAGGCCGCATGCCCTCAACATGGGGGGTTGTTGCCTTGGGGGAGGGGGGCGCGCTGCGGCCCCCCCACCCCAAAGCACCTTGTCCCCATGTTGATGAGGACAAGGGCCTCTTCCCGACAACCCTGGCCGTTGGTTGTCGGGGTCTGCGGGCGGGGGGCTTATCGGAATCCGGGAGCCCCCTTTAATAAGGGAGCCCCCAGATCCCGGCCCCCCACCCTATGTGAATGAGTATGGGGTACAGCGTACCCCTACCCATTCACCTAGGAAAAAAGTGTCAATTTAAAAAAAAACACTACACAGATTTTTAAAGCATTTTATTAGACAGCTCCGGGGGTCTTCTTCCGACTTCGGGGGTCTCTCCGGTTCTTCTCCACGCTCTCCGGATCTTCTGCCGGGCTCCTCCGCTCTCTTCTGCTCTTTTGCCGCTCTTTTGCTAAAGCGGAGGAGCCTGGTCTTCAATCTTCTGCCTTCTGCCTTCTGCCCTCTTCTCCTGATGTTGACACGACGCTCTCTGGGGCTAGAATGCTCTCTGTGCGCTCTGCTCTGACTTATATAGGCGGTGACCCCGCCCCCTTATGCCGTCACAGTCCCTGGGCATGCTGGGACTGTGACGTTTTAGGGGGCGTGGTCATCACCCGATGACCACGCCCCCTTATGCCGTCATAGTCCCAGCATGCCCAGGGACTGTGATGGCATAAGGGGGCGGGGTCACCGCCTATATAAGTCAGAGCAGAGCGCACAGAGAGCATTCTAGCCCCAGAGAGCGTCGTGTCAACATCAGGAGAAGAGGGCAGAAGGCAGAAGGCAGAAGATTGAAGACCAGGCTCCTCCGCTTTAGCAAAAGAGCGGCAAAAGAGCAGAAGAGAGCGGAGGAGCCCGGCAGAAGATCCGGAGAGCGTGGAGAAGAACCGGAGAGACCCCCGAAGTCGGAAGAAGACCCCCGGAGCTGTCTAATAAAATGCTTTAAAAATCTGTGTAGTGTTTTTTTTTAAATTGACACTTTTTTCCTAGGTGAATGGGTAGGGGTACGCTGTACCCCATACTCATTCACATAGGGTGGGGGGCCGGGATCTGGGGGCTCCCTTATTAAAGGGGGCTCCCGGATTCCGATAAGTCCCCCGCCCGCAGACCCCGACAACCAACGGCCAGGGTTGTCGGGAAGAGGCCCTTGTCCTCATCAACATGGGGACAAGGTGCTTTGGGGTGGGGGGGCCGCAGCGCGCCCCCTCCCCCAAGGCACCACCCCCCATGTTGAGGGCATGCGGCCTGGTACGGTTCAGGAGGGGGGGGGGGGCGCTCGCTCGTCCCCACCCCCATTCCTGTCCGGCCGGGCTGCGTGCTCGGATAAGGGTCTGGTATGGATTGGGGGCGACCCCCCACGCCGTTTTTTTCGGCGTAGGGGGTTCCCCTCAAGGTCCATACCAGACCCAAGGGCCTGGTATGCCTCTGGAGGGGGAACCCATGCCGGTTTTTTATTTAAAATTTGGCGCGGAGTTCCCCCCTAAAGATTCATACCAAACACAGTGCCGGCATTGGCGGGGATCCAAGTCGGATCCCCGTTCATTGAAAGTCGGACACATGCCGGCTTCATGTCGCAGGGCAAAGTCGGATCCAAAGTAGGACGGCTGTCGTGTCGCACCAGTGTGAACCCAGCCTCAGGCTGGGTTCACACTGGTCCGACAAACGCTCCGACATTGGGAGCTCATGTCGCATGACATGTGAAATTCAATGTTTCTCTATGGGAGCCGTCCTAACTGGTCCGACACAAGTCGTTCCGACTTTAGAAATGCTCCCTGTACTACTTTGGTCCGACTTTGATCCTACTTCAGCCCATTGACTATCATTGAAGTAAGATCAAAGTCGGATCCTTGTCCTAACCATCCGACTTTGGCATCCTACATTGTGTTATTTCCTGCCCCCTGCTGTAGCCCCTCCCATTGTGTGTTAGTTTTGATTGGTCAAAGGACAAGTGTACTATCTGAAAAGTCGGATCAAAGTAGTATCCTGTTCATGAAAGTCGGATGGATGTAGGACCAATGTAGGATCAATGTAGGACCAATGTAGGACTGATGTCGCAGAACAAAGTAGGATGAAAGTCGTACTACTGTCGTGTAGTATAGTGTGAACCCAGCCTTAGGCTGGGTTCACACTGGTGCGACACGACAGCCGTCCTACTTTGGATCCGACTTTGCCCTGCGACATGTGTCCGACTTTCAATGAACGGGGATCCGACTTGGATCCCCGCCAATGCCGGCACTGTGTTTGGTATGAATCTTTAGGGGGGAACTCCGCGCCAAATTTTAAATAAAAAACCGGCATGGGTTCCCCCTCCAGAGGCATACCAGGCCCTTGGGTCTGGTATGGACCTTGAGGGGAACCCCCTACGCCGAAAAAACGGCGTGGGGGGTCGCCCCCAATCCATACCAGACCCTTATCCGAGCACGCAGCCCGGCCGGACAGGAATGGGGGTGGGGACGAGCGAGCGCCCCCCCCCCCCCCTGAACCGTACCAGGCCGCATGCCCTCAACATGGGGGGTGGTGCCTTGGGGGAGGGGGGCGCGCTGCGGCCCCCCCACCCCAAAGCACCTTGTCCCCATGTCGATGAGGACAAGGGCCTCTTCCCGACAACCCTGGCCGTTGGTTGTCGGGGTCTGCGGGCGGGGGGCTTATCGGAATCCGGGAGCCCCCTTTAATAAGGGAGCCCCCAGATCCCGGCCCCCCACCCTATGTGAATGAGTATGGGGTACAGCGTACCCCTACCCATTCACCTAGGAAAAAAGTGTCAATTTAAAAAAAAACACTACACAGATTTTTAAAGCATTTTATTAGACAGCTCCGGGGGTCTTCTTCCGACTTCGGGGGTCTCTCCGGTTCTTCTCCACGCTCTCCGGATCTTCTGCCGGGCTCCTCCGCTCTCTTCTGCTCTTTTGCCGCTCTTTTGCTAAAGCGGAGGAGCCCGGTCTTCAATCTTCTGCCTTCTGCCTTCTGCCTTCTGCCTTCTGCCTTCTGCCCTCTTCTCCTGATGTTGACACGACGCTCTCTGGGGCTAGAATGCTCTCTGTGCGCTCTGCTCTGACTTATATAGGCGGTGACCCCGCCCCCTTATGCCGTCACAGTCCCTGGGCATGCTGGGACTGTGACGTTTTAGGGGGCGTGGTCATCACCCGATGACCACGCCCCCTAAAACGTCACAGTCCCAGCATGCCCAGGGACTGTGACGGCATAAGGGGGCGGGGTCACCGCCTATATAAGTCAGAGCAGAGCGCACAGAGAGCATTCTAGCCCCAGAGAGCGTCGTGTCAACATCAGGAGAAGAGGGCAGAAGGCAGAAGGCAGAAGGCAGAAGGCAGAAGATTGAAGACCGGGCTCCTCCGCTTTAGCAAAAGAGCGGCAAAAGAGCAGAAGAGAGCGGAGGAGCCCGGCAGAAGATCCGGAGAGCGTGGAGAAGAACCGGAGAGACCCCCGAAGTCGGAAGAAGACCCCCGGAGCTGTCTAATAAAATGCTTTAAAAATCTGTGTAGTGTTTTTTTTTTAAATTGACACTTTTTTCCTAGGTGAATGGGTAGGGGTACGCTGTACCCCATACTCATTCACATAGGGTGGGGGGCCGGGATCTGGGGGCTCCCTTATTAAAGGGGGCTCCCGGATTCCGATAAGCCCCCCGCCCGCAGACCCCGACAACCAACGGCCAGGGTTGTCGGGAAGAGGCCCTTGTCCTCATCAACATGGGGACAAGGTGCTTTGGGGTGGGGGGCCGCAGCGCGCCCCCTCCCCCAAAGCACCAACCCCCCATGTTGAGGGCATGCGGCCTGGTACGGCTCAGGAGGGGGGGGGGCGCTCGCTCGTCCCCACCCCCATTCCTGTCCGGCCGGGCTGCGTGCTCGGATAAGGGTCTGGTATGGATTGGGGGGGACCCCCACGCCGTTTTTATCGGCGTAGGGGGTTCCCCTCAAGGTCCATACCAGACCCAAGGGCCTGGTATGCTCTTGGAGGGGGAACCCATGCCGGTTTTTTATTTAAAATTTGGCGCGGAGTTCCCCCTCAAGAACATCTGAGCACAAGTCGCGTGCCAAAGTCGGATCATGCAAGACGGCAATCCGACTTTGATCCAACTTCAATGATAGTCAATAGACTGAAGTAGGATCAAAGTCGGACCAAAGTAGTACAGGGAGCATTTCTAAAGTCGGAACGACTTGTGTCGGACCAGTTAGGACGGCTCCCATAGGGAAACATTAAATTTCACACGTCATGCGACATGAGCTCCCAATGTCGGAGCGTTTGTCGGACCAGTGTGAACCCAGCCTTAGGCTGGGTTCACACTGGTCCGACAAACGCTCCAACATTTGGAGCTCATGTCGCATGACGTGTGAAAATCAATGTTTCCCTATGGGAGCCATCTTAACTGGTCCGACACAAGTCGGTCCAACTTTGAAAATGCTCCCTGTACTACTTTGGTCCGACTTTGATCCTACTTCAGCCCATTGACTTTCACTGAAGTAGGATCAAAGTCGGATCCTTGTCCTAACCATCCGACTTTGGCATCCGACATTGTGTTATTTCCTGCCCCCTGCTGTAGCCCCTCCCATTGTGTGTTAGTTTTGATTGGTCAAAGGACAAGTGTACTATCTGAAAAGTCGGATCAAAGTAGTATCCGGTTCATGAAAGTCGGATGGATGTAGGACCAATGTAGGATCAGGCTGGGTTCACACTGGTGCGACACGACAGCCGTCCTACTTTGGATCCGACTTTGCCCTGCGACATGAAGCCGGCATGTGTCCGACTTTCAATGAACGGGGATCCGACTTGGATCCCCGCCAATGCCCGGCACTGTGTTTGGTATGAATCTTTAGGGGGAACTCCGCGCCAAATTTTAAATAAAAAACCGGCATGGGTTCCCCCTCCAAGAGCATACCAGGCCCTTATCCGAGCACGCAGCCCGGCCGGACAGGAATGGGGGTGGGGACGAGCGAGCGCCCCCCCCCCTCCTGAACCGTACCAGGCCGCATGCCCTCAACATGGGGGGTGGTGCCTTGGGGGAGGGGGCGCGCTGCGGCCCCCCCACCCCAAAGCACCTTGTCCCCATGTTGATGAGGACAAGGGCCTCTTCCCGACAACCCTGGCCGTTGGTTGTCGGGGTCTGCGGGCGGGGGCTTATCGGAATCCGGGAGCCCCCTTTAATAAGGGGGCCCCCAGATCCCGGCCCCCCACCCTATGTGAATGAGTATGGGGTACATCGTACCCCTACCCATTCACCTAGGGAAAAAGTGTCAATTAAAAAAAAAACTACACAGATTTTTAAAGTAATTTATTAGACAGCTCCGGGGGTCTTCTTCCGACTTCGGGGGTCTCTCCGGTTCTTCTCCGCGCTCTCCGGGTCTTCTGCCGGGCTCCTCCGCTATTTTCTGCTCTTTTGCTATAGCGGAGGAGCCCGGTCTGCTGCCTTCTTCTCTTCGGGGGTCTCTCCGGTTCTTCTCCGCGCTCTCCGGACCTTCTGCCGGGCTCCTCCGCTCTCTTCTGCTCTTTTGCCGCTCTTTTGCTATAGCGAAGGAGCCCGGTCTTCAATCTTCTGCCTTCTGCCTTCTGCTCTCTTCTCCTGATGTTGACACGACGCTCTCTGGGGCTGGAATGCACTCTGAGCGCTCCGCTCTGACTTATATAGGTGGTGACCACGCCCCCTTATGCCGTCACAGTCCCTGGGCATGCTGGGACTATGACGGCATAAGGGGGCGTGGTCATCGGGTGATGACCACGCCCCCTAAAACGTCACATTCCCAGCATGCCCAGGGACTGTGACGGCATAAGGGGGCGTGGTCACCACCTATATAAGTCAGAGCGGAGCGCTCAGAGTGCATTCCAGCCCCAGAGAGCGTCGTGTCAACATCAGGAGAAGAGAGCAGAAGGCAGAAGGCAGAAGATTGAAGACCGGGCTCCTTCGCTATAGCAAAAGAGCGGCAAAAGAGCAGAAGAGAGCGGAGGAGCCCGGCAGAAGGTCCGGAGAGCGCGGAGAAGAACCGGAGAGACCCCTAAAGAGAAGAAGGCAGCAGACCGGGCTCCTCCGCTATAGCAAAAGAGCAGAAAATAGCGGAGGAGCCCGGCAGAAGACCCGGAGAGCGCGGAGAAGAACCGGAGAGACCCCCGAAGTCGGAAGAAGACCCCCGGAGCTGTCTAATAAATTACTTTAAAAATCTGTGTAGTGTTTTTTTTTAATTGACACTTTTTCCCTAGGTGAATGGGTAGGGGTACGATGTACCCCATACTCATTCACATAGGGTGGGGGGCCGGGATCTGGGGGCCCCCTTATTAAAGGGGGCTCCCGGATTCCGATAAGCCCCCGCCCGCAGACCCCGACAACCAATGGCCAGGGTTGTCGGGAAGAGGCCCTTGTCCTCATCAACATGGGGACAAGGTGCTTTGGGATGGGGGGGCCGCAGCGCGCCCCCTCCCCCAAGGCACCACCCCCCATGTTGAGGGCATGCGGCCTGGTACGGTTCAGGAGGGGGGGGCGCTCGCTCGTCCCCACCCCCATTCCTGTCCGGCCGGGCTGCGTGCTCGGATAAGGGTCTGGTATGGATTGGGGGCGACCCCCCACGCCGTTTTTTCGGCGTAGGGGGTTCCCCTCAAGGTCCATACCAGACCCAAGGGCCTGGTATGCTCTTGGAGGGGGAACCCATGCCGGTTTTTTATTTAAAATTTGGCGCGGAGTTCCCCCTCAAGAACATCTGAGCACAAGTCGCGTGCCGAAGTCGGATCATGCAAGACGGCAATCCGACTTTGATCCGACTTCAATGATAGTCAATAGGCTGAAGTAGGATCAAAGTCGGACCAAAGTAGTACAGGGAGCATTTCTAAGGCTGGGTTCACACTGGTCCGACAAACGCTCCGACATTGGGAGCTCATGTCGCATGACGTGTGAAATTTAATGTTTCCCTATGGGAGCCGTCCTAACTGGTCCGACACAAGTCGTTCCGACTTTAGAAATGCTCCCTGTACTACTTTGGTCCGACTTTGATCCTACTTCAGCCTATTGACTATCATTGAAGTCGGATCAAAGTCGGATTGCCGTCTCGCATGATCCGACTTCGGCACGCGACTTGTGCTCAGATCATCTTGAGGGGGAACTCCGCACCAAATTTTAGATAAAAATCCGGCATGGGTTCCCCCTCCAAGAGCATACCAGGCCCTTGGGTCTGGTATGGAACTTGAGGGGAACCCCCTACGCCGAAAAAGCGGCGTGGGGGGTCCCCCCAATCCATACCAGACCCTTATCCGAGCACGCAGCCCGGCCGGACAGGAATGGGGGTGGGGACGAGCGAGCGCCCCCCCCCTCCTGAACCGTACCAGGCCGCATGCCCTCAACATGGGGGGTTGTTGCCTTGGGGGAGGGGGGCGCGCTGCGGCCCCCCCACCCCAAAGCACCTTGTCCCCATGTCGATGAGGACAAGGGCCTCTTCCCGACAACCCTGGCCGTTGGTTGTCGGGGTCTGCGGGCGGGGGGCTTATCGGAATCCGGGAGCCCCCTTTAATAAGGGAGCCCCCAGATCCCGGCCCCCCACCCTATGTGAATGAGTATGGGGTACAGCGTACCCCTACCCATTCACCTAGGAAAAAAGTGTCAATTTAAAAAAAAACACTACACAGATTTTTAAAGCATTTTATTAGACAGCTCCGGGGGTCTTCTTCCGACTTCGGGGGTCTCTCCGGTTCTTCTCCACGCTCTCCGGATCTTCTGCCGGGCTCCTCCGCTCTCTTCTGCTCTTTTGCCGCTCTTTTGCTAAAGCGGAGGAGCCTGGTCTTCAATCTTCTGCCTTCTGCCTTCTGCCCTCTTCTCCTGATGTTGACACGACGCTCTCTGGGGCTAGAATGCTCTCTGTGCGCTCTGCTCTGACTTATATAGGCGGTGACCCCGCCCCCTTATGCCGTCACAGTCCCTGGGCATGCTGGGACTGTGACGTTTTAGGGGGCGTGGTCATCACCCGATGACCACGCCCCCTTATGCCGTCATAGTCCCAGCATGCCCAGGGACTGTGACGGCATAAGGGGGCGGGGTCACCGCCTATATAAGTCAGAGCAGAGCGCACAGAGAGCATTCTAGCCGGGGAGAGCGTCGTGTCAACATCAGGAGAAGAGGGCAGAAGGCAGAAGATTGAAGACCAGGCTCCTCCGCTTTAGCAAAAGAGCGGCAAAAGAGCAGAAGAGAGCGGAGGAGCCCGGCAGAAGATCCGGAGAGCGTGGAGAAGAACCGGAGAGACCACCGAAGTCGGAAGAAGACCCCCGGAGCTGTCTAATAAAATGCTTTAAAAATCTGTGTAGTGTTTTTTTTTAAATTGACACTTTTTTCCTAGGTGAATGGGTAGGGGTACGCTGTACCCCATACTCATTCACATAGGGTGGGGGGCCGGGATCTGGGGGCTCCCTTATTAAAGGGGGCTCCCGGATTCCGATAAGCCCCCCGCCCGCAGACCCCGACAACCAACGGCCAGGGTTGTCGGGAAGAGGCCCTTGTCCTCATCAACATGGGGACAAGGTGCTTTGGGGTGGGGGGGCCGCAGCGCGCCCCCCTCCCCCAAGGCACCACCCCCCATGTTGAGGGCATGCGGCCTGGTACGGTTCAGGAGGGGGGGGGGCGCTCGCTCGTCCCCACCCCCATTCCTGTCCGGCCGGGCTGCGTGCTCGGATAAGGGTCTGGTATGGATTGGGGGCGACCCCCCACGCCGTTTTTTCGGCGTAGGGGGTTCCCCTCAAGGTCCATACCAGACCCAAGGGCCTGGTATGCCTCTGGAGGGGGAACCCATGCCGGTTTTTTATTTAAAATTTGGCGCGGAGTTCCCCCCTAAAGATTCATACCAAACACAGTGCCGGCATTGGCGGGGATCCAAGTCGGATCCCCGTTCATTGAAAGTCGGACACATGCCGGCTTCATGTCGCAGGGCAAAGTCGGATCCAAAGTAGGACGGCTGTCGTGTCGCACCAGTGTGAACCCAGCCTGAGGCTGGGTTCACACTGGTCCGACAAACGCTCCGACATTGGGAGCTCATGTCGCATGACGTGTGAAATTTAATGTTTCCCTATGGGAGCCGTCCTAACTGGTCCGACACAAGTCGTTCCGACTTTAGAAATGCTCCCTGTACTACTTTGGTCCGACTTTGATCCTACTTCAGCCTATTGACTATCATTGAAGTCGGATCAAAGTCGGATTGCCGTCTTGCATGATCCGACTTCGGCACGCGACTTGTGCTCAGATGTTCTTGAGGGGGAACTCCGCGCCAAATTTTAAATAAAAAAACGGCATGGGTTCCCCCTCCAAGAGCATACCAGGCCCTTGGGTCTGGTATGGACCTTGAGGGGAACCCCCTACGCCGAAAAAACGGCGTGGGGGGTCACCCCCAATCCATACCAGACCCTTATCCGAGCACGCAGCCCGGCCGGACAGGAATGGGGGTGGGGACGAGCGAGCGCCCCCCCCCCTCCTGAACCGTACCAGGCCGCATGCCCTCAACATGGGGGGTGGTGCCTTGGGGGAGGGGGCGCGCTGCGGCCCCCCCACCCCAAAGCACCTTGTCCCCATGTTGATGAGGACAAGGGCCTCTTCCCGACAACCCTGGCCGTTGGTTGTCGGGGTCTGTGGGCGGGGGCTTATCGGAATCCGGGAGCCCCCTTTAATAAGGGGGCCCCCAGATCCCGGCCCCCCACCCTATGTGAATGAGTATGGGGTACATCGTACCCCTACCCATTCACCTAGGGAAAAAGTGTCAATTAAAAAAAAACACTACACAGATTTTTAAAGTAATTTATTAGACAGCTCCGGGGGTCTTCTTCCGACTTCGGGGGTCCCTCCGGTTCTTCTCCGCGCTCTCCGGGTCTTCTGCCGGGCTCCTCCGCTATCTTCTGCTCTTTTGCCGCTCTTTTGCTATAGCGGAGGAGCCCGGTCTTCAATCTTCTGCCTTCTGCCCTCTTCTCCTGATGTTGACACGACGCTCTCTGGGGCTGGAATGCACTCTGGGCGCTCCGCTCTGACTTATATAGGCGGTGACCCCGCCCCCTTATGCCGTCACAGTCCCTGGGCATGCTGGGACTGTGACGTTTTAGGGGGCGTGGTCATCACCCGATGACCACGCCCCCTTATGCCGTCACAGTCCCAGCATGCCCAGAGACTGTGACGGCATAAGGGGGCGGGGTCACCGCCTATATAAGTCAGAGCAGAGCGCACAGAGTGCATTCCAGCCCCAGAGAGCGTCGTGTCAACATCGGAAGAAGAGATGAAGAGAAGAAGCGGCGAGACAGCGGCGACAAGACAGCGGCAGCAGACCGGGCCCCTCGCTGGCAATAGAGCTGGAAGAAGATAGCGGCGGGGCCCGGGAGAAGAGGCGGAACACCGGGAGAAGTCGGAAGAAGATACCGGAGCTGCCCAATAAATTAATTTTGAAACCTGTGTACTGTGGTTTTTTTTATTGACACTTCCCTAGGTGAATGGGTAGGGGTACCATGTACCCCATACTCATTCACATAGGGTGGGGGGCCGGGATCTGGGGGCCCCCTTATTAAAGGGGGCTCCTGGATTCCGATAAGCCCTCTGCCCGCAGACCCCGACAACCAACGGCCAGGGTTGTCGGGAAGAGGCCCTTGTCCTCATCAACATGGGGACAACGTGCTTTGGGGTGGGGGGCCGCAGCGCGCCCTCTCCCCCAAGGCACCAACCCCCCCATGTTGAGGGCATGCGGCCTGGTACGGTTCAGGAGGGGGGGCGCTCGCTCGTCCCCACCCCCATTCCTGTCCAGCCGGGCTGCGTGCTCGGATAAGGGTCTGGTATGGATTGGGGGGGGACCCCCACGCCGTTTTTATCGGCGTAGGGGATTCCCCTTAAGGTCCATACCAGACCCAAGGGCCTGGTATGCTCTTGGAGGGGGAACCCATGCCGGTTTTTTATTTAAAATTTGGCGCGGAGTTCCCTCTAAAGATTCATACCAAACACAGTGCCGGGCATTGGCGGGGATCCAAGTCGGATCCCCGTTCATTGAAAGTCGGACACATGCCGGCTTCATGTCGCAGGGCAGGGTCGGATCCAAAGTAGGACGGCTGTCGTGTCGCACCAGTGTGAACCCAGCCTTCGGCCTTAGGCTGGGTTCACACTGGTGCGACACGACAGCCGTCCTACTTTGGATCCGACTTTGTCCTGCGACATGAAGCCGGCATGTGTCCGACTTTCAATGAACGGGGATCCGACTTGGATCCCCGCCAATGCCCGGCACTGTGTTTGGTATGAATCTTTAGGGGGAACTCCGCGCCAAATTTTAAATAAAAAACCGGCATGGGTTCCCCCTCCAGGAGCATACCAGGCCCTTGGGTCTGGTATGGACCTTGAGGGGAACCCCCTACGCCGATAAAAACGGCATGGGGGTCCCCCCCAATCCATACCAGACCCTTATCCGAGCACGCAGCCCGGCCGGACAGGAATGGGGGTGGGGACGAGCGAGCGCCCCCCCCTCCTGAACCGTACCAGGCCGCATGCCCTCAACATGGGGGGTTGGTGCCTTGGGGGAGGGGGCGCGCTGCGGCCCCCCACCCCAAAGCACCTTGTCCCCATGTTGATGAGGACAAGGGCCTCTTCCCGACAACCCTGGCCGTTGGTTGTCGGGGTCTGCGGGCGGAGGGCTTATCGGAATCCAGGAGCCCCCTTTAATAAGGGGGCCCCCAGATCCCGGCCCCCCACCCTATGTGAATGAGTATGGGGTACATGGTACCCCTACCCATTCACCTAGGGAAGTGTCAATAAAAAAAACCACAGTACACAGGTTTCAAAATTAATTTATTGGGCAGCTCCGGTATCTTCTTCCGACTTCTCCCGGTGTTCCGCCTCTTCTCCCGGGCCCCGCTGCTATCTTCTTCCAGCTCTATTGCCAGCGAGGGGCCCGGTCTGCTGCCGCTGTCTTGTCGCCGCTGTCTCGCCGCTTCTTCTCTTCATCTCTTCTTCCGATGTTGACACGACGCTCTCCCCGGCTGGAATGCTCTCTGTGCGCTCTGCTCTGACTTATATAGGCGGTGACCCCGCCCCCTTATGCCGTCACAGTCTCTGGGCATGCTGGGACTGTGACGTTTTAGGGGGCGTGGTCATCACCCGATGACCACGCCCCTTATGCCATCACAGTCCCAGCATGCCCAGAGACTGTGACGGCATAAGGGGGCGGGGTCACCGCCTATATAAGTCAGAGCAGAGCGCACAGAGAGCATTCCAGCCGGGGAGAGCGTCGTGTCAACATCGGAAGAAGAGATGAAGAGAAGAAGCGGCGAGACAGCGGCGACAAGACAGCGGCAGCAGACCGGGCCCCTCGCTGGCAATAGAGCTGGAAGAAGATAGCGGCGGGGCCCGGGAGAAGAGGCGGAACACCGGGAGAAGTCGGAAGAAGATACCGGAGCTGCCCAATAAATTAATTTTGAAACCTGTGTACTGTGGTTTTTTTTATTGACACTTCCCTAGGTGAATGGGTAGGGGTACCATGTACCCCATACTCATTCACATAGGGTGGGGGGCCGGGATCTGGGGGCCCCCTTATTAAAGGGGGCTCCTGGATTCCGATAAGCCCTCCGCCCGCAGACCCCGACAACCAACGGCCAGGGTTGTCGGGAAGAGGCCCTTGTCCTCATCAACATGGGGACAAGGTGCTTTGGGGTGGGGGGCCGCAGCGCGCCCCCTCCCCCAAGGCACCAACCCCCCATGTTGAGGGCATGCGGCCTGGTACGGTTCAGGAGGGGGGGGGGGCGCTCGCTCGTCCCCACCCCCATTCCTGTCGGCCGGGCTGCGTGCTCGGATAAGGGTCTGGTATGGATTGGGGGGGACCCCCACGCCGTTTTTATCGGCGTAGGGGGTTCCCCTCAAGGTCCATACCAGACCCAAGGGCCTGGTATGCCCTTGGAGGGGGAACCCATGCCGGTTTTTTATTTAAAATTTGGCGCGGAGTTCCCCCTCAAGAACATCTGAGCACAAGTCGCGTGCCGAAGTCGGATCATGCAAGACGGCAATCCGACTTTGATCCGACTTCAATGATAGTCAATAGGCTGAAGTAGGATCAAAGTCGGGCCAAAGTAGTTCAGGGAGCATTTCTAAAGTCGGAACGACTTGTGTCGGACCAGTTAGGATGGCTCCCATAGGGAAACATTAAATTTCACACGTCATGCGACATGAGCTCCCAATGTCGGAGCGTTTGTCGGACCAGTGTGAACCCAGCCTCAGTTTTGATTGGTCAAAGGACAAGTGTACTATCTGAAAAGTCGGATCAAAGTAGTATCCTGTTCATGAAAGCCAGATGGATGTAGGACCAATGTAGGATCAATGTAGGACCAATGTAGGACTGATGTCGCAGAGCAAAGTAGGATGAAAGTCGTACTACTGTCGTGTAGTATAGTGTGAACCCAGCCTTAGGCTGGGTTCACACTGGTCCGACAAACGCTCCGACATTGGGAGCTCATGACGCATGACGTGTGAAATCCAATGTTTCCCTATGGGAGCCGTCCTAACTGGTCCGACACAAGTCGTTCCGACTTTAGAAATGCTCCCTGTACTACTTTGATCCGACTTTGATCCTACTTCAGCCTATTGACTATCATTGAAGTCGGATCAAAGTCGGATCGCCGTCTTGCATGATCCGACTTCGGCACGCGACTTGTGCTCAGATGATCTTGAGGGGGAACTCCGCATCAAATTTTAAATAAAAAACCGGCATGGGTTCCCCCCAAGAGCATACCAGGCCCTTAGGTCTGGTATGGACCTTGAGGGGAACCCCCTACGCCGAAAAAACGGCGTGGGGATCCCCCAATCCATACCAGACCCTTATCCGAGCACGCAGCCCGGCCGGACAGGAACGGGGGTGGGGACGAGCGAGCGCCCCCCCCCTCCTGAACCGTACCAGGCCGCATGCCCTCAACATGGGGAGGTTGGTGCCTTGGGGGAGAGGGGGGCGCGCTGCGGGCCCCCCCACCCCAAAGCACCTTGTCCCCATGTTGATGAGGACAAGGGCCTCTTCCCGACAACCCTGGCCGTTGGTTGTCGGGGTCTGCGGGCAGGGGGCTTATCAGAATCCGGGAGCCCCCTTTAATAAGGGGCCCCCAGATCCCGGCCCCCCACCCTATGTGAATGAGTATGGGGTACATCATACCCCTACCCATTCACCTAGGGAAAAAGTGTCAATTAAAAAAAAACACTACACAGATTTTTAAAGTAATTTATTAGACAGCTCCGGGGGTCTTCTTCCGACTTCGGGGGTCTCTCCGGTTCTTCTCCGCGCTCTCCGGGTCTTCTGCCGGGCTCCTCTGCTATCTGCTGCTCTTTTGCCGCTCTTTTGCTATAGCAGGGGAGCCCGGTCTGCTGCCTTCTTCTCTTCGGGGGTCTCTCCGGTTCTTCTCCGCGCTCTCCGGATCTTCTGCCGGGCTCCTCCGCTATTTTCTGCTCTTTTGCCGCTCTTTTGCTATAGCGGAGGAGCCCGGTCTTCAATCTTCTGCCTTCTGCCCTCTTCTCCTGATGTTGACACGACGCTCTCTGGGGCTGGAATGCACTCTGGGCGTTCCGCTCTGACTTATATAGGCGGTGACCCCGCCCCCTTATGCCATCACAGTCCCTGGGCATGCTGGGACTGTGATGTTTTAGGGGGCGTGGTCATCACCCGATGACCACGCCCCCTTATGCCGTCACAGTCCCAGCATGCCCAATTGACTATCATTGAAGTAGGATCAAAGTCGGATCCTTGTCCTAACCATCTGACTTTGGCATCCGACATTATGTTATTTCTTGCCCCCTGCTGTAGCCCCTCCCATTGTGTGTTAGTTTTGATTGGTCAAAGGACAAGTGTACTGTCTGAAAAGTCGGATCAAAGTAGTATCCTGTTCATGAAAGCCGGATGGATGTAGGACCAATGTAGGATCAATGTAGGACCAATGTAGGACTGATGTCGCAGAGCAAAGTAGGATGAAAGTCGTACTACTGTCGTGTAGTATAGTGTGAACCCAGCCTCATAACACTACAAATGTGCTCAGAAAATACGCCAAAACCAATCTAAGGACTAGGTAGTGGGCGATTTGGCCTGTCCTCCCCCACCACTCAAACCTTATTTTTGTTCAGTGGGTAGTACTGAGGTTGGAGGAGGAAACAAAAGTGCTCCTACTATATGAGTTACATGCATAGTATGGCAACCATGTTTAAAGTGTATTTCCATGTTTGCAACCAAATTGACATAATGAAAAAAGAAAACCGCTGTAAAGAACAAACTGCGAAAGTAAGCAAAAAAGTGACCATGCAGCGTAGTCTAAATAAATTTTAATGAAAAATTGGTTAAAATGGTACGGAATAACATCCGTGTAGATGTATAAATACCTTCCAATAGACAGTAGCACAAATATATGTACAGACAATGAAAAAACACCTACCTTATATATGTTACATGTTCTAACTCGCAAAGCATAAATTACAAAAAAATAGATAAATACCGCTTGCCATTTTATTCTAGCACTGACAAATCCTATTTAGTTATTTTTGTTTATGAAAGGGCTGGGGAGCTGTGTCTTCCATAATTCATCCTGTCTATGCTGTGGTAGCAGATCTCATTATCAGTTGTAACCTGGATGTGAACACTGTCTGTCCTAACAAAGAGTTAAAGCAGTAATAAATCCTAAAAAGGAAAATGTAATATATTGCAGCTTTCAATACTTAAATGTGGTTGCTGCAAAGATTCTTTTTAGGCTTTTTTTATCATTTATTTTCACCTGGTGACACTGAGAGTAACACCTTTTCTGTCTTCATTCTGGAAGGGGGAGCAACTGAAACCCCCCCAATAGGCAGCAGCATTATTAGTTTGGAGAGAGGGTAGTGTAGATGCTCTAGCAGATTTAAATGGACTTGACTATCAACTTAAATCTTTACTCCATCTAATGCCCCGTACACACGGTCGGACTTTGTTCGGACATTCCGACAACAAAATCCTAGGATTTTTTCCGACGGATGTTGGCTCAAACTTGTTTTGCGTACACATGGTCGCACAAAGTTGTCGGAATTTCCGATCGCCAACAACGTGGTGACGTCAACCACGTACGACGAGACTAGAAAAGGCCAGTTCAGAACCAAGCGCAGCACCCTTTGGGCTCCTTTTGCTAATCTCGTGTTAGTAAAAGTTTGGTGAGAGACGATTCGCGCTTTTTCAGACTCGTAGCTTTCAGATCGTTTTCTGCGGTTCAGTTTATGCTTGTGGGTTTGTATCTGCTCCTCAGTGCGTGCAAGCAAGTTCCGCGTGACTTTAAGTAGTCATTGTGTTCTTGTTCGTTCGTTACTGTTTTTCAGGTCGCTCTTCACAGGCCTTGCTGTTCTTCAGTGCGTTCTGTTACTTCGTTCTGAGCAGCCGACCGTTTTCTAGCCATGTTTCGTGTACGTACTCCTCATATAGTTCGTGCTGTGCGGGGGCTTGGTGTTGGGGTCCTGACCTTGACACAAGTCCAGTCCATGAACAGGGTGGGGAGGAGTTCATGGACCAAGAATTGGTTGCTTCAGCTTGACCAGTTCTCTCATATGCCTTTGCTCCGTGAGATCCTTGAGAATAATCCTGATGATTTCAGGAACTTTCTCAGGATGACGGACCCCGTATTTCACCGTCTGCTGGCTTTGCTGACCCCCTATATCAGCAGGCAGGATACCTGCATGAGGCAAGCCATCACTGCGGAGCAGAGGTTGGTCGCTACCCTGCGGTACTTGGCGACAGGGAGTAGCCTGCAGGACCTCAAGTTCTTGACAGGCATCTCCCCCCAGGCTCTGGAGATCATTATCCCAGAGACCTGTTCTGCCATCATCCAGGTCCTGCAGAAGGAGTATATGAAGGTAAGATTTTTATCCTTTAATATCACATTTTATTGTATTTAATGTTTGCTAAGATATTGTATATCTTTCCTCATTCCCTAATTATTTTTGTACTCCTTCATACATATCTGCCTTCAATAACCTCCCCAACATGCTCTCCTGCCCCTATAGTCACCTCATGTAGTCATTTAACAATGCATTTTATCAGCTCCATAGTAGTGCTTTACCCCAAACACCCCCTAAAATGTTTAGAAATCTGATTTGTGCTTTAAATTCAGGAAGAGTGCCAGAGGCTTTTTTTTGTGTGGTGTCCCCAAATAATTTTTAGTAACCCTCCCTCCCCCCAACTGCTAAGTCAGCTGATCCCAATTCTCTATCTATCCTCAATCATCTATCTGCTGACTTTGCCAAACCCATACACACTACACCCATCTCTTTACTGGTCAGATGTATGGATGAATTCCCCAGAGCATGTAGTGCAAGGGCCTGCCTGCATACTTTCCAATGGTAGTGTTTAAAGTTTTTGTATTCTATTATTATCTTGATAGGTAATATCATAATGTCCAAATGTGCTCAAATGTGTACAGTGTGTATTTATATCTTTGTATTATGACACTTCTTACCTGTCCAGTGGACTGCCAATAGTTTAACTAAGGAGGGGCTGTTCCAAGTAATACCCTGTATTTAGGCATTCATCTCTCAATGAAGTGGAGAGGGTTACCTGTCCAAGATTCCCCCCCCCCCTATAATGTTAGAAATGGCCCATGAGAGGCGGGGGGGATATGATAGGTGTACCTTAATATAATAAATGTTATCTGGAGGTTGGCCAAGAATGTTTGTGCCTAATCTGCTTGCCATGTTTATGTGCAAAAATACTAATTTATTTTTGTTTTCCTCAACAGTTTCCTTCCACGCCACAGGAATGGCAGACTGTTGCCTCCCACTTTGCCCAGCGGTGGGACTTTCCTAACTGCGGAGGGGCAATTGATGGGAAACACGTCCACATCGTCCCACCACCCAACTCAGGGTCGTACTATTTCAACTATAAGGGGTTCAATAGTATTGTGATGTTGGCGGTGGTGTCGGCTAGTTACGACTTCTTGTATGTGGACGTGGGGAAGAATGGCCGGATGTCCGATGGTGGAGTCATCACCCAGACGGAGTTCTACAGGCGTCTCCAGAATGGCAGCTTGGACTTGCCACCTCCAGAGAACAATGTGGAAGGACTCCCATTCGTCTTCGTTGCGGATGAAGCATTTGCGCTGGGGGACCATCTTATGCGGCCATTCCCGATGAGGACCCTCACCCCAGAACAGAGGGTTCTTAATTACCGGCTGGCCAGAGCCAGAAGAGTGGTGGAGAACACATTTGGAATCATGGCCAGCCGGTTCCCCCTATTTCTGACACCCATCCATATGCCGGAGTATAAACTTAATCATCTAATCCTGGCATGCTGTGTTCTCCATAACTTTTTACGCCAACATTCTGCCAACTATGCTGTCTCAGTTGGGCCTGAGGCCGGAAATCTACATGATACAACCCTGACGGCGCTTGAAAGTGGCCGTCCTGGCTTGCCCTCCCTGAGTGCCCGTGATGTCCGGTTAAGATACCTTGAGTTCTTTGCGGGTAGGGGGGCCATCAATATGCCAGACAATTTGTGAAGCATTTATCAAATAAAAAAAACAAATTTAATCTTTGGTGACATTTACTGCTTGTGCTTGTTTTAGCTGACCCTGACAGCAATGTGTGGAGTCCTGAAAATGGCGTGATTGTGTAACCTTATACAAAGAACTGTTGGCTGTTATTTACTAAAGGCATATACACTTTTTATACTACAAGTGCTCTTGAAACTGCACTGAAAATGCACTTGTAGTGCAAAGAGGATTTGCCCTTAGGAAATAACCACCATTTTCTCAGAAAACAGCAATTACATCACCACAAAAGTGTTGTAGCGTTGAGACAATAATCCACACATTCTTGATTAACAAACTTTTTAATACCTGCACAATCACATGTGCATTTAGAAACAGTTTTTAAAACAAACCAACATGTTTGTTGTATAACAATTTTTGGGGTGGCATTATCAAAAATAGAAATGTCCATTTACGATAAAACAGGCCTGTGTAAAACCAACAAGAAACACAACAATCTTGAACTTACGAAGTTCACATATGGTAAAACTTGAAGGCAATATCAGACATGAATATTTAGGAACTGTGTTTGATATTGCGTTCAGATGGGGTGAAGTCACCCCTTGAAATGCCAAATTTGGAAGATGCACACCAATTTACGAATGTCAACATGTGCTAGCTGCCATCACGGGGGATCAAGGGACGTGTTTTGTGGGAGCAACCCCTTCCTCACCGCTACTTTATTATTGAGGAAGGGGTTGCACCCACAAAACGCGTCCATTGATCTCCCGTGATGGCAGATAGCACATGTTGGCACACTGTGTGCATCCTCCAAATTTGGCTTTTCGAAATATCGCTCAAAAATTTAAAAGATTGTACCACACAAAAAAAGAAAGTGATTTTGTGGGGTTTTAAATTCGCCCCAAAACATCAATGATGTTATTATTTTTTTGAATCACATCATTGATTTTTTTCTTGATGTTTTCCAATTCTAAATTACACCCCATTATCTCCCCGATCAGGATCTGGGCACTTTCTGATGTGAAAGGATCTCGATCCATAACCTCACGATCACCTAAAAAGAGAGAAACCAAACAAAAACAGGTATCAAAAATCTGCCAGCATCCATCTCTTACCTGAGCCTGTGGTCGGAGACACTCACCTGTTGTGGTGCCAATTTCCACCACATCTTCTTCCTCCTCCTGCTCCACTTGTGTTGAGGTATTTCACCTTCTTCCAGAGGTGGTGGGTCTCTGGTCTCCTCGGATGAGGGGTGTCTTCCGAGTCTTTTCTCCCCTATGTAAAACAAAAATGGTATAATTAGCACACAGATATTTGATGGCAGAACTATAAATAGGAAACATTGCTTGGAAGTGGTGTACAATTGTCAATTTTAGCAAAGTTCCAAGATGTCGCTTTTTTAGTGTCCTTTGTCCTTTGTCAACCTGCAATACTTTACCTGTTTTGTACATGCTTCACAGATGGAGACCCCCCTATAGTATACACTGGAGCACCTGTGTGGGCCCCCTAATAGAAAGGGTGTTCTTGTGTCCCACACATGTGCTCCAGCGTCCAGATGTGAAAACAGCTGCTGAGTGTCCTCTCCTTACACAGAATCTAGTTTGCATTTCATTCTAGTAACAAAGCCATCTACACAACCAAATATTTTGCATCCAAGTAGGCCCTAAAAAATGTAGGAAAATGCATATGGCCTAAACAATGGTGTTTTAGAGGCCAAAAAAAAATGTTTGATACGAACGAATAATGGGCCCATGAACATTAAAATTGACATTTTAAACTGTACAACAATTAAGAAAAGCATATGGGTGTCCTTTTATGAAAGTGCGGTAAAATACCGCTTTTCAGTTCTCAGGCATTCTCAGAGGAGATCGCTCTCCTCTGAGTGCCTGTTTATGAAAGTGTGTAGATCACTTCTCATGTTGAGTTGAGGAGCGATCTACAAACGCCGGCAACTCCTGAGAATGGCTCCTCTCACTATAATCTCGTGTGATGTAGCGGGATTATAGTATGAGGAACCATAAAATACAAAAGTTTAACACAAATCAGCACACATTATTCCCCAACATATTAATAAAATAATAAAGATAAATTCCCCCTACACAATATACATTAACCTAATTATAAAAAAAACATTGTTTTTATCAATATTTAAAGATCATACATGTCCCTATTTAAATGTGAATGGTGTATAGTAAATGAATGTAATGCACATATGTAATGCAGCTATACACCATTCATATAAATGCAAAATACATTTATAATCATTAAAAAAATAATTTTATTAAAGTATACAAGTATAAATATTTATTAATAAATTAAAATAAAATATATTTCATTATAGATAAACATAAAAATTGATAAACTGGTGCGATGCGAGAACACTGCGAATCCACTGCGGGTTCCCGCATCGCCCCGACTCGCATGTCAGTTCACACTGCCATATGCGAATCGCTGGGGAGTGTCAATACATAGTTAACGACACCCCCAGATCAGCTTGCATATCGCACTGCGAACTGACAGTTCAGACATGAATCGGATCGCATATGTGTGAACACACATGCGATCCGATTCTGGTCTGAACAGAAAAAAGGGTCCTGTGTGTGTTTGCACCGAATGCGGTGCGATATCAGCCATACTATCTGTACAGCTGATATCGCACCGCACAGACATCGCATGTAATGTGAATGGCAGTGTGCTGCGAATAACATGCGATGCCTGTGCGATGTCCGGCATCGCACAAGTGTGAACTGGGCCTAAAAGTTAACACCCCCAAATCAGTTCGCATATCGCAGTGCGATCTGCAAACTCGGACAGTAATCGAATCGCATGGGTGTGAACACCCATGCGATCCGATTCTGCTGTGGACCAAAAAAAGGGTCCTGTAAGAGTTTGGTCCGAGGGCAATGCAAATTTAGCAATACTATCTGTATGGCTGAAATCGCATCGCACAGAGATCGGATGTGATTTTTGCACTGCAATGCGGTGCAAATCACATCTGATCTCGGACACCACAGCAGTGGGAACTGGCCCTAAATCATATTGCATTTGCACCAAAATGGTACAGGACCCTTTATTTGGTCCGCACTGGAATCGGATCGCATGGGTGTGAACACCCATGCGATCCGATTCCTGCACCATTACATAGTTCACACTGCGATCTGTGAAATGATCTGGGGGTGTCATTAACTTTACATTGAGACCCGCAGTGGTGCTCAGATGTCAATGTAGGTGTGATGTGAAAGCCCGCACAGGAATCACGCTGGTTCACGCATCGCACAAGTGTGAACCCAGCCAGAGACGTGAACATCTAAAAAAATATATATATATCTATATATATATATATATCTATATATATATATAGATATATATATCTATATAGCTATATAGATATATATATCTATATAGATAGATATATATATATATATATATATATATATATATATATATATATATATATATATATATATATATATATATATATCTATCTATATAGATATATATATCTATATATATATATATATGTATATATATACGTATATATATATGTGTATATATATATATATATATCTATATATATATAGCTATATATATATATATATATATATATATATATATAACTATATATATATATATATATAGCTATATATATATAGATATATATATATAGATATATATATATATATATATATACACTATAAATTCCTATCCTGCTGGTTTTGGGGTGTGTAATGGTGGGGAAGCTGTGCTCTGACTGTTTGGTGAAAGAAAGAAGTCAAAAGACTTCTTGCTTTCTCCAGAATATCAGCCAGTTTCAGGCTTCTCACTCTGATTCTCCACTTCTGAAATGGTGAATCAGAAAGTGAGAATTCTGCCACAGATCGCCAGTGAGGTGCTGAGATCGCACCTTCATAAACTGGCCGTTTCTGTGAAGTCAGTTACAAATTCTCACTGTGCTGAGATAATCAGCGGAGAACATGTTCTCCGCTGATTATCTCAGTTTCATAAACTGGTAATGAGCTGAGATCAGCGGTGAGACTCGGGATCGCCGCTGATCTCAGTTTCATAAAAGGACACCATGGAGCAGCACGAACGTAATAAAGACAAAAAGAATAAGAACACAGCACAACTACTTACTTTTTTGCAGCACTCTCCGGATCTTTCGGTACTGCTCGGGCTCTCTTAATTTCAGGTCCGACCACCGCTTCCTGAGCTGATCTTTCGATCGTCGTACCCCGAAATTCCTGTGCAGACTTTTGACCACTTTCACAATGATCTTGGCCTTTCTGATATTGGGGTTGGGGTAAGGTCCATACTTTCCATCATAGTCAGCCTTCTTCAGGATGTCCACCATCTCCAACATCTCCCCAAAGGACATATTTGTGGCCTTAAATCTTCTCCTTCTGGATCGGGACGTGTCCGGATCCGGGCTTTCCTCCTCCTCGTTCCTGTAATTAGCACGCACCTGCTCTGACTCCGCCATGTGCTCTTCACCCACTGCGCCGAAAGAAAAGGGGCGGGGAATAGACTAGAAAGAACGTCAGGGGCGGGCGGAGTTACGCATGCGCAGTGTGTATAAAGCGTGCTACACGTGCGTATTACGTACGATCTGTGAGCGGAAGAAGGAGCATTGGAGGCGCCGATCGTCAGAACGAAGGTAAGAGACATACTTGTGCCTATACTGCTTCTACATTGAGGCCTATATTGTAACAAGATTAGTAGAGTTTGGCCTGACATTAGGGTTTGTCTTGTGTTGTGTCTTGCAGTGAAAATGGATATCTTGAATGACTTCATGGCAATCTTCATTGACATGTTCAGGGAGCTGCCTTGTCTGTGGGAGATCAACCACCCACATTACAGGAACCAAACAAAGAGGAAGGCAGCGCTGGATCAATTGTTGGAAATTGTGAAGCAGGTGATCCCCACGGCAGACATCACATATTTGAAGATCCTAATTGGTGGCCTGAGGAGCACATATGTAAAGGAGCGCCAGAAAGTCCAGGATTCGCAGAGATCTGGAGCAGCAGATAACATCTATGTCCCTAGGATGTGGTACTATGACAGGCTGCATTTTCTGGCAGGCCAGACTGAACCCAGGTCATCACTCTCCAGTCTTCCTTCCACGCTTCCTTCCCCCCCAGCTGAGGCTTCTGATGCCCAGCCTGGGCCTTCCAGGCAGCAACATGTGGAGGAGCCCAGCTTGAGCCAGGTATAGCATTCCTCTAAATATTTCAGGTTGTCCAATCAATGAGGTTAACTAGATGTTAGTTTGGAGTACTAATTTATGATTGTGATTGATGATGTAAAAACTAAAACCATGTCCCTTTTTCATACACAGGGAAGTCTCAGCCAGGAGGTGGCCGGGCCGAGCAGGCTGCCTGATCTGCAGGTCCCTCCCCTACACCTGGAAAGAGAAAGTGGCAGGAGGAGGAGTGCCCTAGAGGAGGCTGCCATAGGCCTCTTTTGGAGGGCTACAGAGGCCCTGGGAGCACCACACACCGTGGAGGATGACTTCGCTGCCATCATTGCCTCTAAAATGCAGAGGATGGAGGAGGGACAACAACTCATGTGTGAGTCGTTAATATTGGAGGCTCTTAATAAGGGGATGAGGGCCCAAATTACATCTGATACACACCTTTGTGAACTCACACATGGTCCTCCTCCTCCTGCGGGTCCTCCTCCTCCTCCTCCTTCTCCTCCGGGTCCTCCTAGTCCTCCTCCTCCTCCAGGTCCTACTCCTCCTCCTGCCACATCTCCAACAGCACAGCCACAGCCCAGAATGAAGCGTGGAAGGAAGACCAGAAAGTGAGGACCCTGGATCCAGTCTGGTCGGCCAAAAGATGCAGCCTCTTGTGGTAACACAGCCTGGGGACACAGATGTCATCTGCTGCTTTCCGGATCTCTGGAACTTCTGGACCAGACTGCCCTCCCTTACATATGTACTCCTCAGGCCACCAATTTTGATGTTCAAGAATTGATGTCTGCACTGGGGATCACAGGCTTCGCTAATTTCTCCTGTTTATCCAGCGTTGCCTCCCTCTTTGTTTGGTTCTGAGCCCTTAATAAAGGATTTTTGGTTTGAATTATACTTGCCTATGTGTGTTTTACTTCAAAAAGGACAGTTTGTTTGTGAGGATTCAGGTACATTGCAAAAATACAATGTGAAATTAACAAGGGACACCAACAACAAACAATCTCCTTGAGATTAAATAATAAAAGATAATAATGGTGTTGTGGTAACTTGACACACAAAACACACACAAAAATAGTCTGGAGTAAAACTAAAAATAACATTAAACAAAGATCAGCCTTTGAAAAAATACAAACATAAAATCGAAAAGAAAAATGGCTTTAAATAAAAAAAAATTTAAAAAAAAATTTTTGAACGATGTGACAAATAACAATATATTCAGGGAATCCCAAGGAAAAAAAAACTTTGTGAGAAGCGTGTGTGAATATGAGCAGCAGAACTACTTAATTCTTGTCACATTATAAAGAAGAAGAGAGTGCGCTGTATTAAACCATTTTTAACATTGCAGCGTGACGAAAGTGCTGTATCCATTGCGAACGCTAAGTTTACCAGACCAAGCTGTTCCGTGTCGGAATTTCTTCTGAGCATGCGTGGCACTTTGTGCGTCGGAACAGGCCACACACGGTCGGAATTGACGCGATCGGACTTTGTTGTCGGAAAATTTTATATCCTGCTCTTAAACTTTGTGTGTCGGAAAATCCGATGGAAAATGTCCGATGGAGCCCACACACGATCGGAATTTCCGACAACACGCTCCGATCGGACATTTTCCATCGGAAAATCCAACCGTGTGTACGGGGCATAAGAGTTTTAAGCAGTCACAGCTTTTTTTTTTCTATGTGGGAAATTTGCATAAATCAATAAAAAGTGACCCTTTTAAGCACACCTGTCAATGGTAAATAGTTTGTCGCAACCCTCTAGCTGCCACTTTTGATAGACTGCTTGGTCTGTAAAAGGAAGTTGAAAAATAACAGACTTAATGACTGGATCGCCAGGTGCAAATAAAGGAAAAAAGGCCAAAAAAAACAATGCAGCCACCACTTCTAAGGATTGGTAAGCTGCAATATATTACATTTTTGTATGTTAATGAAAGTGAAAAAAGCTTAATGTGAACCTTCTTCCCCCTTCTCATAATAAACCATCAACAGCCTTTAAAAGTATTCAGAGTAATGAGCCAAACTATATAAAGTTTTGCTCATAAGTTTACATACCATGGCAGAATTTATGATTTCTTGGTAATTTTTCAGAGAGTATGAATGATAACACAAAACTTTTCTTTCACTCATGCTTAGTGTTCGGCTGAAGCCATTTATTATCAATCAACTGTGTTTACTCTTTTTAAATCATAATGGCAACAGAAACTACCCAAATGACCCTGATCAAAAGTTTACATACCCCAGTTCTTAATACAGTGTATTGCCCCCTTTAACATCATTGACAGCTTGAAGTTTTTTGTGGTATTTGTGGATGAGGCTCTTTATCTTCTCAGATGGTAAAGCTGCCCATTTCTCTTGGCAAAAGCCTCCAGTTCCTGTAAATTCTTGGGCTGTCTTGCATGAACTGCATGTTTGAGATCTCCCCAAAGTGGCTCAATGATATTGAGGTCAGGAGACTGAGATCGCCACTCCAAAACCTTCACTTTATTCTGCTGTAGCCAATGACAGGTTGACTTGGCCTTGTGTTTTGGATCAATGTCGTGTTGGAATGTCCAAGTACGTCCCATGCGCAGCTTTCTGGCTGATGAAAGCAAATGTTCCTCCAGTATTTTTGATAACATACTGCATTCATCTTGTCATCAATTTTGACCAAATTTTCTGTGCCTTTGCAGCTCACACATCCCCAAAACATCAGCGTTCCACCTCCGTGTTTCACAGTAGGAATGGTATATCTTTCATCATAGGCCTTGTTGAGTCTTCTCCAAATGTAGCGTTTATGGTTGTGGCCAAAAAGCTCAATTTTGGTCTCATCACTCCAAATGACTTTGTGCCAGAAGGTTTGAGCTTGTCTGTGCTGTTTGGCGTATTGTAAGCGGGATACTTTGTGGCAAGTGCCTCCTTATTGTGCATCTTGAAACAGTCAGGCCACATGTTTTCAGAGAGTCCTGTGTTTCACCTGAAGTTATTTGTGGGTTTTTCTTTGCATTGCAAACAATTTTCCTGGCAGTTGTGGCTGAAATTTTAGTTGGTCTACCTAACCGTGGTTTTGTTTCAACAGAACCCCTCATTTTCCAATTCTTGATTAGAGTTTGAACACTGCTGATTGGCATTCTCAATTCATTGGATATCTTTTTATATCCCTTTCCTGTTTTATACAGTTCAACTACCTTTTCCCGCAGATCCTTTGACAATTCTTTTGCTTTCCCCATGACTCAGAATCCAGAAACGTCAGTGCAGCACTGGATGAAAGATGCAAGGGTCTGTCAGGAGTCCAGAAACTCACTGACCTCTAAGGCTCTGTTTCCACTAGTGCGACTTTTCATGCGACTTGGGACTGAAAAGTCGCATGACAAATTGTTTCCCATGATTTCCAATGAGTACCGTTCATATCTGTGCGACTTCAAGTCGCAGCGACTTCAAAGTAGTCCCTGCACTACTTTGGTCCCACTTTGATGCGACTTGAGGTCCATAGATACAGGCATTGCTTCAAGTCGCGGTAAAAAGTCGCGGTAAAATCGCGGTAAAAAATCGCGCGACTTTGGGGACGCAATAGTGGAAACCTAGCCTTACACACACACTAATTACAAGCAAACAGATAACAGGTGAGGATGGCTATCTTTAATAGCCATTCAAACCCCTTTGTGTCAACTTGTGTGCATGTTATCAGGCCAAAATCACCAGGGTATGTAAACTTTTGATCAGGGTCATTTTGGTAGTTTCTGTTGCCATTATGATTTAAAAAGAGTAAAAACAGTTGATTAATAATACATGGCTTCAACCAAACACTAACCATAAGTGAAAGAAATGTTTTTGTGTTATCATTGATGTTTTCTGAAAAATGGTCAAGAAATCATAAATTCTGCCAGATTATGTAAACTTATGAGCACAACTGTATATAGTGGTATGGGTTTCCGGATCACCAGCCAGCCAACTTTTGATCAAAATAGTAAAAAAAAATAGCTCTCTTCAACATACTAAACAAAAACAATCCATAACTGTGGTATACAGAAAATAAAACTATGGCTCACTGCCAGTATAAACGAATCCCACATCAGGGTTGAAGGTTCCTGCCTGCTTTGGGGTCCAGAACAGGGTCACAGTAGCCTAAGCAGTGTTTTAGTAGCCAGACAGTCCACAGCCCTCACACAGCTGTGTCCTGTTCCACTCAACACCACACAGACACTTGCTGACTGCTATGTGACACATAAAGTTTTAGGCTCCCTGCAGTAGCTTCAGCTTGAGAAAGGAGTGCGCATGCCCGGATACAGCAGGGCGCAATATCTCTGAAACGCATGGCAAAGCCCAACGCTGTTTCCTCCACGCTGCGTCCCATGGTGCGCTCTACCACACAGTACCGGCACCAACAGAAGCCCTACATGGATTCTGGGACAGCCAAGGCACATTGCTACAGTGTAACGGGCCACAGACACTCTAGACGCATGACAGACGAGCCTTTGTTTTTATCCCTTGTGTGAGTAGTCACAGTTAGGGGGTCAATACATTTTACTGGCTATACTACACTTAGAGGCGCTTTTCCTTTTCTCCTTTTGTCCCCCTCTCATAGAGTCAGCTTAAACTCTCAGATCTGCTTGCCTAAGGAGTGTATGGACTGCCTTATATCAACCTACAATTAATGTCTTTTATATGAACATATTTGGACTGGATTGTTGCCATTGCGCTGACCGCCCCTTATGTATTACCCTACAAGATACCTGTAGTCAGGGTTGGAGGCTCTTTCCCACCCAAAAATCTCTGAACCTGGGATCCCTCACCCTGCACGACGGAGAATCCCAGACTTCAACATGCTTCTTATCGCCCCCTTAAAGGGACCACAGTCCAAACAATGTGGACACTTATTTCCCATCCAGGGTCCATCCCTGGCATACTGTACAATATTTTTAAAAATTGTGTCATTGGTGGCCAGCTTCTTTTTTCTGGTTCCTTTACGGCCCACTGATGATGTAATGCCACATTTGGTGTATGCGCCATATGTGATCTGGGGCGAGCTATAACTGAGTTATACCAAACCACACCAGATCAAGTATAGCGCATGCACCAGATTTGGTATGGAGCATATGCTGTAAGAGACCTGACACAGCCTGTTATACAATAATAGCCAACCCCAGATTACATATGGCACATCCACATCTTGCATTGTACACGTGCCAGAAAAAAAATTACATTGCCTGTTATACTTTAATATAGTTACATAGTTAGTAAGAGTGAAGAAAAGACACAAGTCACATCTAGTTCAAATAATACTTTTTTCTTTTTTTTTAGGAAATCATACAATCCCATATGCACAATCATATACCCACAGTTGATCGAGAGGAAGGCGAAAAATCCCAGCAAGGCATGATCCAATTTGCTACAGCAGGGGAAGAAATTCCTTCCTGATCCCCAGAGAGGCAATTGGATTTTCCCTGGATCAACTTTACCTATAAATGTTAGTACCCAGTTATATTATATACATTATATTTTTCATATTTTTTTTAAAGCAATCTATCTAATAATAAGGCACTCAAGAGCTCAAATGGTGCATGCACTAGTCATAGAGTTCCCTGAGGCCCTGGTGCCATGGCCTTTCAAGGGGGCACCTGTGAAGCCCTGGCTACTTCACCAGTACGTCGGGGAACCCAAAAAGTAAAGGAAAAAAACATGAAAGTTTATAAAAAGTTTTTTAAAAAAATTATATGATCTTCATTATGATTTATATGATGTTGATGAATGAGCATGCAGTGCTGTTTGCACCACGCAGATTTGTGTTTAGGGGTAAAGGGCCGCTTTAAGCAATGTAAGGCCCCTTTCACACTGGCACATTCATCCGAGGGGAATCCTCCTGCTCAGAGGGGAATCCCTCCGCTGATCCCCGCTGAGCAGGTGGGCGACAGGTCCGTGTCTGCTCCGCTATGCAAGGACAGAGCCGCTCTCCTTTATGTGGCGGTCAGATGGAAATGGGCTGCATGTCCGTTTCCATCTGATTATCACCTGATCCAACCCGCTGGAGGATGGCGAACGTATCGCCATACATCTGTTTTCAGCGGATTTTGTTGGACACATGTTCGCTGACATCTGCCGCCCTATAGAGGACAATGGGTTACCCGATCAAACGTCCACCTGAAAAACAGCCAGCCAGACCCGATCGGTCTGCTGGTGTGAAAGGGGCCTAAAGCAGTGTACTTGCTTTTGCTTTTATGGATCAAGTTCACCAGGACTGATCACATTTAAACTTGAAATTTGACATCACAAAGCAAACCCTATATCAAAAGAGAGAACTCAAAAAATATGTAAAACATCTTGTTATTTTTGTAGGTTAAAGTATTGTTTGCCAATATCTCTGCACATGTGTTTTGCTAAGGTATGGGACTGATGGGCTGTGTGTGTGAGCATAGCTGCTATGCTCACACACACATGGTCGATACCTTTGTTGCCCAGGCATCTCTCTCTTCCTGCAGAACAGTAGGACATGTTTTTCTGTACAGACCAGGTCATATTCAAACTCTTTAAGGGACTGTTATTAGATTTTTCCTCCAACATGATAAACCCAGGGCAGGACCTTCAATTCCTCACACTTCAATGTCTGTAGGCTTCTGGCACTAGTCACACTGGAACAGATTCAGTATAGCACCTTCATTAATATTTTAAATGGTGCCTTAGTTGTTAGTGTCAGTAGAATTGCAGGAAACTATGTGTAGTCAGCTATCATTGTCTTGTCACAGCCTTGTAGTCAGGGTTCTTAATTAAAAAGAATCCACAAACAGGCTTGGTCTGGTAAAGTGTTAAAATATCACCATATGGCATTTCTCCCTCTGATGCAGTATCTTTTAAAAAAATCTAAATTATCCAGTAGGCCTGATTCACACCTATACAGGTTGCAGGTTTGCATATGCCAGGTGCATTTTGTGTTTTCAATACACTTTTTTAATCCATTGAAGTCTATGATAACAAAAACAAAAAAACGTCCCTGGCCCTTTTCATAAAATGCACAGATGTGAACATGACCCATAGGAAACCATGTTAAAGTGGTTGTAAACCCTTACAACACACTTCTTGCTACAGGTAAGCCTATAATAAGGCTTACCTGCAGCTACCCTGGATATCTCCTGAACGTACGTGCCGTTGCTTCAGTGAGTGTGCCATTACTGGTGGCTCCCGCACGAATGCGTGACATCATTGCGGCTCCGGCCAATCACAGCGCCGGAGCCTACGATACCTAAGAATTAACTCTGGGAGCAATGTCGGCCACCGGAGCGGTGTACAAGGAGAGCTGCGGGGGCTTCAATCTCAGGTAAGTAATTCATAATGAGCTAGTATGCTATGCATACTAGCTCTTTATGCCTTTGTCTTGCAGATTTTTTTTTTGTCCTAGGGCAGTGATGGCGGACCTTGGCACCCCAGATGTTTTGAAACTACGTTTCCCATGATGCTCAACTACACTACAGAGTGTATGAACATCATGGGAAATGTAGTTCCAAAACATCTGGTTTGCCAAGGTTCACCATCACTGTCCTAGGGTTTACAACCACTTTAAATGGACTGTAGTGTGTTTCTGCAAAGCTGAAAATGCACTAAAAAATGCATAGTGTGAACCAGGACTTATAACCCATTTTGATGTACACGCGTCTACTTAAAATATGTTATTCTGAACTGAGCAAAAGTTCTAGACAAATGGAGAGTCTTTGGATAGGCAGCGAAAAGAGAACATCATTGAAATTAGACTTTGTTAGGAAAGACTCATTGGGAATGAATAATGTCCAGCTTCTGCTAAAAGGGAAAAGCTGATTTTAATATTTTAAAATCTAATTACAGTAATAAAAGCAATTATGTAAAATGATGGTATTATAATTTGTAGTAATACATCTATTAAATTATAGCAGATGGAAGCTAAACACGGCATTTCAGGAAGCTAGTAAGCTGTAAACCATCCAACATTGGTCTATAATAAAGTTCAAATTATACCTCTTTTGGGTTCAGCTATGGTATAATAGTATAACTGAACAGTTACTTTGCTAAATTCTACACCTGCGGAGAATTCATAAGCTGCTTTTTTTTTTTTTTACTCCAGGATTCTGTCTCTTCAGGTGCAATGTTCTGCTTCTGTCTCAGGTTTCTGTCATCAGCTCAGTTTCCTCTTCTTAACTGATCAATTACCAGGTCAGAGACAAACCGTCCACACATAGCCTCCCCCATTCTGCTTAGCTGAGCATCCCCGACTCATAACATTTTTAAAGTGTCATCTGTATATTTTCCTTTTTGAGGATTGCCATAGGCTTCTCAACCAGCTATGAAGTATTTCTTGTACTCTGCAGCTCTACTTTCTGCTATGTTATCCCTCTGTGAAGCAGGTAAGTACCTCTCCAGCAACTGAAAACTGCCACAAAGCAAGATCTTTTATTTTCATTATAGGTTTAAAATACTATCTAATACTTGTTGCTTTTTCTTTCAAAATATATCAGCCTGGCACAGTAAAAGGTGAACCATAAGATTTAAGTAGTTTAGGTCCTCCTAAAATTAGTATATTTGATGCCTCAACACATTAGACAAATGTACATAAACATTCTTAAAAATATAAAAAGGTTTCGCGACTTTGGAAATATCTAAATCATGTTTTTTTGTTTTTTTTTTCACATTTGCTGTAATGCTAAATCCAACCTGTTTTATTTTATCAGTGTTCTCAGGCTAGGGATAGGGGAGTATCTACTGTACATATTCAGAAAATTCATTATAGGGCACCTTGGCTGTCTAACGTTCATCGTAGTAGGGTACTGGGTAGTTCCACTACTGAAACCTGTTCTACTCTAAAAGCATATCTAATAATTGGACATACCTGTAGCTTTTTAAAGCATTCTGTGAGAGCTCCTGAACTATATGTACATTTACTTTAGGCTGCATGCATGTGGGCATATTAAAACAATCACATTGATACTGGATCTTTCTGCCAGGAGCTAGCAAAAAAATCCAGCATAAAAATGCTTGGTCTGGCATATATTTATGCAACTTAATGTACATATGGCGTTTGCACGTAGTTTCATTTTAACGGCTAGAATATTCATTTGTTCTTTGCACTAGGCTGAAATGACATGCATACGTATGTGTTTATGCCCAAATTATGCCAGTATGCTTTTCCCTGTATGCAGGTTTGGGGCGTTTTTTTTTGTTTTTTTTGCCCCTAAGGCTGGGTTTACATCATTGCAAATTGGATGCAGAATCCCAGCATCCAATTCGCAATAGCAGGAGATTTTTACCGGCTCTCTATGGTTTACATATCTCCACAGCAGACCCCTGCTGTGAGACGGATCCATCCTAGGTGTGAACCAAATATAAATGTTGCTCTAAAATATGAAATTAAATGCTATATTTTGCACACACTGGCTAATATAAAGCTGTATTCAGCTTTAAAAAAGAAAAATGCTTCTAAAGACAGTTTTTTCTGCCCATGTGCTTATTATAAATAATTTAAAAAATGCTGTTGAATACTGGATAAATTATATTGTATACAGACAGTACTGGGCTCCCAATGAGACCAGTGCTAACCCAATAAGTGCCAGCTATAGTTATGCCGTTGGACAGCTGGGCAACCTTCTTTACCTTACCATTTTCACCTACGGTTTGTTGAGCAGGTGGTGGGACGGTAGTGTAGTTGTTGTTATGTCCTCCATTTTTTTTTATTAACTCGTTAGGTGCCAAGTATTGGGTCATATGAAAGGCCTGCCCTGCGTATCTTCTTCTGGGCTACGTTAGGCATGGATCACATTACACATCTTTACTCTGTGCCATCTTCATCAATGCCCTGGGACATGGCTGAGGCTGCCATGGGGGAATACTCAACCTTAAGGCGGACCTCTACTCTCAGAGATGAACTTACACCATGTACACTGGCACTACAACTGTTCTCCAGTTAACTCTCGGTTGACAATGTACACTCTCTGCAACTTGCATTTAGGAGGGACATGCTGAGCCAATGTTCAAACCACCTGTCCAGCATTTTCCACTACTACTCCCAAGTAGCAGAGCGGGTCTTGCCGTGCACTCTGTGTGGGTTATACACGTGAACTCAACTTAAATCTCAACCTTCCATACTGCTGTACAGGATGGGGAACCTCTGTGGTGCAATCCACTCCCATTGCTAGCGAAAGGAGTGCCAACATCTTCCTCGCTGCTAGAGGCCGTGCCACCTATAACAGGTACACGCTATCGACAGACTGTTTGTTAAACTTCCGTTACTCTAGGCAACCACTTGTGTGTTCACATTACTCCATTCTACACAAATATCTTCATTCCCCAAGAAGACCCACTCAGAGAACTATGAGTCTGCCCGTTACTTATGATGCACCTCTTTAGTAACTTCAGACCAGGCAAGGACAACATTTGAAAACTTTCAAAAGTGCAGAAATAGACATTTCACTGTGCAACAAGCAAGACTTGATACTATCCTAATTCCCTAACTATGACTAAAGGCTTGTGTGTTGCCCCGGCATAGCTGTAAAAAGCGTAGACCAGTAGTCATAGTCCTTCAGAGGCATTTCTCCAGCACTGGTGTTTCCAGAGCGAACCCCAAGTAAAAAGTCTCTACATGCATAGTGAGCGACCTTCTCCTGCTCTCACGGGTCTCATCATCCGTCTCCATCCCTTACGGGTCTCGCAACTCACAATGTGCTGGCACTCTTGGGAACTCCCTCTTCTCAAATTGTCTCTGAGGAACAACCACTCTTACCGCACCGCTGTCCCAATTTATATGATACAGGACAGGTGGGCCAGACTCAGAGCAGAACTCGCCAAAAATATCAAGGAGGCAGAGTAAGAATTAACTCCCACCTCCCCAGCCGGACAGCAGCTAACTAACTTGTTCAACTTGCCCACCGGTTACATCACACATATGTATTGTTTTAACATATGTTACAGCCCAATCATAAGACAATATTTTATTTCCAACTGTTAAAACAAATTATTTTACAATTTAGTATAGAGGATTGTGTCGTACTGTTTAGTTTTGTACAAGATCAGAATTTTTTTTATTGATTGCTGTGGATAATACAAACTGTTATCCTTTCAGACACTTTAATAAATTGGCTATTGTTGCTGACTGACTGATTGATTTATAAACTGTCTGGCAACCAGTGAGAGAGTAGCTGCTTTGAAAAGCAGGTAAGGTAAGGTCATTCATGGCCCTTTAATACAAATTTGTATATATATATATATATATATATATATATATATATATATATATATATATATGTATATTAAAACCTTTCATGTACAGCTGTAGAGGGTTAGATACCTTAACACTTAGCCCTGGTTCACACTATGAATCGCACGGGAACTGCACCACATTCCTGTTCCATTAATATTCAATTTGGTGCGCTGTTGAATGGTCTTAAATAGCACTGCAACAGCATCGCAACAAAGTCGTGCATGCACCAATTTTGGAACAGCGCTACAACTGGATTGCATGGTACTTTTGTACTATGCAATCTGATGCACGCAAACGCACTGTGCTTGTGATCTGCTTTTGAGGGATTGTTAAGATTGCACTGACACCCGCTGCAGATAGCAAGGGCAGTGCAATTTGAATGCGGTGTGGGAAATGCTCATGGATCACTGCATTTACCGCGCCATATTAGTGTGAACCTAGACTTATAGTACAAAATAGACATGTGCGTTTTGTTTCGTTCCAAATTAAAATTCGGACGAATTTTTGTTTTTTGGAAATTCGGATGTATCCGAATTTCTAAATTAGAACAGTACCGAATTTAAACGAATCCGAAATAACGAAATACGAATTTGGACGAAATTCGAATAGTTTTTGAATACTTTTCGAATTTGAATAGTTTTCCAAATTCCAAAGAGCATAAAATAGAATAGAAAATAAAGGAATAGAATAGAAAAAAAAATATTTTTTTCTATTCTATTCCTTTATTTTCTGTTCTATTTTATTCTTTTTGGAAATTGGAAAACTATTTCAATTCGAAAACTATTCGAAAACGTTTCAAATTCGAAAACTTTTCGAATTCGAAAATTGTTCAAAATTGATTCAAAAACTTTGAATCAATTTGAAAACAAATAAATGAAACAAATCCCGAAAACTAATTAAACAAATTTAACTAAAGAAATTTATTTAAATAATGGATCGAAACGACGCGAAACGAAGCAAGTTTTTTCGTTCTGCACATGTCTAGTACAAAACACACTCATAAAATTCATGAAGAGTAGCTACAACACTCTTTAGTATTCGACTGTGCCTCCGTACAAAAAATGTCAGCTTGGGTAACAGATTTATGTACCTGTTGGTACATGAGGTTCGCTCCCCTTGTGATTCACATCAGGCAGTGGATGGATTACATAGTCAATAGACAGCCTACTTTTGGCTATGGAATCTGCCTACTGTCTGCTGTCAATCACAAAGAGAACAGACCTCACGACGAACTAGTCTCTCAGATTCCTGACAAACTAGTCTCTCAGCTTCCCCATTAGGCTCTGCTTACTGTCAGCATCACTGGTTGCTAGAAGCCTGCTGTGAAGCCAACAGTGTCATTGACAATCAGTAAAATGTGGGTAGTGGAGAGGGTAGTGGCAGCAAACATGCCGCCCTGCTACACAGTGTACAGAGACAGGCACTTTGCCTTTCTCTGTACACCTGGTCTCAATTACCCTCAGTTTAGTTATCTACACACTGGAGGTAATTCTTTATTCTTTTCAAATTTAGTACAACCAAAACACTATTAAGAATTATGAATCTGCTGCACACTGTGGTAAAGCTCCCATATATGGCAGCAGGGTTTTTTTTAATCTGGTGCAAGCCATTTTAAAAAGGCCATACTGCTAAAAAGTGTTGGAAGTGCTTTATTGCATTCCCATGGCTTTGCTAACAAGCTGTCTATTCTGTATATATATATTACAGAAGGCTTTCTGTACTGAGGGGGTTGACTGTAAACAAAATCAAGAATAGAAATAAAAGAACGGAAAACTGCTTCACATATAGTATACACATATAGTTGTGCTGGGTATTTCCCAGGGGAGGACTGGACTGGGAGTTTGCCCCCTGTGCCAGTACAAATTATATATTTTGGGCTGGTTGCCTTGCATTGTGATACTGCCCCATTTGGACCTCAGTCAGAGTGGGGCCTGAAGTCAGTGATGGCTGCTTAACCTAAAGTATTTTACATACTTATTTTTTTTTTTGAAAATTCTCTTTATTTGGTTTCAAATTTTAAGATACAAAACAGAGCCTTTTGGGCATACCCAGGCTCGGTACATATACATCACAATAAAACAGTATCACAAGTGCCTCTATTGGCACTAGAATTTTACATACTTATTAGCAGTGTTTTCCGTTCCATAAATTATTTCCTATTCACTTAAAATTGTATTTGAACTTGTTAGAAAATTTGACTAGTAATTTCCCCACACAACCACTTCTCCTTGTTATAGCCTTCTCCTGTAGCCTAAAGCTTTCTCCTCTTCTGGAAAGGACTAATTACTCTCTGTACTGGCTGAGGTCTTCCACCCCTCCCTTCGCCTTGAAAAAGTATTCACACCCCTCGACATTTTCCACATTTTGTCATGTTACAACCAAAAATGTAAATGTATTTTATTGGGATTTTATCTTATAGACCAACACAAAGTCGCACATAATTGTGAAGTGGAAGGAAAATGATAAATGGTTTTCAAAATGTTTTACAAATAAATATCTGAAAAGTGTGGCGTGCATTTGTATAAGAGCACCTGTGAACAGCAGTTTTCAAGTCTTGCCACAGATTCTCAATTGGATTTAGGTCGTGACTTTCACTGAGCCATTCTAACACATGAATATGCTTTGATCTAAACCATTCCATTGTAGCTCTGGCTGTATGTTTAGGGTCGTTGTCCTGCTGGAAGGTGAACCTTTGCCTCAGTCTCAAGTCTTTTGGAGACTCTAACAGGTTTTCTTCTAAGATTGCCCTGTATTTGGCTCCATTCATCTTCCCATCATCTCTGACCAGCTTCCCTGTCCCTGCTGAAGAAAAGCATCCCCACCACAGGATGCTGCCACCAGCATGTTTCATGGTGGGGATGGTGTGTTCAGGGTGATGTGCAGTATTAGTTTTCCACCATACATAGTTCAAAATTGGTCTCATCCGACCACAGCAGCCTCTTCCACATGTTTGCTGTGTCCCCCACATGGCTTCTCGCAAACTGCAAATGGTACTTCTCATGGCTTTCTTTCAACAATGGCTTTCTTCTTGCCACTCTTCCATAAAGGTCAGATTTGTTGCGTGCATGACTAATAGTTGTCCCGTGGACAGATTCTCCCACCTGAGCAGTGGATCTCTGCAGCTCCTCCAGCGTTACCTTGGGCCTCTTGGCTACTTCTCTGATTAATACTCTTCCTGCCCGGCCTTTCAGTTTAGGTTGATGGCCATGTCTTGGTAGGTTAGTAGTTGTGCCATACTCTTTCCGTTTTCGGATGATGGATTGAACAGTGCTCCGTGACATGTGCAAAGCTTGGGATATTTTTTCATAACCTACCCCTACTTTAAACTTCTCCACAACTTTATCCCTGACCTGTTTGGTGTGTTCCTTGGCCTTCATGATGCTGTTTATTCACTAAGGTTCTCTAACAAACCTCCTGAGGGCTTCACAGAACAGCTGTATATATACTGAGATTAAATTAATTTACTAAGTAGGTGACTTCTGAAGGCAATTGGAAACTAGATTTTCAGTAGGGGTATCAGAGTAAAGGGGGCAGAATACACATGCAAGCCACACTTTTAAGATTTTTTTTGTAAATCATTTTGAAAACCATTTATCATTTTCCTTCTATTTCACAATTATGTGCCACTTTGTGTTGGTCTATCGCATACAATCCCAATAAAATACATTTACGTTTTTGGTTGTAACATGGCAAAATGTGGAAAATTTCATGGGGTATGAATACTTTTTCAAGGCACTGTAACCTTTTATGTAGCTGATGAGGGAGGAGCAAAGGGGAATATTATAGAGTATAACTTGAGTGAAAGCTCTGAGTTTGCTGGGGCTGTTGACATCACATCCAAGATGGCAGTGCCTGGCAACTCAGGGCTTTTGGATGTCTATACAATGGAGACTTTTAAAGGAAATTAACATATATAAAATATGTTAAATGAATATATAATCTGATGGGAATACTTATGCTGAAGTAAATGGTCTGGTGACATGTTCTCCTTAAACATACACAAGTTTAATCAAACAACAGTCCCCATGAATGGTTGGCACAATGCTGCAATGGTGATAAACTTCTTCTATTAACTATCAATTCAAAGTTCAATATACACGCTACACTTAAAGTGGAAGTCCATGCAAAAACTAAAATCGCTGCATCTATAGCCACCAACATTCTAACACTAACCTCTCTAGCCCTGTAAAGATAAAATGAGTATACTTACCTTTTTCTGCAGGCGATCTGACCCGATCTCCAGCGGCGGAAGCTCTGCTGAGTACACGTCCGTCAATGGCTGTGAAATGAATGGGAAGTGATGTCACCCATAGAGTTACTATGGGGCTTCTGTTGACGGACGTGTCCTCTGCACCCGCCTCCACAGCGAAGCCGTAGCTGACAGCTCAGCGTGGGATCAGAGCTTCCACCGCTGGAGATCGGGTTGGATCGCCTGTAGAAAGGTGTGTATACTGATTTTTTTTTTTACAGGGCTAGATAGGTTAGTGTTAGAATGTTGGTGGCTATAGATTTTTGTTTTTGCATGGACTTCCATTTCAACCATAGTGAAGAAGGATCTGGGGGTTTTGGTAAATCATAAGCTCAATATTAGCATGCAATGCCAAGCTGAAATTTCTAAAGCAAGCAAAGTCCTTTCTTGTATTAAGAGAGGTATGGACTCCAGAGAGTACAATATCATTTTGCCCCTGTTCAAATCATTAGTAAGACCTCACCTGGAATATGCAGTTCAGATTTAAACACCAGTTCTCAAAAAGGATATCAGGGAACTGGAGAAAGTGCAGAGAAGGGCAACCAAACTGATAGGAGGCATGGAGGAGCTCAGCTATGAGGAAAGATTAGAGGAACTGAATTTATTTTCTCTTGAGAAGAGGAGATTAAGGGGGGATATGATCAACATGTACAAATACATAAGTGGCCCATATAGTGAACTTGTACATAATATAACTGGGTACTGACATTTATAGGAGAGTTGATCCAGGGAAAATCCCATTGCCTCTCGGGGGATCAGGAAGGATTTATTTCCCCTGCTATAGCAAATTGGATCATGCTTTGCTGTCTTTTTTGCCTTTCTCTGGATCAACTGTGGGTAAAAAATTGGGTATATGGGATTGCATTATTTTTTTTTTTTGGTTGAACTAGATGGACTTGTGTCTTTTTTTCAGCCTGACTAACTATGTGACAATGTAACTATGTAACCATGAAAAACCAACAGGCATAATTCCATATATAAGTCAAACTGTTAACAAAAATGTCTAAAGGCAGAGAAAGGTAAAAAGTCTGAAATAGAATATTAAATTCCCCAAAGAAATTCAGATTTAGATCTATTCTAATCATTATATATACTGTATACAGAATTCTCCAAGGACATAATCCACTCAGCTGAATGCATTTTAGGGCTTTTTGCCCACTTTTATTCATCCAAAACATCAAAGTAACACAGTGTTCTGCCCACGCAGAGGTTATTTAACATAAAAACAAAAACAAAAGTATTTTAGGCTTCTAGCTATTTTGTCGCACAACTTGTCTATTCCTTCTTATGGGGCGTACACACGGTCGGACTTTTCGGCTACAAAAGTCCGACGGACGCCGATGGACCAAATCCGGCGGACAATCCGATCATGTGTGGGCTTCCCCGGACTTTCAGCGGACTTTTCCAGTCGCAAATTTGACGGACTTTAGATTTGTAACATGATTTAAATCTTTACGTCGTAACTCTGCCGGACCCAGAAATCCGCTCATCTGTATGCTAGTCCGACAGACAAAAACCCACGCTAGGGCAGCTATTGGCTACTGGCTATCAACTTCCTTATTTTAGTCCGGTGTACGTCATCACGTACGAAACCGTCAGACTTTTGTGTGATCGTATGTAGGCAAGTCCGTTCGTCAGAAAGTCCGCCGCAAGTCCGCCGAAAGTTTGTCGGACGGGCTGTCGGACTTTTGTAGCCAAAAAGTCCGACCGTGTGTACTCCCCATTAGCACAGAGTTATCCCATCCTCAGGCCTTTAGTCACCAGACTAGACCGGAAAACACTGCAATGGTGTAAACTTGGCCTATTGAAGTACATTTTTCTTGAACTCCCTGTACTCTGTTTACAAATGTGTTTGACTACATCTGGAGTACAAGTCCTAAAGATTCAACATATAGAGGTTGATTTACTAAAGGCAAATATACTGTGCACTGCATGTGCAGTTGCTCTAGATCTGCAGGGAAGCTCTGAGATGGGGGAAGCTCTGCTGATTTTTATCATCCAATCATGTGCAAGCAAAAATGCTGTTTTTTTTTTTTTTTCCTTCCTTGTGATTAACCACTTAAGGTCCGAGCCTCTTTTTGAGATTTGTTGTTTACAAGTTGAAATCATTTTTTTTGCTAGAAAATTACTTAGAACCCCCAAACATTATATATTTTTTTTCAGACACCCTGGAGAATAAAATGGTGGTCATTGCAATACTTTTTAACACCATACTTGCACAGCAGTCTTACAAGTGCAATTTTTTGGGAAAAAACACTTTTTTTAATTAAAAAATAAGACAACAGTAAAGTTAGCCTATTTTTTTCTATATTGTGAAAGCTAATGTTACACTGAGTAAATTGATACCCAACATGTCATGCTTCAAAATTGCGCCAGCTCGTGGAATGGAGACAAACTTTGGCAACGTTTAATAATTTCTACAGGTTACCAGTTTTGAGTTACAGAGGAGATCTAGTGCTGGAATTATTGCTCTAACGATCACGGCGATTCCTCACATGTGTGGTTTAACCACTGTTTTCATATGTGGGCGCGACTTACGTATGCGTTCTCTTTTACACGTGAGCTCGGCGGGACGGGGGGGCTTTAAAAAATTATTTTTCTTATTTATTTAACTTTTTACACTGTTCTTTAAAAAAAAATAAAATAAAAGGGTCACTTTTATTCCTATTACAAGGAATGTAAACATCCTTTGTAATAAGAAAAAAGCATGACAGGACCTCTTTAATGTGAGATCTGGGGTCAAAAAGACCTCAGATCTCACATTTAGACTTAAAAGTGATGTTTGACATCAGTTAGTTCCGTCATCCAATGTTATGGAGCAGAGTGGGGGCCATCTTTCCCTCACTCGGCATCCAGTCTCACAGGGGAGAGGACCTGATCGTCTCTGCCGCTACCGACCGGCTTCGGTTAGCGACTGATACCACTAGAGCACGGCAGGAGAGGAGGGACCTGTTCCACCACCGATAAAAGTGATCTTGCGCCAAATGCGCTGCAGAGACCACTATTATCTGAAAGCCAGCTGCCTGCCGTTTAAGAGGAGACCAGGGTTATGGCAGCTATCTGCTGTCATAACAACAGTATTCCATGTCAAAGTACCGACGTATAACGACGGCGGCTGGTCGTTAAGTGGTTAAGTATTCTTTGCAAAGTAAAGCTTTACCTCATTTACTAAGCTCCGGAGCACCTGCTGTGTAAAGTATATTTGCCTTTAGTAAATCAACCCCATAATGTTTCGATAGCTATTCCTCAGCATTTGTAATGTTTGCTGCAGGGTAAATCATGCTTTGTGCCTCCTAAGTTGCAGCTTATTCCAGTGCTTTGTATTTCTGAAATAATACATTCTTGTGTTTATTAAAGATAAAAACTGCCTCGTCCCTTGCACATTGTGGCTAAATCAAGCTGCTTATGTACATTCCAGCAAATGTAAAATTTGTGTGCCTATTGTCTCTGGAATAAAACATTCTAATTTTTATTTCATGAAAAAATCTGCTTAATTCTCCCTCTTACATTGTGACCTAATCAAACTGATTACATACTATGTATCAACTGTACACTATTTGTGACCATTTTCCCACTGCAACCTAATTAAACTGCATACATGCTATTTAACTGCTGTGCTATGTTTGGCTTCTGTTTCTGAAATAATACACTCTGATTTATATTTCAGGATAAAAACTGCCTAACTTCTCCCTCTTACATTTCAGCCTAAAGAAGCTGCTTAGCTGCTTACATACTGTCCAGGGCCTGTGCGATATTTGTGGCTTTTGTCTGTAAAAAAATGCACTGTAATTACTGGATAAACCCTGCCTCATCTTGCCCTCTCACATTGTATTCTAACCAGGTTGCCTATGTACTCTGTGGCTTTTGTCTTTTTGGTTAATACACTCTAATGTTTACTTCAAGATAAAATCTGCCTAGTCTTTCCTTCTTACATTGTGGCCTAAGCAAGCTACTTACCTACTGTCTAGCCACTGAACAATATTTGTGTCTTTTGGTTAATACACTTGTTTTATTAGTTTTAACTAACCTAAGTTATGGTGCCAGGCATTTTGGTATCAATGCCTAGAATTTATTTTGTTTGCAATGTTTAGGTTCTGTATGTGGCAGATATATGGATTATTATACTTAGAGTTTTATTTATTGTTTTGTTATGTTTGCACTTTACTACTGTATCGCTATTTATGTTGTTGCAAGCCATTTCTCCAAGGGTTGGTTCCCTCATGGCACAGGGACGTGCTGTAGTTAAAGGTGCAGTTAGCTAGTCTGCCACTAGGTGGCTCTGTCCCAAAATAGTATGTAAAGTAATAGTACGTAAAGGGAATTAGGTAATTGGGTGTTAGGACCCCTTTTAGACAAAGCCTCCCTGTAGTGATGTAATGGGTGGCGTTAGTGCCCATATAAGTGCCAGGATGAGAGGAGTCCAGTGAGATGGGGCATAGAAACCAAAACCCCAGAGTCATGTGGATGTAGTCTGTAGTCTGTAGTCTGTAGTCCTTTACAGGATTTATACTCTTGGTGAGGTAGTTCAGCATTCAGAAGAACCAGCTGTAGTCACCCTGACTAATTTTATGGGCTGATGTGGACTGTGAGCAGAATGCAAAAGGTTTTTTAGGCCAGGCTAAGCATTCTGTGAGCATGCTTGGCTGGGCAGAGCTGTAGTTTTGGGCATAGAGAGAAACTAGTATACTACAGAAAACACCTTGTTAATCTCGGTGACAGAAGCAAAATGCTGTAGATCTAGTATACCTGAAGACTGATCTCAAATCTGTGGTGCTGCCAAGGAGAGAGGAGATTCAAAGGGAAGATGGCTTTTGAATTTATGTGTAGCGATCTGTGCCCTAATGAATGCTACAGAATGTCTGCTCCTGTGTTTGGCATTCAGGGTTGAAGAGTTCTTCTCAGTATGTCAATGTCATATTAGACGTCACTGCCATCTTTGAAGCGTGCCAGTAAAGTTTGAGAAATGCATTCATTGTGTGGACATTCCTTTATCCTTTATTGACAAGGTCAAAGACAAGGCCGCAAGTGGGCCTAAAGCCAGGAGTTGGCCACAATATGGCAAAGGCTTTCATCTACCAGCAGTAGATGGTGACTGGTGCAGTTTGACACCAACATCCAGCCAATCAGAAGTTCCCTTACATGTGGGTGCCCAGACTGTGCCTAAACCCTCACAGTTGTATCTTTGCAGTAATAGATCTAAAACCTAGCTTTCTTTACTGCTAGTCTGAGGAGATTTGGAGCACTCATTACTTTGCTTCTCACTGTTCTCCTTGCTGGATGCTCTAACATGAAGAAGCGCAGCCCTGCCTATACCAGGCTGGCTTTCTCTAAAGAGAGACAAAGTATAGAATAAGATGAAGTAAGTCAGTATGGGGAAAGATTAGCTGCTGGGAGAGCACAGGCAATATTGGTTACTAAGAGCTGCCTCAAAGAGACTAGAATTCATGTTATTTCAGTGATCACCAACCCCAGAGAATCTGCCCCTGGAACTATCTAAAGTTAGTGTGTGGAATTGTGCGAAAGTTTAAGGACACCCCATTGTTTGCAGGAGACCATATTTTCCTACTCATCATCACAATGTTACCTGTCCCCACACTTCCCCTCCTTTTATATACTGCCTCTGCCTCTTTCATCTCAACCTTTTGTTTTCCTGTGTTCTAGAAATTTCTGACCCCACTGGGAGATACTTACTCTTGCAGGGTAGATTGTTTGACCAGGAAGTAACAACTGTCACATACTATGCGCCCAACTTATGTGAGCATGCGTTTTTCGATCATGTTTTCATGTTCCTACAGCATCTACTCCTGGTTGCCAAGTTCCCAATGTTAATCAGTGAAAAATTGTTTAGTATCTTTAATGACTCACAACCCAAATTTTCTAAAATATGGTAACCATGGCGTAATTACGCCCTGCCATCTTTTAATCCTAATAGCCTGTCCTATCTATAGACAATCTACTTGATCCGTGACCCAAGTCTGGGGGGGAACACATCCTGCTTTCCCCCCTCCTCCCGCACTCTGTTCTTTCTCTCAACTCCCCACATTTTCTATTCTTTTGCTGTTCTCATCTGAGTTCACCAGCTCCTGAGTTGATCTGATTTACCTAGATGCTCATATTGTTTTGTGCAATTTAACGGGGGGCTAGCAACCCGGGAGATTAAAAATGTTTCTTGTATTTGCTGGTTTCTTTCTTGTAAGCGTACATACAGTTTTTTCAGATGTGGGTCTACCAGTTTTACTCCTGCCTAACCAATAATTTATAAGTTTTATCTCATAAATGACATTTAAACTTTGTTTATTCCTTGTCAACACAGAGAGATGCAAGCAGCTGAATTCCTGTGTTAGCTGTACTGAAAGTGAGCCCAATATGAACATCTCCTGTGCATGGATAACATGTGGATCTTCAGGTATGAATTGTCTTATGAAACAAATATATACACACAGTATCTCACAAAAGTGACTACACCCCTCACATTTTTGTAAATATTTTTTTATATATTTTCATGTGACAACACAGGATGCCATTGGAGTCCTCTTCCACTCCTCCATGACGACATCACAGAGCTGGTGGATGTTAGAGATCTTGCACTCCTCCACCTTCCGTTTGAGGATGCCCCATAGATGCTCAATAGGGTTTAGGTCTGTAGACATGCTTGGCCAGTCCATCACATTTACCTTCAGCTTCTTTAGCAAAGCAGTGGTCGTCTTGGAGGTGTGTTTGGGCTCGTTATCATGTTGGAATACTGCCCTGCGGCCCAGTTTCTGAAAGGAGGGGATCATGCTCTGCTTCAGTATGTCACGGTACATGTTGGCATTCATGGTTCCCTCAATGAACTGTAACTCCCCAGTGCCGGCAGCACTCATGCAGCCCCATACCATGACACTCCCACCACCATGTTTGACTGCAGGCAACACACACTTGTCTTTGTACTCCTCGCCTGGTTGCCGCCACACACGCTTGACACCATCTGAACCGAAAAAGTTTATCTTGGTCTCATCAGACCACAGGGCATGGTTCCATTAATCCATGTCCTTAGTCTGCTTGTCTTCAGCAAACTGCATACTTTTTTTTGCATCATCTTTAGAAGAGGCTTCTTTCTGGGACAACAGCCATGCAGACTAATTTGATGCAGTGTGTGGTGTATGATCTGAGCACTGACAGGCTGACCCCCCCCACCCCTTCAACCTCTGCAGCAATACTTCCAGCAATCATACATCTATTTCCCAAAGACAACCTCTGGATATGACGCTGAGCACGTGCTGTTCCACAGCTGTCCTGCAGCCGCATGCACAGGAGGTAATATTATCCCCTCACCAACTGTCAAACACCAGCAATGATAGACACACATGGTATCAAGCCCTTTCAGGCCCTTTCCTCCCTCAGTCCCGGTTCACACTGGTGTGATGCTGGAAACTCTGCGATTCAGTGCTGGTTCCCGCATCGCACCTGAATCGCAGAATTTGCAGTTTGCAAACTTCGCCCAGAGCGCTGGATGACCTTATCCCTGCACTGGCTGTATGGTCTTGGCCACCGTGCTGCAGCTCAGTTTCAGGGTCTTGGCAATCGTCTTGACCAGTATAAGAGAGTGAGAGCGATAAAACCAAATTTAACACACCTGCTCCCCATTCACACCTAAAGACCTTGTAACACTAATGAGTCACATGACACTGGGGAGGGAAAATGGCTAATTTGGCCTAATTTGGACATTTTCATTTAGGGGTGTACTCACTTTTGTTGCCAGTGGTTTAGACATTAATGGTTGTGTGTTGAGTTATTTTAAGGGGACAGCAAATTTACACTGTTATACAAGCTGTACACTCACTACTTTACATTGTAGCAAAGTGTCATTTCTTCAGTGTTGTCACATGAAAAGATATAAAAAAATATTTACAAAAATGTGAGGGGTATACTCATTTTTGTGAGATACTGTGTGTGTGTGTGTGTATGTATGTATATCAGTGTTTCTCAACTCCAGTCCTCAAGGCGCCCCAACAGGTCATGTTTTCAGGCTCACCATTATTTTGCACAGGTGATTTGATCAGTTTCACTGCCTTAGTAAATACCACAGCTGTTTCATTTGAGGGAAATCCTGAAAACATGACCTGTTAGGGCGCCTTGAGGACTGGAGTTGAGAAACACTGATGTATATTATGTATGGAAGGAAAGTATTCAGACCCCCTTAAATTTTTCACTCTTTGTTATATTGCAGCCATTTGCTAAAATCATTTAAGTTCATTTTTTTCCTCATTAATGTACACACAGCACCCCACATTGACAGAAAAACACAGAATTGTTGACATTTTTGCAGATTTATTAAAAAAGAAAAACTGAAATATCACATGGTCCTAAGTATTCAGACCCTTTGCTGTGACACTCATATATTTAACTTAGGTGCTGTCCATTTCTTCTGATCATCCTTGAGATGGTTCTACACCAGGGGTCTTCAAACTGCGGCCCTCCAGGTGTTCAGGAACTACAATTCCCATCATGCTTAGTCATGTCTGTGAATGTCAGAGTTTTACAATGCCTCATGGGATGTTTAGTTCTGCAACAGCTGGAAGGCCGTAGTTTGAGGATCCCTGTTCTACACCTTCATTTGAGTCCAGCTGTGTTTGATTATACTGATTGGACTTGATTAGGAAAGCCACACACCTGTCTATATAAAACCTTACAGCTCACAGTACATGTCAGAGCAAATTAGAATCATGAGGTCAAAGGAACTGCCTGAAGAGCTCAGAGACAGAATTGTGGCAAGGCACAGATCTGGCCAAGGTTACAAACAAATTTCTGCTGCACTTAAGGTTCCTAAGAGCACACTGGCCTCCATAATCCTTAAATGGAAGACGTTTGGGACTACCAGAACCCTTCCTAGAGCTGGCTGTCCAGCCAAACTGAGCTATCGAGGAGAAGAGCCTTGGTGAGAGAGGTAAAGAAGAACCCAAAGACCACTGTGTCTGAGCTCCAGAGATGCAGTCGGGAGATGGGAGAAAGTTGTAGAAAGTCAACCATCACTGCAGCCCTCCACCAGTCAGGGCTTTATGGCAGAGTGGCCCGACGAAAGCCTCTCCTCAGTGCAAGACACATGAAAACCCGCATGGAGTTTGCTAAAAAACACCTGAAGGACTCCAAGATGGTGAGAAATAAGATTCTCTGGTCTGATGAGACCAAGATAGAACTTTTTGGCCTTAATTCTAAGCAGTATGTGTGGAGAAAACCAGGCACTGCTCATCACCTGTCCAATACAGTCCCAACAGTGAAGCATGGTGGTGGCAGCATCATGCTGTGGGGGTGTTTTTCAGCTGCAGGGACAGGACGACTGGTTGCAATCGATGGAAAGATGAATGCGGCCAAGTACAGGGATATCCTGGACGAAAACCTTCTCCAGAGTGCTCAGGACCTCAGACTGGGCCGAAGGTTTAACTTCCAACAAGACAATGACCCTAAGCACACAGCTAAAATAACGAAGGAGTGGCTTCACAACAACTCAGTGACTGTTCTTGAATGGCCCAGCCAGAGCCCTGACTTAAACCCAATTGAGCATCTCTGGAGAGACCTAAAAATGGCCACCAACGTTTACCATCCAACCTGACAGAACTGGAGAGGACCTGCAAGGAGGAATGGCAGAGGATCCCCAAATCCAGGTGTGAAAAACTTGTTGCATCTTTCCAAAAAAGACTCATGGCTGTATTAGATCAAAAGGGTGCTTCTACTAAATACTGAGCAAAGGGTATGAATACTTAGGACCATGTGATATTTCAGTTTTTCTTTTTTAATAAATCTCCAAAAATGTAAACAATTCTGTGTTTTTCTGTCAATATGGGGTGCTGTGTGTACATTAATGAGGAAAAAAATGAACTTAAATGATTTTAGCAAATGGCTGCAATATAACAAAGAGTGAAAAATTTAAGGGGGTCTGAATACTTTCCGTCCCCACTGTATATAATGTATATATATATATATATATATATATATATATATATATATATATATATATATATTGTAAAGTTTGGGGAACCAGCTAGATCGCAGGACACTGGCTTTTCAATCAAAAGGAGGTTTATTAAACTTAAACAGCTTCACAGCAGCAAAAACAACAGAAAGAAAAATCAGCCTTACCTACTTGCAGAGCTCAGAACTGCTATCGCAGTTAAACAGTCCTTCATTTTTATCGCAGGTAAATTCCACTGCTAGCAGGTTTCCAGGCAGGACTCTGCCGTGCACTTTCACCGCTGTACACCAATTTACCATCCACCATTCACTATCCATCATCCACAGTCCCCTCTATACTCCTCCACCCCAACCTACACCTTCCTGTCTTTAAAGGGACCACAGTCCAAACAGAGGGGAAATATAGCGTCCTTCCAGGACCCAGCCACGACGTCTTGTACATACCTCCCCCCCTCTGCCCCATCGCCAAGGAGGTAGAGGCAACAGTAGAGCTAAAACAATGGACTCGCGAGAGGGCATCTGCATTCTGATGCCATCTCCGGGGCCTATGCTCCACTACAAATTTAAATTCCTGTAGTGCCAAGAACAAACGAGTAATCCTGGCATTAGTCCCTTTACCTTGTCTCATCCATGTTAAAGGGGCATGGTCAGAAATCATCCTAAACTTCCTCCCCAAGAGATAACATCTGAGTGATTCTAGAGCCCACTTAATGGCCAGACACTCTTGTTCAACTATGTAGTTTTTCTCCGCTGGTGTCAACTTCCTACTGAGGAAGACTACTGGGTGCTCCTCAATATGAACAACCTGTGAGAACACTGCTCCCAAATGTACATTGGAAGCATCAGCCTGGACAACAAACTCTTTTGAAAAATTGGGTGCTATCAGGACAGGGTGTTGGCACAGTGCCGACTTGAGCTCCAAGAAAGCCTTCTCAGCGTCTGTATTCCACTCCACCATGACCGACTTCTGACCCTTGGTCAGATCGGTCAATGGAGCCGCCAATGTGAAAAAGTTGGGTACAAATCTCCTGTAGTATCCCACAATGCTCAGGAATGCACGTACCTGCTTCTTTGTGAGGGGGCAGGGCCAGTTCTATATTGCCTTTACCTTGCTGATCTGAGGTTTCACCTCCCCTCTACCCAAAATATATCCCAGGTATTTCACTTCCTCCATTCCCAAAGCACATTTTTTAGGGTTTATTGTAAACCTCTCCTTCCAGAGGGAGTCCAGCACTGCCTGGACTTTGGGCAAGTGTGATTCCCATTCTCTGCGAATAATGAATACATTGTCCAAGTACACTGAGACATACTCCCACTGAGGTCGTGAAATCCTATCCATTGCTCGCTGGAACGTGACTGGAGCAGTTTGTAGTCCAAAGGGCATTCTTTTGTACTGAAAACTCCCCTCTGGAGTAGAAAAAGCAGTTTTCTCTCTAGCAGCCTTATTAAAGGGATTTGTCAATACCCCTTGGTAAGGTCTAATGTAGTGATATACCTGGCTGGACCTAGTCCCTCAATAAGCTCATCTACCCGGGGCATGGGGTAGGCATCAAATTCACTGCAGAATCGCAGAGTCCCGTTGGGCTTTGGTACCAACACAATCGGGCTCGACTACTCACGATTCTTCAATAATCTCCAGGTCTAACATCTTCCTCACTTCCTCTGAAACGGTCTTCCTTTGAGCCTCTGGGATGCGGTAGGGCCAAACAAAAACTTTGACTCCTGGTTCGGTGATAATACCTTGCTCTATGACACTAGTTAGCACTGGCAAGTCTGAAAATTTTTCTTTATTTCTCTGCAAGAACTCCTTGGCCTGTTGACTTTGGATTTTAGACAGGGTATTTGCTACTTGGACACTCTCCACCCCAACCTGAGGCTCAAGTCTTGCAGCAGCCAGGAAGGTCACCGGTTCCCTGTCCATCCAGGGCTTTAACAAGTTTGCATGGTATATTTGATACTGTTTCCTCTTGCCCGGTTGGTGGACTCTATAACTTACCTCCCCCTTTTTTTCCACAACTTCAAAGGGACCTTGCCATCTGGTCAAGAATTTACTTTCCACAGTGGGATTCAACACCGCTACTCGATCCCCCACTTGGAAGTGCCTTATTTTAGCGGCCCCATTGTAGACCCGGCGTTGGGCCTCCTCGGCTTTTTGCAAATGTTTGTTGACCTGTGGCATCACGGTTAGGATCCTGTCCTGCATTTGGGAGACATATTCAAGAACACTCTCATGCTGAATAGGTTCACTTTCCCATTCCTCTTTAACAAAGTCAAGTAGTTCGGGAGGTCTTTGCCCATACACCAACTCTATGGGGGAAAACCCTGTGGAGGCCTGGGGCACTTCCCAGATAGCAAACAGGAGAGCAGGTAACAGGCAGTCCCAGTCTCTTCCCATCTCTTTGTACCACTCTCTTGAGCATAGACTTAGGAGTCTTATTAAAGCGTTCTCCAAGCCGTCCGTTTGGGGATGGTAGATTGATGTGCACAGCTGTTTAATCCGGAACAGCTTGCACACATCGGCCATAACCCTCAACATAAATGGAGTGCCCTGGCCCGTGAGTATTTCCTTAGGAAAACCAGTCTGTGTAAACAACTGGAATAATTCCTGGGCAATAGCCTTAGAGGAGGTATTCCGCAGGGGTAGCGCCTCAGGATATCGGGTGGCATAGTCGAGGATCACCAGTATGTAGGAGTGACCTCGAGCTGACTTTACCAAGGAATCCACTATATCCATGGCTATCTTTTCAAATGGGACCTCAATTATGGGCAGTGGGACCAAAGGGCTCAGGAAGTGAGTTACCGGGGAGGTCAACTGACTGGTCAGACAAGAGGTACAGTATTTCTTTACCTCTGCTTTCAGACCTGACCAGTAAAACCGGTCAGTGATCCGTGCCTCCATTTTCCCAATTCCCAGGTGTCCCCCTAACACATCGTTATGGGCCAGGTCCAGAACCTTTCACTTATACTTTTGGGTTACCAACAATTGCTCTACCACATTTTCTCTCACTTTGTTAACCCGATAAAGCAATTCATTACATACTGCAAAGTGTGGCCATCGCTCATTCGTACCTGGCTCTTGGGGAACCCCATTCACCACTACAACCTGTTCCCGCGCCCGGGCCAAAGTGGGGCCCTACATCTGGGTTGTACCATATGCCCCCTGGGGAACACCCAAATCCGTCAGGGCAGGGGTAGTGGAGATGGTTCCCCCCGCCTCAGTATTTAGGTAGGTCTGTGAACCACATGTTTTGACATCCTTAACCAAATCAGTTTCATCATCTGGATCAACATTTATAACATTTATACATTATACAGGTTGTGTTCCATGACCCGTTATATAAACACAATTTGGTATAGGTCTCTGCTGTATGATCCATATATTTTTCCTATATGTATTCTGCAATTTTTCGAACCAATTTGGTTCGTTAATGTCACCATTACATAAGAATGCCACACTGTTATCCATCCATATTTGCTGTCTGTACGTTCAGGATCCTTAATGATTATCTGCATAATATGCAATTCATACTAATTTACATAGAGACAGCATTTAAGGATTTCCGGGATGCGGACTGTATCACATGAAATTGGATCCAAATAAGACATCAATATCATGGACCGCGGCTCTGTTTGCGTTCCATGTCTCAGCATGGTTAGCGCCCACTTCCTATCCCCTATGATACGCAGGCCGTGAGCGGCCTGTCGTCACTCCCTAGGATACACATCACATGACCGACACGTGATCACCGAGACTAATAGGAGTGACGCTCGGTTGAGTGGAGAATGAAAGTGAGGCTTGGTTTCCTGACCAGCTCTTTGGAGACACGATTGGCCACAAAAGCATCATGTGACTACCGGTCACATGTGACGCTGCCGAACCCGGAAGTCATTCTGTGTAACAGCGCTAATCAGCTGTTACACTCCATTTAAAACAGAATATATAAAGCGAGTTGTGTGGGGGGCTTACTTATACCCCAGCAGAAGCCTTTGAAGGTGAAACGCGTCGGATTTCTATGATTACACCCCACCACTACCCACTGCGCTGTTTTTATACCATTTTTTATGCCTTTCTATATTATTTTGTTATTTTAAACCGAGTTTTTACTGCCCTCGCTTGTAATTTTTTGGAGTGTTCTCCTTAATAAAGTGCCACAACGCTTTTTACAAATAAGGATTTACACTATGTGGAAGTTTTTTCCTTTTCCTTGTTCACTCGTTCATGAGATGGACCATTGAAGAAACGATCACTCGGCGACTGAAGCCAAATCCTGGAGGCTCCCGATCCCAGATTGGCACACCATTTGAGGACTTCTGACGAGACTCCACACAAGACCCTCTTACAGATCATCCCCCCATACCGCCTGACGGTACAAGCTCGTTTGACTCACCGCCAAGGGCCTGTGAGTCCACCTTATCTGGTAAGGGCATCCTTTTGTCTTTCTCTCTCTATGTTGGGACCATCTACATGAGTGAAGAATTTACTTGTATTTAAGGATTTCTTTAAAACAGCCCTTTACCACTTCATATGAAGACGGCCTACGTCCAGATGGCTGTGGGGTTAACTAGGAGCACCCCACCTTTCCAATAATAGACTTCCAGTATCTATATATGTTCACTCTTCTTATGGTCTTGGACATCCGTTCTCTTAGCTTTTGTTCAAACGAACACTATTTCTACTGAGCTGCATACTCAGTACACTGTGCCACCTTGTATTATTATTTTGTCATATTGCCTTTTTTTGAATATGGTACCTTATGCACAACTGTTCCTTAATTAACCTGTAGGTTGTTATTGAGTATTCACTCCCTCATATACCTAAGCACTCACTGTTATTACTTATCACCATAGATTTTGTATTTTCTTGGGATGTTTTTTTGAAAATAACTAACATTCACCTAATAAGTATACACTCTAAGTTTCTACACTCCTTTATAGAGATCACCGTTACTTGACTGGTAACATGTGTCCTATCATTCTTTAGCGCCTCACATTATTATTATTTTTACATTTGCAACGGTCAGATTGCTGTGTCGGCTGCTTCATTTTGCTTATCCTAGGAGCTGGCGCAATTTCTACACCTTTTTTGTACACATTTATAACATTTGGCAGTTCAGGGTGAACAGTAGGAACAGAGGGGTTAGTTTCTCCCTAGCCTCTGGAGCATGTAGTTCTTCTTGTTCCCACAGTTTTCCAAATAATGGGCCGTCTCATCCTATCATAACATCATGCTCCAAGTTCTTCACCACCCCCACCTCTTGAGGACCAGTGCCATAGGCTGTGGAGATGGTCACCGAAATGAGAGGGTACTCTCTAGTGTCCCTGTGAACGCACACAACCCGTAAAGTTTTGCTTACCGGACCGATCCTCCCAATTACTCTAGGATGAACCAGGGTCACCATGCTTCTGGAGTCCAACAAAGCCCGGGCAGGGAGGTGGTTCACTTGAACTTCACACTCAAATTTCCCCTTACCAAGGTCAAGATATGTGGTGCATGCTTTATGGGCATAAAAAGACCCCCTCCGGAGAACCCCACATTCCATGGACTCCTCTTGCGGTGGCAGTATTTTCCCTGGGTATGGCCCCAGGAATGACACCGCCAACATTGTACATCTACTTCTCTCCGAATAGGAACAGAATGCTTAGGCGGTTCCTGGGAGTGACTCTTGGCCTTCTGGGGTGTTTGTTCCAGGGCTCCGTGGGACATCCTTTCGAAGGGCGGCAGTTGATTGAACAGGCCATGAGAGACTGGGCCTTTGGCCCTTGGTAGGGCCGAGCAGATCCTCCACCACTGTATATCATTCCACCATCTCAACATGGAGGTTCACTGTTTTGGGGTCTCCATGGCTGACCCACCATTTAAGGTCAGGTATCGGTCCAGCACGACCCGCTCCACGATTTGGGTGCCAGACAACACCTAGGGCTGCAGCCATTTTTTTACCAGTTGCACCAGGTCATGCATTTGAGACTGGGGTGGCCGATCTGGACAATACTTCCATTGGTGCACTCGTTGGGCCCGAACGGTCGTAGTCACCCCCAGACGAGCCAGAATTTCTGCCTTTAGTTTTTGATAGTCTTTAGCGTCATCCGGTGGCAGGCCAAAGTAGGCTTATTGAGGATCTCTGGCGAGGAAAGGAGCAATGGGGCCGGCCCACTGGTCCTGAGGCCACCTTTCTCTCTCTGCCGTCCTCTCAATTGTCCTCTACATCATCACTTAGGGACAACTTCTGCAGAACATGGCTCGCCCTCATGGTCACCTGGTTACCAGGGGCAATAGCCGATGCTCACGCCTCTGAGAAAGCTGCTGCACTACTTCTTGTAAGGCAGTCACCTAAACCTGCATAACCCCTTGCTGGGTCGCCTGCTAGGCTGCCAGTTGGGCCACCAACAGATGAGTACTTTCTTGCTGCAGAGCTAGCACCTCTTTGTGGTGAGTTTGTTGTACCTCCAGCTGAGTGGTTAAGCACTGATTAGCTTCCTCATGGCGCGTCTGCGCTTGCATATTAGCCAGGGAAAGCTATTTAATTAGCTCCTCCATTGGTTCAGCTTTAAGGGTTTTTGCAGCTTTAACCCAGGACATAAATTTAAATGTCAGTTTTTAAGTCCAATGCAAAAAAAAAACTATTTTTTTTTCTTCTTATGCCTGTTATTCTGTCCTGCCCTGCTTCCTACACCAGTTGTAAAGTTCGGGGAACCAGCTAGATCGCAGGACACAGGCTTTTCAATCACAAGGAGGTTTATTAAATATAAACTGGCCAGCCTTGAGAGTTGGGAAGACCACAGAAGCCAGTGAGTCCAGGGGGCTGGAAAGAATCAAGTCTGTTGAGAGCAAGCAGAGGAACTGCTGACAAGAGAGGGCCAGGTGACTCGGTATGTTTTTCATTTGAGTGCTAAACGAAGTTTGAACCCCTGCGTGGGAACCCTGAATGGACCTTTTGCTTTTGTTTTTCCGTTTAATAAACGTGGACTACCAGGCCCTTAACTATAATGCCTGTCTGACGTGGACTCACTGCACAAAAAACACATCTACTCTTGAGCTAAAGACCCCAATATCACTCTATATATATATATATATATATATATATATATATATATATATATGGGGCTCACTAGGAGTTATTGTAATTGTAGGGTTACCTTGGTAATTCTAACGTCAGTTACTTGCAAAACCTGCTGTTACAAGCATGCTATATCTGTGTGAAACATTAACCTTGGTGCTGTATCATCGGTCTGGCATGCGACAATAAAGATTTCTGTCAAGCAAACTTCCCGTTCCAGTGTGCAGCCACTTTGTATTCTTCTACATACTTGCAACACCTGGCAACCTACCTTTTACCTGTTTACTTTACTTAGGGCTCCATTAATAAAGCAGCAGTGTGGCCTTACTGTGGCCATACTGCAGATTCAGCAAAACAAATTCTGCGCATTTATGAAGTAGAGTGATCAGGACTCTGAAAGGCAATAAAAAAAAATTGAGTACAAAATGGGGGGGAAATAGTAATTACAGGACAGACTTGCAAATTCATGTGACTGATCTATCCTCCAGTCATGAAATCCTCTCTGGTACAACCTGCACATGCCATCCTGCATTTTATGAATGGGGTGTAAAATACAGGCCACAGTTTAGAGTAATACTGTGTAGTACTGCTATCTGCTCTCCACTATAATAAAGTCCCTTAGTGAGCATAATCATTGAGGCTGCTAGGTGCAAATCAATGGCTTTTTCTGCAGAATCTGCCAGGGTGGAGGAAATAGCATTGGTTCAGCCAGGTTAAGCTCACAATCTTTCTTTTGCCTTTTCTGATGTTGTTCATATTAACAAGCTGAAGGGGAGAACTTTGGAATTAATTTGAAAATAAATGGTACAATCAGCATTTTGTTGCTAGAAAATTACTTAGAAACCCAAACATTATATATTTTCTGAAAGCAGAATGGAAAATAAAATGGTGGCTGTTGCCAGTGCTAGACACATTTTTTGTATTAAGACTTACAGCCATTTTCCTTCACAGACACAGTCTAGTGGGGGCTGCTGTGTGCATGCTTAGTTCCATGATGTCATTATCATCATTTGTCACAATCAGAGGGGCAAAGTTTGTTGCGTTGGGGAACTCAGTTTACTGCATTCAAAACTGATTAGATACATTTCTGTCTTCGGGCATTCTTAGGGCACCTGGGTAGTGGGTGTTCTGGTCCTAACACAACCCCTCATGGTCTACATTTTAATAGAGTTTCTATGTTAAAAGTTTGCTGTGAATGGTTTTATCATCCTACAAGGACTGAAGAAGATGGTCCGGAGTACGTGACCTGTTGCATTTAATATTCTATACTTGTTGAAGAGTCGTTGAACAGTCATTCTTCTTTCTCTAGAAAACAGCACTTGTGGCTCTATCAAGGAACAGATGTATGAATCATGTACAGTGACAAATAATAGCAGCATGTGTGCAGGTAAGTTCTCATTCTCAAAAAAGACACGCAGGTGATAACAGCAATGATATTTTATTAATTCACTCAAGCTTTAACAGCATTAATTATTTCACTTCACCAAACCCATGTAATATTATCAGTGTGTGCTGTATTTTATATATAAAAGCCAAACTAAGCATTTATCAGACAAGTTTCTACATTTGGTGGCAATTGTGAAGTTCTATAAGGTGCAGAGAAGTAGAGAATAATATGGAGCCATCCCATGGTGTTTTATTTTATTTTTTTTTTAATTCTGATTTTATGAAACAAAGAGACTTTAAATAGTTAATAATAATTGAATATAAATACAATATTCACATCTACTGTATATTAATTGAACGTTTTGTTGTGAAAAGTTTTGTAGTATAAAAAGACAAACCCCTACTTCTCAGTGAATTAACTACAGAGACAGTTATACAATCTTAGTGACATTTTTTGCAAAGGTCCTTTTACAGCGGGTTGGAAGATTGAGGCTTGGAGACTTTTATTTTTTTTTGTGCACAGTTCCCATGTTAAAAAGTTTCATACAAATCTGTGTAAGGATTATGCAAATTTATAGATATAAGAATACACGCATTTTGGTTGGAAGCAATTTCAAAATATCAAAGGCAAAAAAAAAAAGAGACTGAACACAGAGCCATTCACAGATAATGGGTTTAAAAGTAAAAAAATATCTCCATTAGACGGCAATTCTTCCCAGTATACAGAGTTTTAAAATAAATGATGATCCTGATTAAATTTTTTAAATAACAAGACAGATAAATGACCATTTCAAAATATTTCCTAGTAATAATTTATAGAAAAACAAAATAAGTTAATTTGTAATGTAAAATTAAGGCTCTAGTATCTCCACCTCCTAGTGACAAACAGGCAGTACCAAAAGCGAAAGCCCAATTCATCTGTATGTATATCCAACAATGCAGTCATCTGCATTGTTGTCAGCCATCAGAGGCGTGGTTAGAAGTCAAGCAGTTGATTTGGAATGATTCCTTACTAGCTAGCCCTGTTGCTCTGATTTTCTTTTCTGTGCTTTTTGGATCCCGCTGACCCTGACCTTCCTTTTGCTGAGTGTTTTCATACTATCAGGTTTTCTGAATGCGGATCAGACTTCAGAGGATAGGGAGATTTTGACAGACATTGACAATGTTCATTTGCACAAAGTTTGAAGCAGAATGATGCCCCTCTTATAGATATACTCTAGTTTGTGTTAATAAAACAGTATGTTTTTATCTTATATGCAACCCTTTATTCACTTGAATGAGAAGAGCCAGGTGCTAACAAAGACAGGGCAACAGTCATTTTCATTTGCTTGCAGGAGAGACTGGCTCAATAAATGTTGCGTTTTGTGACAATTGGAGTGGGATGCTATGCTGGCAGTGTCTTTTAGTTAAGCTATTGTTATGCAATTAAAAAAAAAAACACAAGTGTATTATCTGAAAAATATTTGGTGGGGGTACCTGTACATACAATTCTCTCACAATCCCCTATATATGCATATTGGAGGGGGAAATGTTGCCCATGAATCTCCTAAAACAAAGGGGTTCATGGGAGATAGGGATTTTTAAAGTGCTCAGATAATGATAATTATTCAAACAAAAAATTCATCTAAAATCAATACATTTTTTTTATACAAAACTTTAAAACCAATAAAGGTATAAATCCTCTGAAGAGCATATCATGTTTTACATGTTCACATACAGTACATAGATTCCATTTTGGGGAATCCCAGGAAGTGTATGACGACGCATTTCACCCAAGTTTATTTTATAAACAAGGAGAGACAGCTGGTCAGAGAAAGAAAACAACGTGACGGGTGTAAAATACATACACCTTATATAGTCTAAAGGTGCTGCAATCCACAACAGATCTACTGTAGGGGTCAGGGGGGACAGAGAGGTAACCATCAAGGGGAAGCTATTAATAGATGCGTGGTCAAAATAACACAAATGTATTATCTATTTCCCATTATATAATATTTTCTAATTTATAGTATTTCTGTACACAGATTCAAATTGTAAAGTTAATTGAATATATTGAGAACATATTCCTGATCTGGTGGCAACTCAAAATTTTGGATTTATCCTCATTTAATTCCCAGTAACACTGGTGATCAATTAAAGGGTGAGGGCAAATCTCCCTAACAGGTGTTTTATTTCTTCACTATTTAAATGTTCAGTTATACTTTAAGGCCAGCCATACACAGAGCAAATTTTTTTCCTGCAACCAGGCGCCGCAGGAAGCCGCCCTCGCCAGGAGAAGACCGTGATTATCGTTAGTGGCTATAGCGGCCACTAGCGATAATCGCAAGAGAATCCGGCAAGCTGGTTGCCACCAAGTTGATCGATAGATCAACTTGGTACATTCAGCTTGCCTAAATAATGTTTCAAATCTTGGCCGGTTCCGCAGATTTAAACAGTGTATGGCTGGCCTTAGGTACAGAGAGCATATTCAATCCATGTAGTTGAATAAGAAGAGATTGAAGGTTTTCTTTTTAAATACATGGTAATCTTTCATTAATTTATTTGCTTTGGAAGTAGTTTTGTCCATTACTAATAGACAGCCTAGTATTGTATGACATTTAAAATGTCCCTATATACCTGTACTCAATATTTATCATTTTGTGATTGAGAGATGTGGAGCTATACAGGGAAGTAGTATAACCAAGCTTTAAAATATAATGGCATGGTAATAATGTTTGTCTTGTTCTGTTTAGTCCCCGAGAGCAGGTCAGCTGAGCCAGAAGAAATACTTCCTGAAGGTGAGTAGTAATTATAATGTAACATTAAAAACTGTGTGTGTGTGTGTATATATATATTTTTTTTCTTTTTTTTTTTCTTTAGATCCTACAATTTGTAGGTAGCATTTGTTGTAAAGCAAGGGTGTCCAAACTTTTGACCTTCCTGGGCCACATGTGTTTGCTAAGTGTAAACACATTTTTACAAAAGATTTCCTCCAAAAATCAAAATGCAGCTTAAGTATGTTTACAATTTTGTGTTGGGTTGCATCCATAGATGTGTTAGGCTGCATGCTGCCCGTGGGCTGCAAGTTGGAAACCCCTGTTGTAAAAGTTCTAATTATTACCTGAAGTAACTATATAACCCAATTTAAATGGACCATCACTCTAAAGTGAAAGTGCCACTTCTCTTCCGCTCCACCCTTAGCCCCAAAACAGATGAGATTTTTAATGAGAGAGGGTACCATTTCTGACAGGTTTTACCCCCTTAAAGACCAGGCCATTCTTTGCGATACAGCACTGCTTTACTTTAACTGACTGCAATTGCGCGGTGGTGCGACACTGGGAAAAAAAGGACGTCAATTTTGTTTGGGTACAGCGCCGCACGACCGCGCAATTATCAGTTAAAGTGATGCAGTGCCGTATCGCAAAAAATCATTAAGGGGGAAAATCTTCTGGTCCTTAAGTGGTTAAGTAGCTAAGCCACGTGATCTTGCCATTGGGCAGTGGGGAGCTGGCTCCCAAATCCAAGATGGCGGCACCAGGGACCCACAATGCTAAAAAGAATCAGCTGCGGGAAGACAGCGCTGGACTCCATAGACCAGTAAGTACCTACATTTTAAAAGTCAGCTGCTAAAGTGTTTGAAGCTGCTAACTTTTCAATTTTAACCACTTGCTACCCAGACCAATTCTGACACTTCGCTCCTACATGTAAAAAATTATAATTTTTTTTGCTAGAAAATTACTCGGAACCCCCAAACATTATATATGTTTCTTGTTCATACATTACGGGACACAGAGGCTTGGTAATTACTTAGTGGGTTAAATAGTACCTTCAGGTGATTGGACACTGGTAACCCTAATAACAAAGTGAGTTCCTCCCCTATATAACCCCTCCCATATGAAGAGTACCTCAGTTTTTTCGCCAGTGTCTAAGGTGGTTGGTCACATTGAAGATGTGCTAAGAAAAAAGCTCTGTTTGATGGTCTGAGAGGACCTAGGAGCTATACAACCGGATCCATACCTCAGGCCAATACTAAAACGCCTTAGATGGATGGTACTGGGGCCTCGTGATAAGAAGAAACAAGGTTTTTCCTGTAATGTCTCTCCTTGGAGGTCTGGGCTCTGGGATCCAGGCTTTGGTGTACTAATATAACAGTGGCACGAAAAGTTTCTGGCAGAGTCTTCTACAGGTCCAGCGAAGAGGATCCTGTGAGTAGGATCCCAGGACCCTGAAGGTTGGCACAACGCTACCCGCCGTGATGGGTGAAGGCTGGAATCTGTCTGTTCTCAGCAGTTCCTGTGGCGGGGACAAGGTAAGTGAAGACAATCCTAAAGTTTACACATTATGGATTATCTTCTGTGAGTAGTTGTATTGCTTACCAGGTTTCCGCCATTAGAGGGAGTAAGAGACATACCTGGTGTATACTTACATGCCTTCCAGGACACACACTCAGTGAAGCTGGTCTAAGAAGCCGCTCACCTCCTCCGCTGCAGGCTCTGCCACATAAACAAAAAAGGGGGGATCCCACGCAGTCCAGGGGTCCCACGTAGTCCTCTGATGGTCTCCTTCTCCCCCCTCACCCTGGCCGCTGCCATGATGGCCCTACACGTCCGCGCAGGGGGTGCACTTTTACAACAGGGTCGGTGGGGAAGGAGGGGGGGCATGGTTGCTGCGCCGTGCATGTGTGGCGTGCACAGCGCGCCAGTGCGCAGGCGCAAAGCAGCCATTTTTTAAAAAGCCCAAAGCGCCAGAGCTCCTGTAAGTGGTGGGACACAGAGCTGTGGGCTTAGTAAGCATCCCTGAGGATCAGGTCCTGGCTAACCTAAGACATCTACTCGGCATCAGGTTGTGCAGTTTGTAACTAATGTTTATATTATAAGACTATAGCACAACAGTGATTGCAATTTACACTAGTACCTCTGCTTTGCAGCTTAGGACTTAGGGCTTCAGGGGGAGGTTAAAGAGGCACCAGAAAATCACCGCCTACATCTAGGGGTTCTGGACATGCCTGCAGGATACCATCCCCCCTGCAAGACTGGAGGCAGCCTCACAGGATGAGTCTGTACCCCTGTCAGGTTTTGCAGCCTCTCCCAATGTTTCAGTGTCATGAAAAGGTTTACCTGCTGGTGGCACTGTTGCATCCTTGGGCCATAGTACCGGTGTCCACCAGCGGGTGTACTCTGGCAGTGTGGAGCAGACAGCACCCTCTGCCCTCAGGTGCAATGTGAGGTCAATTACTGCAGCCTTAAATATATATCCGGCAAGCCCTCACATGCTATCCTTGGTATCTTTCTCCCTGTGCCCTGACCTCGCTGCTTGTATCTTGACACTGAGCCTGCATCTGTCCTGACCTGATCCGATCCCTATCATGAGCCCATCCTGGACCTGTCCCTCCTGTTTCCTGATTTCCCTGGATCCCTGCCCTGCAGCCTATCCATCCATCCTCTCCCTTTCCCGTTGGATCCCTGTCCTTTCCCATCTGACTGACCTCCTTGTGTATGACCTCGGCCTGGCTTTTGTTACGATTACGGTATTTCCCATCCATTTGTCTATACCATTTGTTTGTGGGTCTGTGGTTGGTTTGCACTGTTTATATTTCATTTATTTGTCACCCATTTTAATAAACACCATTATTTTTCACTTACCTGTGTTTCTGGTTTCCTTTGTGCAGTCCACACAGTCTGGTCTACTAAATTCCCTGATAGTATACCAAGGCCATCCCTGACCAGACGTGGCTGCATTGAGGAACCATCCAGGTTGTTAGTTCTGCTAATATGGATTTCAATGAAATCATTTATTATTCCCTGCTGGCAGAAGATGATGGTGAATATTGTCGCCAGATTTTGAAAGGGTGGACTAGTGACCAGCTGATGGAAACTATGCGATCAGCTCACTCCCTAGTGAATCAGGGGTATATGTCATTTGAAGATGTTCAGCCCCTGATCCAGTTATGTGCAAAACCAGCCCTGTCATGCATTCCCGAAGGGAGCAATGATTTTTCTCCCCCCTTCAATTATGGCCAAGTTGAATCCCTGGTAAGGTTATTAGAAGATGATCCAGCCTTTTTTATGGAACATTATTCCGCTTGTTCACAGCAGGTGTTGTCTGATTGCATCCATTCAGTGCAATCCCAGGTTAGTCAGGCTGGGTGTGAATCAGCATTTGTTCAACCTGTGCTACAGACATGGTCAGATCTCCTGCACTTAGCTAAGCCTCAACATTCCAGCCCTGCCATTAAACACCTGCCTTCCCTAAAACCTATCTCCCCCTTACCTATGACAACCTCAGCTACAGCCCAGTTTACTCAGCTCCCTACCAAATACTACTACCCAGTCTCCAAATGTTGCACCTATCCTGCCTTTAATCCACCTGCCTCTTCTCCTCCACCTGTAACAACCCCACAGAACCCTCCTCCAGTCACTGTTCCTTGGTCTTCCTTTTGCCCAGCTACATATTTTTCTTATGACCCTGCACCTACGTACAAAGCTGCAGTGGCTAAACCAAAAAAGAAACAAAAGTTCTTCCCGATCCACACCATCCTGCCAGTAACCCAACCTGCCTCCACACCAACCAACCTGTTCCAGCCTGCGTTCATGCCAGTTGAACTTGATGACCCACCTAAACCTGCCAACCCAGTGCCTGCTATCCAGCCTGATGTGCCTGCCTTCCAGCCTGATGTACCTACCTTCCAGTCTGATGTGCCCGCTTTCCAATCTGATGTCTTGATGCCTGCCTTCCAGCCCAAAGTCTCGGTGCATGCCTTCCAGCCTGATGTGCCCACTTTCCAATCTGATGTCTTGGTGCCTGCCTTCCAGCCCAAAGTCTCGGTGCCTGCCTTCCAGCCTGATGTGACTACCTTCCAGTCAGATGTGTCCGCTTCCCAGTCTGATGTCTTGATGCCTGCCTTCCAGCCTGATGTGCCCGCTTTCCAATCTGATGTCTTGGTGTCTGCCTTCCAGCCCAAAGTCTCAGTGCCTGCCTTCCAGCCTGATGTGCCTGCTTTCCAGTCTGATGTTCCCGCTCTCCAGTCTGATGTGCCCGCTTTCCAGCCTGATGTCTCAATGCCTGCCTTCCAACCTGATGCCTCGATGCCTGCCTTCCAGCCCGAAGTCTTGGTGCCTGCTTTCCAGTCTGATGTGCCCGCTTTCTGGCCTGATGTCTCAATGCCTGCCTTCCAGCCGGATGTCTTGGTGCTTGCCTTCCAGCCCGAAGTCTCGTTGCTCGCTTTCCAGTCTGATGTGCCCACTTTGCAGTCTGATGTGCCCGCCTTCCAGCCTGATGTCTCGATGCTTGCCTTCCAGCCTGATGTCTTGGTGCCTGCCTTCCAGCCGGATGTCTCGGTGCCTGCCTTCCAGTCTGATGTGCCCGCTTTCCAGTCTGATGTGCTCGCTTTCCAGTCTGATGTGCCCGCTTTCCAATCTGATGTCCTGATGTCTGCCTTCCAGCCCGAAGCCTTGGTGCCTGCTTTCCCGTCTGATGTGCTCGCTTTCCCGTCTGATGTGCTCGCTTTCCAGTCTGATGTGCCCGCTTTCCAGTCTGATGCGCCCACCTTTCAGCCTGATGTCTCGGTGCTTACCTTCCAGCCTGATGTCTCGGTGCCTGCCTTCCAGCTTGATGTCTCCACTTCCCCGTCTGATGTGCCCGCTTCTCAGCCTGGTGTCTCGTTGCCTGCCTTCCAGCCTGGTGTCTCGCTGCCTGCCTTCCAGCCTGGTGTCTCATTGCCTGCTTTCCAGCCGGATGTCTTGATATTGATGACTCAGCCTTTCGGTGCCCGTGTGTCAGCCTGAAGTTTCGGTGCCCATGTGTCAGCCTGAAGTTTCGGTGCCCGTGTTTCAGCCTGAAGTTTCGGTGCCCGTGTTTCAGCCTGAAGTTTCAGTGCCCGTTACCCAGTCTGCTGAGCCGGTGCCCATTACCCAGTCTGCTGAGCCGGCGCCCGTTACCCAGTCTGCTGAGCCGGTGCCCGTTACCCAGTCTACTAAATCGGAGTCCGTCACTCGGCCTGTTAAGCCAGTACCCATTATTCGGCTTGCTGGACCAGTGCCCGGTGTCCAGCTCGCTGGGCCGGGGCCCGTTACCCAGCCAGCTGAGCCGGTGCCTGTGATCCAGCCTGCCCTTATGGTGCTCGCTGTTCGGCCTAATGTTCCAGAACCTGCTGCCCAGCTCGACGACCCGGAGCCTGCTGCCCAGCTCGACGACCCGGAGCCTGCTGCCCAGCTTGACGACCCGGAGCCCGCTGTCTGCTCTGATGTGCCCGCTGTCTGCTCTGATGTGCCTGCTGTCTGCTCTGATGTGCCGCTGTCTGCTCTGATGTGCCCGCTGTCCGGTTTGATGTATCTGCTGCCCAGTTTAAAGTGCCTGATGCCCAGCCTGAAGTACCCGATGCCCAGCCTGATGTGCCCTCATCTGTTGTTCAGTTTGAGGCCATAAACTTTGGACAATTTCATCTAGTTGGAGCGTCCGGAGGTTACTCCTTTGAGGGGAGGTACTGTCATGAAAAGGTTTACCCATTGGTGGCGCTATCGGTCTCTTGGATCGCAGTACCAGTGTCCACCAGCGGGTGTCTTCCAACACCTAGGACGTGTAATAAGAGGACTCACCTGCTGGTGGCACTGTTGCATCCTTGGGCCGTAGTACCGGTGTCCACCAGCAAGTGTACTCCGGCAGTGTGGAGCAGACAGCACCCTCTGCGCTCAGGTGTAACATGAGGTCAATTACTGCAGCCTTATAAATACCCGGCGAGCCCTCACATGCTGGCCTTGGTATCTTTCTCCCTGTGCCCTGACTTCCCTGCTTGTATCTTGACACTGAGCCTGCATCTGTCCTGACCTGATCCGATCCCTATCCTGAGCCCATCCTGGACCTGTCCCTCCTGTTTCCTGATTTCCCTGGATCTCTGCCCTGTAGGCATCCATCCTCTCCCTGTCCTGTTGGTTCCCCATCCTTTCCCATCTGACTGACCTCCTTGTGTATGACCTCGGCCTGGCTTTTGTTACGATTGCGGTATTTCCCATCCATTTGTATATACCATTTGTTTGTGGGTCTGTGGTTGGTTTGCATTGTTTATATTTCATTTATTTGTCACCCATTTTAATAAACACCATTATTTTTCACTTACCTGTGTTTCTGGTTTTCTTTGTGAAGTCCACACAGTCTGGTCTACTAAATTCCCTGATATTCAGTCCCTGTTTATGTCACAGAAGACGCTTTAAAGGCTGCATTGGATGATTTGGAAGGAAGGATTACTACCTTTGTCACAGCTTACTTAAAAAATAGCATGAAAAGGGGTAGATCCCCTCCCTCTGCTTTGGGTTCCCTATCGGATGAGCATTCTGATAATGAGGAAAGATCCCTACCTGAGGATAGGGATCATGTGCAGTCGGACGAATCAGGGGAAGAGGAGAAGCTCTCTTTTACCTCCCAGGCCCTCAAAGCGCAGGTGCAATACTATACTGAATTGGTGCATTCCACATACAGATTGCCCTCTGCTGAGGCTGCCATTTCCCCTGTTTCCTCCCTGGGGTCCCAGAAATCCCCACAGGCTGCGTATGCCTTCCCAACTCATCCTTTACTGGATGAATTGTTGTATGAGAACTGGGGTCACCCAGATAAACTATTTTCTCCTCCTAAAAGGTTTTCTATGCTTTATCCGGTGGAGAAAAGTTTCACCAAGAAACGAGGATCCCAGCCATAGATGCAGCTGTTTCTTGTGTGAATAAGAGCCTGACCTGTCCTATGGACAATGCTCAAGGGTTTAAGGATCCAACTGACAAAAAGCTGGAAACTTTATTTAAAGCCTCTTTTTTCTGTGGTCCAGCCTACGGTTGCAGCAATTGGCATGGCCAGTTCCTCAAGGAACAAATACAGCAGGTGCTTAGCCTCCTTTCCACTGAGGAGGCTGAGGTTTATGCAGAACTTCCTAAATACTTGTGTTTCATGGTTGATGCCATTATGGATTCTGCTCAGCAAGCATCTTGCCTCACTCTCCTGCTGGTACACATGCGCAGGTCCCTTTGGCTTAAGCATTGGGCAGCTGAAGCTTCATGCAAAAAATATTTAACTGGGTTCCCGTTTCGTGGAGAACGACTGTTTGGGGATGATCTGGACAAACATATCCAGAAGATTATCTGGGGGAAAACCACATTGTTACCGGTCAAAAGGAAGAGTAAACGTCCTTCATTTAGATGTTCTCTGTACCCAGCCCCTGGAGCCTCATCCTCCAGGCAGTGGCGACGGCCTCCCCAATCAAATACTAGGGGAAAGATCCAAAGTCAAGCCCAAGGGCAAAAGAAACCTTGGGGTCCAAGATCTGGTAAACAGAACCCCAAAGCCTCCCTATGAAGGGGCGCCCCCGCTCGACCGAGTGGGGGGAAGGCTGCTGCAGTTTGCAGGCGCCTGGCAGGAAGAGAGTCGGGACAGATGGGTAGCCTCCACGGTGTCTCTGGGCTACAAGCTAGAGTTGCGGGAGCTTCCGCCATCTTGTTTCCTAAGGTCAAGAGTCCCCAGGGATCCAGAAAAAAGAAGGCCCTTGCTTCTGGCCTTAGAATGTATGTTATCCCTAGGGGTAATTATAGAGGTGGCCCCGGAAGAGCAAGGTTCAGGGTTCTACTCAAACCTCTTTACGGTTCCAGAACCATACGGAGATGTCAGACCTATTCTGGATCTAAAAGACCTGAATCAATTTCTAGACATTTGTCCTTTCCGCATGGACTCTATCCGCTCAGTAGTCTCCACCCTTCAGGGGGGAGAATTCCTGGCATCAATAGACATCAAAGATGCATATTTGCATGTGCCAATATTTCCCGCTCACCAAAGATTCCTAAGATTTGCAGTGGATCAGCGCCCCTTTCAATTTGTGGCCCTTCCTTTTGGTCTTGCTACCGCTCCTCGAGTGTTCACAAAAGTTCTAGCCCCGCCCCTGGCAAATCTAAGGGTTCAGGGCATAACTGTGACAGCTTTTCTGGATGATTTGCTTCTCATAGAACAGTCCGTAACACACCTAAGCCACAATGTGCTCTGCATGGTAAAGTACTTAGAGTACCTAGGCTGGCTCCTCAATCTAGAGAAATCCTCCTTGCAGCCCCTAAAGAGGCTGGAGTATTTGGGCATGGTCATAGACACAGTCCAAAGCAGAGTGTTCTTACCCAGGCCAAAAGCCAGGGCCATAAAAGATTTGTTCCGGGTAGTCTCAGCAAAGAGAAATCCCTCTATCCGACTATGTATGAGACTATTGGGGAAGATGGTCGCCTCTATCGAGACTGTCCCTTATGCCCAGTTTCACTCGAGACCTTTACAAAACAGCATCCTCTCTGCCTGGAACAAGAGGGTTCAAGCCTTGGATCTTCCAATGTGCCTATCCCCAGGGGTGCGTCAGAGCCTCAATTGATGGTTACTGACCAAGAATCTATTAAAAGGAAAGTCCTTTGTCTCAGTTACTTGGAAACTCGTAACCACTGAAGCCAGCCTAATGGGCTGGGGAGCAGTTCTGGAAGAAGCTTCCACCCAGGGAAGATAATCCAGAGCCGAAAAGCTCTTGCCCATCAACATTCTGGAAATTCGGCAATTCGTTTAGCCCTCAAGGTCTGGACTTTCAGCCTACAGGGTCATCCTGTCCAGGTACAGTCCAACAATGCCACGGCCGTGGCTTATATCAATCACCAAGAAGGCACCAGGAGCCTGGATGCCCAAAAGGAGGTGAATCACATTTTTTCTGGGCAGAAGGGCATATTCCTTTCCTGTCTGCGGTCTTTACTCCAGGGATAAAAAATTGGCAAGTGGATTTTCTAAGCCGCCAGCAGCTGTGTCCAGGAGAATGGTCTCTACACCCCGACATATTTCAGGCCACATGTCAAATATTGGGGTACCCCGGATGTAGACCTGTTTGCGTCCAGGTTCAACAAAAAAATGGACAGCTTTGTGTCAAGAACAATGGATCTGCTAGTGCAAGGGTCAGATGCCTTAACGATTCCATGGGATCGGTACTCACTGATCTATACCTTTCCTCCAATTCCGCTTCTTCCGAGGTTCCTTCAGATGGTCAAAAGGGAAGCAAAGTCAGTCATTCTGGTGGCCCCGACTTGGCCCAGATGACCTTGGGATGCAGAGATCGTAAAGATGGCAGTGGGAAGACCTTGGGTTCTTCCGCAACGTCCAGTTCTACTCTCACAAGGTCCAATATTCCATCCTGCTTTACAAAGACTGAATTTAACGGTTTGGCTGCTGAAAACCACATTCTGAAAAGCCGTGGGCTCTCGGAATCAGTCCTTTTCACTCTGATTAATGCTAGGAAGCCAGCCTCCAGGCTCATCTACTACAGAACCTGGAAGGCATATGTTTCCTGGTGTGAACTCAGGGGGCAGCATCCTAAAAAGTATGCCATTCGCAGGATTCTTGCCTTTCTTCAGTTAGGCATTGAAATGAGGCTGGCTTTGAGCACTATCAAGGTCCAGATCTCGGCCTTATCAGTATTCTTTCAAAGGCCAATTGCCTCACATTCCCTAGTCTGGGCCTTAGTTCAGGGGGCACTGCACTTGAATCCGCCAGTCCAATCTCCTGTGTGCCCATGGGATCTGAATTTGGTTTTGTCCGTTTTGCAAGAACAACCCTTTGAACCATTGCACCATGCTTCTTTTGTTCTTCTGACAAAGAAACTGGCCTTTTTGGTAACCATTTCCTCGGCTAGAAGGGTATCAGAATTAGCAGCTCTTTCTTGTAAAGAGCCATATTTGATTATTCCCAAAGACAGGGTGGTGTTGGGTCCTCACCCGACTTTTTTACCTAAGGTGGTTTCAGGATTCCATCTGAATCAAGATGTGGTCCTACCGTCCTTTTTTCCAGATCCGCAGTCCGAGGAAGAGGAGTTATTACACTCTCTCTAGATGTTGTAAGAGCAGTCAGTATCTATCTGCAGGCAACCGCTCAGATACCAAAGACTGATTGTCTGTTTATTCTGCCAGAAGGCCCCAGAAAGGGCCAGGCAGCGTCAAAATCCACTATTTCCAGATGGATTCAGCAAGTTATTATTCAGGCCTATGGTATAAAGAAGAAGATTCCTCCTTTTCAGGATAATGCGCACTCAACTAGAGCGGTTAGTGCTTCATGGGCAGGGCATCACCAGGCCTCCATGGCTCAGATCTGCAAGGCTGCAACTTGGTCTTCAGTCCATACATTCACTAGGTTCTATCAGGTGGATGTAAGATGGCATGAGGATGCCGCCTTTGGGCGCAGTGTGCTGCAGGCAGCAGTTTAGCTCCTCTTGTCCGTTGGCGATCTATGTATTTTCTGATCCCCTCAATGTGGGCATTGCTTTAGGACATCCCACTAAATAATTACCAAGCCTCTGTGTCCCGTGATGTATGAACAAGAAAATAGGATTTTTAAATACAGCTTACCTGTAAAATCCTTTTCTTGGGAATACATCACGGGACACAGAGCTCCCGCCCCTCTTCAGGATTATACATTGGGGTACTTATTGCTTGCTACAAAACTGAGGTACTCTCCATATGGGAGGGGTTATATAGGGGAGGAACTCACTTTGTAATTAGGGTTACCAGTTCCAATCACCTGAAGGTACTATCTAACCCACTAAGTAATTACCAAGCCTCTATGTCCCGTGATGTAAATGGTGATCATTGCAACTTTTTATCTCGCACGGTTTTTGCGCAGTAATTTTTCAAACGCTTTAAAAAAAAACAAAAAAAAACTTTCATGCATTAAAAAAACAAACAAAAAAAAAAACAGTAAAGTTAGCCAAAATGTTTTGCATAATGTGAAAGATGATGTTACACCATGTAATTAGATACCCAACATGTAAGCTTTGAAATTGCGCACACTCGTGGAATGGCGCTAAACTTCAGGACTTAAAAATCCCCATAGGCAACAAATTTTTTAAAAGTTACCTGTTTAGAGTTACAGAACAGGTCTAGCGCTAGAATTATTGCTCTCGCTCTAACAGTCGCGGCAATACCTCACAAGTGTGTTTTTGAACGTTGTTTACATATGCGGGCACGACCTACGTATGCGCTCGCTTCTGCGCGCGAGCACGTGGGGACGGGAGCGCTTTAAAAAAAAATGTTATTGTTTATTTTAATTTTATTTTTCTATTTTGACACTTTCTTTTTACTTTTTTTTTTTGATCACTGTTCTTTATATTACAAGGAATGTAAACATCCCTTGTAATAGGTGACAGGTCCTCTTTACAGTGAGATCTGGGGTCTATAAGTCCCCATATCTCGCCTCTAGGCTTGGAAGCCTGAAAAGAAAAAACGATCCTGGCTTCTCAGCCAGAGGCAGCGGCATTTTTACAAATGCACAGACAGGGCGTGACGTCATAACATTGCGCCCAGCCTCCGAAAGATCATAGAGACGTCTGGGGGCCATCTAGAATTCTCTATGGTAAACTTCCCGGCATGAGCTGATTTCTTCTCCCTCTCGCCGATCATACGGGTGAGCTGGGAGAAGCATCGAAAGGCGGCGAGGGGGTGGTCCCCACCCGCTGCCTGTAAGAACGATCAATCGGCTGAATAGCTAGTAATAGCTGATAGTAGCTGCAGGCATCATTCAGATATCCCCACTCAAAGTTGTATGACGTCGTTGAGCGGGAAGTGGTTAAAAATAAGTGACGTTCCTCTTTTAGTAAAGTTATGTTTTCTCCACTACTAGTACATAACCTTTGAAAAAGTTGTTGTCCTCATACATCATCCACTGGAAGCATCCTTTCTGCACACACAAGATTACTATCATCTGTGTTTCTACAACAGCAGACAGATAATTACCATAGTTTAAAAGGACTTTAGAAAATTCCGTTCTGATAATGTCTTTTCAAAATATAGTTCTGTGTAGTAGACTGCATGCCTCCTATGAGCTATTTTTGGTTAATGCAGCTTTTCATAAATTCATCAACACTATACTTACATGAGCAGAGAACGTAAAGCCTTGAGGTCTTCAGACTGCATTTACCATTATGTATGCAACCGCCAGTGTTCAGAAAGTGATAATAGTTGATCAATTTTTTATGTGACCAATTGGGCATTGTAAGCAGCCATACTAAGTTCATGACTAGTGTCAGTTCACATTTTGTTTTATGTAGTTACTGGACAAGAAGTCTGTTGTACTTTGATTTTGAGACCCATAATAACACAACAATATTTGGCACTAATAAACATAATGACTTGTTAATAATGTAAGCCCTGGTTCACAGTAGTGTGATTTCCGTTGCAACTTGAGTCGCACACAATTGCATTACAATGGAAAAAACATTGTTTTCAATGGTGGCCGCTCACATTAATGCAGCACGACTGTGATGCAAGTTATGGGAAGGGACCTATGCTACTTTGGTGCAATGCAGTGCAATATTGTGGCCCATAAACATCAATGGAAATGTATCAAAAACGCATGTACGTGTGTTTATTATGCCATTTTTATTGCGTTCTTTTTTTTGCTGAACTATTCTCCTTCTTTTCAGGTTAGTAGTACTAGTAGCGGTAGTGGGAGTAGTAATAGTGGTGGTGGTAGTAGTAGTAGTAGTACCCCAAGCCAAAAAATCACCCCAGAAACGCACAGCAGGGAAATTGCATGAAAGTCGCATATCACTTCCACTGAGAATCGCAAACCACACATACTACATAATCTCAGCTGAAATTGCATTTAACACAGATCGCAATAGAATGAACCTGGCCTAATACTACTCACAAAAGATGAAGCCCCCCCCCCCGATTCTGCTGCAATCCTCAACTCCAGCTCACAGGTGCTCAATCCTCCGGGGTCCATCTTTCCCACACACCATTTTGCAAAGTCCTAGAGCTGCACATCACTTCAAAATGGTAAAATCCTTATTGATTATTATGTTGTAAGGGGGAGTGTCTGTGTTTGTACATGTGTTAAATAATAAAGTTGATTTTACCTTTTAGTAGTGGTGTGTGGCTCCAGGATGTTGCTAAATATTTGTTAATTCCATTTAAGGAAACTCTTGCAATTTGTACTTTTTTGTGCCTTTAACTGTACCTTTCACTTTATTGGTAAAGTTATTGAGCTACTAGTATAGTAGTTATTATATTCAGTGGCGGCTGGTGACGTTTTAGGATGGGGAGCACCAGACCACGCCTTTCTTTTTGACCCATCCCACTTCTCATAAGCCCCACCCCTTATAGAATCCACACAATCCGTCCCCTGTATTCCACTTGTTTCCACCCATAGTGTCAGGAGTATACAGCTCAGCATCACAGGACAGAGTATACAGCTCAGCATCACAGGACAGAGTATACAGCCCCAGAATCACAGGACAGAGTATATAGCTCAGCCTCACAGATCAGGATATATAGCTCAGCCTCACAGATCAGGGTATATACAGTGCCTTGCAAAAGTATTCACTCCCTTGGTATTGTTCGTGTTTTGTTGCCTCACAACCTGTAATTAAAATGGATTGTTTGAGGATTTGCATCATTTAATTTACAGAACATGCCCACAACTTTGAAGATGTGTTTTTTTTTTATTATTTGGAAGCAAACAACAAACAGGACAAAATAACAGAAAAAGTCAATGTGCATAACTATTCACCCCCCTAAAGTCAATACTTTGTAGAGCCACCTTTGCAGCTATCACAGCTCCAAGTCGCTTTGGATAAGTCTCTATGAGCTTGCCACATCTTACCACTGAGATTTTTGCCCATTCCTCCTTGCAAAACTGCTCCAGCTCCTTCAAGTTGGATGGTTTGCGCTTGTGAACAGCAATCTTTAAGTCTGACGACAGATTTTCTATTGGATTAAGGTCTGGGCTTTGACTAGGCCATTCCAACACATTTACATGTTTCCCCTAATCCACTCAAGTGTTGCTTTAGCAGTGTTTTTGGGGTCATTGTCCTGCTGGAAGGTGAACCTTAATCCTAGCCTGAAATCACACACAGAGTGGTACAGGTTTTGCTCAAGAATATCCCTGTAATTAGCACCATCCATCTTTCCCTCAATTCTGATCAATTTCCCAGTCCCAACTGCTGAAAAACATCCCCACAGCATGATGCTGCCACCACCATGTTTCTCTGTGGGGATGGTGTTCTTTGGGGGGTGTATTGGGTTTGTGCCAGACATAGCATTTTCTTTGATGGCCAAAAAGTTCAATTTTAGTCTTATCAGACCAGAGCACCTTCCTCCATACATTTTGGGAGTCTCCCACATGCCTTTTCACAAACTCAAAACGTGCCATTTTGTTTTTTGCTGAAAGTAATGGCTTTCTTCTGGCCACTCTGCCATAAAGTCCAACTCTATGGAGCGTACGGCTTATTGTTGTCCTATGTACAGATACTCCAGTCTCTGCTGTGGAACTCTGCAGCTCCTCCAGGATTACCTTAGGTCTCTGTGCTGCCTCTCTGATTAATGCTCTCCTTGCCCGGTCCATGAGTTTTGGCGTATGGCCGTCTCTTGGCAGGTTTGCTGTTGTGCCATGTTCTTTCCATTTGGTTATGATAGATTTAATGGTGCTCCTATGGATAATCAAAGATTTGGATAATTTGTAATAACCTAACCCTGACTTGTACTTCTCAACAACATTGTCCCTTACTTGTTTGGAGAGTTCCTTGGTCTGGCAGTGTTTGGTGGTGGTGCCTCTTGCTTAGGTGTTGCAGCCACTGGGGCTTTTCAAAAAGGTGTTTATATGTAATGACAGATCACGTGACACTTAGACTGCACACAGGTGGACATCATTTCACTAATTATGTGACTTCTGAAGGTAATTGGTTGCACCAGAGCTTTTTATGGGCTTCATAACAAAGGGGGTGAATACATTTGTACATGCCAATTATCAGTTTTTTATGTCTGTAAAAGAGTTTTAAGTATATATTTTTCTAATTTTACTTCACCAACTTAGACAATTGTGTTCTGATCCATCACGTATAATTCAGATTAAAAAAACATTGAACCAAAGGCTGTAATGTAACAAAATAGGTAAAAAGCCAAGTAGCATATTTCAGTCTTCGGCAAATCTTAACTTAAAATTATTAGCCTTTATAAAAAAGGCAATGGCATAATGAATATATCAATTAATATGCCTTTCTTTCTTCAGATGCAGATAAGTCCAATGAAGTGTCCCCTCCAGTCTTTCACACAGGGAGCTTCATCGGAGGGGGGGTTTTGGTGATATTGTTACAAACTGTTGGATACTTTGTCCTGAAACATCTCCGTGGACCAGAAGGAGAATACCAGACGATGTGAGATTCTACTATTGTGCTTTTTCTCATTTTGAGTTCTGTTGTGCATTTATAAAGAAATCTAAGCAATGCAAAGGAAGAGGATCATTCACATAGAATTATGCCTGAATGCACTGCACTTCAGCCTGCTTAGACCTGCTTTGAAGTACTAGTTCATGTTTACACATAAATCCCCCAGACCCCTTGGAGGCACCCCTTAAGCTGGCCATAGATGTATCAAATCTCGGCCAGTTCAGCAGGGCCGGATGAAATTCAATCCATCTATGGGCAGACTGAATGTACCCAAGTTGACCCATCGATTGGGTACAATCAGCATGTTGGATTTTTTTTTAGCATGTGATTATTGCCAGTAGCTATAGCCACTAGTGATAATCATTGTGTTCTTCCAGCAGGGGTGGCTCCCTGCGCCCCTACGCCGGGAAAACACAATAGCTCTGTGGAGGGATTCCCTCATCAACACAGTCGGTGTTGAGCAACCTATGGTTGCAGGAATGAAATAGCATAATCCATGGCTTGCTTTAGCTGCCCCACATGGCTGAACCCTGAAGCTGGGGCCCTAGAGTAAGACAAGTCCCTTTTGGAACTAATTTGAGAGCCAGTTCTCCTATGTCTGCACACTTGTACACAATAGTAGGTCTTATTGTTGTTTTACTCCATTCCCTGATCCACATTCATGTCAACTCCCAAATGCTTGGAACACGCTCTCATGAAGGGCCCTGCAATTTATTGTTGTTGCAAGTTAGGGCATTGTGGATCTAGCTGGAAACCTGAGGTCCATAAAACACAAGGGCCCAAGCCACCCAGCACATTGTTTTTTAAGGTGTAATTCTGCTCACACCACTATGAGGGCAACCCCTTCCTCTGACTACCACTAGCTATTCAGAAGATCAGGTTTGTACTGAACACATTAAACTTAAGTATTTCTTCAGCTCTTCAATCTACATGCTTTTCCCTGGGCTGTGCATTGCGATTCCTTATAAAACATTAATTAGCTTGTCTTGCATACATGGTCAACGATAAAGCATTGCTGTGGCTTTTCATAAACTTTCCTGAACATACTGAAATGATTTACAGACATTCAACTGCGTAGGGTTCTCGAGAGAAGCATGTGAAGCATTACAGTCCCAATGCAAGAGGCAATAAAAGTTTCAAATACTGGTAGCCCGTAGTCTAAGCAACATGGTCTCACTTCCAAAAAAAATGGATCTAAAATGTTTTGAAAGTGCCACTAACACTGCACAGGAGAAGTTGCTGTGGTGCTCGCTTAGTTAACAAAGCCTTTGGCCATGTGATCTCCAGGACGGACTATTGAGGAGCACAGGCCTTAAAAGGAAGTGATCACTCACTATCAGCTGCCCCCCAATTCCTCCTTTCCCCACAGGTCCATACTTACCTCCTTCGACAGATGTGGCCTCTGGTGATGTCTGCAGTCCATCTGGTAAAAATGTAGAGAGGGGCTACCTAAACCTGTTCAACATCCCATAGCTTTAAACGCACCTGCAGTAAAGGTATGGCCCACTTAAGTTCCTGGAACCCTGGTGCACAGGTATGGGCAGCTCAGCACTAGACTTTTGCCAGGCTGCAGACAGTGTGGGGGCCTACAGTTATCAGAACAAATAAATATGGACCTGTATGGGGAGAAAGTTGACAGGTGATTGTATTGAGGGGGTCGGGGGGATTTTTGGACAAACATGAACTTGTGCTTTAAGCTAACGAGGCAAAATTATATATTTCTTTCAAATAGAGTGTTTGTTAGAATGCTGTTTGTGCCATAATTTCGATTTCCTGTCTCTTCCTGTTTGGACAGGAACGGATGAGAAATAGCAACAGAAAAAACAATCAAACTCCAAATGTTTTTTCTGCTGTCTGTGTCCCAGTTTAGAATATTTGCATTATAATACTCTGCAATAGATGATATCTAGTCTCCTATTTCTTTGGCAGGGAGGAAACTCCACAGTAGGACATCCTGACATCTCCCATCAACTGATCTTCGGATCATCTCATCTCGCACCTTCTCTCAAGGAATTTGTTCAAACGACAAAGACATTAAAACATGGACATCACGTGATTACCTCACTAATTAACTTTATTTATTATCATAAGTATAATTTATTTAAAACTCTTACACCACTGAATATACCTTTTTTATTTCCTATTGTTTTCTGTTGCTTTTTTCAAGAAATGTCCCTGTACATCTCTGTCTACATACTTACATATAAAATATGCAGCTTACAACTTTTAGCTCTCTTTAAAGCTACCTTGTCTGTAAAATAAAAATAGTTGCTTATTTTAAAAAAAATAGTTATAAATACTTACCTCTCCTGCTGCGCCCCGCTGCAGAACACCATTCCAATACAGAGAAATCATCCTCTGAAGTCTGCTCAGAAACGTCCAGATCTCCTGCTGCACTCACTGGTTCCTGCTGCACTCACTGGTTCCTGCTGCCAACCTCCAGGTCACTACTGTGTCTTGTGTTAGCATGAAGCTCTGCGCTAGTGGGAGTAGCCACTGAATGCAGTGGGGACCAAAAGAGTGAAACTCATAAAAGTGTTGGTTTGTTGGTATTGGGAGAGGTATTTTCTTCCTTTTTATTGGCAAATCTATTAAGCTATTTCATTTTAAAAACATGGTTGCTTAAAGGGGTTGTAAACCCTCAGCGTTTTTCTATTAATGCATTCTATGCATTGAGGTGAAAAACCTCCTGTGCTGCAGCTGCCCTCCAGAGCCCCCCCTTTTACTTACCTGAACCCGGTCTTTCCAGCGATGGAGACGAGCACACCAGCTCCAGCCGCTGTCTCGGGTCCTCATTGGATAGATTGATAGTAGCAGGAGCCATTGGCTCCTGCTGCTGTCAATCAAATCCAATGACGTGGGAGCCGGGGGGCGGGGCCAGGTCCTGCTGTCTGCGTCAATGGATGCAGCAGCAGGACACAGGAGCGCTTCTCTGTTGGGGCACACGAGAAGAGGAGGAGCCAGGAGCACTGCGAAAGGACCCCAGAAGAGGAGGATCGGGGACACTCTGCAAAACCCTTGCACAGAGGAGGTAAATATAACATGTTTGTTATTTTAAAAAACAAGATTTTACAACCCCTTTAAAGTGTTACTAAACCCACAACAGCAAAATCAGTCTGTATATGCAAAAAAGCATGCTTGTTATACTCACTGTGGAACCTAAAGGGTTAATCCTCTGCATTGTGTAAAAATCCTGTCTTCTCTGATCCTCTCATTCTTTCATTGTATTTCCTGATAGTACAGAGCTAGGGGACAAGCTGCACAAGTTTTCTTTTTGGGGGGGGGGAGGGTTCAAGTGATCAGCACAGGGCCAATCAGCCCTGTCCAGACAGAAAGTCAAGGGGTCATGCAGCCTCATAAGGCAGTGAGAGGAGAATGTAAACTCCTCCTACAAGCTTTACCAGTGCTCAGGTTTTACAGTAGGAGGAATACACTTGAAATGCATGTTGTCCCAAAAATTCAAATCACATGTATGCGTCTCTGTACTGTGTTGTTCAGGGTAAATTTAGCCTATTTTTTATTTAGATCCCTATTTCTTCTGAAATATCTGGTGATCCTGCCAGTTCCCCCTTCTTCCTGTTTAATTCTGACCATGACATACATGGAAACATATCCATGCTGGTGTGATCAGTTTGCGTATCTATGCTTTCTGAATGGAGATACAGGACACCATACCTAGGCAGTGCCCCCTCCTGTAATGAGTTTGGCTGCCACGCTCCCCCACCCGCCCATCCCTGCTGTGAGGTTTGACAGCAACTCCCCACAGGAGCAATAATATCAATACAACAGCTGCTGGAACACAGTGCACATAGGCAGGGAACGTACTTCCTTGTTTTGTGTGTGTGAGATGTCATTATCTTCCCACTTACTATATTGACTTGACATCCCCTAAGGGGAAGAAGAAAACAATAAAGGCTGTGCGACCACATGATCAACAAACAAAACGGAAATAAAAGATACAAAACATTTATTTTATGAATATTAAAAAGTGATCATGGTAGATACGCCCTTTTTTGCAGTATTATTTTGCTGCAGTCCATTCACAAATACTTTAATTAAAATATTGCTCTACTAAATCCACTCTGTGTATTTAAAATGCACACTTACTTTATTGTAATAAGGGATTAGGAGGCAGAACGTACCAAGAAAATTAATACTTAGAGCGATGCGAAATAAAAGATCTTGCCCACACCTTAAACACATTCAATTATATATGTTCTCAATGCAGGCAATAATATAGATGCTGTTTAGCCCTGTTATCTGTATTGATGACGGGAATAATTTAACATTTAAAACTCTGTCAACCAAATTTATATTCACTTGTGATACACTTTTTTTTTTTTTTTTATCTGTTGCATTCGCATGTTTAATTGTGTTTGGAGTTATGACATGGCAAGTGACGACCAGTCCATGAGGGGCGCAGGAGCGCCCCCCTAATTTCCATGTGGGGTGCCGGACTGATAGGTTTCGATGAGTTTTTTTTTTTTGGAAGCACATCATTAGAGCCTGAGGCTCTAAATGGCTTTAAAAAGTTGGGCTCGGGGCACAGTGCTCCACTTGTGACATTAGCGAATCAATATTCGCTTTTGTCTTCTGGCTTCTCCTCAAGGCCAATCAGGACAGGAGGCAGATCTTAAGACCGGATTATCTGGGAGGAGAAGCTGGGAAAGCCATGATCGTGGATGCGGTGAGTGCGGACCTGCTGGAAGGTTTGTTGGCGCCCCTCCTCTAAAATTGAGCACCAGACACCACTGGTGTCAAAAGTACTAGAGCAAAATATAGCCAACGTAGTGCTCACCTGTGTACTCTAGCTACTTTAAGACCAGGCCTATTTTTCATACAAGTTAAAATAATTTTTTTTTGCTAGAAAATTACTTAGAACCCCCAAACAGTATATATATATTTTTTCTAATACCATAGAGAATAAAATGGCGGTCGTTGCAATATTTTCTGTCACACTGTATTTGCGCAGCGGTCTTACAAGTGCACTTTTTTCGAAAAACTACACTTTCTTGAATTAAAAAATAAGTAAAGTTAGCCCAATTTTTTTTTATATTGTAAAAGATGTTACGTCAAGTAAAATGATACCCAACATGTTATGCTTCAAAGTTGCGCCTGCTCGTGGAATGGTGACACACTTTTACCCTTAAAAATCTCCATATGCAATGTTTAAACAATTCTACAGGTTGCATGTTTTGAGTTACAGAGGAGGTCTAGGGCTAGAATTATTGCTCTCGCTCTACCGATTGCAATGACACCTCACATGTGTGGTTTGAACACCGTTTTCTTATGCGGGGGCTACTCACGTATGCGTTCGCTTCTGCACACGAGCTCGGCGAGACGGGGCGCCTTTAAAAAAATTTTTTTTTTTCTTATTTATTTTTCATTTTATTTTTTTTTTTACACTGTTCTTTAAAAAAAAAAAAATGTGTCACTTTTATTCCTATTACAAGGAGTGTAAACATCCCTTGTAATAGAAAAAAAGCATGACAGGATCTCTTAAATATGAGATCTGGGGTCAAAAAGACCTCAGATCTCATATTTACACTAAAATGCAATAAAAAAAAAAAAAAGTTGTTTGAAAAAAATAAAATACAAAATGTTGCTTTAAGAGCTATGGGCGGAAGTGACGTTTTGACATCTCTTCTGCCCTGCAAAGGTATGGAGCCGGGTGGGGGCCATCTTCCCCTCACTCAGCTCCATGCCAAGTGGGGGACAGGATCCGATCGCCTCCACCTCTGCCGGTGCCGGCGGCTCCAGTAAGCGGCGGAGGGCACCAGAACGTGGTGGGAGGGGAGGAAGAAGAAGAGGATACCAGGGTTTATGGTAGCTAGCTGCTGCCATACCAAAGATATTCCTCTTCAAAATACCACCGTATAAGGACGGCGGGTGGTCTGGAAGTGGCTAGACTACCTTCCTTTTCCCAGGCACTTAGTCTCTTATAGCTGTAGCGCACACTCAAACGAGCTGCTGGAAGTTTAGATCCTATTTTCCCCCTCATAGCACAAACAGCCAGGTAAACCACATTTCCTTCATTTATTCACTGGCTCCAAAAACAGTCTAGGGCTTTCGTTTTGGTTTTTTATTGATAACGATGAACTGGTAAAGGGAGAGGGAGCATGGGATACCTAAAATATGTAGAAGTAGATAACTTGAGGATTCAATTTCTGGCTGCATTGCACAACTGCTGAGTGTCCCACAGTATTTTCATGGTGACGGTGACGGTAACGGTGACCTCGACTCCTTCCAGAGTTTAATAGCTACACACAGTCACTAACTCCTCAGTAATAGGGTTGCTTACTCACTTAACCACAGGATCGTCGGTTGCCTCCTGCCAATATCCACCAGGCTCTTCCTAGTGAGGGAGATGTATACTCACAACACCATAGGACAGCTGGACTCTTTCCCACCAACTTCCTCCTGGCTCACTCCAGTGAGCTTCTCTGGCCCCACATGTTCCTTGATTTTCAGCTTGCGAATAGCCCCCCCAGCTAAGCCTAGCTGAGACCTCGATGTCTTCCTCACAGATCCTTTCAGAAAGCTGCCCCAGGGGTCTCCTCTAGCAGGACTCTAACCCTGCCACCCAGGCCTCAGACTATTTATGATTCTGGGCAAACCTCCCCAGGGATTGGCTAGAGTCTCAAATATTCAGGCTGCCTGTTCTGTCCTTTCTCTCACTATACCTCTAGAATCATTTAGAAGACATGGATTAGCAACATAACTGCAGCCTGTGAAACCCTGAGCAGCCCCAAGCAATCAACCCCTGTTCCACTGATTACAAAGGAGCTAAACAAAGTTTACCTAACAGTCTACTCTATACTAGGAGGGTGCTACATATCACGATTCTCATCACTTGCAGGCCCTTACTTTCACACTATGAACATTTGTGTTTCTACAGTTTCTCCTCTATTCAACATATCTTATAATACAGGGACACTAATAGCATTGTGCAATCCATTGTGGCCTTTATGCATATGTTTAACCCCTTTACGCTCCTTCCCGGCAGCCCTTTAAATTGGTCTTTGATATTGTGAGGCGGGAAGGATTTTGTAGTCACTGTGATTATCTGTCCCAGTGGTCACAAGATCAATAGCTCGCCCCACTGGCTCTAGATCATAAACGGGAGACATCAGTGACACTTCAGGCAATGTGTTGGGAGCGTGCAGTGAGTGTGCTCTCAGCACAGAAACCTCAGTCCCCATGGATGCATAGAGGCGGTATGTGGGCATTAAGGCCCACCATGCCTGCTGCCCCACATATGCATTACATGGTTGGTGGTAGGCTAATAGACATTTGCACTAAGAAACATGAAGGCTACCACTGGTGACCTCATCCAGAAAATACTAGTTGCCCACCCATTTGGCTTTAGCTCTTTTAGTTTCATATCTGGAAGCAAGCAGGCAGCTAGAGAAGTTGAGAGAAAGTCAAGATTCCTAATCAACATAACTGTTCTAATTAAAAATTTCAAAAAGTATTGAATCCATTGGAGTGGCATGGCAGTCAGACAACTATCATTCTTAAAAGGAGAGTGCATGCTAAAGCGCTGCTGTTTTGCATGTGCGCCAAACCACGTGTGCTGCCGTACCGTGCAGTGTGGCGCAGCACGATTTTAATGTTTCAGGGACTTCTTTCCCCATGTTCCTGCGTACGGTACGGCAGCCTATTGAAATGAACGGGCTACCCTACATACAGAACGCAACCACAGTAATGCGAACCTAGCCTTAGACGGAACAAACACCTGAAGCTTTAAGGTTTTGTGACATTTTGTATCCGAATTACCTAAAAACATAAAAAATACTCTGCCTGTCATTAACATTACATGCTGTCTCTTGTTTACCCTGGAATGTTTATTTGTGATTGTTAACATATGAATGCTGTGAAATAAATTCTGTATTAAACTATATCTTAAATAATTGTACTCTTCTTTAGACATCAACAGTGCTCTTTGAAAAACGTACTAAATAAGCTGGTCATAAACGGTTTGAATCTTGGCTGATTGAGCAGGGACCGGCCAAGATTCGAACCGTGTATGGGTAGGCTGATTGTACCTATGTTGATCCATCAATCCACTTAGGTACAACCAGCATGTCAGATTATTACATGCGATTATTGTCAGCTGATATAGCTGCTAGCAATAATCACTGTGTGTTCTCCCAGCAGGGGTAGCTCCACGTGCCCTCTCCTCCACAATAGCTCTGCAGTAGGTAATAAAGCGGTTTTCTTTCCTGCAACTCGTGGTTGCAGGAAAGAAAATCATATCATCTATGGCTATTTTAACCCTACAAGAGGTGATGGGTGTGGCAGGGTGAGCTGTGTTTTTAGGGTCCATTCACATGGTTCTTAAAAATGCTGCGTTACTTCAAATGCTTGTTCTGCCCGCACTTCTATGCAACACCATACAAAATATTATGGCCATCAGACCTGTGCGTTTCTGACTGATGTGTTTTGATCCAAGTAGAGTTTTGTCCTTGCTTGTCAAAATTCTGCATTTTTAACATGCGCTCGCTTGTCAACATATGTAAACGTCTGACTGCACATACAGTCCAGTAGGTTCCGATAGACATATACAGTAGCGGCAATATGGATGTAAACGCATTTAGATGTGCGTATGCATGTCTAAATGCGTTCAAAAGTGACAGGTGTAAGTGCATCTAAACGCATCAAAACAGATCCATTTTTTCTGTCAGCAGGAACATGCACGCAGGACTAATGCCAGTATGGATTGGTGTCAATTTTGACATTAAATTTCAATGTAGTTTTAGTCATAGTCTTTTGACTAAAATGCCATTTTAGTTTTAGTCGTATTTTAGTCATCTGAATTGTTTTAGTTTTAGTCGTATTTTAGTCGACTAAAATCTCGAGTACATTTTAGTCAGCTAAAATCGAATTGTTTAGTCAGATTGTAATGCATTATATAAGCATTTCTCTAGAATTTCCAAACTCATTATATACTCCTGGAGTGAAAACCTAATAACATGTTATTCTGTATGGTAATAAGGTTTGGATATGTACTACAGACACAGACTTTGTGTCGTTGTGATATATAACGTCGTTATAAATAAAAGCAAGTCTCATAAACAAATATAGTGCTATTTGACAAAAAAAATATTGCTATTTGACAAACAGAAGTGCAACTTTCAAATATAAAAACCTAATAAACTCTAGTGGCTGTAATTCCATCGCACATATTACCTGAATATATTACCAACATTAAATACAGTATTAAGAAAAAAAAAAAAAAAAAAAAAAAAAAACCTTTTACTTAATTTTTTTTTCTTTCTTTCAGCGGCTAAGTAGATGCCCCTACCTATTCTTATGTGGTAGTGCAGTGTTAATTTTGGCTTCAAGTTTCGATTTAGTTTTAGTCAAAGTCTTTTGACTGAAATGCCATTTTAGTTTTAGTCGTATTTTTGTTTTTTGACTAAAATGGCATTTTAGTTTTAGTCGTCTTTTAGTCATTTTGAATTGTTTTCGTTTTAGTCAACTAAAATAGTGTTAATTTAGTAGACGAAAAGGAACACTGGTATCATAGGTGTGCACAGCCTATTGCATTAAAAAGCTCAAAACACGCATACACGTGTCTGTGTACGTACAGTGAATCTCATTCTCTCTCTCTCTCTCTCTCTCTCTCTCTCTCTCTCTCTCTCTCTCTTTATATATATATGTACACAGACACACATACTCCTATAAATAAATGTAAAAACGTATTAACACATGTATTGTAGTAGTATAAAAATGTTAAAAAAGTAGTAGTATAAAAATGTATTAACACATGAACAGTGTCAGTAGGGCAGTGGAATCTGCACCCCACAGTGGTAAATAGGGTGTGCTCAGGCACACCCAGCACACCCCCTGCACACGCCTATGAATGAAGCCTTAAAAAAGCAGTATTACAAGAACTAAAGCTGGGGGAGGGAGATTCACCAGTCATGGCTCTTTAACTTCACGAATCAACAAACATACTTGCTTTTTGATTTGACCATTTTGTATTCAAAATATGTTTTACATTTTTTGACAACTGCTTTGAATACATGTCTACAAGGAATAGAACATCAGGCATATCCTGCAATAATTGCATAACAGCGTCCCCTATTTAAACATAAACAGCAATGAAGTGTTTGACAATCTATGTTAGAGGCTCACTAAATAATGGTAAAGTATTCAGGCAGAAACGTGCCAAACCGGTATGATGCTTAGTGTTTGCGTTGGGTTATGTGCGTGACATTAAAACAATTACAGAAAAGTGCATGGAGTTCATCTCTGCCCCAATTACGTAACCTTTCTCATAATTTTTAAGTCCATTCCAGGTTGTAGGATAGAGTAAGGTCAATCTCCTACACAAAAAATGTGTTATAGTGTAAATACAATCTGTGTTTTGTGATGTTTCCCCAAGATCTATCACAAAAGTGAATTGTTCTAATTGGCATGAAGATCTTCTATAGCTCAGCTTGCATTCACAAAGCATTTCTCAGACAATGACGATACTTGAGTAACAAGTTTAGTGTCAGGCATTAATTCATGCATGCTACCAGTCAAAAGAAAAAAAAATTACTATTTAGTGTTGTTTCCCAACTAATACTAATTTCTATACATTTTGATTTATGTATTAATTTTTTAAATTCTCACATAAAATAAAGCATTCTACTCTCCCCACCACCACTGATATCTATCAACTTTGGGGCCACAGTGACAAAAATATTTCGGTAGTGTCTATGACCAGCCAACAGGGACAAGCTTTTGGCTAGTCATAGACAGGCGTTTGTTTCCCCAAGAACAATAACTTTGCAGGAGCACATTCTCTTGAGAGTTCAGATCCTCGGGTTTCCCAAAAAACTACAGGAAGGCCATGTGATGTCACCAGTGCCTAAGCTAAAGTTTAAGTTAAGTAATGCCCCGTACACACGGACGGATTTTCCTATGGAAAATGGTCGATGGGACCTTGTTGTCGGAAATTCCGTCCATCACATATTTTCCATCGGAATTTCCGTCACACAAAATTTGAGATCTGGTTCTCAAATTTTCCGACAACAAAATCCGTTGTCGGAAATTCCAATCGTTTGTACACAATTCCGACGCACAAAGTTCCACGCATGCTCGGAATCAAGCAGAAGAGCCGCACTGGCTATTGAACTTCATTTTTTTTGGCTCGTTGTACGTGTTGTACATCACCGCGTATTTTTTTTTTTTTTTTCTTAAATGTTTTTGCAGCTTTTAACAAGTGTTTTTTAAAGCACTTTAGAAGTGTGTTACAAGCGTTTTACAGCTTCAGGTATCTTCCCTTAGCCAATAGAAAGCACCAGGGGGAGGAGGAGGAGAGGAAATTAGGGGTGGAAAGCTTCTGTTTGTTCAGAAAGTTAGCATCAAAACGCTCAAGTCAGGTGTTTCTATTAGTCTATGAGGCCAAAAACGATTGTAATCGGACAAAAATGTACTTTTGAGTGACAGGCGTTTTTGCTTCAGACAACAGAATGCTCATTCATGTGAACAGGGGCCATTAAAATGAATGGTATTTGGCTTGTAAAGCGTTTTAGAGCTACAAGCTTCAAGCAGAAAATTGCTCAGGTGTGAACGGGGCCTAACTTTTAGGGCTTATGTGGATTTATTTTTGTAGCTTACACCTAGTGAATTTGCATGGAAGGTGCAGTGTTTAACAGAGAGGTGATATTTTCCACTGCAAGAGCTGCTTGAATACAGGTTACCTGCTTACCTCTTTTATTTAGAGATGCCGAATTTCCTGAAAAAATATTTATGACTGAAAAAAGATGTAGACATTTAAATTATGCAGATATTGTGTATCAAAAATGCTCTTTTGGCTTTGGAATGACAGATCCTTGTCTAGTAGACATATCAACAGTGACCAAGGTTATGATAATGATTTCAATGGAAGAATAAGAACAATGTGACTATGGCCTCAAGCCAAGATAGACTATATTACCAAAAAATATTGGGACACCTGCCCTTACACGCATATTAACTTTAATGGCATCCCAATCCTAGCCCATAGGGTTCAATATTGAGTTGGCCCACCCCCTGCAGCTATAACAGCGTCAGCTCTTCTGGGAAGGCTGTCCACAAGGTTTAGGAGTGTGTCTATGGGAAGGTTTGACTATTCTTCCAGAAGCGAATTTGTGAGGTCAGGCACCGATGTTGGACAAGAAGGCCTGGCCCCAGTCTCCGCTCTAATTCTTTCCAAAGGTGTTCTATCAGTTGAGGTCAGGACTCGGTGCAGGCCAGTCAAATTCCTTCACCCCAAACTCGCTCATCCATGTATTTATGGACCTTGCTTTGTGCACTGATCCAAATCATTTGGTGGAGGAAGGATTATGGTGTGTGGTTGTTTTCCAGGGGTTGGGCCTGGCCCCTTAGTTCCAGTGAAGGGAACTCTTAAGGCATCAGCATACCAAGACATTTTGGACAATTTCATGCTTGCAACTTTGTGGGAACAGTTTGGGGATGGCCCCTTCCTTTTCCAACATGACTGCGCACCAGTGTATAAAGCAAGGCCCATAAAGACATGGATGAGCGAGTTTGGGGTGGAGAAACGTGACTGGTCTGCACAGAGTCCTGACCTCAATCGATAGGTTGGGCATACACAATATCTAAAGATTGGTAACAGAAGTATATCTGTTCCCTTGTTGTTACCTCTCACGCACTATACCAGATAGCTAAGTCTGTGATACTGCATGTTTGTGTAGTGATCACCTTGCTGTATGTTAGTAGGTGAATTTGTCTATTGCAATAGAGTTTATACAGCTTCTGTTATTTTAGTTGACCCTGTTCCTTCTGGCCTGGGATTCTATTGCTAGTTTTAGCTCAGGGCTCAATAACCAGCATAGGCTTTAGCAAGGTTAGGCATCCAAACAGCCACATCTGATAGTTAGAGGTCTGATTGCATGACAGATTATAGGCTACTAGAAACTAAGATGCAGTGTAGATAGGCTGACTCTGAGTTCCAGCACCAGTTTCTGCTGGTGGGAAGTTCTGTTCCAGGCTAGTTGGACAACAGTTGAATTCTGTTCTGTTCTATGAATGTGAATATTTCTGTTACTACCACCCACATACACACATACACCATGTAATTGTTTTTCTTTTCCTTGTTTTTATTGGTGGGGATTCCCTCACAATTGCTACAGGTCTTGCTTTAATTATTTATTAAAAAATATAGGGGGGAATTCAATAAAGCTGCTGTACCACCTTTCTTTTTCTTTTTTGTTAATGTATTGCGCCAAATTCTTGAAGCATTTTCAACACTTTTGGCTCTGACAGCAACTCATGCAAAAAATTCAGGTAGCTATAAAATGTGCCATTGTGTCGCATTGAATGCACCACTTTTACATTGTGTCACATTAAATGTGGAGCTAATTAAGACCAACTCTCTTTTGGCATACAAAAAGAAAAACTGTCTCAGACGGATTTCACAAAAGTGTCTCTCATGCATTCTAAAAGTGGCACAGCATGAGCCATATTCAAGTACAAGTTCTAGACAGGTATATGAATTTGGTGCATTTTTCATTTCTTTTAGAATGCATGAGAGACGCTTTTGAAAAATCTGCCTGCAACAGTCTTTATGATTTCCAGGGATTGTTTGCTTGCTACTTTCCATGCCCACTAACTCATTTCTGCAGCTTATCTTCCATCTCATTAGCTCATCTGCTCATATTCTACCCTAATGCTGCTGCTCCAAATTAAAAAAATCACATGTTCTATTTCTGCAAAATGATACCTTACCTTCCACAGGCCAAAGAGAGACCTAAAAATGATAACTCAGCACTACCTTTGGAAAAACACACTTTCCACATTTTTTTTATTGACGCACAAAACTTAGGGGCACACTGTACACTAAATATATTCCACCTAAACTCCAATGAAAGGCTTTAGTCTGCTCCCTATTCTCCCTTAGGCTCTGTTTCCACTGCTGCGAGTTGTTGTGCAACTTGACACATGTGAAGTCGCATGACAAGTCAGAATCCATGTATTTCAATGGTCCCCGTTCTAATTGGTGCAACTCAAGTCGCAGCAACTCCCAAAAGGGTTTTTGTACTACTTTGTTCCGACTTCGATGCAACTTGTTCTCCCATGGTTTTCACCAGTCGCATGACATTGCACCAAAAATTGCATTGCAAAGTCGCACTGTAAATCATGTGACTTTGGGGTCGCAATAGTGGAAACCGGGACTAAATGCACAGATGCTGCATACAGTATATCCATATATTCATGCCTGTTTTTTTTTTAAACGTGTAAGGAAAAGTGAAGCATTATATGACATAAATAAAAGTGTAAAACAAAAAAGCTTATCATAAAAGATTATACACATGGTGTTTTACAGATCATTTTGTAAAGGTCTGAAGGATAAAATAAAAAACACGAACAACTGAATTACGTCATACTTAAAATGTACTGACTAGTCAATGGTGTTAGTTTCAAGCTTATTATATCACATTTCAGAAACAAAAACATTCCTTATATGTGGTCACCTAAGTATGAGCCATTCTTTTCATGTCACCTCAAAGGAAATATTGGACTGTATAAAAGCACAAGTCATATGAATAGCCTCTGAATCTATGAATCCACCCTTCATCTTTTAAGCCTTGTACACACGATCGGATTGTTGGCCAACAAAACCATGGACTTTTGCCCGAAGGGCGTTGGCCCAAACTTGTCTTGCATACAAACGGCACACAATTGTTGGCCAAAAAATACGAACGTAGTAACGTACTACATTGTTTTTCAGCTCTTTAGCACCACCCTTTGAAGCTCCTTCTGCTAATTTCATGTTAGTAGAAGTCTGGTGAGTGTTGATTTATTATTTTTTTCCAAAAGTGAGCTAATCTTTTAAATTAAATTTTTTTTTATTTTTTTATGCGAGTAAGGATTTTTTTTCCCTGTCTGTTTTGCTGGAGAGATTTCTCATCACTTCCTGTAACACAAGATGAAATTTGAAACTCTCCAATGTGAGGGCACTTTTACAGATGTTCCCATAGGAAGATTATGCCTCACCTGTTTCGGTATTTCCAATGACAGATGTTCCCATAGGAAGATTATGCCTCACCTGTTTCGGTATTTCCAATGACTTTCTGTTACAAATACAATTAGAGAGCGTAAATCTCCTCAACGGGTACACTAACACAAAAAAAAAAAATCCTGGCAGGGGTTCTAACCCTTGCACATTCTATCACAAATAAAATACCCCACACCGTTCTATTGTGTCTTCTGGTAAATTGGACCCTGCCTACGATATTTGTTATCTGGACACCTTTCTAGAGTAGTGTCCATGCGGAGAAAAGGGTAGTGGGGTTTGAGGCTCAATAGATTTTAAAAAAGTGTATCCCACTTAATAGCCCATTGTGGGAAAATTTGTGTTTCACAGCAGATTTTTCTCTTGATGATGACTATGATGACTCATTGGGTGAAGCATTAGTAAAACCGATTTTGCTCATCTCTAATGCCGTGTACACACGGGCAGACTTTTCGACCAGACTGGTCTGATGGAACGAATCCGTCGGACAATCCGACTGTGTGTGGGCTTCATCGGACCTGCAGCGGACTTTTTCGGTTGAAAACCAGACGGACTTTAGATTTAAAACATGTTTCAAATCTTTCCAACGGATTTGATTACGGTTGAAAAATCTGTTCGTCTGTATGCTAGTCCGACGGACATAAACCGACGCTAAGGCAGCTATTGGCTACTGGCTATGAACTTCCTTATTTTAGTCCGGTCTTACGTCATCACGTACGAATCCGTCGGACTTTGGTGTGATCGTGTGTAGGCAAGTCCGTTTGTTCGAAAGTCCGTCGGAAGTCCGTCAAAAGTCCGTCATATCGGAAAGACCGTCGGACCTTTGATGCCGAAAAGTCCGCCCGTGTGTACACGGCATTATGGTCTTTTCAGGTGGGGGCGTGTAATAGGAAGAGAAACACATTTTTATAACTATAATTATAACATGGACTTTGTATCCCCCCATTTATTTAAAAAATGTAAAAACACATTTGTCAGTGCTTTATTACTGGACTAGGTCTGGAAACATGGACTTTACAGGTCTCATATACTGAACTAACCAATACCTTCCACTCTCTAAAATTGTATGAGTGGATAATAGATCAGTCCGCAATATATTGTGTATATTTTGTAAAATCGACTGCCTTTGTTTTGTTTTTTTTCGCCTTATAGATAAGTCGATTGTATTCAGCACCCCCCACCACTCCAATGTTATTTCTTCAATTTGACATTTGTTGGGAACCCCCATTCCACCTAGAGAATTAAATAGGACAATTTCTGGTCTATGTTTCAAAATACTTACTGCTTGGCAATTATGCTGATCCTCAAACTTCAATACTGAATGACTCTGGATTTTGGCTAGGATTCAAAGTATGACTTATTTTGTCTCAATGTCATTACATGTAGCAATAGTGACACCCGTAGGCATTATGATGCTATGCGTTTATAGTTAATACTTTAACAAAGGAACAAGTTTTCTTAGTAGCTAAATCAGTTTACGCATGGAAAAAGCAATCTGTCAAATATACCAAGGTCAAACACTGTCTTAATGTTTCTTAATGAAAGACTATCCATTATTCCTAATGACTCTCAAGCTCACTCACATCTTGGAAACAAGAAGCTTAACATATATGCATTGGTGTATTTAGCATAGCCGACAAATGAGGCAGATTAATTTTGAAATTCACCTCATCCTCCTCAAAACATCAAAATTATTTTCAATAGATGTTAGGATTGTAAACCCTTATGCCCTGTACACACGATCGGACATTCCGACAACAAAATCCATGGATTTATTTCCGACGGATGTTGGCACAAACTTGTCTTGCATACACACGGTCGCACAAATGTTGTCGGAAATTCCGAACGTCAAGAACGCGGTGACATACAACGCGTACGACGAGCTGAGAAAAATTAAGTTCAATAGCCAGTGCACATTTAAAAAAAATTAGAAATTGATTTGCATTTTAATGAGTGAAATAAGCATTTGACCCCTTTGCACAACATGACTTGGTACTTGGTGGCAAAACCCTTGTTGGCAATCACAGAGGTCAGACGTTTCTTGTAGTTGGCCACCAGGTTTGCACGCATCTCAGGAGGGATTTTGTCCCACTCATCTTTGCAGATATTCTCAAAGTCATTGAAGTTTCGAGGCTGACGTTTGGTAACTCGAACCTTCAGCTCCCACCACATATTTTCTATGGGATTAAGGTCTGGAGGCTAGGCCACTCCAGGACCTTAATGTGCTTCTTCTTAAGCCACTCCTTTGTTGCCTTGGCCATGTGTTTTGGGTCATTGTCATGCTGTAAGACCCATCCAAGACCCATTTTCAATGCCCTGGCTGAGGGAAGGAGATTCTAACCCAAGATTTTACGGTACATGACCCCCTCCATTCTCCCTTTGATGCAGAGAAGTTTTCCTGTCCCCTTAGCAGAAAAACACCCCAAAGCATAATGTTTCCACCTCCATGTTTGACAGTGGGGATGGTGTTCTTAGGGTTATAGGCAGCATTCCTCCTCTTCCATACACGGCGAGTTGAGTTGATGCCAAAGAGCTTGATTTTGGTCTCATCTAACCTCAACACTTTCACCCAGTTCACCTCTGAATTATTCAGATGTTCATTAGAAAACTTCAGATGGGCCTGCACATGTGCTTTGTTGAGCAGGGGGACCTTGCAGGCGCTGCATGATTTCAGTCCTTCACTGCATAGTGTTACCAATTGTTTTCTTGGTGACTATGGTCCCTGTTACCTTGAGATCATTGACAAGATTCTCCCATGTAGTTCTGGGCTGATTCCTCACCATTCTCATGATTATTGAAACTTCACAAGGTGAGATCTTGCATGGAGCCCCAGACCGAGGGAGATTGACAGTTTTTTTTGTGTTTCTTCCATTTGCCAATAATCGCACTGTTGCCACCCTCTCACCGAGCTGCTTGGCGATGGTCTTGTAGCCCATTCCAGCCTTGTGTAGGTCTACAATCTTGTCCCTGACATCCTTGGACAGGAATTTGGTCTTGGCCATGTTAGAGAGATTGGAATCTGATTAACTGATTGCTTCTGTGGACAGATGTCTTTTATACAGGTAACATGCTGAGATTAGGAGCACTCCCTTTAAGAAAGTGCTCCCAATCTTACCTTGTTACCTGTATAGAAGACATTTGGGAGCCAGAAATAATATAAATACTTATTTCACTCATTAAAATGCAAATCAATTCATAACTTTTTTGAAATGCGTTTTTCTGGATATTTTTGTTCTGTCTCTCACTGTTAAAATAACCCTACTATTAAAATTATAGACTGTACATTTCTTTGTCAGTGCAAAATGTACAAAAACGTACAAAATTAGCAGGGGATCATATACTTTTTTCCCTCACTGTGTATGTATATATATATATATATATATATATATATATATATATATATATATACACACACACAAACACACACACAGTGAGGGAAAACAACAGCAAAATCAGTCTGTATATGCAGTAAAGCATGCTTGTTATACTCACTGTGGAACCTAAGGGGTTAATCCTCTGCACTGTGTAAAACGGCTGTATGATCCTATCTTCTCTGGTCCTCCCTTTTTTACACTGTCCCCAATCCATCTCCTGATAGAACAAAGCCTTGGGGGCACTTCGCACATGCTGTTTGGTGTGTATTGCTAGAAAGTTTTATTTTCTTGGGAGGGTGCATGTGATCAGCATAGGGCCAATCAGCAAAGTCCAGACAAAGGGTCAGGGGTCCTGCAGCCTCATAGGACTGTCAGAGTAGAATGAAAACTCCTCCCACAAGTTTTAACCAGACTGCTATATACTGCTGAGAAAAGGTATTTAGCAGTTTATATTTACTAAAATAATTCAATTTCCATGTTCTTTGTACTGTAGTTTAGTTTACAGTTTAGTTTAGGGTCCTGGGTTTAGTAACACTTTAAAGTCATGTTGGTAAAAATAAATAAAAATGGTATTAATAGCAGTGTACATAGTGGGTCATGTTGAAAAAGGCGGGGAATATCTGCATGGTAAATAAAATAAATTTCAAGGTTTAAATAGCAGCACGTGTAGTACAATGAAGTGGCAATACTGACAATACTCAAATTGTCAATTCTATAAAATATACACACAAAAATCAGTCAATTGTGAGGCAGCAAATGGGCAATTATTACAATACATGGGGTAAAGGAAAAAACGCACTGCAGAGCGAAATAAAAAAAGCAAATTGATAGCAGCACTTAAAACACACCAATATCTGTGTATACCATGAAAAAAAAATAAAAAATAAAAAGTGCGCTTACAATGTGAAAATGCACAAATAAATGTGGATGAATATAAATAATTAAACATGTAAACCAAAATGTGGTGAAAACAAATTGATGACTCAATATATTGTACAAGTGTATATGTGCAAAACGTATAAACCCAGTGATGTGACAAGGTAAAACCTGTGAGAAGTATATATATGAGATACAAAACAATAAATTCAAAGTGTATAAAAATAAAAAACTAAAAATTACAAATCCCAGTCCGTGAATTCAATCATGAAAAGTTCATTAGTGAAAGCACTTCCTTCTACTATTACAATACATGGGCAAAAAAAGCAGAAAAAAGCCAATTGTTACAGTAAGCAGGTAACAAATGCCCGAATGTGATAATATACGGGCAACAAATGGGCAATACATGCATATATGTATAACCCCTGCAATAATTAAAAGGGACCCCAATCCTGAACACCCTCCCATTCCATGCCTGTTGGTTCTAACTGGTGAAACCTGTTAGGCTTTCATTCAGAAAAGCCTGGAGCAGCCGAATAAAATGAGGTATGTGCAAGGCGCACATGACGGAGGTAACAGGGTTAATAAATGAGAGGGTGGAGACAAGGTGCCGAGGGGGAGGATAACACAGGGAGGGGACTGATATATAGTAGGCCCGCCCTGGGAGGTACAAGCAGAAAGTTGTGGAAAGTTTAGAGGCAGCATGGCAGAGGTAGAGCGGATCATGGCCCAGCTGAGGGAAGAAGCGGCGGTTCGGGGCACAGCGTGGCTCCAGGCAGCGGTCGGTGCAGCGCTGGCAGGAGAAGAGCGGCTACCAGTGGACAGTGGGAGAACCGGTAACAGAGCGCGCCGCTCTATGCCGCCGGAACGTTTCTCCCCAGAGCATCCAGGGACATCACAGCGGCAGCGGGGTAGTCCCGGTGCGGGGCTCCCGGCGGGCCCACTGTCAAAAAGAGCGGCTGGGGGAGAAGGAAGCTGCGGTGCTGCGGCCGCAGCGGACCGGAATGCGGGGCGGGAAGAGGAGAGACCGGAGCTGAGGCCTAGGTGGAGAGAATCGGCCAGGAGCGCAAGCCCCGCCCCCAGGAACATGGCGGGCGGCCCAGCAGGAACACAGGCCAAGACAAGAGCGGGGGTGCCTGGGCCATCCGCATCGGCGGCAGGGGACCAGAAGAGAAGAGAGAGAGGCCGATCGGGCATGGTGAGCAGGAGAGCGGAGGCCGGCAGGACTGCGGTTTCCCACACCGGTCCTGGGAAGGCTGTCCGGAAGTCGGGCGGTACGGTCCATGCGCAGAGGAGGGGAAACATGGAGGTGGCGGCGGCAGCCCTGGTCGGCAGGCCTAGCGGGCCCTCATCTGAAGAGGAGGAGGAGATCCCTGGCGTGGTGGAGGAAGGATCCGGATCGGAAGAGGAGGCGTACCCCCCTTCCAGGAGAGCAGCAGCAGCAGCAGCGGGCGGAAGATCGGCTGATGGGACGGTTCCTGTGCAGCCCGGTAAGTCTATTACATCAGGGCATACTATAGGTAGTGATGGCATGGCAGGGACAGGGGTTTCTGTCGGGGGGCCAAGTGCTAGTGAAGCGAGCGCAGGGCCTGCTGGGGGGGTTTCTGGTTTATTAGGGTTTTTGGCGGGCATCAAGGAGTTGGTTCAGAAGTTTGAGGCGGCAGAACGGCCGGCTCCGGTACCGGCGGCGGCGTGGGTCCCGACAACTGGGAGCGCAGATGTAACAGTAGATTTGCCAGCGGTGGCTGCACCGCCTGCGGTGCTGGAGGCAGTGGCGAGTGGTGATAAGCAGGGGACGGACAATGCTGTGGCGGCTAAGGAAGTCGCGGGTAGGCAGGATATAACTAGATTGGGGGACGCAGCACGGTGTGAAATATATGTGTGTTTTGAGGGGCCATTAGGAGCTCACCTGAAGCAGGAGGTTCGAGAAAAGCTGTGGAAGGGTGAGTACGTAGAAATTTTTTCATTGTTGCCCCTGGAGAAGTTTAACTTGGATAGGGTTAAACCCGATAGTTCCAAGAAAGACGACGAGGAGAAGAGGAGATATCGTTTAATACCCAGGACATTTACGAATTGGTTGCAGGCATTTGCTATCATGGCAAGTGTGATCGGGGAAAAGCAGCCGGAACACTGTTCCGCGTTATTTTGCTATCAGGATGCGATAGGGGAAGCATACAGGGTATACGGTGGCACAGCGTGGCTCCGGTACGACGAACAGTTCAGGCAGAGGAGAGCGGTGCATCCGGAGCTTCGTTGGGACCACAAGGACATCAGCCTGTGGATGCGCCTGATGACAACGGCGAGGGCTCCTAACCAGTTTTTTCAGGGGGGAGCCGGTGGACCTTCAGCCCAGGGACACTCGGCAGGAAATAAGAAAGGGATCTGCTGGCAGTACAACACAGGGGCCTGCAAGTTTGGGGCCACGTGTAAGTACAAACACGAGTGTACAGGCTGCAGGGGAACGCATCCAGCGTCAAGATGCTTTAAGCAAAGTAAGGGACGAACAGGTGACGCTGGAAACAAAAGGGAGGACTCCGGTGAAAGTGGAAAGGATGCGGCCGTTTCTAGGTAGGTATCCGGATAGAAGAGCGGCAGTCCTGTTGGAGGAAGGTTTTTCGTTAGGCTTTAAGATCCCATGTACGTTATCGGTTATTCCTCCTGTGCCTGAAAATTTACGTTCTGCATTGCAACATCCGGAGGTGGTTTCAGAGAAGCTGAAGAAGGAGGTTGCAATGGGTAGAATGGGCGGTCCTTTCCACGAGGCACCTCTGGCAGATCTGGTCGTATCTCCATTGGGGGTTGTGCCCAAGAAGGAACCCAACAAATTTAGGCTAATTCACCACTTATCGTTCCCTAAGGGTGGGTCGGTGAATGATGCTATTGGCCAGGAGGAGTGCTCGGTTACGTATACGTCTTTTGATGCGGCAGTAGGATGGGTACGGCATTATGGTAAGGGGGCCTTGATGGCAAAGGCAGATGTGGAATCGGCTTTTCGCCTGCTGCCGGTTCACCCGGAAAGTTTTCGACTGCTGGGCTGCCATTGGAATGGGGAATTCTATGTAGACAAGTGTTTGCCAATGGGCTGCTCAGTGTCATGCGCGTTATTCGAACAATTTAGCTCGTTCGTGGAATGGGTGGTAAGGGATGTGTCAGGGGTGAATTCAGTAATTCACTACGTGGACGATTTCCTTTGTATCGGCCCGGCTGCATCCAGAATCTGCGCGGTGCTCATGGCAACGTTGGAACATGTCACTGACAGATTCGGCATTCCATTGGCGGCGGACAAGACGGAGGGACCTTGCACGGTCATCAAATTTCTGGGCATAATCTTGGATTCGGAGGCAATGGAATGCAGGCTGCCCGACGACAAGTTGGAGGATTTAAAAAAAGAGGTTGCAGGTTTAATAGGTTTACAAAAAGTTCAGTTGCGTGTGTTGCAGTCTGTGTTGGGAAAACTTAATTTTGCGTGCCGGATACTACCGATGGGGAGAGTGTTTAGTCGCAGGCTTGCGGCCAGCACAAGCGGCATACAATCACCAAGGCATTTCGTTAGGATTAAAAAAACGCACAGGGAAGATCTAAGGGTATGGCATACCTTTTTGGAGTCATTTAATGGCAGGGCAATGTGGATGTCGGGCCCAGTCAGCAATTTTGACTTAGAGCTTTTTACTGATGCGGCGGGTGCCACTGGTTTTGGTGCGTTTTTTCAGGGGCAGTGGAGTGCTGGTCCTTGGCCACAATCTTGGGTTGAAGGAGGGTTCACGAAGAACTTAGTGCTGCTGGAACTGTTTCCAGTGGTGCTGGCAGTGGAATTATGGGGAGCATCTTTCAGGGATCGGAAGGTGCGTTTCCATGGCGATAACTTAGGGGTAGTGCAAGTGATTAATAGAATCACGGCGTCCTCTCCGCCAGTGATCAGGTTGTTACAGCATTTAGTGTTAAGATGTTTACAGTTGAATATTTTCATTCATGCCGTTCACTTACCGGGGGTGGAAAATGTGATAGCTGACGCGTTGTCTCGATTCCAGTGGGACAGGTTCCGAGAGTTGGCGCCGGAGGCGGAGCAACGCGGGGTGCCTTGTCCCGAGTGGATGTGGGACATAGCGTCAGAGTCGCCGCAGGATGGATTGAGCGGTCGGTAAGTGGGGGCACATGGTCAGCATACCAAAAGGTATGGAAGGAGTGGATGGTTTTTGTGGAAGGGATTGGGGAGGAACCGATCGGGCAGGAAGTGAATTTGTTGCTGTTATATTTCATCATTAGGAAAATGGAGGAAGGTAGGTCGGCATCTGTGATTAGTGCGAACTTAGCAGGGTTGGCTTTTCTGTTCAAGTTACAGGGACAGCCAGATGTAACAAAAGACTTTCGAGTGAGACAAGCGCTAAAGGGCTACAGGAGGTCGGTGGTGAAACGGGACTCCAGGAGACCAGTTACTTTCGAAATTTTGGGGGGTGTTGTTGATCAATTGAAAGTGGTGTGTTCATCTGAATACGAAGTTTTGTTGTTTAAGGTGGCCTTTGTGTTAGCGTTCTTTGGGGCATTCAGGATAGGGGAACTGGTCAGCCCTTCAAAAAAGGTAGAAGGGGGTTTGGGGTGCCAGGATGTGAAGTTGGATAAGGAGATGTTACAGGTGTATTTCAAGAGGTCAAAAACGGATCAGGTAGGAAAAGGTATGGTGGTACAAGTTTTTCCGGTTCATGGTTCCACCTTGTGCCCGGTGGCCACGGTCAGGGAATTTTTAGCGGTGCGTCCAGATTTCAAGGGTTCCTTGTTAGTGCATCGGGATGGTAGTTGGTTATCCAGGTTTCAGTTTGTAGTAATTTTTCGAAGATGTTTGAAGGGGGTAGGCTTGGAGGAAAGGGAATTTTCTTCCCATTCGTTCAGGATTGGGGCTGCTACAGAGGCATCCAAGCATGGTCTTGATGTGGAGTCGGTCAAACGTATTGGGAGGTGGGAATCCAACAGGTTCCAATCTTATGTACGTCCTCATTTAGTGGTAGGAATATAAAAAAATAAATAAATAAATAAATTAAAGAAGTGGAAGAGAAATTTTGCAAGCAAGTTGAGGTCGTTTATGTTTCAGTTATAGACGTTAGTGGTTTTCATCACTAAATTGTTAGTGGTTTGTTTTTCTTGTCTTCTTCTACTTTCAGGTCCGGTGTCAAGATTGCTCTGGATTATGGGCCATTCTTATGTGTGTTGGGGGGCAAGAAGGGGGGATGCTCGACATGAGGGCAGGCAGTTGGGGTTTAACAGGAGTGAAGTATGCATAAAATGGTTGGGTATACCGGGCATGTTATGGGGCAGATTAGTGCCAGAAGTGCAGCGCCACTCCCAGCGAGATAGACCTCCGGACATCTTGGTGATTCATGCGGGGGGTAATGACCTAGGATTGCGTTCCATGGTGGATATCACGCGGGACATCAAATGTGATGTGCGGCGATTGATGGTGGATTTTCCCCATACCATTATCGTGTGGTCAGATATGGTGGCTCGTAGATCTTGGAGGATGGCCAGGTCGGTGGCAGGCGTTAACAGGGCCAGGAGGAAGATTAACCGGGAAGTGAGCAAATTTGTAGTTAATAATGGGGGTTTGGCTATAAGGCATATGGAGTTGGAATTTGAGACCTGGAGGTACTTGAGGGCTGACGGCGTCCATCTCAATGAGGTGGGAATTGATTTGTGGAACTTGGGATTGCAGGACGGGATTCAGCGAGCTCTTCGGGTTTGGGAGGGCACCCGCGAGTAAGGTTTTACTCTTAGGGTGCTGTGGCGGGCGTTGGTCTGCGCAAGGGAAGGAAGATGGCAAGTAAGAGTGGGACCTGACGTTGTATGGGTCCAGATGCTGGTTCCCGGCTAACGGAGGTTAGCCGGGAAGTGATATGGGGGCACTGCGGTCACTGGCAGTCTCTGAGCCAGCTTGTCGGCTTGAGGCCTAATTTTGGATATATTTGAGATGGACTGCAGTGCCATATTTTTTTGGTGATGGCCATCGGATTGAGTGTCAAGATTTTATTGCCCAGACCAACGCTCTCTTTTTTCCGTACGTTATTTGTTTTGTTTATTGATGGATATTTTTCCATAGTTATTTTTGAAAAAAAAGTATTTTTATATAAATAAAGTAGGCTGCTACGGCCTTTTATACCCCATTGAATGGTGTGGTCTTAATTTATAAGGGATTAAGAACAAAGGGGGGTATAGTTATGGTTAGAATAACATCTGGTATCCAACAGTCAAGAAAAGCCTGGAGCAGCCGAATAAAATGAGGTATGTGCAAGGCGCACATGACGGAGGTAACAGGGTTAATAAATGAGAGGGTGGAGACAAGGTGCCGAGGGGGAGGATAACACAGGGAGGGGACTGATAAATAGTAGGCCCGCCCTGGGAGGTACAAGCAGAAAGTTGTGGAAAGTTCCCGCCCACCCTCCCTAAGGTTGTTGTGTTTTACAATTGTGCGTGGTGGTTGTTTAACTGTTTTTACAGGTGTGAGATGCAGAGATGTCGTGGCAGTGGCGGGCGTTGGTCTGCGCAAGGGAAGGAAGATGGCAAGTAAGAGTGGGACCTGACGTTGTATGGGTCCAGATGCTGGTTCCCGGCTAACGGAGGTTAGCCGGGAAGTGATATGGGGGCACTGCGGTCACTGGCAGTCTCTGAGCCAGCTTGTCGGCTTGAGGCCTAATTTTGGATATATTTGAGATGGACTGCAGTGCCATATTTTTTTGGTGATGGCCATCGGATTGAGTGTCAAGATTTTATTGCCCAGACCAACGCTCTCTTTTTTCCGTACGTTATTTGTTTTGTTTATTGATGGATATTTTTCCATAGTTATTTTTGAAAAAAAAGTATTTTTATATAAATAAAGTAGGCTGCTACGGCCTTTTATACCCCATTGAATGGTGTGGTCTTAATTTATAAGGGATTAAGAACAAAGGGGGGTATAGTTATGGTTAGAATAACATCTGGTATCCAACAGTCATGTGATTATGCCCTCTCCTCCTTGGCATATGAATTAGCCAGACTGACACTGTTAAGTACATTTTGACTTATTTTTGGATGCCAGAGACCTTATGACCTGTGTTTAGTGGTCTGGACTCTAGACCCTTATTCAGGGCCGTCTTTAGCGCAGGGCAAACGGGGCACTTGCCCCGGGCCCAATCTTCGTTGGGGGGCCCGCGCGCCGTGAATTGGGGCCCCGATCACAGCTTTGCAGAGCACACAGAGGACACGGGAGGATGTATTCCTCGCTAGCCAGCTGAGAGGGGGCGGGGCTGGGAGATACACTGACGCTCTGACCCCGCCCACGTGCAGCCTGTGTACTCGGAAAAGAGCTTCTGTAGTGAGAGCCAGTGATCGGAGTGGGAGTGTCAGTGGAGCTTCCGACCCCACCCCCTCTATACTGTGAATACAGAGGTCCGGGTGCGGGGCCGGGAGCTCCAATGACACTCTCACTCCGATCACTGGCTCTCACTACAGGTGCTCTATTCCCAGTACACAGGCTGCACGTGGGTCAGTGGAGCTCCCGGCCCCGCCCCTCTCAGCTGGCTAGTGCGGAATACATCCTCCCATGTCCTCTGTGCGCTCTGCAAAACTGTCATCGGGGCGACAATTCACAGGTGATGTGGGCCCCCCAACAAAGCATCAGTGGATCTCCTAGCTGCTTAGTGAGAGCAGAGAGTGGAAGCCCCGCCCACAGTCCTGAATGTATGTAATGAGTTTGGCTGGCCAGGAATGTCCTTACAACCATAGAATGCCTGACTGTTTAAACCCTGAGCTGTGTTATTTAACTGTAAAGCTGTGCATTGCTGAAAGTTCTCTGACCATCCCCTGTATAATGTCTGCAGTCTCTGATTGTCTCCTGCAGTATGTCCGCAGTCTCTGATTGTCTCCTGCAGTATGTTCGCAGTCTCTGAGTGTCTCCTGCAGTATGTCTGCAGTCTCTGAGTGTCTCCTGCAGTATGTCCGCAGTCTCTGGTAATCTCCTGCAGTATGTCCGCAGTCTCTGATTGTCTCCTGCAGTATGTTCGCAGTCTCTGAGTGTCTCCTGCAGTATGTCCGCAGTCTCTGAGTGTCTCCTGCAGTATGTCCGCAGTCTCTGGTAATCTCCTGCAGTATGTCCGCAGTCTCTGAGTGTCTCCTGCAGTATGTCCGCAGTCTCTGGTAATCTCCTGCAGTATGTCCGCAGTCTCTGAGTGTCTCCTGCAGTATGTCCGCAGTCTCTGGTAATCTCCTGCAGTATGTCCGCAGTCTCTGGTAATCTCCTGCAGTATGTCCGCAGTCTCTGAGTGTCTCCTGCAGTATGTCCGCAGTCTCTAAATGTCTCCTGCAGTATGTCCGCAGTCTCTGAGTGTCTCCTGCAGTATGTCCGCAGTCTCTGGTAATCTCCTGCAGTATGTCCGCAGTCTCTGAGTGTCTCCTGCAGTATGTCCGCAGTCTCTGGTAATCTCCTGCAGTATGTCCGCAGTCTCTGAGTGTCTCCTGCAGTATGTCCGCAGTCTCTGAGTGTCTCCTGCAGTATGTCCGCAGTCTCTGAGTGTCTCCTGCAGTATGTCCGCAGTCTCTGGTAATCTCCTGCAGTATGTCCGCAGTCTCTGAGTGTCTCCTGCAGTATGTCCGCAGTCTCTGGTAATCTCCTGCAGTATGTCCGCAGTCTCTGAGTGTCTCCTGCAGTATGTCCGCAGTCTCTGAGTGTCTCCTGCAGTATGTCCGCAGTCTCTGATTGTCTCCTGCAGTATGTCCGCAGTCTCTGAGTGTCTCCTGCAGTATGTCCGCAGTCTCTGAGTGTCTCCTGCAGTATGTCCGCAGTTTCTGAGTGTCTCCTGCAGTATGTCCGCAGTCTCTGAGTGTCTCCTGCAGTATGTCCGCAGTCTCTGAACCTCTCCTGTAGTATGTGTAATAATGTGCCCCTTTACTTGCTCAATTATTTGGGATTGCTCCACTGCTCAGTGAGAGGTAATGATGTGCATGAACCTCTAGCAACCAATCAGCAAACAGTAGTGATCTGCCTTAATCTCTAGCAACCAATCAGTAAGTGCTAATGATGTGCTGTAACCCCTAGCAACCAATTAGTGAGTGCTGATAATGTACATTAACCTCTAGCAACCGCAGTCTCTGGTAATCTCCTGCAGTATGTCCGCAGTCTCTGGTAATCTCCTGCAGTATGTCCGCAGTCTCTGAGTGTCTCCTGCAGTATGTCCGCAGTCTCTGGTAATCTCCTGCAGTATGTCCGCAGTCTCTGGTAATCTCCTGCAGTATGTCCGCAGTCTCTGAGTGTCTCCTGCAGTATGTCCGCAGTCTCTGATTGTCTGCTGCAGTATGTCCGCAGTCTCTGAGTGTCTCCTGCAGTATGTCCGCAGTCTCTGGTAATCTCCTGCAGTATGTCTGCAGTCTCTGATTGTCTCCTGCAGTATGTCCGCAGTCTCTGAGTGTCTCCTGCAGTATGTCCGCAGTTTCTGAGTGTCTCCTGCAGTATGTCCGCAGTCTCTGAGTGTCTCCTGCAGTATGTCCGCAGTCTCTGAACCTCTCCTGTAGTATGTGTAATAATGTGCCCCTTTACTTGCTCAATTATTTGGGATTGCTCCACTGCTCAGTGAGAGGTAATGATGTGCATGAACCTCTAGCAACCAATCAGCAAACAGTAGTGATCTGCCTTAATCTCTAGCAACCAATCAGTAAGTGCTAATGATGTGCTGTAACCCCTAGCAACCAATTAGTGAGTGCTGATAATGTACATTAACCTCTAGCAACCGCAGTCTCTGGTAATCTCCTGCAGTATGTCCGCAGTCTCTGGTAATCTCCTGCAGTATGTCCGCAGTCTCTGAGTGTCTCCTGCAGTATGTCCGCAGTCTCTGGTAATCTCCTGCAGTATGTCCGCAGTCTCTGGTAATCTCCTGCAGTATGTCCGCAGTCTCTGAGTGTCTCCTGCAGTATGTCCGCAGTCTCTGATTGTCTGCTGCAGTATGTCCGCAGTCTCTGAGTGTCTCCTGCAGTATGTCCGCAGTCTCTGGTAATCTCCTGCAGTATGTCTGCAGTCTCTGATTGTCTCCTGCAGTATGTCCGCAGTCTCTGAGTGTCTCCTGCAGTATGTCCGCAGTCTCTGAGTGTCTCCTGCAGTATGTCCGCAGTCTCTGGTAATCTCCTGCAGTATGTCCGCAGTCTCTGAGTGTCTCCTGCAGTATGTCCGCAGTTTCTGAGTGTCTCCTGCAGTATGTCTGCAGTCTCTGAGTGTCTCCTGCAGTATGTCCGCAGCCTCTGAGTGTCTCCTGCAGTATGTCCGCAGTCTCTGAGTGTCTCCTGCAGTATGTCCGCAGTCTCTGGTAATCTCCTGCAGTATGTCCGCAGTCTCTGGTAATCTCCTGCAGTATGTCCGCAGTCTCTGAGTGTCTCCTGCAGTATGTCCGCAGTCTCTGATTGTCTGCTGCAGTATGTCCGCAGTCTCTGATTGTCTCCTGCAGTATGTCCGCAGTCTCTGAGTGTCTCCTGCAGTATGTCCGCAGTCTCTGAGTGTCTCCTGCAGTATGTCCGCAGTCTCTGAGTGTCTCCTGCAGTATGTCCGCAGTCTCTGATTGTCTCCTGCAGTATGTCCGCAGTCTCTGAGTGTCTCCTGCAGTATGTCCGCAGTCTCTGAGTGTCTCCTGCAGTATGTCCGCAGTCTCTGGTAATCTCCTGCAGTATGTCCGCAGTCTCTGATTGTCTCCTGCAGTATGTCCGCAGTCTCTGGTAATCTCCTGCAGTATTTTTTATTTTTTATTTATTTCAGGTACTTATATAGCGCCGTCAATTTACGCAGCGCTTTACATATACATTGTACATTCACATCAGTCCCTACCCTCAAGGAGCTTACAATCTAAGGTCCCTAACTCACATTCATACATACTAGGGACAATTTAGACAGGATCCAATTAACCTACCAGCATGTCTTTGGAGTGTGGGAGGAAACCGGAGTACCCGGAGGAAACCCACGCAGGCACAGGGAGAACATGCAAACTCCAGGCAGGTAGTGTCGTGGTTGGGATTCGAACCAGCGACCCTTCTTACTGCTAGGCGAGAGTGCTACCACTACACCACTGTGCTGCCCAGCAGTATGTCCGCAGTCTCTGAGTGTCTCCTGCAGTATGTCCGCAGTCTCTGATTGTCTCCTGCAGTATGTACGCAGTCTCTGATTGTCTCCTGCAGTATGTACGCAGTCTCTGGTAATCTCCTGCAGTATGTCCGCAGTCTCTGGTAATCTCCTGCAGTATGTCCGCAGTCTCTGGTAATCTCCTGCAGTATGTCCGCAGTCTCTGAGTGTCTCCTGCAGTATGTCCGCAGTCTCTGGTAATCTCCTGCAGTATGTCCGCAGTCTCTGGTAATCTCCTGCAGTATGTCCGCAGTCTCTGAGTGTCTCCTGCAGTATGTCCGCAGTCTCTGATTGTCTGCTGCAGTATGTCCGCAGTCTCTGAGTGTCTCCTGCAGTATGTCCGCAGTCTCTGGTAATCTCCTGCAGTATGTCTGCAGTCTCTGAGTGTCTCCTGCAGTATGTCCGCAGTCTCTGATTGTCTCCTGCAGTATGTCCGCAGTCTCTGGTAATCTCCTGCAGTATGTCCGCAGTCTCTGAGTGTCTCCTGCAGTATGTCCGCAGTTTCTGAGTGTCTCCTGCAGTATGTCCGCAGTCTCTGAGTGTCTCCTGCAGTATGTCCACAGTCTCTGGTAATCTCCTGCAGTATGTCCGCAGCCTCTGAGTGTCTCCTGCAGTATGTCCGCAGTCTCTGAGTGTCTCCTGCAGTATGTCCGCAGTCTCTGAACCTCTCCTGTAGTATGTGTAATAATGTGCCCCTTTACTTGCTCAATTATTTGGGATTGCTCCACTGCTCAGTGAGAGGTAATGATGTGCATGAACCTCTAGCAACCAATCAGCAAACAGTAGTGATCTGCCTTAATCTCTAGCAACCAATCAGTAAGTGCTAATGATGTGCTGTAACCCCTAGCAACCAATTAGTGAGTGCTGATAATGTACATTAACCTCTAGCAACCAATCGGCAAGCAGAAATTATGTGTTGTAACCTCTAGAAACTAGCCAGTGAGCAGTAAGGATAGGCTGTAACCTCTGGAAGACAATTGCAATCGCTGCATGATCTGCTGCAGTAAACTGATTTCGAGTCTACCTGCTATTTTTGTATGTCTCAGAATGGAGGGGGGCCCCAAGAAAATGTTTGCCCAGGGCCCAATCAAAATTAAAGACGGCCCTGCCCTTATTGCCATTGAGTATTTGGATGCACTCAGTGGACTTGGTTATTATACTAAGTATGCCATATTTGAGTTTTCTTTTATATGAGGCTCTTGCATCGTATTTTTTGAGTGCCCTATGAGAGTGTGAGGGGGGTTTGAATGGAACCGCACCCTGGGATATTTAATGCTTCATCTCTACAAGTTATACTTTTGGGAGAGATCTGAGATTAATCTTTGTGATGTTTGGCGGTATCTAGACTCATCCTCCTTTGGACACACGTCTGCTAAATCTGATGACCAGCTAATACACCATCACTCCAGTACCGGATATTATTTGAGGGCAGTTGTGATAATAGGATTACAAATGCATTAAATCTGCGTATATGTTGATATCTTTCTTCAATATAATAAATCACATGGGGCACCAAGAGATGTATGGAACTAATGAAACATCACTTTGTATCCTATATGGGATCTTGAGGGAGTTCTGTCATTTTATTTTACGTATATACGTCTGGCCTGAGGTCCACTTTGATGTCCATTAACTGAACATTCATTGTATTTTGAGTATAGAAATTCATAGTATTTACATACATAAAGTGTATGTGAATGATTTTCTGAATAGGAAGGAGAAAGAAGAGGGCTGGCTACTGCCAGTATATTTTTTATTGCTTTGTGGCTTTGGCCAAAAAAATTAATATTGTGTTGTTTTTTGTTATTTTCAATAAAAATGATAGGTTTTTATACTACATGAGTAGTTTTGCAGCACGGTACAATATGAGATATTTTGGAGTTGAGTCTTAAACCAGGTTTATTTTTATGTTAATATTTGATGTTCTAGAATATTTGACAGCGGTGACTCCTCCAGGTATATGTAAGCCTTTGTAGGTTGGGATCTTGACGACTCTTTGAATGTATTACAATCTTTCCATTCCTACAATCCTCTTAGTTTCTTAGAAATCCTCTACACCTCCATATCTACCTTTTATCCTTTTAATTCTATCTGACTTTTTACTTTTTCTTTAATTTAAGACATAAACTCCTCAGTGATGATTGAGGAATCTTCAGCAAAATTGATTTCGCCACAAAATTTCATTCAGTGAGCTGCATTCGTTAATACGAGGGTTCTTCAAAAAGTATTCTGCACTTTTTTATTTAATATAAAAAAAGCGTGGAAACTTTTTGAAGACCCCTCGTATATACTTGAACAAAATGTTTTTTCTTGTTTAGGGGGTGTGTTTTTTTGGGGGGGAGTTTATTTCACTAGGGTTTTGTGAAAAACATTGCTTATTGGGGCTAATGAGGGGCTGTTGTTGGCACAGGATAGTTGCAGTGCAGTGCAAGATAGTTGAAAGGCATTTCATAGCCCTCAGGAAGTCCATTCAACCCCTAAACTTTGGTAAAACCATCTCATTTTTACCTTCCATATTGAATGCAATGCATTTACCTACCTAAAATGGCAAAGTTTCACCAAATTTGTTTATTATTATTATTATTATTATAATACAGGATTTATATAGTGCCAACAGTTTGCACAGGGCTTTACAAGCTTCTGATGTTGGACATTGCAATTTTACTTTAAAACGATGGCTAACAGTGGAAGCGTATAGGTTTTTTTCTTGCGGAAAGAGGCACTTACTGAATCACAGTGCATGCACACTGTACATGCAAACATGTTTGTGAAGAAGGGCAAATTTAGGAAAGCAATCCATAGTTTTCTGTCTTTATGCAAGCACACGTTCGTTTCAGAGAGGCAATGCAAAGAAGAATAAGCACAAAACAAACATTCATAATTTAGTTTATTTTTTTTGTCAGATAACTGAACCATAAATTATTTGCTGCAGGTTACTGGATGTTGTGCTGAGCTGTTTGTATTTCTGAACCTTATTCACTAAATTAGCTCAAAGTGTAATGGAGAAACCAATAAGAAATCATCTCTTAAATTATCTAACGACAAGACGTTGAAGTATTTGTTATGATGGAATTATATATTTTCACGTCATTATTAATTTTTTTACTGCTTTCTTGAATCAGACAAGTGGAATTAAATCTTAATATGCCTGATTTATAAAACAGATGTATATAAGACAAAGGGCCATGAGGAAGTTCAAATTGCAGTATTGCATAGCAGCCAATCAGTTTTCAGATTACTGCAATCAGCTCAATGATTGGAAGCAGCAGATGATTAGTTATTACAGGTCACTGCACTTTGCACAGCTTAGTGTGCTATGCGTTTTCGCACTAAGTAAGACTATGAAGGAGTTTTAAAAGTGGAATTTTTTTTGTAGTTCAGGGTAAAGTGGGGAAGAGTTAAAATCTCTATCACCTAGACAAAAAGTGAAGGGAATTCGAACATTTTACAGTTGTTACTTGCCCCATTGACAGTGTTCAATGTATTCCTCTAGCTTGCTTTCAAAGGTCTTAACAATGTCCCACTCTATTTAACACTAGATAAAGGTGTTGGCTAGAGTTCTGCTTTAAGTCATGTATGCATGTTCATCTTCCAACATGCACTCACAGGTCAACCTGTGTCAATCCTTTCTCAGAAAGGTTAGGGCAGTTTTAAAAAACTAACAAGTGTCTAGAGAAAAACATTATGCATCTCTAGATAATCGGATTACTAAATGATGATGCCAAAGAATTTTGAACAATGCTATAGAATAGCATAGAATATACAGTGATTGCACTGCTTGCCTTTTTTTTTTAAATAATAGCTTTTACATCTCAAACATAGTCACATGGCTATCTGTACATAACTAGAACAGTCCTAAAACACACACATAAAATAAAAGTCTGCAACTTTTATTGTTATTAGGTTTTACTACATCTGTATTTGTTAATGGCAGTGTCTCTGTGATGATTATTCTATTCTACTTTGGATTAAGTTGGCATCATGGAGTGCCAATCTAACAGTCATAACCTGTTTATCAGTTTAAATATAGTTGAGCTTTTCCAAAGAACTATAAACCCACAGACAGCATAAAATCTTTCAAAAGTCCTTTTGGCTCTGCGTGTTAAAAAATTAACTTCATGTTTCATTGTAAGGCATGGTTGGTAAGTTCATGTGTTGAATCAGAAATGGTATTTCATGCCACAACTACCAGCATGTTAACGAGGAGTTAGATTCTGTCTTAATGGCAGTGTTACTTCTGACCATTCTCCTGGTCTGTTCATGACCAATTGCCAGAATTTCTTCTCCTGTTCTGTAGAATCCATCCAGCTCACAGGGACCTCATAACTATTACCTGAAACACATAAAAATAGGTCCACTAATTGACTTATCACCTCATTCCTAAAACATTCTTTAATGGTGAACGCCAGGTAAACAGCTACATACACAGAGATTACATACATATACAGTGCCTTGAAAAAGTATTCATACCCCTTGAAATTTTCCACATTTTGTCATGTTACAACCAAAAATGTAAATGTATTTTATTGGAATTTTATGTGAAAGACTTATGCCGCGTACACATGAGCAGACTTTTCGACCGAACTGATCCGACGGACCGAGTCCGGCGGACAATTCGACCGTGTGTGGGCTTCATCAGACCTGCAGCAGATTTTTTTGGTCGAAAATCTGACGGACTTTAGATTTGGAACATGTTTTCAAATCTTTACGTCGGAAAGTCCGCTCGTCTGTATGCTAGTCTGACGGACGAAAACCGACGCTAGGGCAGCTATTGGCTACTGGCTATCAAATTCCTTATTTTAGTCCGGTCGTACATCATCACATACAAATCCGTCGGACTTTGGTGTGATCGTGTGTAGGCAAGTCCTCTCGTTGGGAAAGTTCATTGGAAGTCCGCCGAAAGTCCGTCAGATAGTCCGTTGGACCAGTCCGGTCGAAAAGTCCGCTCGTGTGTACGCGGCATAACACAAAGTGGCACATACGGTATTGTGAAGTGGAAGGAAAATGATAAATGGTTTTCAAAATGTCTTACAAATAAATTTGTGAAAAGTGTGGTATGCATTTGTAGTCAGCCCCCCTAAGTCAATACTTTGTAGAACCACCTTTTTTGCTGCAATTACAGCGGCAAGTCTTTTTGGGGATGTCTTTACCAGCTTTGCACATCTAGAGAGTGACATTTTTGCCCATTCTTCTTTGCAAAGTAGCTCAAGCTCTGTCAGATTGGATGGAGAGCGTCTGAACAGCACATTTCAAGTCTTGCCACAGATTTTTAATTGGATTTAGGTTTGGACTTTGACTGGGCCATTCTAACACATGAATATGCTTTGATCTAAACCATTCCATTGTAGCTCTGGGTGTATGTTTAGGGTCATTGTTCTGCTGGAAGATGAACCTCCACCCCAGTCTTAAGTCTTTTGCAGACTTTAACAGGTTTTTTTCCAAGATTGTCCTGTATTTGGCTCCATCCATCTTCCCATCAACTCTGACCAGCTTCCCTGTCCCTGCTGAAGAAAATCATCCTCGCAACATGATGCTGTCACCACTATGTTTCACGGTGGGGATGGTGTGTTCAGGGTGATGTGCAGTGTTAGTTTTCCGCCACACATAACGTTTTGCTTTTAGGCCAAAACTTTCAATTTTGGTCTCATCTGACCACAGCACCTTCTTCCACATGTTTGTTATGTCCCCCACATGGCTTCTCACAAACTGCAAAAAGGAATTTGTATGGCTTTCTTCTTGCCACTCTTCTATAAAGGTCAGATTTGTGGAGTACACGACTAATAGTTGTCCTGTGGACAGATTCTCCCACCTGAGCTGTGGATCTCTGCAGCTCCTCCAGAGTTACCATGGGACTCTTGGCTGCTTCTCTGATGAATGCTCTCCTTGCCTGGCCTGTCAGTTTAGGTGAATGGCCATGTCTTGATAGGTTTGCAGTTATCATCATCTTTCCACCCGGATGATGGATTAAACAGTGCTCAGTGAGATATTCAAAGCTTGGAATATTTTTTTATAACCTAACCCTGCTTTAAACTTCTCCACAACTTTATCACTGAGCTGTCTGGTGTGTTCCTTGGCCTTCATGATGCAGTTTGTTCACTAAGGTTCTCTAACAAACCTCTGAGGGCCTCACAGAACAGCTGTATTTACACTGAGATTAACCACTTGCTTACTGGGCACTTAAACCCCCCCTCCTGCCCAGACCAATTTTCAGCTTTCAGCGCTGACGCACTTTGAATGACAATTGCGCGGTCATACAACACTGTACCCAAATGAAATTTTTATCATTTTTTCCCCACAAATAGAGCTTTCTGTTGGTGGTATTTAATCACAGCTGGGATTTTTATTTTTTGCTAAACAAACAAAAAAAGATGGAAAATTTTGAAAAAAAAAAAATCATGTTTCATAGTTTGTTATAAAATTTTGCAAACAAGTAATTTTTCTCCTTCATTGATGTACGCTGATGAGGCGGGACTGGTGGGCACTGATAGGCTGCACTGATGGCCACGGATAGGCACATTTAAGGCGGCACTGATAGGCACAGATAAGGCGGCACTGATGGGGACAGATAAGGTGGCACTGATGGGCACAGATAAGGCAGCACTGATGGCCACTGATGGGTGGCACTGATGGGTGGCACTGTGGGCACTGATGGGTGGCGCTGGTGGGCACTGGTATGCAGCACTGTTGCCTATTGCTAGGTGGTACTGGCAGAGGGCACAGGTGGGCACTGAGGATCTGGGGGCGCTCCCCGTGATTGGGACTGATGTCCCTCCCACAGCCACCGGTGATCGTCTTTTTTTTTCCTCCTCACGCTGTCAGCGCGAGGAGAAAAAATAGCCGATTACCGGCTCTGTTGATGTCACATGATCAGCTGTCATTGGCTGACAGCTGATCATGTGGTAAGGGGTCGGGATCAACCCCATACTCCGATCTGTGATCAGGCAAGTCTCATAGACTCGCTGATCACAGAGCGTGCCATGTGCGCCCTGTAGGGGGCGCGCAGGCCGCTCGTGCACGGGACGACGTCAATGGACGTAGTCCCGGCAAAGCAGGTCCGCGCTGTAGCCGTCATTCGGCTATAGCGTGGATCTCTAGTGGTTAAATTACACATAGGTGGACTCTACTTACAAATTAGGTGACTTCTGAAAGCCATTGGTTCCACTAGATTTCAGTTAAGGGTATCAGAGTAAAAAGGGCTGAATACAAATGCACACCACACTTTTCAACTTTTCACATATTTATTTGTAAAACATTTTAAAAAACATTTATCATTTTCCTTCCACTTCACAATTATGTGCCACTTTGTGTTGGTCTATCACATAAAATGCCAATAAAATACATTTACTTTTTGGTTGTAACATGACAAAATGTGGAAAATTTCGAGGGGTGTGAATACTTTTTCAAGGCACTGTAAGGCTTGGTTTACACTGCTGCAACCTGAAAGTCATGCTACTTACATTGCAACTTTGCCAGGCGACTTGCTGGCAATTTGCGTAATACTTTGATGCGACTTTAGAAGTGACTTTCGGGAATGCCTGGGTAATCATCCTGTAATGTTGGATCCAAATCACATCAATATAAATGAGGATCCAACTTCCATTACCCACTTGCCAACCGCGCTATAGCCGAGTGACTACTACAGTGAGGTCGTCAAGTTCTGGAAGGCTGTTATATGACTGTCCTGATTATCAGTGCAGTCCCAAAACTGTCCACCAGTGCTGTCAATCTGTGCCCTCCAGTGCTTCCAATCAGTGCCTCCTCATCAGTGTCATCTATCAATCAGTGCCGCCTACCAGTGCCCATCAGTGCCATCTATCAGTGCTGCCTAGCAGTGCCACCTATCAGTGCCCACCAGTGCTGCCTTATCAGTGCCCATCAGTGCAGCCTACCAGTGCCCATTAATGCCCATCAGTGCAGCCTATCAGTGCCTCCTCAGCACCCACCAGTGCAGCCTATATGCCTATCATTGCAGCCTCATCAGTGCACATCAGTGAAAGAGAAAAATTACCTGTTTGCAAAATATTATAACAAACTATGAAAAAGTTCTGGTGTTTTTTCTTCTAAATTTTCAGTCTTTATTCATTTACTTAAAAAAATAAAAAAAACTGTGGTGATTAAATACCACCAAAAGAAAGCTCTATTTGTGTGAAAACAATGATAAAAAATTGTCATTCAAAGTGCAACAGCGCTGAAAGATGAAAATTGACCTGGGCAGGAAGGGGGGTAAAATTGCCCAGTAAGGCAAGTGGTTAAAGTCTATGGTCGGATAGAAGTGACCTTGAAGTAGTACAGGAACCTTTTCCAAAGTCGGAGCGACTTCAGTAGTGCTAATTAAGGCAGCTCTCATTGACTAACATGGGATTTCACATGTCATGTGACTTGGGGTCTCACAAGTTGGATCCCAAGTTGTGGCAGGGTAAACCAAGCCTCAGGCAGACGTTTTATCTGGCTAAGGATTTGTTTTTCTTTCCATACAGTCCAGAAATTTACACAGCCCCATGACACAGTACAGCCAGGTGGGTGACACCATATATAGTCACGGAATAAAACGGTGTATACCTCAAGCCTGCTGAATGGATAGCGCAAAATGCAGCATCAGACTTATAAGATCAGCCTTCTACTTTTGCCTTGTTCTCTTCTCCTATCAGCATGTCCCTTGTCAGTTTTTTTTTTTTTGCATGCAACCCACTTTATTGGATTCCAGACCCTGCCCCGCCTTCTTCAGTCTGATTACTGGTTTAGAGCCCATCCACACCAGATGCAGTGGGATGCACTGCATATACAGTCCAAAATCCCAGTTATTCTTTGGTCACAGTACACACCATTGCAGTGCAGTGCAGTGGAAAAATGTACAGCAAGCTGCATTTTTGCACCACAAACACATCTAAATGTGCGGAAACGGACCACAACGCAGATAAAAGCCCACAAAAAATTAAGAAGTGGCCTCAAAACAAAAGCAACCAGACAGACGCTTAGGAAAAATGTGCCACAAAAGCATACAAACACGTATAACAAAATAGTGTCAAATGCATGTCAATGCACATGCCATGATGTGCCATTGCTGGTGTGAAAGGGCCCTTCTAGGGCATTGAAAGAAGATGATGAGACAACATACTGTACCTAGATACACACTAGTTGCAATAAAAAACTTCAAAGTGGCTGTAAACCCTTACAGACACGCACTGAAGTGACTAGCCTCTGGTAAAACACAGGGATGGAACAAATCCTTCTACATAAGTTGTACTTGTTTATCCGCAACAATATCTTCTCTACAGCTTTTTTAAACACACAAATCAAAGGCTATTTCTGAGCTTCCAGAAGGCAGGAGGCAGAGATAAGGCATCACATACCGCACAGCACAGTGAGGAGAGCTCAGTGTAATCTGAGACTTGAGTGGAGGAAATGAAACCCCCTCCCTCTACACAGTCTCATAGGGAAACATGAGCAGCAGAGGCTGTCAATTCCCTTCTATTTGTTGGGGGGGGGGGCAGGGACCATCTCCTGGGATTGCCTTGTATTGAGTTAAAACAGTCAAGGGTGACTCACGCATTTAGCAGAGGGAGGAGAGATCAGATAGAAATCACACTCTGTGCTCTGGATTGAGTCTAATACACACTATAGGGGGATATGCTCTATTCATTTTTAATTTCAGAGGTTTACAAACAATTTAAATGATTTATGATCACAGAGCTGGGTTAATCTATGTCTTTTATATAAGTATGGAGTTCAGTTTTAAATCAAGCTATGGTACTTTCTTACAAAACAGATTACTGCCCTCATATATACTTGAATATTCTGAAATTTGAATCGGTATACTGAGATCAAGTTCACAAGTTAAGGAAAAAGACAATATAATAAGATAAACAAAGTCAATCAGTTTTGCAGTGTGGTACCAATCTGTGGCATGGACATAACCTTCATTTTGGACAGCTTGTTGTCCCTATTGTAACTTTTTTTTTTTTTTTTTTTTTTTTTTTTTGAGTCAAGTAATGACCAAACAAACAAATACAGTTGGTTAAAAAATTTGTTGTACTGCAGAGTCAATGAGTTCACTTTCCAATGAAATCATGCAACAGTCCAGCACTAACTACTAACTAAACTACTAAACAAGTACTATTATACAAGTCAAAGAGGTTGCAAAAATCTGCTTGACACATGTGAAGGAATTCAAATTTAACATTAAAGCATCTGGTTAATTGCCAAATTAAGCTGAATGCAACTGAAAGCTTGCTGCATTTGCTCATCTGGACTGCACAAGTCCTTACATGAATAGGGAAGCCAGGGTATCTCCTATAGATGTCAAAGAACCAGAAGAGGGATGAAACAATGATATGATGCAGTCAGGTCATTTTCTTTTGCACTGATATGCATGTTTGCACGTTATGTGCAATGCTGCACATTTCCATTTGTTACTGGACTGTTTTACTGTTCACTACATACATTATGCAGCTTGTATTTACAGAAGTACAGTTGGCATATTTGTTTACAGTTTACATAATTTTATTATTAGAAATATCTGTGGTATTCTGATAGAAATATGACCGCTGTATACAGAAGAGGTTTACCTTTGCCTATGCTGAGACGAATGCCTCCTAGTGGTTTACTAGACATTGTTCCTTGGTCCCAGACTGTGAACTCTACGCAGGCTTCAGACAGGTCCTCTGAACGGAAACCATCATATACCATTGTATGATTGTACATTGGTCGCAGACTACGTGAAATTACTCTTGTCCGTTGAATACTGGATGGACTGTCATCTGGGAGGACACAACTAGACAATACATGAACATCACTGAGAAATTAGTGGTAGGTAACCAAGGACATAAAGTAAAATAAGCAGTAACAAGGACATATGACAGCATACTAAAATAACACAATGACAGGGTTGAAAAATATTACAGGTACTATACCATTTTACATAAGAGCTGACTTGTCCAGCTTTATGAGGAACAAGCTGCTGAGCTTCCTTTACCCAAATGTGAAGTTCTCCAGAAGGTGGAAGACCTAAACCTGAGGTAAAGAAAAATTACTATATTCAGGAATTTGCAGAGGAAAACAGTATCATAATCAGCGTGGGTTTATGAAGGATCGTTCCTGTCAGACCAATCTGTTAACATTCTATGAGGAAGTGAGCTGCCATCTAAATAGGGGGAGGCCTGTGACTGTGGTGTATCTGGATTTTGCAAAAGCATTCAATACAGTTCCCCATAAATGCTTAATTTACAAACTGAGGTCTGTAGGCATGGACCATAGAGTTTTTTCTTGGATAGAAAACTGGTTACAGAGGCATGTCCAAAGGGTGGTGATAAATAACATGTACTCAGACTGGTCTGGAGTGGTGAGTGGGGTACCCCAAGGCTCTGTCTTGGGACCAATTCTGTTTAATTTATTCATAAATGATATAGATGATGGGATAAATATCTCAATCTCACTCAATCTCAGTTTTTGCAGATGACAAAAAAATATGCAGGGCAATAACTTCACAACAGAATATAGAAATTCTACAGAAAGACCTGAACAAAATAACTGGGTGGCAAATGAGTTTTAATGTGGATAAATGTAGGGTAATGCACTTGAGGTCTAAAAACATAAACGCAAACTACTCACTAGGGGGGGGACCTCTGGGGGAATCCAGGATGTAGAAAGATCTGGGGGTCCTAGTAGATGACAGATTGAGCAACGGCATGCAATGTCAATCTGCAGCTACCAAAGCCAGCAGAATTTTAGCATGCATAAAAAGCTGATATACTTCAGGGATAAAACTATAATCCTGCCACTTTATAAAACTCTGGTCACATCTGGAGTATTCCGTCCAGTTCTAGTCACCAGTCCTCAGAAGGGAAACATAATTAATAATGGGACTGGGGGACCTTAATTACGAGGAAAGACTACAAGCACTAAATGTATTCTCACTGGAGAAGAGACGCTTGAGAGGGGACACAATAGCAATTTACAAATACCTCAATGGTGATTCCAGCATAGGAAAAACCGATTCAGTCCCAGAGAGTGTAAGAGGACACGGGGCCACACAATGAAATTGGAGGAGAAGCGGTTTAACCTTAAATTGCCCAGGGGTTTTTTCACTGTCAGAGCGATAAGGATGTGGAACTCTCTTCTTTTAAAAGAATCTTGGATATGCATCATAAAGAACACAACATACAGGGATATGGGGAATGATTATCGACTCTGACACACATACATCTACACAGGTTGAACTGGATGGACTATTGTCTTTATTCAACCTTACCTACTATGTAACTGTGCATATTTTCAAACTTCAAATGGTTCCTCTAAAGTTTTTTATGTTTGGTTTTTCCCTGAATGTAACCTTTGTTTCTCTCCTTTTTATTATCATATGTTCAGTTGGATTTGCCAAGGTTTGTTATTGCGTTACTTTAAATAGGGTAGAACATTTAGCAAAAAAAAGCATACGTTATTGTTCTTTACTTTGTTATTGCTTTACATTTTTTTTGTCCATTGTACAGCAAAAATACTTGCTGATCCTATATATCATAGATGTAGAAGGGACCATGATAACCTGCTTTATATGCTATGCCACCGGCCAAAATGGTAATCAAATATATGGAAATCTGTTCTAGATGACCAAACATTAAAGTGGTTGTAAACCCTCCCTAGTGACTTTTAACTATAGGTAAGCCTAGAATAAGGCTTACCTATAGGTAGTGGAAATATCTCCTAAACGTGCGCCGTTTAGGAGATATTTCACTTGTAGTGCGCCGATGATGTAATCAAGCGCTGTGAAGAAACGGACCTCTGTGCCCTTTCTTCCCCCAGCATTTGCCGTTACTAGTATGCGATGCATACTAGCCCATTATGCTTTTCATTTGCAGGCTTTGCAGTGAGCAAAGGAGGAAGTAAAACCAATCAGGGTTTACTTCCTCTTTAAGAGACACAGCAGATAAAATCATATTGTACAAGTCGGAAGGAATTTACATCTATACAATCAATAAAGCTATGCTTCATTCCTCTTTAAAAGTGTTGAAATTAGAAGCAATTGTCTTGTGTATACATACCTTTTTGAATGTCGTAGAATAAAGTTAAAGAAAAATTATTGCTTATTATGCAAAGATATTCTACAATGGCCTAGCCAGATTTGTTTTCATCCCTAGAAAAGAGTATACATAACTGGACCATAGTGGTATTTCCACTGTTTTCTGTAATTAGTATCACACTTGTCTTTAAACTCATGATCAGTCAGTCAGCCTATTTTAATGGAGAAAAGTAGCCACTTTGCTGTTTGGTATCATCATGTGTACCACACAGCATGGAATTGAAAAAGCAATGGAAAGAGTTTATGAGGGGATCAGAAAGAAAATGATTGACCAGCATGTTAATGCTAAAGGCTATAAGATCGTTTCCTGGTGCATCATGGCTGCACACAATGGGTCGTGGCTCTGCCACCACAACCTGATAGGACTGGTTAACTATAAATCAAAAACAGACCCGGCTCACAGCATTCTCCTTTTTTTCCCTCACCTGATCAGGACTGGAGTTGCGAGGTATCCCTTACCGTTTGTCACCCTAGCCAGGTTAAGTCTCTTCTGGGTGGAAGTCCTTCCTTACAGTCTCTAAATGAGCTATATGGTTGAAGCCCAATTCTGGTGGTCTGGGGGGCATATTATAGCCTCTCCTGGGTGGAAGTCCTTCCTCTACACAGTCTCTAAATGAGCTATATGGTTGAAGCCCCATTCTGGTGGTGCAGGCCTGTCAAAGAAAGTTTTAAACAAGCTTTGACATAAGTGACAGCGTTTCCCTTTGCTTTCCATATGCTTTTTACTTCTTTTCTCTGTTTTATGGGCATTTGCCATTTCCAAGATGGTGACAGTAGTGCAAGTACACTTTGAGCATGAGAGGCAGGAAGTGATGCGGCCTCTGTGACCAGTTTCCTGGCTAGAGCTTTTCCAGGATGGCGATCTGAGCATTCTAAGGCACTGATATCACTAATGGCAAAATGTAACAGTCTTAAATGGTTTTATGGAATTTTTGGGCAACAAATGGTGGAGCTCTCTATTCATGCATGCTGGATGCTTATGTTGTCATTGTTTGCAGGTATGTTGTCCCTTTTTTATGGCATTCACCTGGGCTTTTCCTATGTCTTTCTCAGTGTTCTGGGATCATTGTGCTCCTTATAGCATTCACCTGGGCTCTTCCTATCTCCTTCTCAATGCTTGCTCTGGGATGTCTGTGTTGGGCTCAGTTTCCACTGGTGCGACTTAGGACTGCAAAGTTGCATGACAAGTCATACCCCATGATTTCCAATGAGTACCGTTCATATCTGTGTGACTTCAAGGTAGTCCCAGCACTGCTTTGGTCCCACTTTGATGTGACTTGAGGTCCATACACCTCAAGAATACATAAGCATTGCTTCAAGTCGCATCAAAATTGTATGACTTTCAGGTCGTAGTAGTGGAGACTTGGCCTTATGCTGTTTTTCATTCCAGTCTGCTGTTTTGCTCTGTTTCTATGGGGAACTCTGCCCAGTCAGACCACCCATTGCTTTTAAGGTATAGGGATTAGGTAAGTAGTGAAGATTTAGAAAAAGAGTATCTATATTCCTGTATAGACCACAAGATAGAGGCAGACTTCTGACGGTCAAGAGAAGTCACCATCTAAAAACAGACATCCAGGCAATGTTGATTAAGGTCAACATCTCACCCCTCATTATCATTGCTCCCCTTTTACAAACATCACAGGTTACCAGCCCTAATAGTCACTGCTTTTGTGGTGGAAAGTCATTCTGTCATCTAATATGTCAGATCTGCCTGGAACAAGCAGGATACAGCCCTGCAAGGACCTCAAGATGGAGGGAGCCTTCTAAAAGCCAGAACAGTCACCATTCAGGTTCAGACATCCAGGCAACATTGATCAATGTCGTCATCTCGCCTCTCATTATTATTGCTCCCCGTTTACAAACACCACAGGTTACCAGCCCTAATGGTTGCTGCATTTGTGGTGGAAAGTCATTGCTTGACAAGCTAGCATGTCAAGTCCACTTGGAGCAAAGAAGAGGATGTCTGGAAAGTAGCCGCCTTGATTAATTAATCGGCCAAGGAGTTAATAAATTAAGCCTGTACCCCCCAGTCGGTGGCTGAATTGCCTAGCACTTCCAACCAGAGCCAGTAGGTGGTGTCCAAATTGGAAAGCTTACTAAGTAGCTTGCCATGGGAAGAAAGCATTAAAGGAGCCACAAGCTTTAAAGTGGTTGTAAACCCATTACAACAACTTTATGCTACAGGTAAGCCTATAAGGCTTACCTGTAGCTACCCAGGATATCTCCTGTTCCCTGCATGTGGCAATGACATCGGCACATGTGCACTGGGGCAAACTGAAGCAATGGCATGTATGTGCCGTTGCTTCAGTATGTGTGCCATTACCGGCACACAGACTGAAACAACGGCACATAATGAGCTAGTATGCTATGCATACTAGCTCATTATGCCTTTGTCTTGCAGGTTTTTTTTTACCAGGGTTTACAACCACTTTAAAGAATGCCCAATGGAGCCTTTTTGCAAGGGCATTAAAGGATGCAATTGCATAGGGTGAAGTGGAGGAAACTCTCCAAGGCTAGAAAGTACTCATTCCCTTCCCTTCACTGAACAACTGGAGGAGTTAATCCAGGAAGGATTGAAGGGGTCAGAGAAAAATGCCTGTATAAACAGGCTTTCTAAACTGTATACCCTGAAAAAGCTAAAGGTCAACCTGCTGCAGTCTCCTCCGATGGTGGATGCATCATTAATGTAGCTAGCAAGACATGTCACTGTCACATTCATGGAGGATCTAGTCCAAAAATTTGATCTAGATCTGAAGTACTCCTACATACTGTAGCATCTGCAGGTGCAGGCAGACCAGCAATAACCAGCCTATGTGCTGAGTGAGTCTAATGGGAGTGGTTTCATAATTATCAATCAGCTGCTGCACCTGCAGCACTCTGAGTAAAGTGGCAGGGTCTGCATCCCTTTAGACGTGATTTCCTATTGGGAGTATCTTACAAAAAATTACATTTTTTGTTGCAGTGGATGCCAAAAATCTGACTTGTATCTTGGTGCAGATTTCTGGGAAAATCAGTGAGCCAGTCACACAAGCAGGAAATTATGTTTCAGGGAGGTACAGAGCACCTCCCAGATAATCATATTGCATTTTACAGAAAATGATAGCCCTGCAGATTGAAAAGAAAGTGGAGTATCCCTTTACAAAAGCCCTTCTGGAAGAAGTGAAGAGACAAGGTGGTAACAGCTTTGTAAGAGCTGAAATTGGCGGCAGACTGTGGCGGATGTGTCAGTAGACATCAGTTGATGTTTTTCAAGAGCAGTGTTCCCCGCGGTCACGGCAAGAGGGGCATTATGGCTGAAAACAATGGTTGGCGGATCCCCCCTTAAAAAAAAAAAACTGGTGTAAGATACCAGACAACGCATCCAATCTATTTGGGAGTAGACAGGATACAGCCATCTCAAGGGTGACCACTAGCAGGTCAGGGCCAATATCATCTGACAAAAAACATAAAATTTAGAAAGGTCCAGCATACAGGCAGCAACTCCCAAATAGATACAAGGAGGCAAAATCCTACAGACCGGGAAAAAGATTAGTAAATGAACTGGAGAAGTACCCAATCTTCATTATTGAAGCCTTAAAAATCTATGGCACCTGTCTTGGGAGAACAGAAACAATCACCTGGGCAGGGACATAATTCAATGAGCATAACGATCATATAACATTGAGAGGTGGGATGTCCACTTTTCAATCTCTTCCAGTCAGCCAGGCTACCAGAGTTGATGGAGAAGCAAAAAAAATCTGGTCCAGTTTGTAGCCAGATTAAATAAAAAACGAGCAATCATGAAGGTTCCAGTTGCCCAGAGGAGATGAGGATTTGGTTTACCTCCTGTTCCTAGCAAAAAAATTAAAAAAACTAAATCAGGTAATCTGTGCTTGGTGCTAAAGTTGAAGAAAAAAAAAACTCAAGCACAGGAAGTTGGAGTCGTGCAACATAGAAAACATCCAATCAATTCTATTATTGATAAATCTGGGAGACTAGATGCTCTGTAGGTTTATCAGACACCTACTTGTCCCAATTCATCCACCAGTTTTAGTGCCTCCCCTTTGGTCTGTACATCTCTCCCAGGGCATTCCATTCACAAAGGTCTTACTGTCTGCAATAGCGACAGGAAAAATTCAGTAGAGCTTCCACAAGGGAATATCCGTCCTCTGATAAAGTCAAAGGTGCTTTGGGAGTGAAATCTCTTCCAGCAGAACAGTGCGGGAGTATCCTTGGTTCTTCATAACTGACCAATTGTTTTCAAATGGAACATTATCACATCAGACCCCAGCTAGAAAGATTGCGGGACGCATTTCAAAGAGCAGGCTGCTCAAGGTCATGGCATGTTCAGCTTATGAGGCATAGTATTGAATGCTCTTGAACTGAGAGTAGTGTTCAAAGCCTTTCTGTCATTCACTTCTTTAAGGAGCTGGTCTCACAATCTTTAGTCTAGCAGGGTCCAGGTAGGCCTCCAAATCTATTGCTGAGGATATGCCTTTCCAGAGGACTGCTTTATTGAGACTAGCTCAAGCACCATATAAATGTTTTGAGTGAAGGGAAAAAAAAATCTATGGAGTAGCAAAAATATACTTAGAATTTTCCTTACCACTGCTGAGAAAAACTCCTCCAACCTCCTATAACACTAGCAAAAAGCTAAGTCATGACAGTTGGAGGCAGGGTTATACAGGGGACTGGCTTAACATTTTTTTTGTTAGCCAGTGTCCCAGTTCACTAAAGGCAGCATTATAACCCATTGGTCGCAGACTACCTACTCAATGGACATATCTGCAGGTTTAATTATATCTTGATCTAACACCTTAAATCAAAATTGTCTTTTTTTCTCTTTATTAAAGGTTGACCAAAAATATGTTTCTACCATAACAGAATATCGCAGATTTGGAATATCTTTAATTTGGGAAAAACAGAACAGAAACTGGACTCGCGGTTACTTTCAACTTACATTTCACTAACTGTACCATATTTAATTTTCTGCTTTTTTGACTACATAGAAACATATTCGGCATAACATTCAAGTCAACCCCCTAGGCATAGATTCCACCCAGGTTTAGGGGAACATATTTCTAATAATGCAGAAAAACAAGTATCAGCATGTGATTCATAGGCAAAATTTGTGATTCTCTGCTTTTTTAACTCTCGTTTTCATGGACAAAAACGAAATACAAATATAAACTCACCTTCAGCTCCCTGAGGAGTAAACTTGGCCGCCAAGTTAAGCCTTCCCCGACTATATAAAAATTCTGGTGAGAGTGGAGTCTGTGGGAGATATGATCGATCATATGTCTGCACCATGATAACTGAAGGTTTTAATAATATCCATAATATTTATGAAATGTCAAGCTTTTATTGCATGTGCTTAGGGAGAATGTAACATTCCCTAACATTCAATCCTAGAAAAAAAAGCCCTAAAAGAGAAGTATGGGAATATTCCACCAGAAAATACCGTAACACTATAGGCTAAGAACATTTAACCAGAGGGGGAAATCTCTGCACTGTGTTTGAGCTGCAGGTTCGTTCACTGTTTGGGAGGTTCAGCAAACGACCGAATAGACGGGTGTTCTGTCAAGCCAAACCTGCCGAGCTAAAGCAGGAACTGAAACATTTAGCAGGGGCTGCTAATTGTGAATGTTTCCTGCCAGGTCTCCTAGTTTTTCGGGAGCCAGCACCTGCTGGCGTCCTAGCAATCAGTGTCTACCCCTCCCAGTACATTGACCTGTCAGCTGTGGACTCCCTCAACATGGGGAATACCTTGCCGGGGGAACTTCCCTGGCAAAGTACCTTGTCCCCATGTTGATGAGGGCAAGGGCCTCTTCACCACAACCCTGACCAATTGGTGGTGGGGGGAGGGGGTGCACCCAGCTGACAAGTGAATGTAAACAAAGCATCAGGGACAAAAAAAATGGCACGGGGTCCCCCCAACATTTCACACAAAGCCCTTTAGGTCCACCGTCAGTCATGTTGTCCTGCGATGCAGATCCATGTCAATCACCATGAATGATGTATGCTTGTCAGGTCACCTGGGACCAGGTGACAGATGCACTCTGTCGGAGTCAGAAGTACACCGCTAAGGTAGTGGACCCTAGGACTGACTGCTGCAGATTGAACCCTGGAATGTTCAGGAAGCAGGTCTACAGGATAACTAACATGGATCCCAGTGGGAGTTAGAGTATAGATTCCCCAGGGCTCGGAGTCTAAGAGCCAGCGGGTGTTCACCAGAGCCTCTAGTGGTGAGGATGAACTGCGCTCCAGGTTGCGGCCCCCAGGGTCTCACAGCTCACGCTCACTGTAGACTATAGGAGAAGAGGAAGGAGGCAGCAGGCTGGAATGACAGGGAAGTAAGGGGTAAGCCAAAAGGTCAGGGCAACTAGCAGACAAGGATAAACATAACACGCCAAAAGCCAGGGTAACAAGCAGACAGGGAGAGTCGAGAACAGGCCAAAGTCGGTAACAGGAATCAGACGTAGGAAACACAGCAAGTATACATGGAGGCTAACACACAATGGTTGATCAGCACTGCTGGTTTGCAGTGCACAGGTTAATATAGGGTTCCCTGATAGGGCCTGGGGTGGGGCCATGCTTAGAGGAGAGGTTATAAAACCAGTCAGGTGAGAGGCAGCTGGTCTTTAGAGATGAACACATGGAGACAGGTAAGCTGACAGAGAAAACTCTATTGCATAACCATGACAATGCTGAAGAGCCAAAAGAAAATGTCGACCACTGACACGTCCGATCCCCTCACTTCCATTGTGCCAAATGACATCTCTTGGTCCCCGCCACTGAAACAAACAAAAGGGGGGTCTCCCAGGTGACATAATTGGACAAAAATTGACATGACTACATTTGGTCAATTAATTGATCAAATATGGTCATGTCTATATTTGTTCAATGAAATCATTGTAAGGAAATTTTAATTCGCCCTGCAAAGGCAATAGAAAATTATATTTCACACATATTACAACCATTATGGGCATTATTTGTGACTTTCAAATTCAAATTTGCAAAGCAGATATTTTATCCATAGACCCCTAAAGGCTAAAATCATCCCAAGTTCTCCTACCTGAAAAGGAGGAGGCAGAGATGCCCTATATTACCATAAGTATGCCTTTATATGCACATGAACTTTAATGGCGTCTCAGTCTTAGTCTGTAGGGTTCAATATTGAGTTGCAGCTATAACAGCTTCAACTCTATACTCAATATTGAACCCTACGGACTAAGATTGAGATGCCATTAAAGTTCATACTTTTGGTAATATAGTGTATATGGGACCAGTAGAAATTATTGTGGATGAAAAGTGTATTTAAACCCATTAAGAAAACTGTAATATATTGTAGTTTACCTGACTTTAGATGAAGCGGCTGCATTATTTTTCTTTCTTAGGCTTTATTTTTACGTGGTGAATTTGCCGGTAAAACACCCCTTGTCTTAGGGTGAAAATTCTCACTCCCTGTACTGTATGTGTGGAGGAGCTGTAGCTGAAAACATGTGCTAGGACTATGGAACACCTCCCCCTCTCCTTATCTCCACATTTAAAGGGTGTTCTGTAGTTCACAGAGAGAGCTAGGAGCTTAGATGTTAACACGTTTGTTAACCAAAAATTGATCCTGCGCCTTTAAAGCATGTTATACAGTACAGTGCTTGTGCTGTGAAATTTAGCCCCCTGTAACACCTAAAGAACTTGGCTGTTCCTGCCAGTTTCTACCCTTTCCCTTTGTAAACTGACCACTGCTTATAATGGCTGCTGAGCCCTGACACCGTGGTCAGTTTTTACGTGCCTCTATCATCCGCAGCTCTCCTGTGTCCTCCTCTGTGCTCTCTCCTGTCCTCTACCCCCTCCCTGCCTGTCAGCTCTGTGTCCATGTCCGCCCCCTCCTCTCCTGCTGCTCAAATTACAGTTCCTTTTTTTTTCACTATCCACTCTGTTTAATTATGTAAGGTGCTCCTGTGTCTGTGCTTTGTAAAAAAAAAAAAACAGCTATATACCTGATCTGCAAGCGCTGATCGGCGATCATGTGACCCACAGTCTCTCTACTCTCTCGAATGACAGCTGCAACGGGTGGGACCGCCTCTCTCCTCCTCCCCTCCTGACTGACATCAGTGGGGGATCCTAGGCCCCGCCTGCTGCAGCTGTCAGGCCGAGAGAGGAGAGATCCGGCTGGTCACATGATCGCTCCCGCAAATCAGGTATATAGCTGCTTATTTTTACAAAGCACAGACACAGAAGCACCTCATATAATTAAACAGAGCGGATGGTGAAAAGTGTATATAGTGGCTTCACAAACACTTTAATGATAACAGCCAACACAGGCAGACAGCAAAGTAAGTTATTAGCTCATATAATTTTTGGAAACACTGGAAGCTTACCATCAGCTTTCAATAAAGAAAAGCTGTGTGAAACTGAATACACAACAATCTGCCATTGAAGATTTCATTTGTTTTTCAGTTTTGAATCACCAATCAATCAGCACTGCTGTGAAGTTGACGTAAACCACTGCATTAGCAGCAGAAAGACATTTTCATTCAATTTTCACCCCCAATTTCAATTGGTTTTTAACTCTTGAAGGTGTGGGACATATTATCATGGAAACTTCAATACCATGCAATCAATCAAAAGCTAAAGGAAAACTTCCAAAATTTCCACATATATCCAGTGTTACCCTATGCATGACCTATTTACTTAAACGAAACATTTAAGTGCATGCTAGCTAGTTTTCTTGTTACTGCCCTTAAAGGCTAAGTTTAGTTTTGGGAAAAAAATAATAAATGCACATATTGTTGCAGAAAAAAATTGTGCATTTAATTTTTTTCTCCAGGGGGCCAGCAAAGTATTGTACCCATGATCAGTGCATCACGGGGGCAATGTCAGGCTCCTGCAGACAAGTTAGGCTTTCTGCTTTAAAGCTTATGAATGGACTATGAGGGTGCTCATCAGTGCCCTCGCAGTCCATTGATAACTGCAAGCCGTCTGCCACAGTGGAGATGCTGTGAATGAATGATACAACTGTGAGGACAAAGCCCAGCACAGCCATACCAATTTTTAAATGTCATAGCTGGTTTGTGGAGAGGAACCTCCTACCAACTCTAAAGGGGGGAAGCAGGTGAGGGGGGCTTGGAGCATGCAACATGTTACACCGTAATCTGTAACATGCCCCAAAAGCAAACTTATTCTTTTTTTTTTTTTTTTTTTTTTTTGTGTGTTTGCGGGTGTGTCTGTCCTCCCTTCTCTCTCTTGCCTGGTATTGGTTATGGACTGATGTGGTCTTAAACATAACCTTTCTTAATTTCTCTCTGAATTTAGCTCAATAAATAGCTAAATGGATCTTGAAAAGTTAAAAAAAATAGCATAATAGCAATGTCATTTTATGAAAACTCACCCTTGGCTGAAGGTTGTGCCAGGCTGGCTGAGTTTGGGTCCAGTCCCAGGTTGCAAGATCCAGTTCTACCTCTCCTAGGAAAGCGTTCCGGGCCAATGACCCCCGATGCCACACAGACAGGTTTAGAAAACGACTTTGTATCTCTGATCTTTCAAGTTTGTACTGTCATACAGGAAGAGACACTATCATTCACAAACACCATCTGTGGTTCAATGATTTAATAAGCACCCATTAAATACTATGGTAAGTGATAGAATATGGTCGACAATTTGCTCTACCTATAGCCTCACATGTCCAACCAACAGCGACCAGACAAATTTCGATCCATGTATGGACACCCTGGTTGTACACAAGTCTATCTATTGATCGATAAGTGTGCAACCAGCCTGTTGTGTTTTTACCGAACGATTTGTGACACCGGCTATAGCCGGCAACACTAATCATTGTGAAGAACACAATAGCGCTGCAGGAGGGATTCCCCCATCAACACTGATTATTGAGGGAAATCTAGCAATTTTCTTTCCTTTCACCTGTGGAAGGAAAGAAAATTGCATAACATATGGCCTGCCTAAGTTATAGAACAAAATGAATATGCAGTAAGTATTAGAGTCCTGTTTGCTTATAAACTCAGCATGATATCTGTGCATTTTATATGTCAAGCTGTATCAAGTCTTCGTACTTTATCATGGAACCTTTACATAATTTATACTCCTGGGACACACTAGATTACACAATCAACCTAGGATTAGAGTTTAACTGTTGCCATGCAAAGGATATTCAAAAGATGAAAAGGTAAAATATTTATGGCTCATTTTATGGAAAAAAATTATAATTTTGTTTTGTGTTTAAAAAGAATTGAAGGCATAGGGACTTAAATCTGTTATAGTTATTTAAAGCTCAAGACAATTTAGCTGTCTAATATTAGAGATTATATATGCCTGTTTTTATGAACTGTGCTGTATTGTGCATCAAGCTGCCGGTATGCAGAAATCGACAGAGTCACCACCCTATGGAAAAAGCAAGTGTCAGCTCTCTAGTGTCCACTTATGCAGTGCCTACAAATTTGAAGCTACAGCAAGCAATCCATTGCCAAGTGGAGCGGGGATGATGGATGACAATATATAAATACAAATTCACCTACTTGTAATGTTGACATGCAATATCTTTGTCTTGTTATGTGTCATATATGCTTTTTAACATTTGTAAAATAAAATATTGACTTTTTATGCATGCTTGGTACCTGTAAAGCTCTCCATCTTCTAGTTAGGGTCTTTTTTAATGCAATGTTCTAAGAATGTGGTACCAGACACTATGTTAAAACTTGGGAGGTTCCCTAACGGGACTCCTTCCTCCCATCATTTATTCTGATTGTTATACAGTGCCTAATCTGTTCTGCAGCAAGATTGTGTAGGTGACTTTGCCACCACTGAAAGTCTGTATTAGTACAGATGACACACAGGTGAGCACTATCATTTATTTACACCTAATTTATAGAATCCCAAATACAAATGATCATCTTAAAATGTATGCTACCCTAAATATTTATTTTCTTCTATGTGTGTGTTCATGTATGTGCATTTTATAAATCATGGTGTCTATCGTGTAGTCAGTCAGTTAGTGTCCCTCCCATCCAGTGTCAGTTAGCGCCAGATTGCCCACCACACTGTCACAGTCACCTTATACCTGCCATACTGGTATAGTGTCTTTACAGATCAGTATGTTGATCACAATCAGAACTATACTAGTGTTCCCAAAGTTATGGTGTCCCCAAAAACGCAGCCTTGATCACTGCCAGCACTTGCGACATGTAGCAGAATACATTTTGGCCTAAATGTATGAAGAAATTAGATCTTATTGGATATGTCTCATAACAGAAAGTAGAAAATATATATCATTTTTTTACATTTTTTCATTTATATAATAAAATATTAAAAATCCAGTGGTGATCAAATACCTCCAAAAAAGCTATATTTGTATGACAAAAAAATTTGTAAAAATTTTAATTGTGTAGTGTTGCATGACCAAGCAATTGCCAGTTAAAGTAGCACAGCGCTGAATGCCAAACAATGTCCCGGTCTTGAAGGGGGTAAAACCTTCCAGAGGTCAAATGGTTAAAAAAATATCCTGTTCTTTTTCTATTTCCTCCTTTTGCGTGAAATACCTGGTGACCCTGCCAGTCTCTCTGTTTTTCTGTTTCAAAGTGATCACATTAGGCATAAGAGCACATTCATCCAAGTGTGGTCAGTTTTCTGGTTGTGCTAGGAGAACAACTTGTCTGTCCTCCAATGATCAGAGTGGTGCTGACGCCCCCCTGTACAGCCAATCACTTGGAAGATTAATGTATTCCCCCTTTTCTGTCTCTAGCTGACACCCCCTCCCCTCTGCAGTCTCCACCCCCACCTCTCTAAGCCCCTTATGCAGCTGAGAACAGATGTTATGTGATCAATTATGAAAAAAAGAAAAAAAAAGTATTTATAATGTTTTCTGTGTACGTTATATATCTATACCCAAATATTTTGCCTTTAATTTCTATTTTAAACTGAATTATTTGTTTTACAAGGTCAGGGTTTTTTTTTCTTTATCTGCAGTTTGAAATATGGACCAGTGACCAGGAAACATTTTAGGACATTTATTTTATTTTATTTATTTTCATTTTTGTTATTTATTTGCAGATACCATATAAAAGATCTTAGGATTCTTTTGCGCAAGATATTCTTATTCTCACTTCTGTTGTGAACCAATGAGTCTTGAACAATTTATTTTCTACTATTGACAAAGGTTAATTTTGTTGTAAGATGCCATGTCCCTTCTATATGATCCCACCCGTAACTTTGTGAGTGAATTTTGTACCTATTGTTCTTATGTATGAAGCTATACCTTCTATTCTTTCTAAATGAATAAAATTAAATATTTATAACGTACAAAAAAATATTTTTTTTCACAAGATAGATGCATCTACTGTGTAGTGCAGGGATATGCAATTAGCAGACCTGCAGCTGTTGCAAAACTACAATTCCCATCATGCCTCTGCTTCTGGGTGTTATGCTTCTGCTGTCAGAGTCTTGCTATGCCTCATGGGACTTGTAGTTCTGGATCAGCTGGAGGTCCGCTAATTCCATATCCCTGGTGTAGTGCATAACACCGGTACATCACGTTAACTAGGTCACCAGCTTACCTTTTACAATAGGAATCAACAGGGTACATGCTAATTTTCATTGGGTTTTGATATATTCATGGTACTTATCGCAATCATTTACAGCACCCACAATATCAAACAGTGGCGGCTGGTGTTTTTTTGTTTTTTTTTTGCCGGTTGGTCTGGCACTTACCCCATTGTGAAGGGTGGCAGGCAGTGTGGTGCAGCGTCTCGGCTCTGAGTCCTCTCCTCCATGGAGACTTCCAGCTCCTCCGCTCCTCTTCCTAGGAATCTAATAGGATTGCCTGTTCTTTCAGGCAATCGGATGACCGGTGTCAAAACTCGCTTCCTGATTGGCTGGGAGGAGGATCAGTTTTACAACAGCGAATATTCATTCGCTGTTGTAACACACTTGGGTGGGATTGGAGCCCACTCTCTGCGACCCGAGCCGACCCTATATTGAAGTCTATTAGAGCCTCTGGCTCTAATTGGTTCTTCAAAAAAACAGCCCCCCCCCGCATTATAATCTATTGCGCCGGTGTCCTGAAAGAGCCCGGATGCATGGACGGGGGGGCAGCGCCCATTGCGCCCTGAATGGACGGCCACCCCTGATATAGAATATGCCTCCTTGTGTACCTTTGCTGTCTAGAAATATTTAGGAGAATTGAGTTTATGTCACACTAACCTTCAGAGTTTCATTGAACAGCGGATCCAGGGTCTTCTTCTTGACCTTTGTTTTTCTCTTGCCTTGTACAGATTTATCAGGTAGTAAATAACATTTCACATAACTGGTGTTATAAAAAAAAAAAGAAAGAAATGGTACAGTGGGTCATGGCCAAAACAGAAGAATTCAATTATCCATTTCTGGAAATATTTCAAACATCAAATGTTAGAAAAAAAATGGCTTACTAAACAAAGATATCTATGTACATTATGTCAGCTGTATGGATCTATAAATAAAATTTTGCTTCAGTTTCTAAAACCGGGTTTGGTTTTTATTATGCAAATCAACTGATCTCCAAAAACAAACACTCACAATAATTTGGTGTCTGTGTTGCTTTGCTTTACGATTATTGAGAATCAGTAGGGACCACACTATGTGGATGACACATGAATGACACATGAAGAAAAATTCCTACTGGTACATGAGGTGCATTAGTTCTTCTTTTTGCAGATTTTGGAGCTGAGCTCTCAGCACTAAGAACATGTGTAATCCTGCAGCTCACCTTGGTGTCACCCCTGCTGAATATCATGTTTCTACTGCCAAACCCACAGCAACAATTTCACTTGACTTGAGTAACACAGTATATATACCTTTTTAGTCCTAGCACATACTTAAAGCGGTTTTTCAGTTCCAAAAAAAAGGGCTAGTTCTTTAACAGTCTTCGGGTCCTTGGCGCGACATGTTTACTGTCGGAAGCAGACTGCGACTCCTTGCGGCTTCACAGCCGGCTTCCCACTGTGCATGCGCAAATCGCACTGCACTTTGTGGATGAACCTGTGGGGGGGGTTGGAGAACTTCCGGTGGAATTGCCTGCCAGAAATAGTTGCCTGGTCCCCACCAAAAAAAAGTGCCAAAAGAGGGAAAGGGGGGGCATAAATTTACCATTTGTAAGTGAACTTCCACTTTAACCACTTCAGCCCTGGAAGGATTTACCCCCTTAATGACCAGGCCATTTTTTGCGATACGGCACTGTGTCGCTTTAGCTGACAATTGCGCAGTCATGCAACATTGTACACAAACAAAATTTATGTCCTTTTTTTCCCCACAAATAGAGCATGCTTTTGGCGTTATTTGATCACCTCTGCAGTCTTTATTTTTTGCGCTATTAACAAAAAAAAGAGCGACAATTTTGAAAAAAAAAAAACAATATTTTTCAATATTTTTTTACTTTGTGCTATAATAAATATCTAAAAAAATAAATAAATAAATAAATAATTCTTCATCGGTTTAGGCCAATATGTATTCTTCTACATAGTTTTGGTAAACAAAAAAAAAAAAATGACAATAAGCGTATATTGATTGGTTTGCACAAATTTTATAGCGTCTACAAAATAGGGGATATATTTATGGCATTTTTATTATATTTTTTTTTTTTACTAGTAATGGTGGTGAGCAGCGATTTATTTAATTTATTTTTTTTTTGCAGGACTGCAACATTGCGACAGACAGATCGGACACTTTTGTCACTTTTTTGGGACCATTGACATTTATACAGCGATCAGAGCTAAAAATAGCCACTGATTACTGTATAAATGTCACTGGCAGGGAAGGGGTTAACACTAGGGGGCGATCAAGGGGTTAAGTGTTCCCTAGGGAGGTGTTTCTAACTGTGGGGGGAGTGGACTGACTGGGAGTAGTAGAGAGATTGCTGTTCCTGATTACTAGGAACAGACGATTTCTCGCTACTTCCCTTACAGAACAGGGATCTGTCTGTTTACATTGACAGATCCCCGTTCCTCTCTGGGGAGCGACCGCGGGTCGCTGGAGGACATCGTGGCCACCAACCACGCGCATCAGCTCTGGCGTCGCGCGCCCCGTATTGTTTGTAAAAACTGCCTCCGTACACCTACACCTACCTGCCTCCGATTTGCGCAGCCGTGCAAACCTGCCACAGTATAATAACGGTGGCTGGTCGGCAAGCAGTTAATAACTTTTTGGATTTAAATAATTAATGTTGGCCATAAACAGGCAGATTTTCCCATGAGCTGCTAAAATCTCCCTCTGCAAAAAAGTGCACCTCCTACTGCTTAATTCAATTGTTATCACCCTCTAACACAATGGTGTTCAAACTGTGGCCCTGGGGCCAGCTTTTATCTGGCCCTTGGGACACTACTCCCCCCACTGATACGAGACACTAGTCTGCCAACTAAGACCAACAATGAAGCACAATATCTCCCACTGACCCTAATAATGGGGCACTGCTTCTCCCCCTTATGCCAAATGTGACAATGTTTACTCCCAATGATGCCAGGAAAATTTCCACTACCGCTGGCCATAGTCCGGCCCTCCCTAATGTCTGAAGGACAATCAACTGGCCCTTTGTTTAGAAAGTTTGGAGACCCCTGCTCTAACATATAGATATTCCCAAAATTACAAATGATGCTTCAAATCAAGACATCTCCTGCTTTTATTAGGCAGCCTGAGTTAAGTCTAGTACACATGGGCCGAATGTCAGACGGCATAGGCCGGTTCAATAGAAACCAGCTGACATTTGGCCCCTGTGTAATCCATTCGGCTGGCTTCTGTCGAAGGGACATGACCAAAAAAGGTATTGGCTCCCCATCAGAGCGCTGACCGGAGTGTGGCCCCCCCCCCCCCGCCAGAACACAATAGAACAGCAGGGGAGATCGTTGTACTGTACTGTACTATAATATAGCAGTGTGCAGTGGTCACACCCCTTTAGAACTTGATAGATTATATACATGTTCAAGCTATTGGGATTTCAGCACAGCTATATCTTGTTTCCGCTGTATTAACATCGCATAGTTGGTACAGTAGCTCCTCCTGAGTGGTCAGGTTTTTTCATTCAGCCCGCTGGGTTTAATGAAAAAAAAAAAAAAAAACTAGTAGTGGGTTGCCACCTGTCCAGGATTCACCCGGACAGTTCGGGTTTGGAAGCATGTGTCCGGGTTTCAGACTGCCTGAAACCCAGACACATTATTTAGACTGGACTATGGCTTCCCAGCAGGGTTCCTGCATGCAGTTGTCTAAGCTGAGAGTGTCTGTTACATTCCTTCACACTGCCCAAAGCCAGCATTAACAAACCTCCCCCAAACACACAGGAGAGGAGAGAGGGCTTGATCTGCACCTCTTCCCCCCACCCCTACCCCTCTGTGTCTGTCCACACTCCAATCCCTGGCGCTGTGCCTCAAAAAAGGAAAGTTGGGGCTGGAAATTTGAAGTCAGCCTCAGATACATCTGGATGAGAGGTGCTGCCTGCCAAGGGGTAAGTGAGCTCACCATCCATCCCTGTCTATGACCGAAGTCTCCCCCCTTCTCTCTCCTCCCTCTGAGTGAGTACACTAAGGTAAATCAGGGTTCTCAGAGCACCCCTTACATCAGAGGCCACAGTGTTTCCCCTTATACAGAGTCCTCTCCGTACATCAGAGTTCTCAGTGTTCTCCCTTAAATCAGGGTTCCCAGAGCATCCCTTATGTTAGAATCCCCAGAGTTCTCCCTTACATCAGAGTCTGTAGAGTCCCCACTTACAGTGTAAGGGAATTCTGTGAGTTTAGATGTAAAAGGGGAACTCTGTGGACTCTGATGTAAAGGGGGACTCTTGTTATTAACTTTATATGATTAGAAATGTTATTTAATAGCAAAATATATGTATAGTTTATGCTATTAAAAAAATTGCTGTGCGCCGCTAAAGTATTCGGGTTTGACTTGAAGAAAAGGTGGCAACCCTCAGTGAGTACCTGGCTTTAGAATAGCAGAATGATGGCTAAAGTTTCACTTACTAGTGGATAACACCTCATTGTGCTGCTGATTTATCCATTTTTTAAAAACACTTTTAACCCCCCCTTTTATTCCCAACTTACGGGTTTGAGGTTTGGCTGTGGGCCGCTGTCAGGTCCCTGCACTGTATAACCAGGATTCTCAGCTCCTTCTTGGATGTATCATACTGAAGAGAAAACTGGATCCATCCTTGGACTTCTAGGGAATGGATTTCACCTGCGCTGAACAGGCTCATCATGCTGCCAGAGAGCTGCAGGAGAGAGGTTTGGTGCCACCATCAGCTATGAATGCTAGACTGGATCAGGATCAGGCAGAACATTTATTAAAGCTGACCATACATGATTCAGTTTCTTTTGTTCAGCCAGTGGGCTGAATGAAAAAAAAAGAACAAATTCCCCCATCCACATCCATATGTGGCATAAGCAATCATCGATGAAGTAAACTTTTTAACCAAAGTTATTTAATTTCTATATCTCCAATTTTTACCCTTTTACATAAATAAAAGTGATTATCTTGTTATAGCAACACACCACAGACTGAGTGGGGTTGATTTACTAAAACTAGCAAGTGCAAAAACTGATGCAGCTCTGTATAGAATCCAATTAGCTTCCATTTTTTTTTTCCCGCCAAAGCTTAAAGGAGAAGTAGGGCCAAAGCTCTTTTGACCCTACTTCTGCTATGGATCACAGGAGTTCATCTTGTTCTGCACTCCTGTGACCCATTTTCAGCCAACCATGGATTAAAGTTTGCAGTCGGCTGGCGTCACTCAGCCAGTCCAGGAGCTGGATCAATCCTGACTTGCGAGTTGGGAGCCACCCACATGCCTGGACCGGCAGCTGGTTCAGTCTCTCAGCCAGTTGCTCCGGCCCACTTCACAGCCCAGCACTCTAGGCAGAGCAGAGAGCCGGTGACATAACAGTTACCGGCTCTCTGCTCACAGGAGACTGGGGACCAAGCAATCAGCTGTCTTTGATCGCTCAGTAATTGGTCTAGAGGCGGTGGGGGACAGCTGCAGCTGGGAGTAGTGCTGCAGCCATCTAGGTGAGTATGACTGTTTATTATTTTCCAATTCTGAACTTCTCTTTTAGGCCAGTTTCACACTGAGTCGGTTTTCAGGCATTTTAGCGCTAGAATTGGCCTCTAAATAACGCCTGAAAACCGCCTACCATTATTTTCAGTGTGTGCTTGCGGGACGTTAGGAAAAGTCTTGCAAGAAGCATCTTTGGGGCGGTTTGGGAGCGATGTATACAGCGCTCCCAAATCACCCTGCCCATTGAAATGAATTGGCAGCACTTCCAAAGCGCCTGAAAAGCGCTTTGTAAGCGCTGCAACACAGGCCTTTTTAACCCCTTCTTTGGGGTTAAAAGCGCCCCGATAGCGGCCGAAAAGTGACGCAAAAGCGACGCAAAAATGAGTGACACTTTAGCGCTAACGGCCTGGGCACTGCAGTGTGAAAGTAGCCTTAATTGAACAAGCTGAAGTTAGAGGCTGACTGGCCACTAAGCAAAGCTGCACCAGATTTTGCACTCTTCAGTTTTAGTAAATCAACCCAGATGCATTGTTTTGTTCAACTGTTTTTTCTTGGTACATGATATCACTTCTTAAAAATAACACCAGTTTCAGACCGGAGAAGTATATTTCTACTTTTGTAGTCACATTTGAGAACTCCCTATATGTTTGTTATGTGTTCCTATTCATGCAGCATGCCTAAAACTATTTTTAAAATACCGTATTTATCGGCGTATAACACGCGCCGGCGTATAACACGCACCCCAATTTAGGAGGGAATTTTAAAGAAAAAAAACTTTTAGGAGGGAAGTTGAAGGGAAAAAAACTTACATTTAAATGCCCATCATTGCAGCCTTCTCAGTGCAGCCTTGCCCCAGTGCAGCCATGTCAGTGCAGCCTTGCCCCAGTGCAGCCATGTCAGTGCAGCCTTGTCAGTGCAGCCTTCCCCAGTGCAGCCTTGTCAGTGCAGCCTTGTCAGTGCAGCCTTCCCCAGTGCAGCCATGTCAGTGCAGCCTTCCCCAGTGCAGCCTTGTCAGTGCAGCCTTCCCCAGTGCAGCCTTGTCAGTGCAGCCTTCCCCAGTGCAGCCTTGTCAGTGCAGCCTTCCCCAGTGCAGCCTTCGTCAGTGCAGCCTTCCCCAGTGCAGCCTTCGTCAGTGCAGCCTTCCCCAGTGCAGCCTTGTCAGTGCAGCCTTCCCCAGTGCAGCCTTGCCCCATTGCAGCCGTCGATCCCCTGTCCCTGCCATATTGGGCTTCAAAATCGCCGACCGCAATTTGAAAATGGCGCCGCCGGCGCCGAAATACACAGAGCCGGTCCTCGGCTCTTTCCGGCGGCTCTCGTTCATTTTCGGCTCCACTCGTAGTCCCGAGCGGAGCTATCCGAACCTAGCCGAGTAGGTTCGGATAGCTCCGCTCGGGACTACGAGTGGGGCCGAAAGTGAACGAGAGCCGCCGGAAAGAGCCGAGGACCGGCTCTGTGTATTTCGGCGCCGGCGGCGCCATTTTCAAATCGCGGTCGGCGATTTTGAAGTTTTGACACCACGGGATCGCAGGGGATCGGCGTATAACACGCACCTGCGACTTTCCCCTGATTTTAAGGGGAAAAAAGTGCGTGTTATACGCCGATAAATACGGTAATATTCTTACCTTTTTAGCTGCTTATTTGGAACAGGTTTATATAAAGGAATCTGTTGGCAGCTTCTTTTGCTTTGAAAAGATGGTAATGTAGACGTAAGGGACAAACTGGAGGCAAAAGACTCAGAGAACTTTCTTTTAGGACAGACAGTCCTGCCCATCTAGTTAACAAGTGATAATGAAATCTGCCCCTTCATAAACATTACATATCGAGGGAGAAATAAAGCTGACCATACATTATTAGATTTTTTTTTTCATTCAGATTCCGACATTCACATTATACAGTGCAGATAGATGAATTTCCCTGCTATTGTTCTCTGACAGCCAGCACCAGTGGCTGTCAGAATACTTAAACACTGACTGCGTCTGACTGGATGCAGTTACTTTTCAGGCATCAATTTCCATCCCAGCTCCTTTGATTTTTCAATTGAAGGAAGTCGGCTGGGTGGGAGCCAACAGGGCCACTCACTAAGCAAACGTCGACCAGTTTATCCAAAATCGGCTGAAATTCTAATTCCAGCTGAAGCAGGATTCTTGAGTTCTGGATTTTCAGAAAAGAGCATTTAAAAAAGTAAACAGTAATTTGTGTTCTTTTGAAAGCTATGCTATGTGAATGGAAACTCTTAAATATGAAGAAGGTGGTTTCTCATTTTGGCTGCGAAAGTAGAAATACACTTTACATTTCAGTATGGTTTTAATAGGCGTCAGATGTGAGAATACAGGAAAAGGAGCTATTTGAGGTGGTGATAAATTGAGATAAAACAACAATTTATCACAAAACAAGGCTTTCTAGAAAAAAACAATTACACGCCATAGTGATCATAGGCGTGTACAGGGTGTGTGCCGGGTGTGCCTAGGCACACCCTAATCACCATGTGCAGCGCAGATTCCCCCTGCTGATATTTAACCAAAGCCCCCCAACAGGGCTCCTAAAAAAATTGTAAAAAATAATTAAAAATACAATTGTAAAAAATAATACAAAAATAAAATAAAAAACATGAAAAACTACTGACACCAACCTCTGCCCTACTGACACCGTCCATGTTTTAATACATTTAAAAAAATGAAATGTTTACATTTATTTATAAGAGAGCGTGTATATATATATATATATATATATATATATATATATATATATATATATATATATATATATATATATATAATATACATAATATACTACCAGAGAAAAAGTACTATATCTGTTTCTTACAGATTTATTTCCCAGAGTTGGCACCGATGGACTATAACCAAGGTTCCTATGCCCATCAGCTTCTAGGCTCTTCTGTTGTAACAGGTCATTTTCACTGTGATTTTCCTGAAAAACAAACAGGTAAGAAATTTGACACATACACTGTAAAATTTCAATATGTAGCAAACTACTAGCTTTGGAGAACAAAAGGTACCTCCTTCCCCATTTATATGCTTGAAAATAGGCAATCTGCTGTTATTACAGCTTATCTTAACCACTTCAGCACCGGAAGATGTGGCTGCTCAATGGCCAGGCCATTTTTTGCGATACAGCACTGAGTCGCTTTAACTGACAATTGCGCGGTCGCGCAATGCTGTACCCAAACAAAATTAACGTCCCTTTTTTCCCCACAAATGTAGCTTTCTTTTGGTGGCACTATAAACAAAAAAATGCGACAATTTTGAAAAAAAACACATTATTTTGTACTTTTTGCTATGAGAAATATCCCCATTTTTTTTTTAAAAAAAAGCAAATTTTTTCCTCACTTTAGGCTGATATGTTTTCTTCTACATATATTTGGTAATAAATATCACAATAAGCGTATATTGATTGGTTTGCGCAAAAGTTATAGCGTCTACAAAATAGGGGATAGGTTTATGGCATTTATATTATTATTATTTTTTTTACTAGTATCGGCGGTGATCTGCAATTTTTATTGGGACTGGGACACATTTGGCGGACCATCTGGCACTGTTAACACATTTTTGGGACGATTGACAATTATACAACGATCAGTGCTAAAAAAATGCACTGATTACTGTGTAAATGTCACTGGCAGGGAAGGGGTTAACACTAGGGGGCGATCAAGGGGTTAACTGTGTTCCCTAGTGTGTGTTCTGACTGTGGGGGGTGGGACTGACTATAGGAGATGACAGATCGCTGTTCCTAGCTATTAGGAACTCACAATCTGCCTCTCCTCTCCTCACAGAACAGGGATGTGTGTGTTTGTACACACACATCCCTGTTCTGCCTCCCGTGCCGGCAGTCATCACCTCACGCTTAAAGGAGCCGACGTACAACTACGACAGCTTGCAGGATCGTGCCGACCTGCCGCAGTATAATGACGGCGGCTGGTCGCAAGTGGTTAAAGTGGAACTAAACTCTCTCAATGAACATTAACTATGTTTAATCCTTATGCTGCTACCATTAGTAGATACAGATAGGAAGGTATTGTATATTTACTTGTTTTATATTTTTTTTACATTTCTTCAGTTGCTTCCTGTTTTCTAGCCTAGGCCAAAATGATGTCCTACATCTCAGGAGTCTTCTTGAGCATTTTTTCATCTGGAGGAGGGAAGGAGGGGCTTTCTCAGCTAAGGACAATCCCCTGCCTGCATGCCTCAGCTAAGGGCAGATTCCAGGAAGTAAATGCTACATGAATCATCCACCCTTACTCAAGATGGCTGTGGCTAGAGATGCTAGTGGGGTGTTTTTCAAAGTGAAAAACATGGAGACATGGATGGATGGATGAGTTTGCTTTGAATTCTAAAAATGAATTAAAACGCGTTTTAAGTTTTTGGCGTGCTCAGATACAGTTTACTTCCGCTTTAACTCCCTAGGTAACCAGAAGTTCTGTCTACAGTAAATAGTACATGTGAACAATAGGGTTTCCAGATCAGACACCACCTTCTATAGAGGTGCTAAAACAGGAAACACTGAGGACTGAAGAGAAAGCCATTCCAGGTGAGCACATTAGCCATCCATCCACAGCATAGCCAGAGTTTTGGTGAAGGTGCTAGCACAGCTCATCTGCAGATACACAATGAAAATTAAAAAAAAAAAGAAGAAAAAAATCCGGAATTCGCTGCAATAGTTCACCTTTATTGATCCTTCATCCAAGAGACAGTGTGGGCTACAGTAAAAGTTGACGCATTTCACGCTGTGACTAGCACTTACTCATAACCTCCTACACAATAATACAATGAATCACCCTTATAAGCTCTATACCACCATGAGCCCAATTACACGAATTGGAAAACCCTATCAAGGGTGGCATATGTGGGAACTATTTACAACACATTAAGAGACAGGTGTGGAGTATAGAGAATCTTACTTGAGTGTTAAATCAAATAAAACGAAAAAAAAAAAAAATGAAAAACATCTCTATGTTTCGTGCAAACTATGATCTTATCCATACATAGTTACATAGTTAGTTAGTTCAACCAATAAAACAAGAAAAAAAATAATCATACAATCCTACAGTATATACACAATCCTATACCCACAGCTGATCCAGAGGAAGGCAAAAGACCCCAGCAAAACATAAACCAATTTGCTCCAACAGGGAAAGAAAATCCTTCCTTAACCCCTGAGAGGCAGTCGGATATTCCCCGGATCAACTTTACCTATAAATGTTAGTATCCAGTTATATTATTTACAGTTGCAATAAAAAGTATGTAAACCCTTTTGGAATGATATGGATTTCTGCACAAATTGGTCATAAAATGCGATCTGATCTTCATCTAAGTCACAACAATAGACAATCACAATCTGCTTAAACTAATAACACACAAAGAATTAAATGTTACCATGTTTTTATTGAACACACCATGTAAACATTCACAGTGCAGGTGGAAAAAGTACGTGAACCCCTAGACTAATGAGATCTCCAAGAGCTAATTGGAGTGAGGTGTCAGCCAACTGGAGTCCAATCAATGAGATTGGAGGTGTTGGTTACAGCTGCCCTGCGCTATAAAAAACACACACCACTTCAGGGTTTGCTTTTCACAAGAAGCATTGCCTGATGTGAATGATGCCTCGCACTAAAGAGCTCTCAGAAGACCTACGATTAAGAATTGTTGACTTGCATAAAGCTGGAAAGGGTTATAAAAGTATCTCCAAAAGCTTTGCTGTTCATCAGTCCATGGTAAGACAAATTGTCTATAAATGGAGAAAGTTCAACACTGCTCCTACTCTCCCTAGGAGTGGGCATCCTGTAAAAATGACTGCAAGAGCACAGCGCAGACTGCTCAATGAGGTGAAGAAGAATCCTAGAGTGTCAGCTACAGACTTACAAAAGTCTCTGGCATATGCTAACATCCCTGTTAGTGAATCTACGATACGTAAAATACTAAACAAGAATGGATTTCATAGGCACAGCACACCAACATCAAAACCTCATCCCAACTATGAAGTATGGTGGTGGGGCATCATGGTTTGGGACTGCTTTGCTGCGTCAGGGCCTGGACGGGTTGCTATCATCGAAGGAAAAATTATATCCCAAGTTTATCAAGACATTTTGCAGAACTTAAGGCCATCTGTTCACCAGCTGAAGCTCAACAGAAGATGGGTTTTGCAACAGGACAACGACCCAAAGCATAGAAGTAAAACAACAGAATGGCTTAAACAGAGGAAAATATGCCTTCTGGAGTGGCCCAGTCAGAGTCCTGACCTCAACCCGATTAAGATGCTGTGGCATGACCTCAAGAAAGCGTTTCACACCAGACATCCCAAGAATATTGCTGAACTGAAACAGTTCTGTAAAGAGAAATGGTCAAGAATTACTCCTGACCGTTGTGCACGTCTGATCTGCAACTACAGGAAACGTTTGGTTGAAGTTATTGCTGCCAAAGGAGGTTCAACCAGTTATTTAATCCAAGGGTTCACATACTTTTTCCACCTGCACTGTGAATGTTTACATGGTGTGTTCAATAAAAACATGGTGACATTTAATTCTTTGTGTGTTATTAGTTTAAGCAGACTGTGATTGTCTATTTTTGTGACTTAGATGAAGATCAGATCACATTTTATGATCAATTTGTGCAGAAATACATATCATTCCAAAAGGGTTCACATACTTTTTATTGCAACTGTATATTTAGAAAAGAATCCGTGCCTTTTTTAACGCAATCTATTGAGCTGGACTGAACCAGCTCTTGAGGGAGTCTATTCCACATTTCCACAGCTCTAATGCTGCATACACACGGTCGGAATTTCTGCCAAAAAAAGCATGATGGGAGCTTTTGGTCGGATATTCCGACCGTGTGTATGCTCCATCCAACTTTTTCTGTCTGAATTTCCGCCAGCAAAAGATTGAGAGCTGGTTCTCTATTTTTCCGATGGAAAAAGTTCCTATCGGAGATTCCGTTAGTCTGTATGCAATTCTGACTAGCAAAAAAAAGCACGCATGCTCGGAAACAATTCGACGCATGCTCAGATGCATTGAACTTCATTTTCTTGGCTCATCGTAGTGTGGTACGTCACCGTGTTCTTGACAGTGGAAAGTTCAGAGAACTTTTGTGTGACCGTGTGTATGCAAGCCAAGCTTGAGCAGAATTCCTTCGGAAAAACCATCCAAGATTATTCCGACGGAAATTCCGCTCGCGTGTACAGGGCATTACTGTGAAGAAACCTTTCTGTATTTGGAGATTAAATCTCTTTTCCTCCAGATGTAAAGAGTGCCCCCTTGTTCTCTGTAATGACCTTAAAGTGAATAACTCATCACCAAGTTCACTATATGGACCACTTATATATTTATACAGATTGATCATATCCCCCCTTAGTCTCCTTTTCTCATGAGAGAATAAATTCAGTTCCGCTAATCTTTCCTCATAGCTGAGCTCCTCCATGCCTCCTATCAGTTTGGTCGCTCTTCTCTGCACTTCTCCCAGTTCCCCAATATCTTTTTTGTGAACTTGTATCCAAAACTGAACTACATATTCCAGATGAGGTCTTACTAATGATTTGTACAGGGGCAAAATGATATCTCTCTCTCTCTGGAGTCCATACCTCTCTTAATACAAGAAAGGACTTTGCTCGCTTTGGAAACCGCAGCTTGGCATTGCATGCTATTATTAAGGCCTATGATCTACCAGAACACCCAGATCCTTCTCCACCATTGATTCCCCCAGTTGTACTCCCCCTAGTATGTATGATGCATGCATTGTCTTAGCTCCCAGGTGCATAATTTTACATTTATCAACATTAAACTAATAAATGAATAAACTTATTTGCATTATAGTTGCCCAATGAAACAGTGCATTGAGGTCGGCTTGTAAATTGGAGACATCCTGTAAGGACGTTATTCCACTGCATAACTTGGTATCATCTGCAAAGACTTAAATGGTACTTTTAATCTCAGACATTATATAGTTTAAAAATGTATTAAAAAGTAGGGTGTCCAAACACTGAACCTTGGAGTACACCACCATACACATAATTACTAACTGAATCAGTAACACACTAATGGAAATATGACTGTGAAATACAGTAGAAGTTACCACAGAAACAATATACCACTTTACTAACACACTAAATGATAATCCATGTATGTAAAAAGAAAATTTATGAAAGCAAAATCACAAATCAAAACAACATATATTAGTCAATGAACTGCAATGACCCTGATGTACAGTATAATGAAACTACTTTCATAAAAATATAAAAGAAAATATATAAAAACATTCCTCATAATTTTTTGACATTAAATGTATGATATACAATCAATCTTACATGGCCCTATAAACAGCCAGACTAGCATAAATATAAATATCTTTTACAGACTGCAGTACTCATATGTAGACATCACAGCTCTAAAAATATATTTGTATACAAAACCTTAATGTGTAGGAACATGCTGTAATGGGAATAAAATAAGGAACACACGAAGGAAATACCAAGAACATGTTTATTAGCCTTTATGCTACTCACTTCTGACATCAGAAATATTGGCGATAAATGTATTTCTTCCATGTCAAGTTCTCCCACACTAGGAATACGACGGCGCATTGGGATGGGATCTAGAAACAAGAGAATCAATAAGGTAAAAAAAAAAAAGTTTTACAAGCATATGGAAGTAATAAAGGGAACATGTAAGGAAAGTAATACAGGAGATGCAAAGGTCAACTTTAATTTGAAGATGCAAAATCTGGTTCTGGTAATCACAGCCTGGCTCCATTATTTAAAGTGGAAATTCAGGATAACCCAAATTACTCTTAAAACTGCCCCCACCCCCCTTCTAATACCTATGCTAACTAACTTGTGTAAGAAAGATTTATATACTCGTAGTTTGGTTGTGGCTGTTTTCTAAAAAAAATTAACAGTTATGCCCTGTACACACGATCGCACATTCCGACAACAAAATCCATCAGATTTTTTTCCTGACGGATGTTGGCTCAAACTTGTCTTGCATACACACGGTCACATAAAGTTGGTTGGAAATTCCGAACGTCAAGAACGCGGTGATGTAGAACACATACGATGAGCCGAGAAAAATGAAGTTCTATAGCCAGCGTGGCTCTTCTGCTTGATTCTGAGCATATGTGGCACTTTGTGCGTCGGAATTGTCACACACGTTTGGAATTTACGTGAACGGATTTTGTTGTCGGAAAATTTTAGATCCAGCTCTCAAACTTTGTGTGTCGGAAATTTCGATGGAAAAAATCCGATGGAGCCCACACACGGTCGGAATTTCCGACAACAAGCTCCGTTCGCACATTTTCCGTCGGAAAGTCCAATCGTGTGTACAGGGCATTAGACTTTGCAAACCTTTTTTTAATGCAGCTGTAATGTTTTTAGCTGATTTGAAAGGAAAGTTGAGTAGGGCTTTAGGCCTCATGCACACTGAGCATTAAAAAAAATGCTTTTAGGGGTGTCTGGCATTTTTGTTCTGTCCCTAAACACCCTTCCATGTTAACCTATGTGTCAATGCACACTAGGCACATCAAGCGCTTGAGCCTTAAGTCATTTCACTGGCCAAAATAAATGATTATTTTGGCCAGTGAAATCAATGAACACTTAAGCGCTTGACGTGCCTAAATGCGTCTAGACGTGTTTGTACAGATCAAGAGTTTTTTCGGCCAAAACGCTGTTGCCAGGAGAAAAGGCATTTAGGAGAGCTGGGCATGAGGCCTTAAATTGGTGCTGTGTAGGGGCGTCTCTGCAGACATGGTTCGTTAAAGATCCATTAACTGCTTGCCGACCGTATACCGTATATATACAACAGCTCTCCTGTGCTGGATCACGTACCTAGTACGTGATCCACCACTTCCGGGTTTGGGGTGCACATGCGCCACCGGCAGCCCGCTCCCGCTGTCATTAGACATGCTTCAGTACACTGACAGAATGGCGGTCTGCCTATGTAAACAAGGCAGATCACTGTTCTGTGACTACAAAAGACATGGATCCTGTGTCTCTGCTAAGCAGAGGAACCAATCCATGCCTTCTCCTAGTACAAACACCTCCCCCACAGTAGTAAAGCACTGGTCAGGCACACATTTAAAGGAGAAGTCCAGCCTGAGGCCTTTTTAGGTTGGGCTTCTCCTATGGGTCACAGGAGTGCAAGTAGCTTTGCACTCCTGTGACCCGTTTTCAGCGGAGAGTGGTCACTGCCATCAGTTGAGGCAGAGTGTCAACCAGACTTCAGAAGTCTGGATCCGCCAGCTGCTTTGACTGATAGCAGTCTCAGCGTCTCAGCTCCCTGCCCTTCCTCCCGCCCCTCCACAGCTCAGAGCTCCAATGAGCGTAGAGGAACAGAGCAGGAGAGACGCTGACAGACAGTTAGCAGCTCTCTGCTCGGAGAGGAGTGAGAACCGAGCCATCGACGATGTTCGTTGGCTCCGTTCTCAGTGCAGAGACGGCCGGGACAGCTGCATTATCGGTCTGATGCTGCATCCACCTAGGTAAGTATGAATAATAAAAAAAAAACATACTTCTCTTTTAACCCTATGATCGACCCTGATGTTAACCCATTCCTTGCCAGTGTCATTAGTACAGTGACAGCGCATATTTTTTAGCACTGATCACTGTATCACTGGTCCAGAAAAAGTGTCAAAATTGTCAGATAGTATCCCGACTGTCTGCCGCAATATCGCAGTCCCGCTATAACTCTCTGATCGCCACCATTACTAGTAAAATAAATAAATAAATAAAAATATCCATAGTTGGTAGTCGCTAGAACTTTTGCGCAAACCAATCAATATACTCTTATTGGGATTTTTTTACCAAAAGTATGTAGCAGAATGAATATTGGCCTAAATTTATGAAGAAATTTGATTTTTTACATTTTTTTTATTGGATATGTTTTATAGCAGAAAGTAAAAAATATTGTTTTTTTTTCAAAATTGTCAGTCTTTTTTTGTTTATAGCGCAAAAAATAAAAAACACAGTGCTGATCAAATTCCACCAAAAGAAAGCTCTATTTGTTTAGGTACAGCATGGCATGAATGTGCAATTTTCAGGTAAAATAACGCAGTGCCATATCGCCAAAAATTGACTGGTCATGAAGGAGTTAAACGTTCTGGGGCTGAAGTGGTTAACCACTTCAGCCCTGGAAGATTTACCCCCTTCCTGACCAGAGCATTTTTTGCGATTCGGTACTGCATCGCTTTAGCTGACAATTGCGCGGTTGTGCGATGTTGTACCCAAACAACATTGACTTCCTTTTTTTCCCACAAATAGAGCTTTCTTTTGGTGGTATTTGATCACCTCTGCAGTTTTTATTTTTTGCGCTATAAACAAAAAAAGACTGACAATTTTGAAAAAAAAACAATATTTTTTACTTTTTGCTAAAATAAATATCCCCAAAAAATATATAAAAAAAGAATTTCTTTCTCAGTTTAGGCCGATATGTATTCTTCTACATATTTTTGGTAAAAAAAATTGCAATAATCGTATATTGATTAATTTTGCGCAAAAGTTATAACGTCTACAAAGTAGGGGATAGATTTATGGCATTATTATTATTAATTTTTTTTTTTTTAGTAGTAATGGCGGTGATCTGCGATTTTTATTTTGACTGCGACATTATGGCAGACACATCGGACACTTTTGACACTATTTTGGGACCATTGTCATTTATACAGCAATCAGTGCTATAAAAATGCACAGATTATAGTGTAAATGACACTGGCAAGGAAGGGGTTAAACACTAGGGGGCGATCAAGGGGTTAAGTGTGTCCTAGGGAGGTGTTCTAACTGTGGGGGGGATGGGCTACCACTGACATGACAGGGAGCAGTGGATCTCTGTCATGTCAAAAGGCAGAACAGGGAAATGCCTTGCTTACAAAATCACAGGCCATCGGAGTACATTGAGTTCCCGGGACCCGAGGGCACGCTCCCGCGGCGTGTGGCGTCGCGCGTGGGCCCGATAGGCAGCAAATTCAAAGGGACGTACAGGTACGCCCATTTGCCTGCCTGTGCCATTCTGCCAACGTACATCTGTGTGCGGTGGTCGGCAAGCGGTTAAACTATACTCCGACTTTGAGTGGATGTTGGTAGCCTGAATCATCCCCTGATTCCTTTTTATCTAGTGGACTCCAATAAAAGGGTCTTCCCAAAAGATAGGATGGACAATAATTTGATAATTGGACATAATTACACACCTGGTGTACTGTTTTCTTCCCCATCTTGGGAAGTGCTCCCATCCTACAAAAGAAAGAGGATCCTAGTAATCATGTGTTTGCCACCTAGGTACCTGTTGTACACGTAACACAATATTTGTCATTTAGCACAAACATTTGCAGTTTTGGCTTAGAGAAAATAACTTACATCCTTTCTGTTAGTTTTCACATTGTTAATGAAGCTACCAATTATCAGAAAGTGTGCGAGAACTAGAGAAGTTCATGAATGAATTAGTGCGCACTAGGCAGGCTGATAGTTACACCTTCTACAGTTACTGTACTAGGAGAGAATCTGGTCACTATGGTTTTTGTAGTTTAATTAATTTTTATGCATAAGGCCCAATAATAATAATTTCATTTAAACAGGACAGAAGAGGACTTTCTTTTGTCCAAAGTTCTCATATATTTTTTTTTTCGGGGGGGGGGATAGGAAAAAGTTTTTTTTCATGTTGGGGACTCGCATTTTCTATCTTACATATTTACATAGTTTGTGAGGTTGAAAAAAGACACAAATCCATCAAGTCCAACCTGTGTGTGTGCTTTTATGTTTATATAACATTGTATATCCCTGTATGTTGTGGTCGTTAAGGTGCCTATCTAATAGTTTTTTTAAATTATCGATGCTCCCCGCTGAAACCACTGCTTGTGGAAGAGAATTCCACACCCTTACCACTCTTACCATTCTAATCTAATGCCCCGTACACACGGTCGGATTTTCAGACGGAAAATGTGTGATAGGACCTTGTTGTTGGAAATTCCGACCGTGTGTAGGCTCCATCACACATTTTCCATCGGAATTTCCGACACACAAAGTTTGAGAGCTTGCTATAAAATTTTCCGACAACATAATCCGTTGTCGGAAATTCCGATCGTGTGTACACAAATCCGACGCACAAAGTGCCACGCATGCTCAGAATAAATTAAGGGACGAAAGCTATTGGCTACTGCTCCGTTTATAGTCCCAACATACGTGTTTTTACGTCACCGCGTTCAGAACGATCGGATTTCCCGATAACTTTGTGTGACCGTGTGTATGCAAGACAAGTTTTGCCAACATCTGTCGGAAAAAATCCATGGATTTTGTTGTCGGAATGTCCGATCAATGTACGACCGTGTTTACAGGGCATTACAGTAAAGAACCCTCTACGTAGTTTAGGGTTAAACCGCTTCCCTTCTAATTTTAGTGAATGGCCACGTGTCTTTTTAAATTCCCTTGCGCGGAAGAGTTTTATCCCTATTGTGGGGTCACCTGTATGGTATTTGTAAATTTAAATCATATCCCCTCTCTTCTCCAGAGAGAATAAGTTCAGTGCTCGCAGTCTTTCCCCATAGCTGAGATCCTCCAGTCCCTTTATTAGCTTTGTTGCCCTTCTTTGGACTCCCTCCAGTTCCAACACATCCCTTCTGAGGACTAGTGCCCAGAACTGGACGGCATACTCCAGGTGCGGCCGGACCAGAGTCTTGTAGAGTGGGACAATTATCATTTTATCTCTGGAGCGAATCCCCTTTTTAATGCATGCCAATAGTCTGTTGGCTTTGCTTGCAGCAGCCTGGCATTGCATGCTGTTGCTGAGCCTGTAATCTAAGACCCCCAGGTCTTTTTCCATCCTAGATTCCCCCAGAGGTTCTCCCCCTAGCGAGTAGATTGCATTTGTATTTTTGGCACCCAAATGCATCAACGGGACTGCTGAAAAACATTCTTATGATCAGCCACTGCAGGGCTGATCAGTATATTCTTACATTGAGGAGTCCTACTGTCAGAATATAATAGCACAGAGGGGAGGATTTCTTCATTCACCTCGCTTGTGTTTGGCCCACTGGCTGAGCAAAAAAAAAAAAACTATGTGTGTGTACTCAGAGTTACCCATGGGAAGATGAGAATGACCTTCAGACAGCTTGGTGGACTAGCATTTTAAACCTCAGAGTAAAATCCTTGAGTCATTGTGGGGTAAAAGTAATTGGGCATTGGTCACTTTAGAACATTTCTGAGAGTTTACAAGAATAAACTCAAAGAGAGGGCCAGGACTCAGGATACCCCAAAAAAGGATAAAATGCAGCTCCAAGCTTCTCTAGTAGCAACAATACAACATACATACAGGCTATGGACCTTTAGGCTAAGACCATTAATCTGTATTGGTAGTTTATTAAACACAACTAGGCAGTACATGTCCCTCCAAGGATGAGCAACATAATGTCCTGTGATGTCCACTGTCAGCAGATCATACCCAGGTCTCCAGAACACTATTCAGCAGCAAGTCTCTTCTCAAGATGATCCATACAAGCAGTCATCTTCCTGCACCATTCCTTCTGAATGTACCCTCCAGCAGGGCACCATAAATTCTCTAGGCCCTAGGCTCAGGCCCCTTTTTTAGCTCTGTCTCCAGGCAGCAGGCCTGAGAGGCAAAGACCTCCAACACTGCCTCCTACCATGACAGCAGCATAGGAAACAAGGACCCTTCTCCAAAGTCACACCAAAATGTATATCCTTCCTCAGCATACACCGCTGGCAATAAACCTCCTAGTGATTTGCCAGAGAGAGGAATAAGTATTCATAACAGCAGCAGGCAGAAGTAAACAATATCTTTACCTTCAGGGAAACCCAAACCCAATCGCAGAAACAATTCAGAGTTTGAGGCTTACTACAGCCAAGCTGCCGACACTAAATTTAATTTACTTTATTACACTGACACTCCAGCTTTTTAGGGTCCCTGTACATGTTATAGTAGAATTATAGGCAAAACCTTTTTTTTATCATTTTGGATAGAGCAAGGGAGGTTTACACCTCTGTCAGATTTTTTTTCTCCATCTGTGTCCCATTGTGGAGATTTTCCTTCACTTTCTGTCCCATTGCAAATCATGCAATTTATGGGAATTCCTTGGGAACCCAAGGTCACCACCAGAACTAGTGTCCCCATTGGAAGATTTCCCCTCTATTACTTTTCTAGGGACAACCCAAAATTTGGGATTTTCTTTACTTTCACTGTCAATGATAATGATAAACAGGACAAATAGAGAAGGTGCATCTCCCTAACAGGTTCACGGACAGCAAAAAAAAGCCCTTTCTACTCTATCCAAAACAAAAAAAAAAAAAGTTTTGCCTTTAGTTATACTCTAAATATACAAGTTAGAAGAAATTGAACACTGCAATAAAAATGGACAGAGGTCCTTCCACATTTTACCTAAAACCACAAAAAAAATCTGTTAGAATTGGATTTACATATAAGTGTATGTAAATTAAAAACTTTTTTTCTTAGTTATGGATAGAGTAGGGAAGAGATATGACCCCTATTAGATTTCTTTTTGCTGTCTGTGTCCTGTCTGGGTGATTTCCCATTTTTCTGCTTTGTATTGAAGGTTGTTTTTTTTTTTGTAGTATGCTAACATCTAGTAGCAATTTCTGGCCACTATACCTTGCTTACTAATGTGATCTTTGGATTTTCTTCTGTCCTCAGCTCCTGTTTAGGGCTAGTTAGGCCGGCCATACTTGGAGCGAATTCCTTTCCTGCAACCACAGTGTTGATGTGGGAATCCCTCCTGCCGGGCCACTGTCTTCTCCCGTGGGGGGGCGGGGGAAGCCATCCCCGCTGGGAAAATACAGTAATTATTGCTAGCGATAATCGCAGGTAAAACGATCTATCAACTTGGTACATTCAGCCTGCCCATACAGGGTTCAAATCTCGGCCGGTTCAGATTCAAACCGTGTATGGCCTGCCTTGGTTTAGTGCCAGGAAGGCCCTCCCCACTTCATCCATGTTCCCCCAGTCAATGTTAGTTATTCACAGAGACAGGGCTTAGGAAAGTCATTGCCTTCATACACTTCAAAAGACTGTATGCTCTTTGATTTCATATTGTATATGGACACTGACTAAATGGTTAGTCTAATGAGTTTGCCGGTTTCCTTTTTGAAAATACAAAATAAATTAACAGAGTTATATTAAACTTTTAGTATCGTGGGTACTTTCCTTATCTGCATTTACCAGAAATGCTGGATTTGTGGTGGATGGTTAGTAATCGGTGACGGGGGAATAGTGGTTACACAACCATGTGCACACACATACATATAGTACATACTCACATACCTGTATGTCATCAGACAGTTCTTGTGGCGGCAGGTCACTGGGCAGCCTGTTAAAAAAAAAAAAAAAAAACAGGTAACATTTGTTATGGCTGAAATGCATGCCAAGGACTAAAATCATAATGGACTATAAGGCAACTACCCTGCTTCCCCCAAAATAAGACCTAGCGTGAGTGTCGGTGATGGCTGCAATATAAGCCCTTCCCCCCCAAATAAGCCCTACCCTGTTTCCCCCGAAAATAAGCCCTACCCTGAAAACAAGACCTACAAGGACTTTAACTAAGGCTTATTTGGGGGTAGGGCTTATATTGCAGCCATCACTGACAATCACGCTAGGTCTTATTTTCGGGGAAACAGGGTATGGAGCCACAGTATAGAATGGCTACAAAGTGATATAATGATTTATTCAAGCAGCCACCACATTTGTTAAAAAAATAAAGGTAAAAAAAAAATAATAATTATAATAAAAAGTGCACTTTTTGTGTGTGTGTTCACATGCTTTGTTTTTTTCACTTTGGGTGTTTAGTTTTTGCCCACCAGACCATGGGCTCGAGAAGAAGAAAAAATATCAATTTACCCTGCATTTATGTATGTATTCATATATTTGCTCCTGACATGTTGCATTGTGTGTTAACGTTTTACCTGGTCTCAGATTTCTGTATTTCATCCTCTTCAGATGTTTCACTCTCATAATTCCCATTCACTTCTGCATCATCATAACCCCAGTTGTGGTCCCATTCAGCTGTAAATAACAATTGTACCTATTAACAAATAGATCTGTAAATCTGTACATGCTCCACATAAAATTATAATCTACCTCTGGTCTTCTTCTTTCTCCTGATTGAAGCTCTCACAATATCAACACCACCAACTTGACCCCAAGGACGCGATGCCCTTACATCACTGAACCAATCTCCTGAAAGACGTTTCAGTGCACAAGGATCTGATACACATGATCGAAGTTTGCTGTGAATCAGAGATTTTACCTTCAGTTAATTTTACGCAAATTTAGTAGCACAAATAGGAACAATTGTGTTTAAAAAAAAGTTTTGACATATTTAACAGATGTGGATTTCTTAATATTGGTTTAAAAGAAATCTAAAAGGAACTCAAAGAAACACATTGTATTACTAAAATAACATATCAACAATGGAGAGGGCCAGTAGATGTGCAAAAGCAGACAAAGCTGCTTAGTATTAGAGCCAACTTAAAGCCACAGAAACAGAGATGCAGTCAGATAGACTCCAAAGGGCTGATATACCAGAGGAGCTAAATATATAATAAGGTGTTACTGAGCTACAAACAAAACCCTATTCTTCCCAGCTGCTTGCACTTAGTGTGCATCACCACACCATAAACATAAACCAATATAAATATTTGTGCAGTGCCTAATGTATCCCCCAAAAACAGTGTATAAGAAATAATATTAGAGTGACAACATTGACCACACTATGAAATGTAATCCAATAATATACACTATGTTACCAAAAGTATTGGGACACCTGCCTTTACATGCACATGAACTTTAAAGGGGTTGTAAAGGTAAAAGTTTTTTCACCTTAATGCATTCTATGCATTAAGGTGAAAAAACATCCGACAATACCGGCCCCCCCGTTTTACTTACCTGACCCCTCGAAAGTCCCGCGCTCGCCCCCGACATCCTTTTTGCCGCTCAGCCTGACCGTTGATTGGTTACAGTGGATGGATTGAAAGCAGCGCAGCCATTGGCTCGCGCTGCTGTCAATCACATCCAATGACGCGGTGCGTCGGAAGCGGGGCCGAGTGATACAGTGAGCCGCTATGGCCGCCAGCTGTATCACGGGAGCGCGCCCGCAAGAACTCACCACCATGCGACCAGGTTCGGGGCCACTCTGTGCAAAATGAGCTGCACAGTGGAGGTAAGTATAACATGTTTGTTATTTAAAAAAAAAAATATATATATATATCTTTAGTGATCCTTTAATGGCTTCCCAGTCTTAGTCCTTGGGTTCAATATTAAGTTGGCCCACCCTTTGCAGCTATAACAGCTTCAACTCTTCTGGGAAGGCTGTCCACAAGGTTTAGGAGTATGTCTATGGGAATGTACTCTAATTCCAAAGGTGTTCTATTGGGTTGAGGTCAGGACTCTGTGCAGGCCAGTCAAGTTCCTCTACCCCACACTTGCTCATCCATGTCTTTATGGACCTTGCTTTGTGCACTGGTCCAAAATCATTTGGTGGAGGGGGAATTATGTTGTGGGGTTGTTTTTCAGGGGTTCGGCCTGGCCCCTTAGATCCAGTGAAGGAAACTCTTAAGGTGCCAGCCTACCAAGACATTTTGGACAATTATATGTTTCCAACTTTATGAGAACAGTTTGGGGGTGGCCCCTTTCTGTTCCAACATGACTGCACACCAGTGCACAAAGCAAGGACCATAAAGACATGGATGAGAGAGTTTGGTGTGCAGGAACTTGACTGGCCTGCACAGAGTCCTGAACTCAACCCGATAGAATACCTTTGGGATGAATTAGAGCGGAGACTGCAAGCCAGGTCTTCTCGTCTAAATCAGTGCCTGACCTCACAAATGCACTTCTGGAAGAATGGTCAAACATTCCCATAGACACACTCCTAAACCTTGTGGACAGCCTTCCCAGAAGAGTTGAAGCTGTTATAGCTGCAAAGGATGGGCCAACTCAATATTGAATTCTATGGACTAAGACTGGGATGCCATTAAAGTTCATGTGCATGTAAAAGCAAGTGTCCCAATACTTTTGGTTACATAGTGTATGTATGTAGTATACATTTTCAAACAGGTGATTTATTGATAATGGAAGTCACCTTAAAATTCTACAAAAATTTGTAATCACATGACTCTGTTTACTGAAAGATCTGAAATTCTGTGATGCTGTACACCTTCATCCACATTCATGGTTTTATGCTCACAGCAAAGATTGGACCTTTAGGTCATAAGAAGTCAACTGTCCCTCTCAGGGGACTATCCTCAAATCATTCCATCTTAATTCAAATGTCCATACTCAAATCCTCAGTAAAAAAAAAAAAAAAAAAATGGGACAAACATAGTGATCACCGTTTCCAAATGAAAATCTCAAATAATAAGTGGATTAAAAACACTCACATCAAAACCTGTGCATACAGGGCTGGGGACAAGCTTGTATGTTGGATGATTACATGAGGAATCAATGAGCACTGTTTGCTATAGACACCTGGAGTTTTTATGTGAGTGTTTTAATACATTTTAATAAATATTTTGGGAAACGGTGAGTACAATCTCACTCTCTGCTTTACTGTTAACAATGTCATATTATTTTTTTATTATTAATATTTTTATATACTGTACTGCTTGTACCAGGGGAGTACAGCATTAACAAGTGGCAAAATGAATGTCTACTTAGCATATTAAATAAGCTAAAGCCGTGCTCACTTTAAATATCAGTCACGTTCAAAGAAACATAAAAAAAAACACATGCATGAGTTTGCTCATGCATGAAGTTAGCACAGTGTCACCCCAATTACTAAGCTAAGTGAAAATTGACTTTACTATTTACTATACACCTTTAGTAAATAAACCCTTTTACATTAACAACCACCATTTTCTTACCTTTTCTTTCCTGTTATAGCTGTTGAACAGTATGTTTAAATATGGCCTTGCAGCCCAACAGGCACCAGAGCTTTACCAAAGAGCACCAGTTACACCATACAACCCAATGCACCTTGTAATCTAAGGCCTCGTACACACGGTTTGATTTGTGTACGACCGAGCGTCTGATTTTTGTCAAAAGCGTGTGTGCAGGATCTTGTCTAGCATACTATCTATACTTAAAGCGGGGTTCCACCCAAATTTTGAACATTCTCTTCCTTGCCTAGATGCTGACATGCTGTGTAAAAAAAATGTAAATCGCCGTAATTACCTTTTTTTTTCTAATCTTCTTAGCACTTCCTGGTTTTCCTCCCATGGGAGTAGACGTGTTTCTAGCCTCTCCCAGACCTCCCACAGTCCCCTGGGAGCTAGTCTCAGGCTTCCCAGCATGCATTGTGCAACAGCGTCATCACAACATCTCGGTGAATGCTGGGAGCACAGCATTCACCGCATCCAGGAAATACATGCTTGTGGGCTTCAAATGCCCACAATGAAGATGGAAACCGCCTTCAGTGAATTTTATAAGTTATTCTTTACAACGAAATCGGACACAGGCGGACTTATTACACAGAACATGTGAGTAGATAATCATGAGAAGAAAAGTTTGTGAATGAACTCCAAAAAAAAAAACGATAGATAGGTGGACCCCCGCTTTAATGGCTGTGTGTTGATTATTTTGAGGGGACAGCAAATTCACACTGTTATACAAGCTGTACACTCACTACTTTACATTGTAGCAAAGTGTCATTTCTTCAGTGTTGTCACATGAAAAGATATAATAAAATATTTACAAAAATGTGAGGGGTGTACTCACTTTTGTGAGATACTGTACTTCAAAGTGGACCTCTCAGTAACTTTACAAGTCCGCAGGAAAACATTTCTGACATGTCACAACACAAAACAGTATAATTTTTCAAAAAGCTGCCCACTTTATAATTAAAAATCAGATCCAGAAAAGTAATTGGGCCTAGGCTGAGAAGAGGAAAGGGGAGAATAATGTCATCAGTCTACTTCAGACAGGAGGAAGCATTTTATAACCGCTTGCGGACCAGCCGCCACAGTTTTACTGCGACAGGTTGGCACCGCTGCGTGAAATCACGTTATTGTACGCGATCTCGCGAGGTCTGGATAGGAGGCGCGCGCCCACGGCGAGCTCCGTGAGTCCAACCGCAGGTCCCGCGGATTCGGGATACCCGCGATCGTCTCACGGAGAGGAAGAACGGAGAAATGCTGATGTAAACAAGCATTTCCCCGTTCTGCCTAGTGGCACTGTCACTGATCACAGCTCCCTGTAATCAGCAGCAGTGATCAGTGTCGTGTCACACATAGCCCAGCCCCCCCACAGTTAGAACACATCCCTAGGACACACTTAACCCCTGCAGCACCCCCTCCTGGTTAACCCTTTCACTGCCAGTGACATTTACACAGTAATCAGTGCATTTTTAATCGCACTGATCGCTGTATAAATGTGAATGGTCCCAAAATAGTGCCAAAAGTGTCTGATCTGTCCACTATAATGTCGCAGTCACGATAAAAATCGCAGATCGCCACCATTACTAGTAAAAAAAGAATATTAATAAAAATGCCATAAAACCATCCCCTATTTTGTAGACGCTATAACCTTTGCGCAAAACAATCAATAAATGCTTATTGCGTTTTTTTTACCAAAAATATGTAGAAGAATACTGTCACGGGCATGGCCAGAGCGGAGGCTGTTGGAGAGGACTGTGTGCAAGCCTGTTGCCCACCGATTATGGGCCCTAGCATTTGAGGTGAATGAGAAATCCAGTCTGAACTGTATTAATCGGACTCAGTCATGTATATATTGTATGGGGACTCCTTACTGTATATTTGTGTCCCTGAAGAGGGAGGGGGGATTCCTCCAGCAGCCCCCTGCTGATAAGACTGATTCATTCTGCTGGGACACATCCTGTGAGGAGATGCTGGTGTTATCAACATGTGTTTATGTTAATTGAGAGAGCTGATCACATTAGCCACCAGCCCTGGCTAATAGACGAATGGTCTAGGCTGAGGAGGGGGGAGATTGTTGTTTGTATTGTTAATTGTATTAATGTGTGAAGCTCGGTGCCCACAAGACTGTCATCTGGTCTGGGTACATTTTGTAGTAAATTAGGTCATGTTAATTAGGTTAGCTTTGAGTCATCCCTGATATAAAAAGGTCTGTGAGATCTCAAAATAAAGGCAGTTCTGATGTACTCCAACACTGGTGTTGTCTAGTTCTTGGGGTTCCTATAGCCAGATCCATTGGACTCGTGTTCCAGAACTTAGGAAGCGGTATATGACGGAAGCACTCAAGCGGAGTGTGGGGTGTTCCGTGACAAATACGTATCGGCCTAAACTGAGGAAAAAAAAAATTTTTATATATATTTTTTGGGGATATTTATTATAGCAAAAAGTAAAAAATATTGCTTTTTTTCAAAATTGTCGATCTTTTTTTGTTTATAGTGCAAAAAATAAAAACCGCAGAGGTGATCAAATACCGCCAAAAGAAAGCTCTATTTGTGGGGAAAAAAGGACATCAATTTTGTTTGGGAGCCACGCCGCACGACCGCACAGTGCCGAATCGCAAAAAGTGCTCTGGTCTTTGGCCAGCCAAATGGTCCAGGGCTGAAGTGGTTAAGTCTCCTCTCTTCTAGTGATCACTCTGATTGTCACATTGTAACTTCATAGCAAATCACCAGGTGAAAGGCTACATCAGGTAACTTGATCTTCATCATCTCAGTCAAGGAAGTAGATAATGATGCCTGAAAATATTGTGCTGACCTTCTGGTGAGATATATTATTACAGGGGTAGGCAACCTTTTCAGCACAGTGTGCTGAAAAATATTTTCAAAGAAATTGAGAGTGACGATTTTATAACAAAAAAATGTCAACTTCACACTCTGAATCACGAAAAGGTTTTTTTATAAAGTGAATGCTGTAAACTACTTGAGTAGTAGCGAGAAATTAACATCCTGCACTCTCACGCCTCAGATCAGCCCCAATTCCTGCAACTCCACACCTCAGATGAGCCCCGATTCATGCACTTTCACATATATACTATATACTATAACCCGCTGCTCATCTGCCCCACCACTGTACCATCCTGCTCTTCTGTCCCACCACTGTAACCCCCTGCTCATCTGCCCCACCAATGTTCCCCCTTTCTCATCTGCCTCACCACTGTACCTCCATGCACATCTGCTCCACCACCGTATCCCCCTGCTCTTCTGTCTCACCACTGTAACCCACTTTCTCATCTGCCCCACCACTGTTCCCCCTGCTCATCTGTCCCACCAATGTACCTCCTTTCTCCTCTGCCCCGCCACTGTACCCCCCTGTACATCTGCTCCACCTCTGTAATTCCTGCTTTTCTGCCCATTCACTGTAACCCCCTGCTCATCTGTCCCACCAATGCACCTCCTATCACATCTGCCCCACCGCTGTACCCCCCTGCTCTTCTGTCCCACCAATGAACCCCCTTCTCATCTGCCCCAACACTGCTCATCTGCTCATCTTTCCCACCACTGTAACCCCCTTCTCATCTGGCCCAATATTGACCCCCCCTTCTTATCTGTTCCACCCAGGGGCATTGTTAGGTGGCAAAAAGACCAGGGGCTTCAGCCAAAGAACCGGGGGGGGTGAGGTGTTGTAGTATGTGGCGTGGCTTTATTTTTTTTTTGGGCTGGGCGGTGGGGTTGTGTGACTTACCAGTGCCCATCAATGCTGACCACTAAACACACCTGCCTGACACTGACCATTACACTGACCTACATACACTGACCTACCTGACCTATATACACTGACCTACATACACCGACCTGCCTGACCTACATACACTGACCTACATACACTGACCTGCCTGACCTACATACACTGACCTACATACACTGACTGACCTTCATACACTCACTGACCTACATACACTGACCTACATACACTGACCTGCCTGACCTACATACACTGACCACTGACCTGCCTGACCTACATACACTGACCACTGACCTGCCTGACCTGCATACACTGACCAGTGACCTGTCACCTGCCTGACCTACACACACTGACCTACATACACTGACCAGTGACCTGCCTGACCTACACACACTGACCTACATACACTGACAATGACATACATACACACACTGTCTGACATACCTCAGCTCAGCCGTGGTGTGCGGTCAAAGCAGGCAGTCAGTCAGTCACTCGTCAGAGAGGAGCCGAGCCGAGGAGGAGAGCCGTGATGTGGCGTTCCAGCCTTTTGGAGCCTGCAGGCTAAGATGGATGTCACGTCACTCACACATCCCGCGGTCCTGGCATTGGTGCTGCAGGCTCCAGAAGGTGGGACCTGCTATGGCACTCGGCCGCTTTCGGCCGCTATGGCACTCGGCCACTTTCGGCCACACTCGGCCACTTTCGGCCGCTATGGCATTCGGCCACTTTCGGCTGTAGCCGCACTCGGCCACTTTCGGCTGCACCCAGCCACTTTCACCGCACTCGCGATCAGATCGGTCCCGCCGCTCAGTGCTAACAATGGAATGCAGCATTCAATAGACTCTGGGCTTTTCGGGGTCACAGTCGTGGCTTCGGCCCCCCCCCTAGCCACCCCCTCCAGATGCCCCTTGTCCCATCACTGAACCCCCTTCTCATCTGCCCAACACTGAACCCCCCCACTCCGGGCTCATCTGTCCCATCACTGTAACCCCCTGCTCATCTGCCCCATCACTGTACCCCCTGCTCTTCTGCCCCACCTCTGCTCCCCCTGCTCATCTGTCCCACCAATACACCTCCTTTTACATCTGCCCCACTGCTCTACCCCCCCTTGCTTTTCTGTCCCACCACTGAACCCCCTTCTCATCTGCCCCAACACTGAACCTACCTGCTCATCTGTCCCACCACTCTAGCCCCCTTCTCATTTGGCCCAACACTGAACCCCTTGCTCATCTGCCCCATCACTGTACCCCCCTGCTCTTCTGTCCCACTGCTGAAGCCCCTTATCATCTCTTCCATCACTGTACCTCCCTGCACGTCTGCCCCACCGCTGTACCTCCTGCTCTTCTGTCCCACCTCTGAACACGTTCTGCTCATTTCCCCCACCGATGTATTCTCCTGCTCATCTGCTCCACCACTGTTCCCTCTTGTCATCTATGATATGCGTGATATGCAGGGTAGTGAAAGGAAGCAGAGATGAGACACAGCTACCTGTCCTGGCACACTCATCCTGCTGATCCACCTCTTGCATTCCAGCCCACGTACTTGTATGTGATAGATGTGATGTATGTGATATCACATACAAGCATATGGAATGGATGCGCAATGATGAGCTCAGGTCTGGGGCATTTTCTGAAAGCAGTGGGCCTATGTGCAGGATCATAAGTTTGGCCCCTGCATCTGAGAAAAAGTGCAGCGCTCTGCACCGCAGCAAAAGTTGGGTGTGATTTTCGAAGTGCTGAATACTGGCTGTGGCTTAAAGGGACACAGTGCAGGGGTTCAGTAGTAAGGTTCAGGAATAATTTCAACAAAGTTCCCAGAGGCTCAACAGTAATTCCACAAACTGTCACCTGATTGTGGTTTTCTAAATCACAGTGAAATCCCTTCTTTCTGAGATTGGTAGTAGCAACCAAGTGAGTCATCTTCCTCCAGATGGTGGGCGGGGCTAGCAGGACTGTGATTGGCTTTAGCAGTGGCCAATGACAGTCCTCCTCCTCCTGGAAACAGGGACCACCCCCCCTAGCAGAACTGCACCCAATCTCTTCCCCATCACAAGAGCTGACGATCGCAGCTACAGCAAAGTTAGAGAACCAAACAATGTTTCCCATCTTTTAGAATGTGTGGGCACAGTGCCTCCCCCTCAGTGCAGTGGAATTCTAAAATTGGAATACATTAGTGTCTCACTGACACTTCCCTGCACTGCTCTGCTGATGGGGAGGGAGTCGAGTGCTGGCAAAAGAGGCTTCACGTGCCACTTGCGGCACCAGTGCCGGGGGTTGCCTACCCCTGTATTATTATGATTTCTGTGAGAGTTCATAAATACTGTATCAGTCTTACACTCTTACTAAACATATGTGCAGGCTATCAGTAGGACATTGTGCATTCTGTCTGAACATAGTGTCACCAGCACTACTTTAGAATATGCATACTGATATCTTTTCATATAATAGCTAGTTGGATGCTTGTGCTTTTACTCTTTTATCCAAATTAGAAGAAAAAAAAAAGAAACAGTCTAAATACAGTTCTCTGGTGATGTCTTTCCTAATAACATTGGCAGTGTTCCTAAGTCTGTCCACAAAGTAATCTTTTAAGAGTAGAAACCATTAGCTTAGCAATAAAATTAATTGTGGGGTAGTTGCTCTATGTTCCTTAGTTATCTGAATATTATGTGAAAATGTAAAATTGTTCAAGTGAAACCCCAGCCAATATGCTAAGTACATGGTCGAAGTACATACATGGAAAAAGATAGATAGATAGATAGATAGATAGATAGATAGATAGATAGATAGATAGATAGATAGATAGATAGATAGATAGATAGATAGATAGATAGAGGTACCATTGTCTGAAAACATTATAGATCAGCAGCATTGTGCCTTGCAATAAATCCTGTTTGGCTAACGCTCCATAACATTTCACTCTAAATCCAGTTTGTGCTGTCCATGAGGCAGTACCACTAGATCACCTTTATTCCACAGGCCTCTATAGTGACGTCTTGGTCACTAAAGAGACACCTCATTCACATGGAATTTAAGTGCGAGTTGCAACAAGAATCCAGTATATTCTTGCAGCTTGATTTTCGGATATTTGGCACATGGAGGATTTACCTGCAGACAGATGATTGCCCCTGGATGCAAGCTGTTTGGCCAGTGTCAGCCTGTCATTGCTTTGTGCGGGCTAATGCCCTGTACACACGGTCGGACATTGATTGGACATTCCGACACCAAAATCCATGGATTTTTTCCGACGGATGTTGGCTCAAACTTGTCTTGCATACACACATTCACACAAGTTGTCGGAAAATCCGATCGTTCTGAACGTGGTGACGTAAAACACGTACGTCGGGACTATAAATGGGGCAGTAGCCAATAGCTTTCGTTTCTTAATTTATTTTGAGCATGCGTGGCACTTTGTGCGTTGGATTTGTGTACACACGATCGGAACTTTATAGCAAGCTCTCAAACTTTGTGTGTCGGAAATTCCTATGGAAAATGTGTGATGGAGCCCACACGCGGTCGGAATTTCCCACAACAAGGTCCTATCACACATTTTCCATCGGAAAATCCTATCGTGTGTACAGGGCATTAGTGTTGGCAACTATCCGCATATGCCGGGTTCTTGCCACAACTAGCATATAAATTCCGTTTGACTGAGGACTAAGTATATTAAACGTGACAAAAATGCTATTTTTTTAATTTGATTTTTATTCTCCTTAAAGTGGACCTGAACCCAAAAAGTAAAGATTTACTGTGCTATTGGGAAAATCTGGATTTACCCTGAAGGATTTACCTTCTGCCTGGAATTCCTCTTGAAAAATAGTAGTGTACCTCCTGGCATGTGAGGATTCCTAGGCAACCCTTTACCTACAGCATCATAGCTGTAAATGTGTAGTGAAAACTGGAGTAAAATTTGGTGATGTCACTACTGTTTTGCTCATTGTTCTCCTAGCTGGAGGCAAGGCCTGTACTGGCCATCAGGACACTTATCACTTATCACATATCTGGAGAGAGGAAGAGAAGCTGTCTTCATTCTGGAGAGCTGTGAGTACACGTGGGAGGGGGAGGAGAGGGGTGACACCTGATGTAGGGGATGCTGATGGGGACCACTCTGATGTAAGGGGGTGCTGATGGAGACACTTTGATGTAAGGAGGATGCTGATGGGGACCACTCTGATGTTAGGGGGTGCTGATGGGGACCACTCTGATGTTAGGGGGTGCTGATGGGGACCACTCTGATGTAAGGGGGTGCTGATGAGGACCACTCTGAAGTGAAGGGGGATACTGATCGGGACCACTCTGATGTAAGGGGATGCTGATGGGGACCACTCTGATGTTAGGGGGTGCTGATGGGGACCACTCTGATGTAAGGGGGTGCTGATGGGGACCACTCTAATGTGAAGGGGGTGCTGATGTGGACCACTCTGATGTAAGGGGGATGCTGATGGGGACCACTCTGATGTAAGGGGGTGCTGATGGGGACCACTCTGATGTGAAGGGGGGTGCTGATGGGGACCACTCTGATGTGAAGGGGGGTGCTGATGGGGACCACTCTGTTGTGAAGGGGGGTGCTGATGGGGACACTGATGTAAGGGGGACGCTGTTGGGGACCACTCTGATGTAAAGTGGGTGCTGATGGGGACACTCAAAATCAAAGTGGGCCGGATTGGATGAAGTCCAGGGCCAAATTTTTGTCCCAGTCCAGCTGGAGGCTATGACGTGATGAAGCAAAGTTATGCCTCCACCTAGATCAGTGTTTCTCAACTACAGTCCTCAAGGTGCCACAATGGGTCATGTTTTCAGGATTTCCATTACTTTGCACAGATGATTTGATTAGTTTCATGCCTTAGTAATTACCACAGCCATTTCATCTGAGGGAAATCCTGAAAACATGACCTGTTGCGGTGCCTTGAGGACTGGAGTTGAGAAACACTGACCTAGATGACTGCCTTCACACAAAGACACAGTGCAAAACAAGGCATGATAAATGGGTCATGTTTTCAGGATTTCCATTACTTTGCACAGGTGATTTGATTAGTTTCATGCCTTAGTAATTACCACAGCCATTTCATCTGAGGGAAATCCTGAAAACATGACCTGTTGCGGTGCCTTGAGGACTGGAGTTGAGAAACACTGACCTAGATGACTGTCTTCACACAAAGACAGTGCAAAACAAGGCATGATAAATCAGTACTGTACTAGGGAAAAATCAGTTGGCCACAGCTTCCAAGGTTCAGTTCCTCTTTAAAAAAAGCCTACATAACAACATTTTAGAAAAAAATGCAACTAAGAGGTCTGCGTTTACATACCATACTCTACTGTGGCCTTCCCACAAAGCCAGGGCTTCCTGGTAAACTTACTTTTTGTTTTGTTGCTGGAATCACTAACACAAGAACATGCAAACAAATCCAGCTAGTATATATAAAAATGAAACATTTTTGGATAGTAAACATGAGGGGCCTCATACATGCAATGTGGTGGAATTATAAAAAAAACTTTGGACGTAAGACCACAGCTACCACTCAGGTTTTGTACTCTAGCTTTATTCCCTAAACTACACTGAGAGAATGAAAGAGAATTTAATGAGTTAGTGCTTTTATTACATTCTCGCTATATCAATTAAAATAAATTAAAGATCTGCGCTAGAATTTATTTACCTGACAGAATAAAGCAGCTACTAAGCAATTGTGATACCAATGGCTAATATAGGCATTGTGTTAAAGCAGAGCTAAATCTGATTAATAGCAAATAATACATAACTATACAAAAATGACAATTGAGTGCAATTCATAATCAATGTGCAATAATTGATAAATAAACAAATAGTCAGTGGCAAATAATAGAGGATCATACACTACATGAATGTGAAACATAGAGTGAAAATAAAATGTCCAAATTATAAACCGTGACAACTGATGATAGATGTGATCACCAATATATTGCTAGAGGTAACCCCACTCTAACACTTCCTGTTCCAAAAGATGTGTTGACACCACATGAAAAAGCCTCTGATCAGATTGTGTGGACCATCAGGTTATAAATGGTCATAAGCGGTTAAACTCTCTCCATGGATCACAATCCACTAGATACACAATGTATCCGCCATCCCGATTTCTCCACCAGCATTACATGTACACCAAAAAATTAAAATGATGCAGGCCCATAGTGAAATATTACCAAAAGTATTGGGACGCTTGCCTTTACATGCACATGAACTTTAATGGCATCCCAGTCTTAGTCCGTAGGGTTGATCATTAGTATTTAGCGCAGCTTTTTTTTTTATATTGTATTTAGTGTGTGTGTCTCACATTATAGTTGCAGCTTTTTTTCATTCATTTCATTTTTTTCATTCATTTCATTTTTTTCATTATTTATGATTTATTTGGATAGCGCAGTAAAATTACCCTTTTTCAGTTTGTGTATTTAGATACGAGTTTACAGCAGCAATCCTTACATGTTCACTATGTAAATCTACATCCCATCCCTGGAGGTGTTAGATATAATTATTTTTTTTTTCTTTTATATTCTAATTCAATTTGTTTTTCTCACTTCACTAATTAAAGATATATTTGAGTACAGAGCATCCAAGACGGTCAACACTGATGGGGTGTTTGAGATGTTCAATGAAAATGACAGCGATTTGAGTGGGCTTTTTGTCCGACTCAAAAATTTGACCATCTCAGAGATCCACACACAGTGGGATATCGCGTTTCTGGAAACCTATATTAAACTCAAAATGGTTCCCAGAAGCTTGAGATGGGAGGTGTGTCCCCAAAAGGGCGAATTCGAGCTAGAAGAATGGTTCCAGTATTTTAACGATGCCGGAGTGAGTTTCCTCCAATTTTTGGTATCCAGGAAAAATGACAAGCTTGCCAGATTAGATGTGGAGATTAAGACCCTCAAAAACAATATGCTCCCCCATAAAGAATGCGAGGAATATAAAGAGAGGACCATCAATCTAATCAAAATCCTGGATAAGGAAGAAAGAGAACAAAAAATTAAAAAGAGAAAAAAATACAATAGGGATTTTGGAGACTACCAGGCCAGTAGTGTTTTTGAGTGGCAGAAAAAATTAGGTGCAGAACAATTAGCCCATATAGATCCTAGAATGGAGGCTATCACTCAGGGGAAGGATACCCTAGGAGCAATTTCCTCGGAAATACAACTTTTTTCCTGTGCTAACCAATCCCAAAAAACGCCAAAAAAATCCCAAAATAACAATAAATTTGGGAAGAAGGGTAGACGTGTTTCATATCAGTCATCACAGAGGGTATTAGGATCAGGGAGAAAAGGACAACATAAGAGAACCTCGGGGTGGAATCAACCACCACCACAGAGACAGGGTATCAATTATGATAGGGGCTACGGATATTCATCCAATCAAGGACCACAGTACAATTATGGAAGGGATTATCCCCATACCATGAGAGGCCCGGATAGAACACCATATAATAATCAAGGTTCCAATACGCAATACAATCAGAGACCCTATCGTGTGAATCACTCGTACTCTGAGAGGGAAGATGATCAGAATTATGATTATGGTGTTGACACACATAACCGTTTTTTTCCCCTGAGGGACAGAGAGGGCCCTATGGGTTATGGCCCCCCAGACTTTGAGCATAATAGTAGGGGTTATGAAAATGTTAGACCAGGTCCATCCAGAGAATACCCCAATAGGTCTATGGAGAGGAGCCAGGAACAACAAAATTGGGGTTTTCCCAAACCCAATCAAGGGGTAAAAAGGCCAGTAGAAAACAAACAGGAACCGGGGGGGGGGGGGGGGGAGAGAGCACAGTCAAAAAAAAATAAAGAAGTAAAGGGAGATGGTATTTTCAATCTAAGTTCTCAAATCCTTACTAAATCTGAAACGGCCCTGTTAAGTAAAGGTCTGAAATCTGCACCCCTAAAAAGTTAAACAAATTCCAAACGTATATGGACATCCATAGGTTTGTTCGCAGAATCAATATCAAACGACATTTTGCAACCATTCCAACCACACATGGTGTAGGTGTCCATCAAGGATACCAACATTCGGGATTAGCAAAGGCTTCAACATTTAACCCCCCTGGAGTTTTAGCCCCCTCCTTAGGGTCTTTAGGGATGTCCTCCTAAGAGATCTGGAGTCAATTAAAAATATCAACCCTAATATGGATACAAATCTAGAAGAAGGTCTAGACTCACTTTGTAATAACAAAAATATAGTTATCCGCCCCGTGGATAAAGGAGGGGGTATTGTTGTTCTTGACCAAGATGAATATCTTCTGGAAATATAGTGGGTGATAAAGACACCTACGTTCTCTAACCAGGTCACCCAGTCACTAAATATAAGAAAACGTTATTACCTTTAGTTGAGAAAGGTTTTCAGATGGGCATTCTCAATGACAAAGAAAAAATCTTTCTGATCCCCAAAGCATCACGGGTTCCAGTGCTTTACTGTTTACCCAAGATCCACAAGAGTCTTACTTGCCCCTTGGGTCGTCCGATTGTGAGTGGTATAGACTCCATCACGTCCCGGGTGGGCAAGTACATAGAGCACTTCCTCCAGCCGTTGGTACAACAATTACCATCATTTCTGAAGGATACAAGACATGTGATCAATTTATTGTCTAAAACCAAACCTGATGATCACACCCTATTGGTGACCGCAGATGTCACATCCTTATATACTATCATACCCCACAATTTGGGGATAGCCACAGTCAAGTATTATTTAAATATACTTTCCACTATACCGAAAGAACAGCAGGCATTCATCATTGATCTGCTAGAATATGCGGCAGGCCATAATTATTTTTGGTTCGATCATCAATATTATCGACTGATTGGGTGGGGTGGCTATGGGGGCAAAGTATGCCCCCAGCCTAGCTAATTTATTTATGGCCAAATGGGAGGAGGAGGTCATCTATAAGGAACGTAGCCCCCATTTGAGATTCTGGGCTAGGTATATAGATGATGTCCTCCTCCTATGGGATGGGACTATCTCTCAGTTGGATGATTTCTTCTCCTCTATCAACATCAACGATAGGGGCACTAGTTTTGTCCATGAGGTGAGCCAAGAGAAGATCAATTTTCTTGATCTCACTATTTCAAAGAGTGAGGGTACATTTAAAACAGTCTCGTTCTTCAAGAAGACCGACCGTAATGCCTTTATACCTCTGGGGAGTTGTCATCATGACTCCTGGCTCAAGTCCATTCCGAAAAGTCAGTTCATGAGAATGAGATGGAATTGCACTGACATAAGCGATTATAAAGCCCAAGCTGGTATTTTTTTAAAAGGCAGATTGGAGGAGAAGGGTTATGACTCAGAATCTTTGGTTAGAACAATGGAACAGGTAGCAGCAATAGATAGAAACACATTGTTGAATGATGGTCCTAGGAAAGCTAAAGAGGGACCTGTCATACCATTTATTACAACCTTCTGTACACAACATCATTTAATTAATCGCTGGGCAATGATAGGGTTATTAAAACGTTTTTACCTGCCAACCCACAAATAATTTTTAGGGGGATCCCATCTCTTCGTAATAGGATTGCCCCCAATGTTGTGGATCCAGCCACCAAAAAAGTATCCTTCTTCCAGAATCTGTCTGGATACCAACAGTGTCGCAGATGTCAGATTTGTACATTGAACAAAAGTAAACAGAGGACAACTGATTCCTTTGTTTCAAGTAGTACATCTAGACAATATCCAATAGAGCCATTCATCACATACAGCTCGACGGGCATTGTGTATTTATTACAATGCCCATGTGGGCTTCAATATATAGGCAGGACTAAACGGTCCATGCAAGTCCGTTTGGGGGAACACATTACTAATATTAAGAACGGTTTTAGATTCCATTCTGTCTCCAAGCATTATGCTATCCACCACAACTGCAATCCTGCCAACACACTATTTTTGGGGATAGACAAGTTTAGTGCTCATTGGAAGGGGAGTTCCCTAGTTAGGGAATTATCTAGACTTGAGATGGCATGGATCCATAAAGTACGTTGTTATACCCCATATGGCCTCAATGTCGACACAGACGTAAATGCATTTATTGATAATGGCTAGTAAATTTGTGGTATTGACTTGCTCTGAGTTCCTGGTTGACCCCACTGGTACCAAAGCATATATGCAAGATGTAGAGAGAGCCATTGTTCTCTTCCCTATGATGGTCTCTTGACACCATTGGGGATATGATGCTTGTGTGATTTCTTCTTTCTTTTTTCCTTCCCCTTTCAGTGATTCACAGATACGAAGGGAGTATAGTACCATATTGTGATGTCATAATACATACACTATAACACATACACTATAACACATAATTTTTAAAAAATTTCTTAGGTTTGTAAATTTTCTTAATGTAATATTTTTTACATTAGTCGTTGAGATTCAATCAATGCATTGGCAAGCGACTGGAGTGCTTTTGAGGAGTCGGGAGACTGGCTTCTCACTAGGACTCCATGTGTATTAACTGCCCCCGGATTATGAATAAGAGATTTCTTATAAGAAATGGGTTAACCGGCTGCCTATGGGCATCTATCTGCAGCTGGCACCCATACACATACTGTGTTGGTTGGGGTGAATATTTTTATAATTCACAAGTGACACCGGGTACGGAAGTATAGTTAAGCTTTGGTGGTATTTTTAGAGTTAATATATATCACTTGATAGATCACCTTTTCCTCCTGTTCAAATAAAATGAGATGAGGGTGATTATGAATGAATTATTTTGTTCTTGGCACTTTGTTTTTCGATATCAGCTGTCAGAGGTGACATTAGTAAGTCCCAAAGCATAACAATTTTATCATTATACCATCGATGGGCGTTTGCCCTTTTCCAAGATGGTGGATTCTATGTGGGGACACCAGGAGCTCAGAGCTGGGCGTTCCCCTTCTTGTGCTATGTATATATGGCGGTGAGTCAGCACGCCGCCCGTGCCCCTGGAAGACGTCATCTTTGACGAAATGGCGTAGAGAGGAGCGACGTGCTGACGTCACCACATATCGCGCTGATCCCGGAAGCAACGGGCAGCTATTGAGAGCCAGCCGGCTCGTGTTTTTTTAACGCTTTTTGTATACGGCATAACTGTAAGTGCAATATTTTAGCTTTTAATAAACGCATTTTTTAAATGAATTACGCTATGAAAACCTTTATATTCTTTCATGGGGAATGAGCGTATATCTGCTGCACAGAGGATACCCCACATAGAGAGTCCAGTGACATCTAGCCATTCAAGTTTTAAAGACCCATGGCTGGGGATAAGAGCCACAGGCACTCACAATCTCCTTAAACAAGAGATCTAAAAGGCTGGTAAGCGGCATTAATATAATTGGTGGAGGAACTTTCCTGTCGCACTTTATCACATCTCCCATGGTGTTGTGGACGTATGTCACTAATGTTTGGAGGGCTAAGATATCACCACTTGGAAAATCACTATGAACTGTACATTCAGTAGGACTTCTATCCAGTAGCCCATTGGATGGGACTCTATAATATATATACATTTTTGTATTTATTAAATTCATTTTTATGTTTATTCTGCACATTTCACTTGTGATTGCATTCAATTATTTATCTTTTAGTGCGACACAAGGAGTTGTTCATATATATTTTGTTTGATGAATATTCTTTAGGTCACACTTTTGATCATTAGTATTTAGCGCAGCTTTTTTTCTTATACTGTACATAGGAACCCAAATGCATGCGGTGTGTACATGTTACATATCACCATGAACATCAGAGCGAAAGCAGCTATTTAAGGCCCATCATTTGTGGCTAACTCTAAACCTGTAAAGGCTTTTAAAGCGACACCTACAGACCTACAGACAATTTTGGGTAAATTTTAACCTATTTTATAGGACTGCATAATGTTGACATGTTGGATATCTATTTACTGGTCCCAATTGTGTTTGTGTGCAGTAAAATTAATGTTAGTGTATTTTTACTGAAAATTTACAATAAACATGTGCTGTCACCATTTTATTCTCCAGGGTCTTTGCTTTCAGAAAATATGTACTGTTTGGGGAGTTTTAACCAATCTTTAGGCTTAAAGGAGAAGTCCAGGCTGAGCTCGTTTGGCTGCACTTCTCCTATGGATCACAGGAGTGCATCTCTGCTGATGTCACAGAAATCAGTCCAGGCACCACGTCATCCGGACCACGGAGTCTGGAACCACCAGGTGCCACGAGCCGCTGAGAGACTGAGCCAGCCCCCGCCACAGTTCAGCGCTCCAATTAGGATTGCCACTTTTTCTTCAAGCCAAACCCGAACACTTTAGTGGCTTCAGTAAATTTTTTTTGCTTTAGTATACACTATAGGATTGTAACAGACCTAGGACACCTTTGGGCACTCCACCGAGAATAGTAATGTGACGTACATAGTGCCCCCTCATCCTCCTGTCAAGCCCTGTTCCGAGCCAAATTCCTGTCTGAATAAAGTGTCCGGGTTTCAGGTGGACTGAAACCCGAACAACATTATTCAAAACCCGGACTATTCGGGTGAATCCCGGACAGGTGGCAACCCTAGCTCCAATGAGCGAGGAGGGAGAAGAGCAGAGAGTATACAGATCTCTGCTCCGGGAACTGTCAGAACCGAGCGATCAGCAATGTTCGATCACCCGGTTCTCAGTGCAGAGGCGCTGGAGTCAGATGCAGCATCCAACAAGGTAAGTATGATTCTAAAAAAAAAAAATTAAACCCATACTTCTCTTTTAAAATGTGTATTTTAACATGTGCCCAAAAAAGTAAAAAATAGCTGTGGTAGCAAAGTGGTTAATCTGCCCCATTAAACTGTATAGTTTTTTGTTAACATTCAACTATAAAATTTGCCTTTGTATTTTGCTTCATTATAAATATAACATACCGTACACGTTGCTCATCCTTTTCCTTAAGTTGTGTGTCTCGCTCAAGAACCTGTGTGATCGTTTTTTGCTCCTCCCCCGTCAAGAAACTGAGATCCAGATAGTCCCCATTTTCTCCCACTTCCATCCTTTGAGCACATTGGTCCCCGGCCCTTTAAGGCGCACGGGTCAGCTACAGCAGCCAAGGACAATAGGTATGAGATATTCAATTACCTGTCAGACAGAGCAGCACACAATACAATAATGAATACATCTACTCAAATTAAAAAAAAAAAAAAGGAATTGAAACATGATCTGATTATTGATCATTGCCAATTAAATGTCCATTAGTTATCTGATCTTAAAACATCAATAAACTGCTCATTAATAATCATAATTTGCTATATATTTACTAACTAGTTTACTCTAAAGGCACAAAAAAGGTACTATGCTGTATATGGGCTGTATGCACAGCTGAACTAATCATACGGTATGCTAAGCACTTACATATTACACATACAAAGAATTTTGGTACATTTGGACAATATTCATAATATATATACTTCAAAACAAAAAGTTGTATTTACCACAAAAGCCATCGGTACATCACGTCATATATGTAAAACAACATTAAACATACAAAGAAGCATAACACACAAACAATTAACAAATGAATATACAGCCTTTGCTGGGGAGGTATAGCGGTGGCTCGTGGTTGTTTATGTACAGGATGTATTTATAAGACAAAGACCACAAGCACTGAATAAGGAAGTGATGAATGGCAGATAATTAGCAAAATGAAAAATAGCTCATTTGCAATATCTGGACTTGATAACGTGCCCAAAAATTTTAAACAAGTTAATCACTTCAGCCCAGGAAGATTTGGCTGCCCAATGACAAAGGCCATTTTTTGCGATACATAGCTCGCTTCAACTGACAAATGCGCGGTCATACGATGCTGTACCCAAACAAAATATACATCCTTTTTTCACACAAATAGAGCTTTCTTTTGGTGGTATTCGATCATCTCTGCATTTTTTCTTTGTGCGCTATTAAAAGAAGAGCGACAATTTTGAAAAAAGCACAATATCTTTTACTTTTTTGCTATAATAAATATTCCACATTTTTTTTTCAAAACAACAAATTTTTTCCTCATTTTAGGCCGATATGTAGTCTTCTATATATTTTTGGTAAAAAAAAATCACAATAAGCGCATATTGATTGGTTTGCGCAAAAGTTATTGCATCTCCAAATAGGGGATAGATTTATGGCTTTTATTATTATTAATATTTTTTTTTACTAGTAATGGCGGTGATCTGCGATTTTTATCGGGACTGCAATATTGCGGTAGACAAATTGGACACTTTTGACACATTTTTGGGACCATTGACAATTATACAGCGATCAGTGCTATAAAAATGCACTGCTTACTGTATAAATGTCACTGGCAGGGAAGGGGTTAACACTAGGGGGCGATCAAGGGGTTAACTGTGTTGCCTCACTGTGTTCTAACTGTAGGGGGGATGGGACTGACTAGGGAGAGAGATCGGTGTTCATACATTGCATGAACACACGATCTGTCTGCTCTCCCCTGAGAGAACCGGGATCTGTGTGTTTACACATATAGATCCCGGTTCTCGCTCTGTCACGAGCGATCGCGTATACCCGGCGGTCATCGCGCCTGCCAGGCACTTGCATCGGCTCCGGGCACACGCTCCGCGCGCGCGCGCCCCCCTAGTGGCCAAAAGGCAAAGCAACGTAAGGTAATGTAGATTCGCCCAGCCGTGCCATTCTGGTCGGCAACCAGTTAAAGCATTTAAAAAAAAAATGTACCCTAATTTAAAAAATGTCCAACAGAAGCATGAAAAAAAAAAAAATTAAAACACACAAAAAAAAAACGATTTTTCAGACAAAAGTTCAAAGCTACAGCACAAAAACCAAGGTATGATTTCAAAAGGATCTGGGGAAAGGGTGGGAGCTGCTGCATATGAATGAATGATTTGTAATGCGCTGCAAATGCGAACTGAATCGCCTCAAGGCGCTGATGCGTTGTGTTGTCAAGCTTCACTAGAAGAGGTAGGTCTTGAGTTTTTTCCTGAAAGCCAGATGGTTTTCTTCCATGCGGATGTGAGTCCCTGGACTGCAAATCTTCGTTCTCCCCTTGCTTTGTAGCAGTATTTGGGAACAAGGAGGAGGTTTTGGCTAGATGATCGCAGATTGCGATTCGGTGTGTAATGTTTTATTTTCTCTCGGAGGTATTGAGGGGCGTTTCCATGTATACATTTGTGGGTGAGGCAGAGCATCTTGAAAGTGATCCAATTCTTTACTGTTAGCCAGTGTAGGCTCCTCAGGGATGGGGAGATGGACTCCCAGGGTTTTTTTCCTGTTATTAGTCTTGCCACCGCGTTTTGAATGGCCTGTAGGCGCGTAAGCTAATATTGGGGTAATCCTAGGTAGAGTGAGTTTGCGTAATCGAGACGGGAATTAATGATTGTACCAACTACTGCTGCTTTGTCATCTTCTGGGATGAAGGGGATGAGTCTGCGTAACTTGCGGAGGAGATGGTGCGATCCACTAACTACTGATCCTATTTGCGCATCCATTGTCATTTCTGGGTCCAAGATAATTCCAAGACTTTTTGCCTTGGTGCTCGGTGAAATGGTTTGTCCGAAGATGGCGGGGGGTGTCCATGGAGTCTTGGTTTTGGGATTTTGGTTAGCGTGCAGGTAGAGAAGTTCTGTTTTTGACCCGTTGAGTTTGAGGGAACTAATGGTCATCCAGTTATCTATTGAAGTGAGGCATTTCTCTAGTTGCTGATGGTGGTCTTTTTGTCCGGTGATCCGAAAGTAGATTTGGGTATCGTCTGCGTATGAGTGGAAGCAGAGATCTGATATACAGTATAAGGCAACCCATAGACAAGTCATTGTTTTTTGTTCAGGCAGCGGGCTGAGAAAAAAAAAGAACCAAATCAATTCCCCCATCCACCCACTTGAGGTGGACAGGGGAATCCTTCCTAATGTATTCTGACAGTGGGGAAATTATTGCTATAGCCTATAGACCGAAAATCTGTCGGATCCGTAGGTCAACTTCTGTACAACCTCCTTGACCATACATGGATCAAATTTGTCTGGGTCAGCAGGTACTTTCAATCTACAGTATGAATGGCTGGCTTAAGTTACACTTACTTACAATAGTCTACCAAACCCTTCTGTCGTGGCTTTATATTATGCTGACCATATGCTATACAATCTGAATTGTACAGTCTCTTTTAGATTTACGGACAACCATTTAGTGCAAGGGCCTTTTTTGATCGGATACACATTGAATGGATTGTTTAGGTTTTTCCCTCATATTATAAAGTTTTGGTCAATTTAAAGGAGCTTTGACAGAGCTTGTACAATCACATTGTAGTGTTTATTCTGGCAGAGGCAGGCAAAGCACCAACAAATTGCAGGGAGTGTTGGACTTAGCTGCCAAGCCCTATTCCCACACATTGCTTTAGACCCATCACTATGCAGCCCCACGCATCAATAAGAAAGCTCAACTTGGCTCTTCTATTTGAATCTATGGCGCATGTAGTCACGCTTGTGCAACTGACATAAAGCTTTGGCTTCAGTACCCTCAGAGTCACTGCCTGAAATAAGTAAAAGATAATTGTTTCTGGATTTTTTTTTAGATTTTTGTTTGATGCATGCTTGTAATGCAGCGTACACACGGTCAGACTTTTCGACCGAACTGGTCCGACGGATGCCGATGGACCAAATCCGGCGGACAATCCGATCGTGTGTGGGCTCCATCGGACCTTCAGCTGACTTTTCCAGTCGCAAATCTGACGGACTTTAGATTTGGAACATGCTTCAAATCTTTACGGCGTAACTCTGCCGGACCCAGAAATCCGCTCGTCGGTATGCTAGTCCGACGGACAAAAACCGACACTAGGGCAGCTATTGGCTACTGGCTATCAACTTCCTTATTTTAGTCCGGTGTATGTCATCACGTATGAATCCGTCGGACTTTTGTGTGATCGATTGTAGGCAAGTCCGTTCATTAGAAAGCCCGTCGGAAGTCCGCTAAAAGTCAGTCGAAAGTCTGTCGGACAGGCTGTATGTGGGACTTTTGTTGCTGAAAAGTCCAACCGTGTGTACGCGGCATTAGTGGTTTTAGTCTCAAAACTAGATTTAGCCTGGGAATCATTCTTCTAGGGCTTGTTAACACCAGATAGCCATCCTGATTGCATGGCCACTGATGTGAGATGGCTGGAACAGCAACATAGTACCGATCACCTTGTTTTTCTTTTGTTTGAACTGTATTGAAATACCAAAGTAGCATTTCGTAAAGTTCTATTCATATAGTGTAACGGTAATGTGGTAGTTTGCATCGCAACCCCTTGCGCTGAAAATGCGCTACATGCAGTAGCCTTTTCAGCAGACATCACTGCAGTGTTGTGAACTGACACCATAGAAAGCAAAGCTTTTTACTTTTTCCTGCACTGGAGCTGCACAAGGCAAGGCTACCAAGTGCAGTTGCAGCTCACCTGGTATGAACAAGCCCTTATGTCCTGTACACATGACCGGTTTTTCTGTCAGAATAAACTCTGAAGGTTTTTACGTCGGAGTCCCGACGGAATTCCACTCAAGCTATCTTGTATACACACGGTCACGCCAAATTCCAACCATCCAGAACGCGGTGACGTACAACATGTACGACGGGACTAGAAAACGGAAGTTCAGTAGCCAGTAGCCAATAGCTTCCGTCTCGTACTTGCTTCGGAGCATGCGTCCTTTTTTGTACGTCGGAACAGCATACAGACGATTGTTTTCCCAATAGGAATTGGTTCAGTCGGAAAAATTTAGAACATGTTCTCTTTCTAGATCCATCAGAATTTTCGACATAAAAAGATCAGTATATACGATGAAAAGCTCCCCTCGGACTTTCTCTGTCGGACATTCCGCTCGTGTGTACACGGCATAAAAGTAACTAAACCCATCAATTTAAGAGTTTCAAAAACAGGTACATTCCCAGCATGCCAGGAATGTAACTGTCACATTTGATTGTGCTCTCAACCAAACTGTCAAACCATCAAATGGCTGATGTCATAACTGATCACATGTGCAGCATCATGGCAGTTGCAAATTAAACAGAGTTTAAAGCCTAGTAGTACACACTGGCCGAATGTCGGACGGCATCGGCTGGTTCAATAGAAACCGGCTGACATTCGGCTTGTGTGTACTGCAGCCGGTCATGACCAAAAAAGGGGCGTGGCCGAAAAAGGCTTCTGTTCAGCTATTGGCTGACCGGAGTGTTCTGATGGGGGGACCATCCCCCTGTCAGAACACAATAGAACAGCAGGGGAGATCGCTGTGCTAACACTGGATTGTTAGTACAGCGGCTTCAATCTGAGCTGTCCGTTTGTTTTTTTTGTTCAGTCCAAAACTATTAGTGTGTACCAGGCTTAAGATGGCAGTTTCCTTGGCTGAAAAAAATAGGAGGATTTAGTTACCCTTTAAAGAGGGAGTCCCACGAAAAAAAAAAATTTAAAAGTCAGCAGCTACAAATACTGCAGCTGCTGACTTTTAAAATAAGGACACTCAACTGTCCCAGGGTCCAACGATGTTGGCACCCGAGACCGAATCATCCCTCGGTCCTCGGGTGCTGCCGCTGCCATTCTCTGTAACGGAATCAGGAAGTGAAGCGCTGCGGCTTCACTTCCCGGTTCCCTACTGTGCATGTCGCTGCGCTTCCTAACTGGTCCCCGCTGTCTCTGGGACCCGTTTGTGTCCCAGCAGACAGCGCGGTGGGGACGGGAAGAGGCATAGACTCCCGTGGGAGTCTATGCCGGAAGTGGGTGCAAATACCTGTCTTAGACAGGTATCTGCACTCCCCTCCCCCCTGGAAGGTGCCAAATGTGACACCAAAGGGGGGGAGGGTTCCGAAAAGCGGAGGCTCAATTTTTGTGTGAACCTCCGCTTTAATGAGGGGTCCAGCATTGACAGCTCACATATTTTTTACACTCTACCTTATAAATTTAGATATTCAGTAGACAGTTCTTTATCGTGATCCAATTTTTTCACTATAGATTTTACATTTCACTCATTTATATTTAATGTATACCAACCCCTACGGTATTGAGGAACCATCCAGTAAACTGTCTAAGTTGTGCTGTGTTTGAATGGTGGAAAAGAAAGGTCAATTCTGAGAATAAAAGGTGGGACTTTGCTAAACATTGTACACCACCCATACATGGCCAGGCACTGCTTGCGTGACATTCGCAATCAAAGTAAGATCAGTAAGCTGATTCATAAAGTCAAGCTGTTCTTTCTGAAGATGTTTTTCTAGCTTTAGCCCTGATTCATACTGGAGCGTTTTGACATGCGATTTGACATGTCAAATCGGCGGCAATTGCCGTCAATGGCACCGCCCTAATCGGTGCGACGCCGCTTCTGTGGCGCTGCACCAATTTAAAAAAGTTGTTTCTGTACTACTTTTTGCGATTTCGGGCTGCGATTTACATTGATATCTGTGCAGGAACCTGCACAGATGTCTCTGAAATCGCGGCTGAAATTGTGCGAGTTCAGCTGAACTCACACGGCTTCATTCCTGCAGCTCAGTGTGAACCCGGGCTTAATACTATTTTACCAGGATATCTGCCTGTTTTCTCACCAATTAGCTCTCATTTCATTTTTTTTTTTTTTTTTTGCATTGATCTTTCTAATTAGTTGAATCTTACCAAATTAGATTAAAAATAGTCTCCTACTGTCCTCTAATTCAGGGGTCTCCAAACTATGCCCTGAGGGTCACATCTGGCTTGTTAAACATTTTTTACCCAGCCCACAGCACTTCTGATGTAAAGGGATGGTGGCGCTGACGTGATGTGAAGGGGGGCTTCAGCTGTGAAAGGGGGCTCTGATGTGAAAAGGGGGGTTCTGATGTATAAGAGAGGACTCTGATGTGATGTGAGAATTTCACAGCCCATTGGTGGAGGACCCCCTAACTGCATAGCTCCCAACTGTCCCTGATTTGGAGGGATCTGTCCCTCTTTCCCCTTCATGTGTCCCTCATTTTGGTCTGATCCATATAGTTGTATATAAAATGCACTTTATATCTTTCAAAAAGTGTTTCCCAGTGCTAAACCTACAAATAATCCAGCATGCCCCTGGGCACTGTCTCCCAGGGGCACGCTGGATTATTTGTATCCTGAATATGCAGCGATGGGATTGTATTGAGCCTTTAGCAATGCTAACACTAAATCCAGGATCTAATTGGTACATCCGATGTTGGCCCTCTTGCCTTTAATGGCTGCTCCCATAATTAGGAACACTGTTTACACGCCTCTGCCGAGATACTTGGCTATATCTAATATACTTTCTAACTTCTGATTGAACTTTCTCATCCTACCGTGACTTGCATGATTTTGCATCTCAATTTAAGATAGAGAGACTTATTCCCTTCTCTGTCTCATCTGTGAACCTTGGCCGTGTCCTGAGGAAGCCTAACGGCGAAACGCGTAGACATAAAAGAGCTCACTACACAATAATCATAGATGCATACATGTTACAATTGTGACTATGTTTTTTAGATATTTGTATTTTTCAATAAATATATATTTTTTATACTGCTATATCTTCTCCGCTGTTTCTTAGTCTAAAAGTCCGCCTCCCTGGTAATACTCAGTACTACCTTATTTTGTATCCTCAATGATTTATGGACGTGGCTTATTTTTGGTGCACTTTTTTCTTTTTTGTATCTGTTGGATATGTCCCTACTAACTTTGCACATCTAGACTTTGCAATATTTGCCCACCTTTCTTTGCAGGGGGTTTGCGAGTGACCCGATCGGGGGGGAAGGGTGGCTGGCTGTGCCCCCCTAAAAAAAATACCACCGGCCGCCATTGATCGTGGCTGTCATACTGAAAAGATTGCAGACCCCTGCTCTACTGCAATGGTTTGCATGCATAGACTTCGTGATTGCTGGAGAATTACACCAACGTTATTTGTGTGGCCAATAATACTGTCAGACAGTTAATGATAGATACATTACAGGTACAGCCTTTATTCTACAGCATGTTCTGTAACTCTATTCTATCTTTATAGTTTCCACCTAAAAAGAAAACAGTAACTCAGAGAAACAAAGGAGTAAAATGGTGACATTCGCAACCTTTACACCCCTCTGTAACACAAAGACATGAAAAGTGTTATCTCACGGACAGATTTTGTTACAGGCAAATAAAGCTGGCAGACTTCCTCTTTGTAAGAGTACACTACACCCCTGCATTGCTCACATAGCAACGCTGTTTCATCTATTATTCCTAGGTCATTTGTAGATGCTTTGACATTTGTCTTTATTAAACAAGCCACACCTCCTAAAGCGCACTATACATCAAGTATTCTGATATAGTTTGCAAAGAAAGGTTTTTTTTTATGAGGCCATGATATGTGTGCATATCACATAGGAAAGTGTGTAGAACAGACAGCACAGTATTTATATCCATATGTTACCTGTTCAGTTTTCCACTAACTCTGGGCCCGCTCACATTTAGCTCGTCCATTGCATGTTAACATTCACAATAAGACTGGCCACACATGAATCTGTCATTTTTCAATCAGCCAGTGGGCTGATAGAAAAGGGATTGTCAAAGAGTTGGAATAAGGGGCTGGATACAGCTCTGGGGAACATGTACCAAAAAATAAAAATAAAATAATAATTCAGTTTGGCCAGAAGAAGTGATTTTAAGGTTTCAAAAGCCCATTAAATACCATGCCTGGGGGATGCACTTAACCTGCCCGTGAAGTGATGCATCTGTGCGATGTATACAAACTTCTACAGCAGTGGATTCCAAACTGTGCCCCGGGGGTCAGGTGCGGCTATTTGCATGCTTTTATCCGGCCCTTGGGACACTTTTCCTGCCACTGATGCAATACACCATTCCTCCCACTGACACCAAAAAATTGGCATAATTCCTGTTACTAACATCAATAATGGGGCACTATTTCTCTCATTGACACCAATGATGGGGCACTATTTCTCCCACTGACACCAACAATGGGACAATATTCCCCCCTACTGATACCAGCGATGGCTCACTATTCCTCCCCTGAATGCCAAAGATGCACTGTTTACTCCCACTGACACCAGTAAGATTTCTCGCTGTCCACAGTCTGGCCCCCCTAAAGTCTGAAGGACAGTAAACTGGCCCTTTGCTTAGAAAGTTTGGACACCCCTGTTCTACAGCAAATCTGAAACTAACAAAGAAAAAAATGCTGCTTAAATTGCCATAAAACGACAGTTTTCAGCTGCTTCCTTCTGTTTGTACACAAAGCATTCGGTGATTTCTTCCATCATTTTTACACCCTTATCCTAGATGGGGATCTGATATAGATGTCAATGAGGATCCCATTCCACACAAAAAAAAAAAAACAATAGTGTGGGGTTCCCCGTAAAAATACATTCTTGATGAGGATCTGGTCTGAATATTAAGGGGGACCCTATGCAAAAAAGCCAAAAAAACAGCCTGCAACTCCCCAAAAATCCATACCCTTATCCGAGCATGCAGACTGACAAGCCTTAAAAGGGAGTAATGGGCATGCGCCCAACCCCATCCTGCACCATACCAGGCAACGTGCTCTTAAAGCGGAGTTCCATCCATTTAAAAGTCAGCAGCTACAAAAAGTGTAGCTGCTGACTTTTAATAATCTGACACTCACCTGTCCCACGGTCCAGTGATGCAGGCGCAGGAAGCCGGCATTCTAACTGTGGGCGCCCGGCTGTGGCTTTACAGTCTGGCGTGCGCTGCATGCTGTGAATGGGCGGGAAATCTTCTGGGACCTGTGACGTGTCCCAGAAGATTGCAGGGACGGAGGGGGGAGAGGTGATCTTCCTTCTGGCGCTGCGGCGAGGAAGTGGGAGCTGGATGCCTCTAAAAACAGGGTACCCCCCCCCCCCCAAAATGACATGCCAAATGTGACATGTCAGGGGGTCACCAGCACTCAAAGCGGAAGTTCAATGTTTGGGTGGAACTCCGCTTTAACATGGTGGAGTACCTTGCCAGGGGAACCCCCTGTTTCCCCCCCCTCCCGTGGGGGGGGTCATGAGGACAGGACAGGAACCCCCCCCCCCGTGAGGACAGGACCTCTAAATCACACATCTGGATTGGTGGGGGTGGGGGTCTAGGGGCATTGGACTTGGAATCTGGAAGCACCCATTAAAAACAAGGGGGTCCTCAGCTACCACCCCCTTTGTGAACGAGTAAGGGGTACATAGTATCCATATTATCCCTACTCATTCGTGCACCACAGTAAATAAATTCACTTTTAGACAAGTTTATAATTTGAAAAAAAAAAAGTCCCATAATGTAAATTCATAGTAATTCAGGTTGCCTAGTAATACAGATCCATATTAATCACAATGAATGATGTCCATCAACCCTCCAAAAGAATAAAAAACCTGCTGACTGTCAACACAATCTGTTCTCCTTGCTCACTTGCCACTCAATGATATCTCCTGGTCCCCCCCTTAAAACGAAACAAAGGGGCAGGGTCTCCTGGGGAGCTCATTAACAATGTCAATGTCACCGCACAAATATGGCCATATGGCCATTTGGTCAGTTCCATCAGCACTATACTTGCCTGCTTGTTTACATGGACAATAAATGGTTGCTAAGGGCTCGTAGGGTGCTGGCACCAGCTGCTAATCTAAAAACCATTGACAGGAAGCAGTTGCCAAATGAGCAAAAAGACTGGTATGTAGATGAAAGCCTGGATAAGCTAAGTTCAGTGCGAACTTGCGCTTGAGCTCATCCCTACTGGATAGCAGTCCTCATTTGGTTTAATAAACTGTAGATTCCACGAGTTCCTCTCTGTTGCATTACTGCAGTGGGCCCCAACTAGTATCAGAAAAATAGAAAGACTAGGACCTGCTCACACACATTATTTCAACGAAATATTGATTCACTGCAACTTGGGTGCACAAAAATAAAAAAATACATTGCTTTTAGGCCCGGTTCACACCAGAACGCAGTGCGGGAAAGGCGTGTCCCATGGTTGTTTCCAACACTGTGCTAAAACGCCCTGCCCTTGCAATCTGCTGCGGGTGCCAGTGCATATTGCAAAGGCAGTGTGTTTGTGGGGAACCAAATTGCATAGTACTGCAGTTTGGTGCGGTGCGTTTTTTAAAATGCATTAACGTAAAAAATGCCTAGCACTTTGTACCATTTAAAACCAGGGGCATTGCAAGTATTGTGAAAGACATTGCATACCCCGAACCACTACCTCTCTATATTGCTCTATAAATTGTTTAATCCTGACCCCTGCTCTCTTTACACTAGGCTGTTTACATTAAATTACAAAATGCACCTTCGACTAAGTAGACAAAAGTCCTTGCAACGGCTCTGGCACAATGACTGCTGTGTTGGTGATCAGGAACGATGTGACTGTCCTGGCGGTGATCAGGGACACTGTAACTGGTGTGGCGGTGATCAGGGACACTGACTGGTGACAGTATATAAACAAAAAGAATTCAATTTTTTTTTTACAATTTTTTTTCATTATTATTATTATTATTATTTATTTCTATTTTTTTTACATTCTGTCAGCAGAACACTGCATTACTCTGGGAAGGTGATCTAGATTTTTGTTTTTTTTTACACTGTGATTCTTTGTTACAGTGATGATCGCTGTAACAGCAATCGTTTTAACTGTCATGAATGACTTTCATTCATGACAGCTTGCTTACTATTGTGATTGCTGTGACTGGCTACAGCTATCACATGGTACAGGGCTGCTGTGGATGGCCCTGTACTATGTGATTACTGTGATCTATCACAGAGATCACAATAGTAAACAACACTGGCGGCTGGTGCTTAAAGTGGTTGTTAACCCACTGTACTTAAATAGTGTTATCCCCTCTGTATCATAATAACATTTTCCCTTGTGTCTGTGTAATGTAAAAAAACTGCCGATATATACCTGTATAAACTGCGCTCTGAGCGCTCGGCTGACATGTCAGCTCCCTTGTTTCTCCAGCTCAGAGCTGAAGTGGGCGGGGCCGAGCCGTCCTGCTGACCTCAGCCGGTGGAGGAAGAGGAGAGAGGAGAGAGAGAGCCGACAATCAGCTGAGCGGTGGGAGCCGTTTATACAGGTACAGATCGGCTGAGTTCTTACATTACACAGGTACAGGGACAGATGTTCTAATGCTACAGAGGGGATAAGAAGATTTATGATCAGATACAAGAGGGGCAGAAGCGGGGCGGGGGGGGGGGGGGCGGCGCAGCTAAGAGCAGAGAGGGAAGTGGGGGAGACAAAGGACACAGACACAGGGAGAGCTGCAGACAGGAGAGCTGTGGCTGACAGAATCATGCAAATAGACCACAATGTCAGGGGCTCAGCAGCCATGATTATCATGGTCTGTTTGAAGGGGGGAGGGTATAGCCAGGCAGGATCAGCCAGGTTTTTTAGAGTATACAAGGGGCCAAATGACACAGCACAAGCACTGTGCTGTATAACATGCTTTAAAGGAACAGGATCAGGTTTTTTTTTTTTTTTGGGTTAACAAACGCTTTAACCCCTTCCCGCCGACCGTACGCACATATGCGTACTCGGCTTTCCGGGGTTATACCGGGATGATGCCCGCAGCTGCAGGCATCATCCCGGTACCGTTGTTTTCAGCGGGCGATCGGCTACCCGAGTATAACAACCAATGCGGCTAAAAGCCGCTCGGCTGTTATACCGGAGGAGCGGGAGGGGACATCCCCCCCCTCCCGCCGCCTCCCGCCGCTGTTACCGGGCCTCCCGTGCGATCGGGAGGCCCGGTGTCCAATCGGGAATCTTCGGCGGCTGGGGGCGGGCTGGAACGAAGCTGTGAGCGGCTTCGTTCCAGCCTTCTAATTGTAAACGCGGAAGCGACGTCATGACGTCACTTCCCGTTTACTCGGCTGCCAATGGCGCCGAATTTAAAAAAGTATACAGTATTCAGAATCGCCGTTTTCGGCGATCTGAATACTTTGAAGTGTAAAGGAGGGATGGGGGGTCTTTTAGACCCCCCATCCCTTCATAAAGAGTACCTGTCACCACCTATTACTGTCACAAGGGATGTTTACATTGCTTGTGACAGCAATAAAAGTAAAAAAAAAAAAAAATTTTTAAACACAATTTATAAAAGTACAAAAATAAATAAAATAAATAAATAAATAAAAAATTTTTTAAAGCGCCCCCGTTCCCGCGAGCTCGCGCAGCGAAGAAAACGCATACGGAAGTCGCGCCCGCATATGTAAACGGTGTTCAAACCACACATGTGAGGTATCACCGCGATCGTCAGAGCGAGAGCAATAATTCTAGCCCTAGACCTCCTCTGTAGCTCAAACCTGGTAACCGTAAAAAATTTTTAAAGCATCGCCTATGGAAATTCATAGGTACCGTAGTTCGTCGCCATTCCACGAGTGCGTGCAATTATAAAGGGTGACATGTTTGGTATCTATTTACTCGGCGTAACATCATCTTTCACATTATACAAAAAAATTGGGGTAACTTTACTGTTTGGATTTTTTAAAATTCATGAAAGTGTCACTTTTCCAAAAATTTGCGTTTAAAACACCGCTGCACAAATACCGTGTGATAAAAAATATTGCAACAATCGCCATTTTATTCTCTAGACTCTCTTCTAAAAAAATATATATAATGTTTGGGGGTTCTAAGTAATTTTCTAGCAAAAAATACGGATTTTAACTTGTAAACACCAAATTTCAAAAATAGGCTTAGTCATGAAAGGGTTGATTGATTGTCCAGGAGGGGAATCAGGAAGACAATAGCGAATATATATTCTCTGTTGTCACACAAGTGCTCTGCGCCCCGAGCTCACCCTTTTTTAAAGCCAATTAGAGCCTCAGGCTCTAGTCATATGCTTAAAAAAAACCCATTGAAATCAATGCGTCTGGTGCCCTGCATGTAGATCAGGGGGCCGGACATATGGATGGGGGGGGCGGCGCCTGTACACCCTGCATGGGCGGCCCCCACTGGTAAGCAAGCTGTCATGAATGAAAGCTATTTATGACAGTTTTATTTACATGTTATCGTGAAATTACTCTGATTGGTCACAGTGATTACATGAGATGATACCTGGGCGGCTCACAGTGGTCAGGTACCAAGCACTGGTCACAGGATCTTGCTGCTGCGCATGCCAGGGAGACGTCCCTTGAAGCCCTCCTGGAATTGGAGAACCACCAGACGGCTGTATTTTGACTACGGTGGGTGGGAGGTGGTTAAGGAGCTTATTTACTAAATGATTTGGCATTTCTAAAGACACACTGAGATTCTATGTTCACCTGCACTTCACAATACATATTTTTCATGTAATAGCTGATTTACCTGCCATAGGATTTGAATTTCTGTTCATCCAGTCCTCATATTTACACAGCTCTGCCACACAACAGAGTCCTACCTGGTGGGGAAAAGGGCCAGAGTTTGTTCTGCTGCAGCTTCACTTACAAGCCTTTTTCTCATCCTTACCCTGTGACTGGACAGTGAAATGGGAAGCAGCACGCTGATGAGCTTATCTCTCTGTCACTCTTTCCACCTATAAGCATGCTCTGTGCACTGTAACACAACTGATGGGCTACTATGTAACTTCCTACTATGTAACTATGTAACTTGTGCTGCTGCTTCTTCCTCCCCCTATCTGAGCTCTGCTGTACAGGAGACTGCAAGAGGCTGATACAAAGTCAAAGGCAGGCATTAACAATGCTCGCATTTACAAAGATACAATTAATGATGTAGTAATAATTACAGGGCTGCATCTGTTATACCTATTATATCGTTCAAATTTAAAGTAGATTGAAATACGATCATTAAAAACAAATTCAAGCTTTAATATGTTAATATAATTTCAAAAGTTGTTTCTTTACAACTTTAATAAAATTAATACCTGGTAATCCTGGTATAATGTTCTTGTTAAGGCATTTCCTGTTATGAGTTGATTACTTTATCCAAGTGGTGCTCCTGCAGTGCCACCCTGTCACATACACCCTGGAGGAGAAAACATGTGGCTATGCTGGTAAACATTAGCAGGGATGGGCCACCTATTGTATGTCACAATCAGTAAAGAAGTGCACAGCAAAATTGTGCAGCTAATTCTGGAGCTAGTGCATGTGAATAGGAAGTTGTTGAAAAAGACTGGAGCAGATCAACAGCAATGAGATGAAAACAAAAAAGGTAAAAAAGCATTTCACGGAAAAAAAATAATGTTTATGGTACACAGTGCTTTGGCATCTGCTTTAAACTCATTACATTCTAAAAAAAAATATATTTGTCTTAGACACAGATCTGATCCTTAGATGATTCTTACCACCAGCTAAATACATTCCCAAGTACACATTGCTTACTTAGAGAAATGTAATATAGGATGTGGTGAAAACAGAAGTGTTGCAAGGTATTTTTCAAGAGTTATTTGACTGTCCTACTCCTCTGGCTTGAGGCCGCTTGGCATAATACTAATGGTTCATTTCTACTGAAGTGCAGCAAGAAAGAGGAAAAGATCAATGAAGAGTGACAAGAACCAGAAGAACAGCAAAAGGAGAAGAAGAACACGACGAGAGACTAAAAACAGCTTTATACCCTTTTTGTCTTGTTAGCGTAGCACCATCTAGTGAGTGTGCTAGGGTTGTTAGTGTAGGTTTGTAGAGTAAGCTTGTTAGTGTAGGTAAATTTATTTCAGCTCACGCTAAGCCTGAGCTGTGAATCTGGGTCAGGGTTCAGTGACTCAGGGCTGGGTGACTCATCCTGACAGCTGCTCTGGTGCCACCCCCTGTTTTCTGGGACATTGAAGAATGTTCTAGACATAGTGGGTGGAAGTTAGGAGGAGCTGCTTGGAATATTTATGAGGGCCTCAGCCAATCCCCAGTAAAGGGCTGTCAGGGGGCGGGCCACCGAGTCGGTGAAAGATGGAGTGCTCTGGGGGGGGGAGGCATGGGAGCAAGTAGAGAGGACAGCAGGAGCTGGTCAGCACTACTGAGAGATCTCTCGAGAGTCAGCCGGTTGGGCTGGTGAGCATCCATCTGGAGGACTGTGGGGAGAAGTTAGCCAGAAGAGATAGTGAAATGGGCAGCTGCAGCCAGGTGGGTTGGCAGTGCCTGAAAAGGTGGTGCTGGGACCAGTAGCCACAGGGAAACAGTACTTTGATTTATTACACTGCAGGATGGCTTAAGCCTAGTACACACCACTAGTTTCTTTTCATTCAACCCAGCGGGTTTAACGAAAAAAAAAACTGACAGCTCAGGTCGGAGCCGCTGTACTAACAATCCAATGTTAGTACAGCGATCTCCCCTGCTGTTCTGGAACACTCCGGTCAGCGTTCTCAGCAATTGGCTGAGAGCGCTGATCAGGAGCCAGTCATTTCCCTTTGACAGACCGGCTGCCATACACGCGGGCCGAATGTCGTCCGGTTTCAATTGAACTGGCCGATGCTGCCCAACAACTTTCAAATCCTGTCATAATATTTTCAACTGGATTGAGGTCTGAGCCTTGACTGAGCCATGCTAACACATTCAGGTTCTTGGTTTTAAAGCCCCACTCCGGGCAGCAGAAAAAATTACCCTGGTAGTGGGGCCTCCCTGCACTGAAAGGGTTAAATGCTTGTTAAAGTGGAGTTCCAGCCTGGGTAAAAAAAAAATGAAAAGTCAACTTTTAATATAAGGACACTTACCTGTCCATCGGAGCTGGGTGTAGGCGCCGGTATCCTTGCTAAGGGAAACAGGAAGTGAAGCCTTGAGGCTTCGCAGCTTGTTTTCTACTGTGCATGCACGAGTCACGGTGCGCTTTCTGAATGGTCCCGCTGTCTTATGGGCAACAGGGGGGGGGGGGGATTTTTCATAGATCGCTGCACAATGATTGCATCTATTTTAGCCAGAAGTGGGAGCTGGTACCTGGTTTTGACAGATATCCGCTCCCCCCCGAAAGGTGCCAAATGTGGCAGCAGAGGGGGGAGGGTGCTAACAAGCAGGGCTTCCACTTTTGGGTGGAACTCCGCTTTAAGTTCAGTGGGCCGTTGGGCACCAGTCAGATTGCAGAATGGCAGCAAGGTGCCGGGCAATGGAATGCTTTCTGTTTTACCAGCACTGAGCACTGAAGGAGAGGCTGTGGGCGTGTAATTAGTAAGTGATCATCAACTGTAAAGACATCACTCTAAAGACATGCTGTTAGGTTAATTGGCTTCTGTCCAAAATTGGCTCTGGTGAATGGGTGTGAGTTGGGGACCTTGGATTGTGGACCCCCTGGGGGTGTGTGGAGCACTGCGTAGATTGATGGTGCTACAGGGGTACCTTAAATATATAAAAAATAATAATATATAGTTGATGGGCATCTTGATGGGACGCGGGGATGGGAACAATTGTGGGCGCTCACTCAGGTTGAACTGGATGGACTGGTGTCTTTATTCAACCTTACTAACTATGTAACTATGTAACTATGTAACTGGGTGGGGGGGTTAATTTCACTGCCATAACCATCAACCTTGGCATCAAGTGGGGGAAGAGTGCTAACTTTTACTGCCATGACCAAAAATGGTGGATGGGGAAGGGGGGTTAACTTTCATTGCCATGATCATCAATATGGGGGGGGGGGGGATTAATTTACACTACCATGATCACCACTGAGATGGGAGAGTTAATGTTCACTACAGTGGCCACCAATGCAGGGGGGTTAAATTTCACTGTCAGGGACCATCAATGCAGGGGAGATGGGGATAGGGATAGATTTCATTACCAGTGACGATCATTGTGAGGGGAATTATTGTAACTGTCACCAGTATTGGGGGCTATTATTGCATCTACTGACACCAATGTTGGGAACTTGGGATTATTATAGCATCCATTGACACCAATGTTGAGGGTTATTATTGCATCCACTGACACAAATGTTGAGGTTTATTATTGCATCCACTGACAGCAATGTTGGGGGCTAATATTGCATCTACTGAATCCAATGCTTGGGGTTATTATTGCACTCACTGACATTAATTCTGGAGTTAATTTTACACTCACTAACACCAATGCTGGGGGTTATTGTTGTACTCACTGTCACCAGTGCTGGGAGTTATTATTGCATCCAGTGATACCAATGCTGGGAGTTAATATTGCACTCACTGGTACCAATGTTAGGGGGTAGTACTGCATTCACTGACTCCAATGATGGGGTTATTATTGTGTCCACTGACACCAATGTTAGGGGTTATTATTGCACTCGCTGACAAATCTTGGGGCATTTAGGTATAAAAACACACAGCTATTGTACGGCCCTCTTGAAGTGTTGGGGGCCCCACTTGAGGATCTTCATAGTTTTCAAGTTGATCACCACTGGTCTAGAGGTAGAGGAATAATCTGTAATACTTTCCTAATTCCTCACTATGGCAGATTCCACTACCGCGTGGCTTGATCCAGTGGTTGTACTTTGATGTTATGTATAACACAGGACCAGCAGAGAGAAGAGGAGCATGCCAGGGAAGCAAAGAATAAGGTAATTATTACAACACATTCCTCTATTCCTGCTAGACCAAACATTTAACCCTTGCAGTGTGGCAGGGCTATAGATTTTTTTTTCTAGAGGGGGGGTAAACTTTGGGCATCCAGAAGAAAATAAGTAGGCAGCTTGTGCAGCGCCGAATTGTAGGTGTAGCAAAATTGTGGTAAGGGCTTAAAACTTGAGCCTAGTCACTGTGTACACCAGGGGTCTTCAAACTATGGCCCTCCAGTTGTTCAGGAACTTCAATTCCCATTATGGCTAGTCATGTCTGTGAATGTCAGAGTTTTACAATGCCTCATGGGAAGTGTAGTTCTGCAACAGCTGGAGGGCCATAGTTTGAGGATCCCTGGTGTACACAGTAACGCATGCCACAGTAATTGTACAGTGGGGACAGAAAGCATTCAGACCCCCTTAAATTTTTCACTCTTTGTTATATTGCAACCATTTGCTAAAATCATTTAAGTTCATTTTTTTCCTCATTAATGTACACACAGCACCCCATATTGACAGAAAAACACAGAATTGTTTTTGCAAAAATTGACATTTTTGCAAATTTATTCAAAAAGAAATACTGAAATATCACATGGTCCTAAGTATTCAGACCCTTTGCTCAGTATTTAGTAGAAGCACCCTTTTGATCTAATACAGCCATGAGTCTTTTTGGGAAAGATGCAACAAGTTTTTCACACCTGGATTTGGGGATCCTCTGCCATTCCTCCTTGCAGATCCTCTCCAGTTCGGTCAGGTTGGATGGTAAACGTTGGTGGACCGCCGTTTTTAGGTCTCTCCAGAGATGCTCAATTGGGTTTAAGTCAGGGCTCTGGCTGGGCCATTCTAGAACAGTCACGCAGTTGTTATGAAGCCACTCCTTCGTTATTTTAGCTGTGTGCTTAGGGTCATTGTCTTGTTGGAAGGTAAACCTTCGGCCCAGTCTGAGGTCCTGAGCACTCTGGAGAAGGTTTTCGTTCAGGATATCCCTGTACTTGGCCGCATTCATCTTTCCCTCGATTGCAACCAGTCGTCCTGTCCCTGCAGCTGAAAAACACCCCCACAGCATGATGCTGCCACCACCATGCTTCACTGTTGGGACTGTATTGGACAGGTGATGAGCAGTGCCTGGTTTTCTCCACACATACTGCTTCCATGCGGACTTTCATGTGTCTTGCACTGAGGAGAGGCTTCCGTCGGGTCACTCTGCCATAAAGCCCCGACTGATGGAGGGCTGCAGTGATGGTTGACTTTCTACAACTTTCTCCCATCTCCCGACTGCATCTCTGGAGCTCAGCCACAGTGATCTTTGGGTTCTTCTTTACCTCTCTCACCAAGGCTCTTCTCCCCCCGATAGCTCAGTTTGGCCAGACGGCCAGCTCTAGGAAGGGTTCTGGTCGTCCCAAACGTCTTCCATTTAGCCCGGGTTCACACCACAACGGGCTGCGGATCGCACAGGAGCGCTGTGCGTCCCTGTTCACCGTTTCAGGGACGAATCAGGGCCGATTCTATGCCTGAATTCGGCCCTGAAACGCAGCCAAAGACGCACAGCGTTTTTGTGCAGTGCGCACCGCAGCCGCCCCGGAGATATGTGAACTGGCTCCATAGGGAGCCAGTCACATTCTCCTGCTATGCGAATTAGAGGTGCGGAAACGCACCTCTAATTCGCATAGGTGTGAACTCGGGCTTAAGGATTATGGAGGCCACTGTGCTCTTAGGAACCTTAAGTGCAGCAGAAATTTTTTTGTAACCTTGGCCAGATCTGTGCCTTGCCACAATTCTGTCTCTGAGCTCTTCAGGCAGTTCCTTTGACCTCATGATTCTCATTTGCTCTGACATGCGAGCTGTAAGGTCTTATATAGACAGGTGTGTGGCTTTCCTAATCCAATCAGTATAATCAAACACAGCTGGACTCAAATGAAGGTGTAGAACCATCTCAAGGATGATCAGAAGAAATGGACAGCACCTGAGTTAAATATATGAGTGTCACAGCAAAGGGTCTGAATACTTAGGACCATGTGATATTTCAGTTTTTCTTTTTTAATAAATCTGCAAAAATGTCAACAATTCTGTGTTTTTCTGTCAATATGGGGTGCTGTGTGTACATTATTGAAGAAAAAAAAATAACTTATATGATTTTAGCAAATGGCTGCAATATAACAAAGAGTGAAAATTTTAAGGGGGTCTGAATAAATTCCATCCCCACTGTAGTCAAATTGTTCATATGAGCAGCAAAAACATATGAGAGGTTGGCAGAGGTGCCACTAAACAGAGTCCTAGGGGAGCCTCGAATACCACCACCTGAATGATTAATCCATGTGGACTGTCCTTTTTCTCCTTGTGACCTTCCAGCAGCTCCCTCTGCCTGTCGTGGGTCCCGTTTATCACCTCCAGTGTCCCATACTGTCCCTGGCTCATTTTTCTTGCTAGTGGGCAGGACCAAAGTCCAGCTTCAAATCAGAGTTCACTTATCTCTATTTTCTCCCTGGTACACTTCCCTATCATCAGCCTAAAGTGTCCACCAGTTAGGACACTCTGAGGGTGGGAGTTTGGACCCCTGGTCCCCCCTATTTGTGCCCCAGCAGTGTTGGGGCACTGCAGGGGGGCTCAATTTTTTTTTAAAATCCCAGTGCACAACTATAAACCTTCCAATATAGTTCTGGCTGTATGTTTAGGGCTATTGGACTGTCCCAGCCTATGGTCTCCTGCACACTGAAACAACACAGAATTGACCTTTATTTGTATCCATCCGCCCTCAGCCCTGACCAGCATTTATTGCCATGAACAGCTGCGCCCAATTCATCCACGAATCTCAAAAACCACTCTATATGACGCCCTTTTATTATCTGGCTACTGGGTCTTGGTGGGCAGTGGGGGTCACAGTTGTGCTATATGCTCTTTCCATATTTATAAAATGATTTGCAACATGGGATATTCACAATTGGGAATATAAATTCATTCTGATTGCTGCTGCATCGAACATTATTCCAGACTTGTTTTGAAACAAGGAAGGAGCGGCTGTGTTTATTCTGAGATTATATGACAATTTAATTGCACACAGGTAAACGTTCTTCAACAAATCATATGACTTCTGTAGCTGAATGGTTTTATTAGAGCTTATTTAGAGGTTTCGAAGCATTGGGGGAGCTGACAAGGAGAGGAGAGGCTGAGGTTTTCCTGTGTCTGTTGTTCTGTTACTGCCTTTTCTTGTGTTGAAAAAAGACTTTTATGCAGACACAGTGTAGAAGGAAGCTACTATTAAAGCAGAGTTCCACCCAAAAGTGGAACTTCCGCTTTAAGCACTCCTTGCCCTTTAACATGCCACATTTGGCGTGTAATTTTTTTTTGGGGGGGGGGGAGTGGGTGCTTTCTTTTTAGTGGGACTTCCTGTCGCCAACATCCTGTGGTCAGCAGGCTATGTGGCTTCCAGATTCAAAGCTGGCTGCTCACTTCACACGCACAAGCCGTGCTGTGCTTTGTGAATGGTCCTGCAGTCTTCTGGGACCTGTAATGTGGCCCAGAAGACTGTGGGGAGGGAGTGGAAGAGGAGAACTTCCACTTGGATCACCTAGGCCAGGGGTGCCCATGTGGCTCACGGAGCCCTCTGATGTGGCCTGCGACCTCCTGCTCTGGGATGGCGGATTGCAAAGCCCAGATTGCGGGTTTTCGACCTGCCATCCCAGAGCATCAGTGTTCCAAATGGAGCTGGCGCTACAGGGAGCACGGCTGTGGAGGGAGCCGCATGTTTTTTGTATAGCGGCAGCTCCTGTCACAGGCAGAGTTATACCAATTGCCCTCCACTTGGGACAGCAACAACCGGCAATACCTGTAGGAAGGGAGATTCCTGAATGGAAGATTATTATTAAAGGTCCGTTTATATTCTAAAATCACAGTGTATATATGGGCATATCTATTCTGTAGTGGTTACTGGGCTGCTGTCAAACTGATTCTGTGGGTTACCTGCACTGATCCATAGGCTTCTGTCAGTGCTGGGACAAGGCCATTTGGTGCCCAGGGCGAAAATGGCAAACTGCGCCCCCCCCCCCCCAATTTTCTAAGAAAGAATTAATATAATTTCTAAACAAGAATATACTTAATACAATACAAATTCAATTAGGTTTAATGCGATAGAAACAGAGTTCACTCACACATTTTAATTATATGTACAGTCGGGTCCATAAATATTGGGACATTGACACAATTCTAATCTTTTTGGCTCTATACACCACCACAATGGATTCCACCACTGGTCCACAGTGGGAGAATTCCACCTTCCACCTGGAATGTGTAGATGGTGGAATTGGAACATTCTTTTTTTTTTCATTCATCCTAATAGTTGAATGAAAAAAGTGATCAATGTATAGGCTGCCTAAGAGCTAAGACCAGCCATAGATAGTTTAACCTCTTGACATCCGCGCTATAACTGAATGACGGCCAAAACCCCGCTGGGAGGCCTCCCCTGTGCACGTGCACTGATCACGTGATCACCGAGTCACCGAGAGAGTGATCACTGATCCGAGTAAAGGGCCGGTCCCGGCCCCTTACCATGTGATCAGCTGTCAGCCAATGATAGCTGATCACATGATCAAAACAAAAGCTCTGTGATCGTTTTTCTTTTTCTCCTCATGCTGACAGCGTGAGGAGAAAAAAAAGCTGATCGCTGGCTCATCTGCAAGGGACATCGATCCTGGAGAGGAAGAGGCAATTATGCCTCATCTGTGCCACCTGCCATTGCCACCTCACAGTGCCCACCAGTGCCACCTATCAATGCCACCTAGCAGTGCTGCCTATCAGTGTAACTGATCAGTGCCCATTATTGCCAACCATCGGTGCCCATCAGTGCCGCCTCATCAGTGTACATCAATGAAGGAGAAAAATCACCTGTTTTAAAATTTTATAACAAAATAAAAAAAAAAAAAATATATATATATATATATATGTATATATATATATATTTTTTTTTTTTTAAGTTTGGTCTTTTTACATTTTTTTTAATAAATAAAAACCACAGAGGTGATCAAATACCACCAAAAGAAAGCTCTATTTGTGGGAACAAAATTATAAAAATTTCATTTGTGTACAGTGTTGTATGACCGCGCAATTGTCATTCAAAGTGTGTCAGCGCTGAAAGCTGAAAATTGGTCTGGATAGGAGGGGGGTTTAAGTGCCCAGTAAGCGAGTGGATAAATCTCAGCTGTTTCAGCTAGAACTGGCTGAGATTTGAACCATTAATGGGCAGGCTGAATGTACCAAGTTGATCGATGAAATTGGGTACAACCAGCCTGCTGGATTCTCTTATGATTATCACTAGCGGTTGCTATATCTGCTAGTGATAATCACTGTATGTCGGGAGAATACAATTGCTCAGCAGAAGGGATTCCGCTGTCAGCACTGACTGTGCTAATGGGGGAATCATGCAAATTTCTTTCCTGCAATCTGTGGTTGCTGGAAAGAAATTTGTACCATCTATTGCCAGTCTTGAAAGTGAAAGTTAGTGAATGTCTTGAAAGAACATGAGGGGGGGAGACAGATGGGGGATGGAGATAAGGACAGTTCAGTAATTACAGTGTACTGCACAGTTGCACACTCACCCAGGTCCAGGCTGGAAGATCAGGCATCTTTGGCACACAGAGGAATCTGCAGCTGCTGTTTTCATATTTCCCGCCCACACATCCCCTGACTTCAGATACATGATCTGCATGTCGGGGATAGTGTGGGCGGGGCAGGAAGTCACTGGAGGAGCAGAGGTGGGAGGAGGAGGAGCTGTAGCCCCTCCCTGATCTCCTGTCAGTGAGGGGGGGAGGTGATGTGTTCGCTGGGCTGTGCAAGTGTCACAGACACTCTTACAGAGCTGCAGCCACCAGTCTCACAATTTACAGACTGAGTCTGTCTGTTTCTTCACGGTTACTGAGATAATGGGAGGTTTGTCCGCCCCCCTCCTGCTGGTTCAGTCCTTCCTGAAGTCGCTCTCCTCTCTGCTAATGAGGATGCAGGGGGAGGGAGCAGTGGCAATGCGAGCGTATTATGCTCAGAGTCAGCGAGCAGAGGGAGAGGGAGAAATCCGCCCCCTCTCACACTCCACCCAGGGCACCCTCCCCTCTCGCTCAACCCTTGTACCGGCCCTGGCTTCTTTCTGAAAGTGCACCACACCTGCAGGATATAATACAAGCCTATGGCAAAGTGCAGCTTAACCGCAGGAAAGCCACAGGTGCACTGCGCTGCACCTGGGTGTAGGTAAACCGCAGCACGTCAATATGAAAGCAGCCTTAGGCCCCTTTCACGCGATCAGTCCGGATCCACCTGTCCGTTTTTCAGGTGGTCCCAATCGGACGCTCCATTCACCTCTATGGACCGGCAGATGTAAACGTACTTGTCACCATTTCCACTGGCCTACCTCTAATCCGATCTGCTAAAAAAAAAAAAAAAAAAAAAAAAAAGAAGGGGATTGTCCCCTTCTGTCTGGGGGGATCGGATCAGATGTCCCCCTTCTCTCTGAGGCGCCGGCATTCTAACTGTGGGCTCCTGGCTGTGGCTTCACAGCTGGGCGCGCACTGCGCATGCGCGAGCCGCGCTGTGAATGGCTGGGCAATCTTCTGGGACCTGTGACGTGTCCCAGAAGATTGCAGGGAGGGAGGGGGGGAGAGGTGATCTTCCTTTCGGTGCCGCAAAGCCAGGGGAGGAAGTGGGAACATGTCAGGGGGTCACCAGTACTTAAAGCAGAAGTTCCATTTTCAGGTGGAACTCCGCTTTAAAAATATCAAACATGTTATACTTACCTGCTCTGTGCAGCGGTTTTGCATAGAGCAGCCCAGATCCTCCTCTTCTCAGGTCCCTCTTAAGTGCTCCTGGCCCCTCCCTCCTGTTGAGTGCCCCCACAGCAAGCAGCTTGCTATGGGGCCACCCGATCCGAGCCACAGCTCCCTGTGTCCATTCAGACACAGAGCCGCGACTCAGCCCTGCCCCCTTTCTCTCCTTATTGGCTGATTGACTTTGACTGACAGCAGTGGGAGCCAATGGCACTGCACTGCTGTCTCAGCTAATGAGGAGAGGAGTCCTGGGCAGCCGAGACACTCCTGCAACACCGCTGGATCTAGAGGGACCTCAGGTAAGTATTAGATGGGCTGAGGGCTGCTGCTGCACACAGAAGGCTTTTTATAGAATACATTAAGATACAAAACCTTCTGCCTTTACAATCACTTTAACCACTTGAGCTCCAGGTCTTACCCCCTTCATGACCAAGCCATTTTTAGCTATTCGGCACTGTGCTACTTTAACTGGCAATTGTGCGGTCATGCAACTCTCTACCCAAATTAAATTTATATTTTTTTTTTCATACAAACAGAGCTTTCTTTTGGTGGTATCTGATCACCACTGGGATTTTTATTTTTTATTATATAAAGAGACAGAAAATTATATTTTTTACTTTCTGTTATAAAATATATCCAATAAACTCAGATTTCTTCAAAAATGTACAACAAAATGTATTCTGCTACATGTCTTTGATAAAAAAATCCCAAAAAGTGGATATTAATTGGTTTGTGTGAAAATTATGGCTACAGACTATAATATATATATTTGAAAACTAATCTATCCTAATGTACTGATGGCCTATCTCATTTCTTGAGGCCCTAAAACACCAGGACAGTACAATAACCACCCAAATGACCCCAAAGTAGACAGTCTGAGGTATTTAGCAAGAGGCATGGCGAGTTTTTTGAAGTTGTAATTTTTTTGAAAAATGAAGAAATTAATAAAATGTTTTTTTTTTTTTTTATTGACATACTGTCACCAGTGCACTACAGCGTCATCATATGACTGGTGTGGTGGTGATCAGGGATACTGACTTATGAGTGACAGTATGTAAAAAATAAATAAATAAATATGTTTTTATTACATTTTTTTAATGTTTATGGATCTTTACACATTTTTGTTACACTGTGATAATTGCTGTAAAAGCAATAGCTTTGGCTGTGATGAATGGGTTTTTCATTCATGAACAGCTTGCTTTTGTTTGTGATCTGTGATTGGCTAAGCTAATGACATGGTACAGGTAGCCGGGTACCATATGATTACTGTGGGCCAGTCACTGAACACAACATTATGCAAGCTGTTCATGAATGAGAAGAGATTCATGACAGATTGTTTCCACTGTTATTATGGGATCGTTATGACCAATCATAGTGATCACATGATACTTGGTTACTGGTAATTGGCAACAGTGTCCAGTAGACACAGCAGTCACAGTAGGAGCTCCTAAATTGCAGCAGGCTCAATCACCTATACAGTATATAGGTGACTGAACCTGCACATGCCACCCAGCAGCAAGTGCTTAATCAATGGGAAGGACGCTGTGAACGCTGACCAGCTGTACTTCACACAGTGAGCAGAGGGAGATCATCTGCTGACACAGGAGTTGGTGAGAGGCTGTGTCAGGGGACATATAGGCGCATTTGTGTGCACGTCCACATGTATAGGCACCAAGCTGCTTATTTAAAGGAAACCCTGGTGTGTGCTAATCTCTGGATGCTCTTCGGCTTTCTCGTGACCTGTGTTCATGCTTTTGCGGACTGTTTCTCCGTTGCTGGCCCGCCTCTTTCTTGGCCTTGCTCTGTGGATTTTGGACACCAACCTCAACTTGCCTCTGACTATTCTCTACCTGCTTCCCTGGCTCTGACCTTGGTCTGCTGCTGGACCTCTCTCTGCTTCTCTGGTACTGACTTGCTGCTACCTCGCTGTGCATGACCCTGGTTCACCTTGACTATGTCTCTGTTCGTGGCAATCACCTTCTACCAAGATACCGGCACCCATGCTTTTTTGAGTTTTGTATCCCTGTCGCCATATTCTGGGGTGCTTGGATCAGAGCCGAAAGGGAGTCAGTACGTGGTCAGCCCAAGTTGTCAGTGTGTGGTGCAATTTGCAGAGTCATGGGCACAGAAACAGGGGGCACAGGAAACAGTGGCTCCTTCGGGGGTATGTGCTACAACTATTTTTGTTTTTACTTCAATCAAATGGACTATTTTGGCAGATGACTGACATAAAATCCCAATTAAAATCCATTTAAATTCCAAGTTGTAACACAAACAAAGAATAGAAGATATGGCAACCCACGCTATGCATGCTGCTGGCATTCATTCTGAAAGATACCACAATGCACATACATCACAGCACAACACAACTGTGTATTCTGTTTTGTTCATGCACCTTTTTTTAAAATAAATAGGATGCTTTAACATAATGCACATTAACACATGTGCAGTAATGAATAGGCCCTCAAACATTGTGTAATCAAAATATATCCTAGAAGTGCAGCTGTTTTATGCACAAACATGTAGTGCCTAAGGTAACTTATTTTAAAATGTATGGTGTACAATAATTAAAAACAGGCGTTGGCCAGCACATGACAAAGAGTCTGTTACTAGGTGGACTTTGCGATTTCATTCCTGGTTTATATGCAAAAATAAGTCAGGCAGAAACTGTTATCTTTTCAGAATTGGGGCCATGCATAATGTATACTTTCTCTTTTTCAGGATTCCTGTATGATCTGTATCTTTCAGGTTAAATGTACATTAATAATATTAGTTGCTTTATTTATGTTTTGTTTCATTAAACCTCCTACCAACCACAGTTCGCAGCACGGTGACCAAGCTTTCACCAGCAGCACCAAGTCTCTAGTTATGATCAGGACCTGGCGGGACAGATTCCCGACTACATGGCTACTGTAACAGCCAAATAAAATAGTCACATAATCAGGAAGTCAGTCCTGTTCCCCCTACCTTAAGACCTGTGCCTGGCAGGTGAGAACGGGTTAAAGCAGCCATGTTATTATAAAATTGGTGAACAGACATACCTGCAAAAGAAGAGAGGGAAACTTTTTCTGATGCCTGCACCACCAGACAGGAGAAACCCTCAGCCAAAGTCTGCTGGAAATCAAACAATTCCAGGAATGTTGACCTCTACGGTCCCCCACAATTCTCAATGGTTTCTCCTGCTGACCTTTATATTACTATTATATCCTGTAGTGATGTGAAGTCTGGTAAAGGAACCACTGACCTCCTTGGGGGACCAAGGAGACTGACACTCCTGGAAGTGTCAGCTTTTCACAAGACTTTAGCAGATGATACACCGTACATGGCCCCAATGCTGAAAAAGTAACTGTTTCTGCTAATTTCCCCTTGGCCTAGCCTGGAGCCATTTATATTTTTGGTGCATAATAATGTACATAAATCCTAATCGAGGCAATAACAACCAATAGTGAAGTGTAGTAAAGCTTCCTAATTGGAACTACTGCAAGCACTGTGACTTGGACAAATACCAAACGGATGCAGCTTTCCATTGTTTATTGCACATACGTTTATAATTTTCTTCTATGTGTTTTTGGATTTATCTTATCTGACCAAGCTGGAAATTGTTCAAGGTGAAGTCCTTTAAGCATATCTGTGCAATTCCAATCTGTTTTAATTAGGCTTTACAGATAATAAAAAGATAATGCTGTCTGCTATAGGAGTATCAACGTCAAACGACATAAACATTGTAGTAATAAAGATAAAGAAATATTGCAAAAGTCGTTTCCATATCCACACTTACATCTACCAGTCTTTTAACACTTTCATTAATTATTGCATGTCAGTGCTGCAGCATCCTATGTGTATCATACATTTTCAGGTAGGATGGGTCGATTGTTATGGCTTTGCAATAGGGTTACCAAAAAAGGCCCTAACTTGTGCATAAATAGGCTAATCTCCTTTACTCAGAGTGAGGGTGGGAGGTAGTAGTCTAGAACAGGGAAAAAAAGGTGAAAAAGAAAAAGGCTTTCCCGTTGGGCCTCACATTCTTATGATGAATATTGGATTCAGGGGTCAAGTGTATCCATGTAAACTATAACTTAGGTGTTAGACTTATAAGACTAGCTTATTTTGGATAAGGCTGATTTGGATAAGGCTGAGAGAAATAGCAGGTGTTTTTTTGTTAGTTAAAGTGTTAGTTCACCTTTTACGAAAAAATGAAAAGGCGAACTATCACTGTACAGACTCCCTACTGCCCCGGCCCCTACTGTACTTACCTCCGTGGAGGCTGAGCTGTCAGTGCCCATGCAGCTTCTTCAACAGTCCCAGCTCTTCTCCCTCAGCAGCACTTCCGGGGCAGATCAGGTCAATTTTGATTGGTTAGAGCGGGTATAGTCATCACTCAGATCTGTCCTGGAAGTGTCCCTGGTTCCCTGAACCGCTGGCCGTCTGCATGGGCACTTACAGCTCAGCACCCACAGAAGTAGGTAAACCAGGGATTGGAGAGGCGTAGAGAGAGTGTAAAAGGAGGCATAAGGGAAACAGACACTTTAAGATTACATACTTTAAAGCAAGGCTTTTGTTCCTTTAATTCCTTTTGCATGCTTGCATCTGTATTCATCTCTACTACTTTGCTGGCCATCTGTGTTAACAAGGCATATACACACTCCTTCAGTAAACTCAAAACACACAAAAGACAAGCATTAGGCAAATTCAATTTGACATGTTAGTGAAGCAAAGATGAAAATTATTTTTTTTTTTGCCTAACAAAAAATGTTGCTGGTGTCACACAAGAAGGCCAAATCACCTACAATATGTTGTTGTAGCAAGCTTAGAAGAACAAGGCCCCTTACCTTGATTATTTCATGATCACAGTACAGGAACGCCCTCCACCTGTCAGTGTGCCACATTAACAGGAAAAGGGATCCCTCTCCCTGCATGCTCCAAATACACAGGTGTGGTGGTACCAGACGTTCTAAGCTACATACATGGTAAGAGTTCCTTTAATGAAAAATAAACCAGACTGTTCCTTTCCGTATGTCACTATCAGGCGTATACGATGCACAATAATCACACAACCAAACATAACTAAACAGGGATTATCTCGGCAAACAATAAAACGCCTATTTCTAATTATGTTTACCACTGGCAATCTTATATTTAGCAACATTTGATGACGGTGAAACATTTTTACTTCTGAAACCTAGCTCCATTGCTTCTAATTTTTTTTCTTGAATCTGTATTTGCAAGCCTCAGTTCCCATAATTGTCCCTTACCTGTGTGTGAGTGTGCTGATCCTTTCCAGGTGTACAGGTGATTTGTGCGAGAGCTCAGGTATGTGAATGTGTGCATACAGTATGCATAGCACTGAGTCACTGCAAAACACTCCTCCCCTTGGCAGGCACACCTCTTACAAATATAAAATGCTATTAACTTTCTAGCCACCAGCCGAGTTCTCAGGAGTCCTACAGCTCCAGAGACAGTCAACAGGCCTATATGTTCTGAGACGTTTCTGGTACATCAAGTAGTCTCAGTTCTATGAATATGTTCATAGTATACACGCTGTAAAGTTCAATATGCATTCATAGTATAATTTCATTCAACATTTTCCAGGATCATGCATTTGATAACTGATAAAAGCCTAAGTTCATCGGATTAGGACTCTTCAAATTTCGGTGGACTTTGGTAGGCGAAATCATCTACGAGCTGCTTCTGTCTCTGAGGGACATCAGTGGCAAAATCAGGTTTTTACTTTCTTTTTTACTAAAACAAAAGTAAAATTCAATAACAGAGTTTTGCTAAAAAAAAAAACACATATTGACAGAAAAACACAGAATTGTTGAAATTTTTGCAGATTTAGTAAAAAAGAAAAACTGAAATATCACATGGTCCTAAGTATTCAGACCCTTTGCTGTGACACTCATATATTTAACTCAGGTGCTGTCCATTTCTTCTGATCATCCTTGAGATGGTTCTACACCTTCATTTGAGTCCAGCTGTGTTTGATTATACTGATTGGACTTGATTAGGAAAGCCACACACCTGTCTATATAAGACTTTACAGCTCACAGTGCATGTCAGAGCAAATGAGAATCATGAGGACAAAGGAACTGCCTGAAAAGCTCAGAGACAGAATTGTGGCAAGGCACAGATCTGGCCAAGATTACAAAAAATTTTCTGCTGCACTTAAGGTTCCTAAGAGCACAGTGGCCTCCATAATCCTTAACTGGAAGACGTTTGGGACGACCAGAACCCTTTCTAGAGCTGGCCGTCCGGGCCAAACTGAGCTATCGGGGGAGAAGAGCCTTGTTGAGAGAGGTAAAGAAGAACCCAAAGATCACTGTGGCTGAGCTCCAGAGATGCAGTCGGGAGATGGGAGAAAGTTGTAGAAAGTCAACCATCACTACAGCCCTCCACCAGTTGGGGCTTTATGGCAGAGTGGCCCGACGGAAGCCTCGACCGCATGGAGTTTGCTAAAAAACACCCGAAGGACTCCAAGATGGTGAGAAATAAGATTCTCTGGTCTGATGAGACCAAGATAGAACTTTTTGGCCTTAATTTTAAGCGGTACGTGTGGAGAAAACCAGGCACTGCTCATCACCTGTCCAATACAGTCCCAACAGTGAAGCATGGTGGTGGCAGTATCATGCTGTGGGGGTGTTTTTCAGCTGCAGGGACAGAATGACTGGTTGCAATCGAGGGAAAGATGAATGCGGCCAAGTACAGGGATATCCTGGACGAAAACCTTCTCCAGAGTGCTCAGGACCTCAGACTGACCCGAAGGTTTACCTCCCAACAAGACAATGACCCTAAGCACACAGCTAAATAAACAAAGGAGTGGCTTCACAACAACTCTGTGACTGTTCTTGAATGGCCCAGCCAGAGCACTGACTTAAACCCAATTGAGCATCTCTGGAGAGACCTAAAAAAGGCTGTCCACCAACATTTACCATCCAACCTGACAGAACTGGAGAGGATCTGCAAGGAGGAATGGCAGAGGATCCCCAAATCCAGGTGTGAAAAACTTGTTGCATCTTTTCCAAAAAGACTCATGGCTGTATTAGATCAAAAGGGTGCTTCTACTAAATACTGAGCAAAGGGTCTGAATACTTAGGACCATGTGATATTTCAGTTTTTCTTTTTTTAAAAATCTGCAAAAATTTCAACAATTCTGTGTTTTTCTGTCAATATGGGGTGCTTTGTGTACATTAATGAGGAAAAAAAAAAAACTCAAATGATTTCAGCAAATGGCTGCAATACAACCAAGAGTGAAAAATTTAGGGGGGTCTGAATACTTTCCGTCCCCACTGTATATATATATGTATGTAACTAAAAGGGAAAAAACGCTAAAAGATTAAAGCCTCCTTTACACCTGGCTGATTTGTTGCAGTGTGTTACTGCAGACAGGTTACCGTATTACGCATTATGTTTATAAAACAGGACTAAAACCAGTGATTTAAAGTGGAACTAAAGTCTGATATTAAAAAACTCTAAGCAGGCAGCTCTTTATTGCAGAAGAGATGTGAAATGTATTTTCTGCAATAAAATAAAACCACATGCCTGTTCACAATCTTTTGCAGAATGTACACTGAGAGGCGCATGGCAGCTCCATTTACATTCTGGAGCAGTGCCTGTATGCTGGGATGGCAGCATTCCTGCTGGCATTGGCATCTTATCAATATCTTCTTCTGGGTACTGGTCTTCAGCTATCTTGATTGGCTGTCATGGGATGACTTCATTCATGCACAGGAATTAAGTCATCCCGGGTCAGCCAATCAAGACTGAAGACAGCTGAAGACCAGCACTCGGAAGAAGCTGCGGAAAAGATGCCGATGCTGGCAAGGGACCTCGCGAGCATCTGACCGTTGATGAAAAAGTAAGAATAATGGAGTTTAGTTCTGCTTTAACTGTTTTCTGAAACAATTACATTAAAGGCATGCTTTTGGTGAGAGCAATCATGGCTAGTGTGCTTATATCAGCTCTCAACCGAACTCTCAAGCTATCAAATGATAGCTGATCACATGTGCAGCACCATGGCAACTGCAGATCAAACAGAGGCTAAGATGGCGGCTTCCTTGGCTGTAAATGATAGTAGGAATTAGTCCTGCTTTAAGGCAGGACAATGGACCCAAAACTGACTTTTTTTTTTATTTTTATTTTTTTTTTTTTATGAAGTGTACTATAGGTCTGTGTATTGTTATACAGCAGGGTCACTTCACATTACCATAATACATAGGTGTGAAGCCAGTGTAATACTTGATGCTCATCAGGATTTTTTTTTTTTTTTTACAAATTTCATGATGTCGGGGAGCTGCACGCAAAACTGTACACACAATAAAACACAATCAGGCCTAATACAATTAATTATATTTTATTTATAGGATACAGGAGCTCTGAACTCTGCAGTGACTAGATTGTGGTATCTGATGTTGAAGTCTTGGAGGCTGCTCTCAATCAACATGGGTATCTTGAAGGACCCCCAGAGGAAGACATTAGGGCAGGGATCTCCAAACTATGGGGCCCTCCAGCTGTTGTCAAATTACACATCCCATAATGCATTGAAAAACTCTGACATTCGCAGATATGACTAGGCATGATGGGAATTGTAGTTCCTGAACAACTGGAGGGCCATAGTTTGGAGACCTCTGCACTAGAGCTTTAGAAGGATAAGAGTGCCACACTAGCTTGGAATTGAATTCCACATAAAAAACAACCAGTTTTGGGGTTTCAGCATATGAGGGAATAGAAGAAATTCAGTCCTGGACTCATGGCAGAGTGAACATGTACAGGAATGCTCGGGTGCCCAAAATGGACAGCCAATAATAATAAAAAAAATTCCAGGTCACCCAATTGTTCTTTTTAGCAAGACGTAGTTTAGTATGTATTGAGATTATTGCACAATCTCTCTTCTATATCTAGTGAATGGCATTAACAGATAGTATGCGTGAGTATAATTTGGTACTCATATGCAGAGTCCTCTATACAGATTGTAACAGTAACAACTACAGAAATAGTGAACATGCTAAAATTACTAGGTGGATTTGTAGTTAGTGTCAGCGGATAATAGCAAGTCCTGCAAGCTGCCTACTAATACTTACCCCCAAGGTATACTAACATGTCATTATTGCTCTCGTAATACTATGTTTACAGAAATATATTGCATGCAACTTGAAAACATCTCTATTCTTTCTTCTGACACAAACGTGTATTTCTTCAAAAGACAGGAACCAAAGCAGAACTAACATCTAACAATTCACCTTTTAAAACATACATTTTGAGCAATTTTTCTTATTAGAGTTTTACCAGTTATATATTTTAGTAGAGTAGCTATTAACAGGCATGGAAAGTCTTTAATTAGATGGAAGTTCCCCCAGAGAGTATTTCTTGCATTAAAGAGACCCTGTCATCTTGTTCATACATAGCAAATTGACAGAATCTTAAAGCCCCCCCCCCAACCACCATACTCATCTTTATACTTTATGATGCCTCAATGCTGCTCCTTCTCTGTGCAGGGAAGATCACTATCTGAACCCAAAGAAGCTGGATGCTGATAGACTGGAGGTAATATAAGGCATTACATTTAAAGTAAAAGTGTACCAGTATTATGCATTATATTTAAAATGATTTCATCAATGCAAAAATGTCTCAGCCTTTAGTAGTACTTTAACCACTGGGCACTTAAACCCCATTCCTGCTCAGGCCAATTTTCAGCTTTCAGCGCTGTCACTCTTTGAATGAATTTTGCGTGGTCATGCAACACTGTACCCAAATTAAATTTTTAAATACTGCTGGGTTTTTGATTTTTTGCTAAAAAAAAACAGTTTAATAGTTTGTTATACAATTTTGAAAACAGGTAATTTTTCTCCTTCATTGATGTGCGCTGATGAGGCTGCACTGATAGGCTGCACTGAGGGGCACTTATAGCCTGCACTGATGGGCACTGATAAGGCGGGACTGATGGCCACTGATAGGTGGCACTGATGGGCACTGAGAGGTGGCACTGATGGGCACTGATAAGTGGCACTGATAGGCGGCACTGATACCCTGTTTCCCCGAAAATAAGACCTAGCGTGATTGTCGCTGATGGCTGCATTATAAGCCCTACCCCCCAAATAAGCCCTACCCTGAAAATAAGACCTACAAGAACTTTAACTAGGGCTTATTTGGCGGGTAGGGTTTTTATTGCAGCCATCACCGACAATCACGCTAGGTCTTATTTTAGGGGAAACAGGGTAGGTGGCACTGATGGGTGGCACTGATGGGTGGCACTGATGGGCATTGGTAGGTGACACTGATAGGCAGCACTAATAGGTGGGCACTGCATAGCAGCAGTGGCTCTCCCTGTTCAAAACCGATGTCCCTCTGACAGAAGCTGGTGATTGGCTTGTTGATGGAGACAAAGGCCTCTTCCCCACAACCCTGGGCTGTGGTTGTGGGGGTCTGCGGGTGGGGGCTTATCGGAATCTGGAAGCCCCCTTTAACAAGGGTGCCCCAAGATCCTGCCCCCCCTATGTGAATGAACACAGGGTACATAGTACCCATTCACCAAAAAAGTGTAAAAGTGAATAAAGACAGTACACTGAAGTCTAATACATGCAAAATGCAATCTGCTGTGGGAAAAAAAAAGTCCAAGGCCCTTACCAAAAACGCACCGGCTAAAAAATGCATAGATGTGAACGTGTACCATAGGAAACTATGTTAAATGGACTGTAGCGCATTTCTGAGAAAAAAGAAAACGCACAAAAAAGCACACAGGTGTAAACGTAGGGTAAAAAAAAAGAAAAAAAAAGAGCTCAATCCATCGAGCTTTACCTTTAAAATATCACATTTGGAGTATATACTGTCTTTATTTTTTCTTGCTTACATGCAACAGTTAATTTTAACAGGAGGCACTCTTTAAGCCCCTAATATTTTTTAAATGGCCCCTGTCTTTCTAATTTAACAACCCTGTTTGTCAAGGTGACTGTACAAAAATGATCTGGTTACTATGTGGTTAAATACATTTTTTACACAAAAAGCTTCTTCTGCATAGCAGAGTTACATAGAACAGAGCCTATACATGTATTAACATAGGATCTTTGTGTTGATGAGGAACATACTGTATGCTTACTATAATAAAGCAGTTAGAGCACAACTTCAGACTAAAGGTACCTACGACTGAGATCCAGATTAGGCTTGTGTCTGCTCCTGAATCTCCACCCATGTCATGTTGTTTAATATTGTCCCAAGGCAAAATGCTCCCAGGTGGACTCTGCAACGTGTATTCACAGGCACTCGTTCCATTTCCTACATGCCAAATGCCACTTAGCAGCAAATAGAATGCAGCGCACTAACTTATGGCTTCATATTGTCATTATTACACTGCTACATTACTGTCCTTATTTCACTTTGAATGTTTGTAAATGTTTTCACAAACTGACTACCACACATCCAGGATATGATACAAAACACACAAAAAAAGCAATGCCTTGGAGGTCATTTAACAACAAGAGTGGGAGAAGAGAAAGACTTTTTTGTCTTCTGTTTTAATAAAGCAACATAGATACAGTAAGTGGATAGAGAAAATTATCTGTTTTATGTCTACAAACTATATTAATAAGTCAGATTGAAAAAAACTATCTGCATTCGGAGCATACGTCAGAGTGCATGAAGGTGCCTTATGCAACCCCTGGTACACCACCGCCTTCTATAATGTAACCCAAAGGGATGGCTGTGAGTCACAGAAATGTCATTACATAGGCTCTGCATGTACCTGACGGCTTAGGCTACATGCACATGAATGCATAAAATGCACCTGTATTTACAGTGAGTGGGAGCCAGCTATGGCGTATTCTGTCTATATTTCTTTATTACAAAATACACTGTGCATCTGAAATCATGCAAATGTCGTGTTTGGGAAAATACATCCATGCTCATGTAAATGCAAAAAATATATGCTTCAGGTAGGGCTCCCAGGCGCTGTAAAATCAAGTGTATTTCATGCTGTTTGCCAATACGCCTGGATCTACATCTGTGTGCATATAGCCTTAGAGAAGCATGAGGCATTACCATACTACTCTCTCACACAGAGTTAAGGCCTGTGTCAACAGGCTTTGGGCTTGTTGATGCCATTAGTTCGAATGAGATAATTCATATTTAATTAACGTGTTTGTAAAGTCTAAATTTTAAATTACTGCCAGCCCCTCTGTAGCAGAATCTCTGACCTCTTCCAGTCTAATGGGAACCTTCAAGGCCAAAGATAACTGACATCCTTCAATATGTAGTGGGTTGTGAGGCATAGTGGGTGCAAAGGTGGTAAAAGTCATTTGGCGCCAGACACTTCTTGGATGTAAAAGAGGTTTATTTTGTTGACAATCCTTTTTTTATACTTTGTAGGGGAAAGAGGGTTAGGGCCCAAGACACCCTTAAAGTGACACTAAAGGTAATGTAAAAAAAAAAAAAAGAAGAAACATATTATACTTACCTCCACTGTGCAGCTCGTTTTGCACAGAGTGGTCCCGATCATCCTCTTCTGGGGTCCCTCGGCTCTCTCGACTCCTCCCCGCTTCAGATAACCCCCTAGGAGAAGCGCTCTCCCGGGGGTTACCTTGCAGGCGCGCTCCCGAGTCCTGCATTCGGCGTCCATAGACACTAAATGCAGGACTCGGCCCCGCCCCCTGGCGGGCGCGTCATTGGATTTAATTGACAGCAGCGGGAGCCATTGGTTGCACTGCTATCAATCTATCCAATCAACAGCCGAGAACCCCCTAGCAGAGAGACGGCGCGTCCCAGTGGGACAAGTTCAAGGGTTCAGGTAAGTAAAACGGGGGGGGGGGCTGGGGGCCGGTCACTAACAGGTGTTTTTTCACCTTAATGCATAGGATGCATTAAGGTGAAAAAACACAAACCTTTACAACCCTTTTAAGTAGTTGCAATTTCTAATGGCAGGCTCTGAGACTTCAAAAGGTGAAAAGCCGTACAGAGAAAGGCCCCAGCAAGGTGCCACTTCTGCACGTGCAGGATTGCTGTCTCCTATGGTAACAGTACTTAAACAGTTCCTGTTCTGACTCAACTACAAAGCCATAAACTTTATCTCCAGCTTCATATAGGGCTTACACTGGTTTTTCTATTTATCCCTTGCATCAATTCAGACAGCTTAACTACTGAGCAATGAACCACAGAGAGGAAGGGGAGGGGTATATACAGAACTACGGTGGGAGAGAGAGTTCAGTTAGACAGAAGGGAACAGAGCTTAAAGACACAGAACGATAATAAATCACATAGTGTAACACAACACACCCCGTCTGAAATCTTTATATCTCATAACCATAAACTAATATATATAATCAATAAGTCCAATACTGTTAAATGTCCTGGAACCTGAAATGAAAAACATGTAACAAGCAAGCATAAACGTAAGTTCAACAGTATTGAAGAACATGTAGTCTGACGTATGACATCTTCAAAAAATTCCAAAGTTCCGAGTAGAACCAATAAATAGCAGCAATGTACTCTCCGCCGTGCCGCCTTGCATAAGTCACTCACCTGGCAAAAGGAGTACTAACTCTGTAATTGGTGGAGTAAAGGTTCATGTCGATCCTTCCTTGGTAACTTGACTTCTACCTTCCGGACCTTGTTATCATCACTGGGCATAACTTTAGTAATAAGACCCATAGGCCACTCATTCCAACAAACTTCCTTGTCTTTTAGAAGGATGAGATCTCTAACTTTAATGCCGCGTACACACGGTCGGACTTTTCGTCTACAAAAGTCCGACAGCCTGTCCGTCAGACTTCCGGCGGACTTCCGGCGGACTTTCGGCGGACTTGCAGCAGACTTTGTAACGAACGGACTTGCCTACACACGACCACACAAAAGTCCGACGGATTCGTACGTGATGACGTACACCGGACTAAAATAAGGAAGTTCATAGCCAGTAGCCAATAGCTGCCCTAGCATGGGTTTTTGTCCGTCGGACTAGCACACAGACGAGCGGATTTCGGGGTCCGTCGTAGTTACGACGTAAAGATTTGAAGCATGTTTCAAATCTAAAGTCCGTCGGATTTGAGACTGAAAAAGTCTGCTGAAAGTCCGGAGAAGCCCACACACGATCGGATTACCAGCCAGCTTTAGTCCGTCGGCGTCCGTTGGACTTTTGTAGACGAAAAGTCCGACCGTGTGTACGCGGCATAAGATTAGGCTTAGATGTTTGCCATTTGTTACGGCCTTGAAGGTGATGAAGATACTCCTTCCTCCAGCGATGCCAAAACACATTGGCTAGATGCTGCACCTGCTTCCATTGACACCTGTAGATATCCTTGGGTTTGATCTCACTTGAAGATATTGCAGCAGTCCCAATTTTTTGACTAAGAAGCGAAGCTGGAGTAAGGATCACTGAAGCATCGGGATCTGAGGATACCGGCACTAAAGGTCTTGCATTCACTATGGCAGACACTTCAGTGAGAAAGGTAGACAAAGTATCATGGGTGAGTGGTAAAGACTTGTGAGTCTGCAACATGGAGTCAAGAATTCTTCGTGCTACTCCAATCATTCGCTCCTAAGATCCTCCCATGTGTGAAGAATGTGGAGGATTAAACAACCAAGTACATCCATTGTTGGCCAGGAAATTGTCCAATTGTAGCTCTTTACATGCTCCAACAAAGTTGGTACCACAGTCAGATCTCAGCTGCTTAACTGGTCCTCTGACAGAAAAGAATCTTCATAGATGAAGGAAGAAGAATCCATAGACTCGATCACTTCTATGTGTATTGCTCGAATGCCAAGACAGGTAAACAATACAGCCCATCTTTTACTATTGGCAGCTCCACCATGAGTTCTCCGAGTGATGACGGACCATGGGCCGAAAACATCTACCCTAAAATAGGTGAAGGGTGGATCTGTACTTAGGCGATCAGCTGGAAGACTTGCTATTTGTTGCTGTTGATGTTTTCCTCTTAACTTGTGGCACTTGACGCACCTGAAGAGCAAGGAGGAGACACATCTTGTCATGAAGATCCTGCCAGTAATCAGCGATCCAGACGCAGGGGGACACGGCCGCGGGTTCCACTGCGCATGCGCGCGCACTCCCGCTAGTGCCAGGCGGGCTATTTAAACTGGCCTGTCACACTCTATCCCCGCTGTCTGCTCTACAGCGTTCCGTGTGCCTTAACCTGATCTGACATGTGTACTCTGCTATCTGACCCGGCTTCCTGTTAGACCATCCTGCTATCCGCCTGCACCAGACCCTCTTGGCTTGCCTGACCATCCCTCTGTGTTGTCCCTGATACCTCTGCTGATCGACCGATACCGACCTTGTTTGACCATCCCTCAGTCTGATACCTGTATCCAGTCTACTACCTGCTGCCTTGTTCCTGGTTCCAGTCCAGCGTTCCAGTCTACTACCTGCTGCCTTGTTCCTGGTTCCAGTCCAGCATCCAGCCTACTACCTGCTGCCTTGTTCCTGGTTCCAGTCCAGCATCCAGCCTACTACCTGCTGCCTTGTTCCTGGTTCCAGTCCAGCATTCCAGGCTACTAATTGCTGCTTGTTCCAGCTTCCAGTCCAGTGATCCAGGCTACTACCTGCTGCTTTGTTCCTGGTTCCAGTCCAGCGTTCCAGGCTACTACCTGCTGCTTTGTTCCTGGTTCCAGTCCAGCATTCCAGGCTACTACCTGCTGCTTTGTTCCTGGTTTCAGTCCAGCGTTCCAGGCTACTACCTGCTGCTTTGTTCCTGGTTCCAGTCCTGCTTACTTACCTGCTTCCTTACCTGCTGTGGCTCCGGGTCCTCTCTGCATTCCAGCTTCCTCTTCAGCTTCTGGATCCAGAGGGTGCCACCACTTCTGAACTTCCGGTGACTGTCGATCCTGCCAGGCACCCATACCACTCCTCACTCCTGGCCTTCTGTCTCCATTCCAGAGGAACAGGAGTGGGAGCTGTAAGGGAGGTCCTTCTCTGCACTTCGGGCTCAAAACCTACCAGGTACGTGACACACCTTTTCATACCAATGATTCACAAGCCAGCTGACCTGATGGCACCTACTGTAAACTGACGTCCTTGATGATGTATCAGTTCATGGTGATGACAAACCAGAAGGGTAGTAACATGATGTTGACCTGGTATGATTATAGGATTCTGTTCTTTGCTGCATAAGTCGTATTTCGTTATACAGCCACCAACTCTCAGCAGCTGATTGACGTCAACTACAGGGTTTAGATTGAAGAGAGAACTGTTTTTAGACAATTCAGTTTCATTTTTGATTCTCCCGAATTCCTCCTAAAACACCTCTTGTTGCACACAACGGATGATTACCTCTTCTGCGTGTGAAATATCTGCTGCTGTAAAGTGTCCAGAACAACTGTGCCAACCATGACACTCTGCCGCAGAGTTCTTCCTAAAGCAGCGAGCAATATGAATTAGGTGAGCGATAGCTCTTACAGCAGATGACCAGGTGGAAAAACGCTCAAAACAGTGTGACCGCAGCTTCTGTTTTGTATTTACAGAAGTGAGAAGTGAGATGTTCACAGTTCTTATTTCGTTAACATCTTCAGGACTTACTAGCCCATAGGTGTTGTCAAAAGGGGATGAGTAGGAGTCCTCACACAAAAACCTTGGAGGTGACAGCCATAAGCTGTCCTGAATAGGGATGAGCTTCGTGTTCGAGTCAAACCCATGTTCGACTCGAACATCGGCTGTTCGATCGTTCGCCGAATTGCGAACGTTATGGGCCGTTCGCGCTAAATTCGTGTGGCGCGTCACGGCCCATAATTCACTGCGGCATCGCAGTGCATTGCTGGCTGATGATTGGCCAAGCATGCACTATGACCCGCATGCTTGGCCAATCACAGCGCCGTCAGTAGAGAGAGCTGTAATTGGCCAAAGCCAGGGTGGCTTTGGCCAATTATGGCTCAGGGGATTTAGTACACACCCCACACTATATAAGGCCGCCTGCACGGCGGCCCTGTGTAGTGTGTGTTCCGGTGTGCTGAGAGATAGAGAGAGAGAGAGACAGTGTCATTTGATTTGAGTTAGATAGATTAGGCAGAACAGTCAGTCAGTTAGCTGCACTTACAGTGTATTGTGTATATATATGCATCCCAGGTGTTGCATATATATATATATACACTGTATTCAGTTTAGCTAGATCCGTTCCTGTTATCTTCTATCTAGACTATTTACATTTAATGCAGTGCGTCCTGCTCACAGTGTTCAGCTAGATCCGTTCCTGCTATTTACATTTAGTGCAGTGCGTCCTGCTCACAGTGTTCAGCTAGATCCGTTCCTGTTATTTACATTTAGTGCAGTGCGTCCTGCTCACAGTGTTCAGCTAGATCCGTTCCTGCTATTTACATTTAGTGCAGTGCGTCCTGCTCACAGTGTTCAGCTAGATCCGTTCCTGCTATTTACATTTAGTGCAGTGCGTCCTGCTCACAGTGTTCAGCTAGATCCGTTCCTGCTATTTACATTTAGTGCAGTGCGTCCTGCTCACAGTGTTCAGCTAGATCCGTTCCTGTTATCTTCTAGACTATTTACATTTAGTGCAGTGCGTCCTGCTCACAGTGTTCAGCTAGATCCGTTCCTGCTATTTACATTTAGTGCAGTGCGTCCTGCTCACAGTGTTCAGCTAGAGCCGTTCCTGCTATTTACATTTAGTGCAGTGCGTCCTGCTCACAGTGTTCAGCTAGATCCGTTCCTGTTATCTTCTAGACTATTTACATTTAGTGCAGTGCGTCCTGCTCACAGTGTTCAGCTAGATCCGTTCCTGCTATTTACAATGTCATCAGTGACTCCTTCCCTAGCTCCACCATGTCCTCATGAGGATTCCCTCGAACTGTTTGACCACAGTGTTGGGTACATGCTCCAGGAGGATGCCCAGCGTTTGGAAGGCTCTGATGACGATACTGAGCTCGATGAAGGCAGTAACATGAGCATGGACAGAGGGGGTGCCCAAGAAGGACAGCAATCTGGCAGTCATGCTCCCCCTGCTGCAGCATACTGCCAGGTTTGCTCCAGTGATGAGGAGGGAGGGGATGATGAGGTCACTGACTCAACGTGGGTGCCTGATAGGAGAGAGGAGGAGGAGGAGGAGGAGGAGGAGGAGGAGGCGGCGGCACATCACCAACGAGGCAGGATGCCCTCCAGGGGCCAGCCTAAGGGCAGCACATTGACTGCATCACACCCCAAAGCTCCACATGTGCAGGGCGCTGCAGTCTCTGCGCGTTATTCAAAAAGTTCTTTGGTGTGGGCCTTTTTTGAGACGAGTGCATCAGATCGCACCGCTGCTATTTGCAACATATGTCTCAAGCGTATCTCGCGTGGCCAAAACATCTCCCGCTTGGGTACCACATGCTTGACCAGACATATGTTGACCTGCCATGCAGTTCGTTGGCAAGCGTATCTAAAAGACCCACACCAAAGAACAAAGAGGATCTCTCCTTGCTCCTCATCAGCTGAGATTTCCAACCCCACTAGACCTTCAGTCCTCTCTGAGACCTGCAGTGAGAGGAATGAAGGTGTAGAATTAGGTGTGTCACAGCCAAGTACTTGTGGGCAATCTGCTTTTGGTACACCGACGTCAGATTGTACCAGGCAAATTTCCCTGCCCCAGCTGCTGCACCGCCGAAAGAAGTTTGCTCCCAGCCATCCACATGCCCAGCGGTTGAATGCTAGCTTGGCAAAATTGCTAGCACTTCAACTGCTGCCTTTTCAGTTGGTAGACTCTGCCCCCTTCCGTGAGTTTGTGGAATGTGCGGTTCCTCAGTGGCAGGTACCCAAACGCCACTTTTTCTCACGGAAGGCGATTCCAGCTCTCTACCGGCATGTGGAAGGCAATGTCCATGCCTCGCTGGACAGGGCGGTCAGCGGTAAGGTGCATATTACCGCTGACTCATGGTCCAGCAGGCATGGACAGGGACGTTACCTAAGTTTCACGGCGCATTGGGTGACTCTGCTGGCAGCTGGGAAGGATGCAGGACAAGGTGCAGTAGTGTTGGAGGTTGTTCCGCCACCACGCCTCCAAAATGCTGATTGTGACACACCTCTCTCCTCCACCCCCTCCTCTTCTTCTTCCTCCATGGCCTCTTCCTCGGAACCAGCGGTGCTCCGTAGGCGTTCAAGGGGCTACGCAAGTACGCAGGCCAAAAGATGCCATGCGGTGCTTGAGCTTGTGTTCGGGGGACAGGAGCCACACTGGGGCAGAGGTTCTGTCAGCTCTGCAGGGGCAGGTTCAGAGGTGGTTGACGCCACGCCAACTTAAGGCAGGAATGGTGGTTTGCGACAATGGCACCAACCTCCTCTCTGCCCTCCGACAGGGACAAATGACCCATGTGCCCTGTTTGGCTCACGTCCTTAACTTGGTGGTGCAGCGGTTCTTGGGCAGGTACCCGGGCTTACAGGATGTCCTGAGGCAGGCCAGGAAAGTCTGTGTGCATTTCCGCCGGTCATATAATGCCAGTGCTCGGCTGACGGACCTCCAAAAGGAGTTTAACCTGCCCAAGAACCGCCTAATCTGTGACATGCCCACCAGGTGGAACTCAACGTTGGCCATGCTGCAGCGGCTGCACACGCAGCAGAGGGCCATCAATGAGTACCTGTGCGACTATGGCACCAGGACAGGGTCAGGGGAGCTTGTTTTTTTTTCCCCACGCCAGTGGGCCATGATCAGGGATGCATGCACTGTCCTGTCACCATTCGAGGAGGCCACGAGGATGGTGAGCAGTGACAGTGCATGCATCAGTGACACTGTCCCCCTTGTCCACCTGTTGGAGCACACGCTGCGTGGAATAATGGACAGGGCACTTGAGGCAGAACAGAGGCAGGAAGAGGAGGACTTCCTTAGCTCTCAAGGCCCCCTTTATCCAGACAGTGTTCCTGCGTGCCCGCCGATCACACAGGAAGAGGACGAGGAGGAAGAGGAGGAGGAGGAAGATTGTGTCAGTATGGAGGTGGAGCCTGCAACTCAGCATCAGCAGCAGTCTTTAAGGGATCAGTCCCAAGAAACACATGGACTTGTACGTGGCTGGGAGGAGGTGGCTGCGGACCATGTCGTTCTTAGTGACCCAGAGGACTCCGGACCGAATGCCTCAGCAAACCTACGCTGCATGGCCTCCCTGATCCTGCAAAGCCTGCGTAAGGATCCTCGTATTCGTGGTATCAAGGAGAAGGACCAATACTGGCTGGCAACCCTCCTTGATCCACGTTACAAGGGTAAGGTTGCGGACCTTATCTTGCCATCGCAGAGGGAGCAGAGGATGAAACATCTTCGGGAGGCCTTGCAGAAAGGTCTGTGCAACGCGTTCCCAGAGACTGGGAGGTTACAAACTCCTGTTTCTGGACAACGTGTTGCTGAGGCTTCGGTCAGTCAAAGAAGGAGCGGTGGAGAAGGTGGCCGTCTGACCGATGCGTTCAGACAATTTTTTGGTCCGCAGCCCCAAGGTATGATCGGTTCCAGCAACCATCGCCAGCGTCTGTTTTACATGGTGCAGGAATACCTAGGGGCAAGATCAGACTTGGACACCTTTCCCACCGAAAATCCTCTGGGTTACTGGGTCTTGAGGATGGATCACTGGCCAGAGCTTGCACAGTATGCAATTGAGCTACTGGCCTGTCCTGCATCCAGCGTTCTTTCGGAACGCACATTCAGTGCTGCTGGAGGCGTGGTAACCGATCACAGGGTGCGTCTGTCCACCGACTCGGTCGATCGGCTGACCTTCATAAAAATGAATGAGTCTTGGATCACCACCAGCTACCAAGCACCTGATGCTGATGTAACCGAATAATTTTTTTTGAAATCTCAGATCCCTTCAAAGACTGCCTATGCTGATGCTGAGTGACTATCCCTGAGTAATTATCCTCTTCCTCCTCAATCATCACGCTGATAGCTTGTAAGAACATTTTTGGTTCTGGGCGCCACCACCAGTGCCTAAGGCACAATTTTTCAGCCCCTGTTTAACAGGGGCGTGTAATTACAATTTTTGATGTAATACTTTGCAGCAGGGCTCGTTCCTGCATTCCAACTAGAGTGTCTGTGAGGGGTTGCAGTGTTGTGGCACCAGCACCAGTGCCTAAGGCCCAATTTTTCTGCCCCTGTCTAACAGGGGCGTGTAATTACAATTTTTGATGCAATACTTTGCAGCAGGGCTCATTCCTGCGTTCCAACTAGAGTGTCTGTGAGGGGTTGCAGTGTTGTGGCACCAGCACCAGTGCCTAAGGCCCAATTTTTCTGCCCCTGTCTAACAGGGGCGTGTAATTACAATTTTTGATGCAATACTTTGCAGCAGGGCTCGTTCCTGCGTTCCAACTAGAGTGTCTGTGAGGGGTTGCAGTGTTGTGGCACCAGCACCAGTGCCTAAGGCCCAATTTTTCTGCCCCTGTCTAACAGGGGCGTGTAATTACAATTTTTGAAGCAATACTTTGCAGCAGGGCTCGTTCCTGCGTTCCAACTAGAGTGTCTGTGAGGGGTTGCAGTGTTGTGGCACCAGCACCAGTGCCTAAGGCCTAATTTTTCAGCTCCTGTTCAACAGGGGCATGTAATTACAATTCTTGATCTAATATTTCACAGCAGGGCCCTGTGAGGGCTTACAGTGTTGTGGCCACAGCAACACCTAAGGCCCAAATTTCTGCTGAGTATATAGGGCAGGACCCTACTTTCAAACATCTAACTTACAAACGACTCCTACTTGCAAACGGAAGGAGACAACAGGAAGTGAGATGAAATCTACCCCTAGGAAGGGAAATTCTCTCCTGTAAGAGTTAATATGGGAAAACAATTTCTCCTTTCCACTGATGCTTTCCAATCCTTGTTCCACAAAAAAACCCAAATTTTCAAAAAACATTTTTCATTGGGACAAAAAAGTGAGGTGAAATCTTCTGAAGAGGAGGAAAGACAGCAAAACAAATGTCACAGGGGTGATAACCCTTCCCTATGTTTTCCAAAAAGCTTAGAAAAGATTTTTTGGCTGGAGCTAAACACGTTAAAAATGTTCAAAATTACAAACAGATTCTACTTAACAACAAACCTACAGTCCCTGTCTTGTTTGCACCGCCTGTATACTGCTGTTCAGAGTATATAGGGCCTGGTGGCCCCACACCTTTCCTTATTTTAATTTGGGTGCGGGGTTCCCCTTAATATCCATACAAGACCCAAAGGGCCTGGTAATGGACTGGGGGGTACCCATGCCGTTTGTCTCACTGATTTTCATCCATATTGCCATGACCCGACATGACATTAAACCCGCAAGCAGTTTTAAATGAGATTTTTTCCTTTAAAAATGACATTTGGTGCAGGGACTGTTCTAAACATGGGAAACACGCGTCACTTTACAGGCATACTATAGACACCCCCCAGGTACGATATTTAAAGGAATATTTCACTTTTTTTTTTTTACTTTAAGCATCATTAAAATCACTGCTCCCGAAAAAACGGCCGTTTTTAAAAGTTTTTTTTGCATTGATACATGTCCCCTGGGGTAGGACCCGGGTCCCCAAACCCTTTTTAGGACAATACCATGCAAATTAGCCTTTAAAATGAGCACTTTTGATTTCGAACGTTCGAGTCCCATAGACGTCAATGGGGTTCTAACGTTCGTGCGAACTTTCGGTCCGTTCGCGGGTTCTGGTGCGAACCGAACCGGGGGGGTGTTCGGCTCATCCCTAGTCCTGAAGAACAGCAGATGATACAGCTCTGGTCCCACAGTCAGCTGGGTTGAGTTCAGTGGGAACGTAATGCCACTGACTTGGTAGGGAGGATCTCTTAATACGTTCAACCCTGTTGCTGACATACACATAAAACTGTTTTGTTTGGTTGTATATGTAACCAAGTACTACCTTACTGTCTGTATAGAAGGTGAAAGAATTAATTCTAGTGTCCATTTCACTTCATATGACTTTGGCAATTTCTACTGCTAGCATGGCTGCACAAAGTTCAAGTCTTGATATGGTATGTGCAGGCAGGTTTGGGAGTGGGTTTTGCCTTGCCTAGGACAAAACTACAGTGTGATTCTCCATTCATTTCAGAGGTCTTCAAATAGGCTACTGTAGCAATAGCTTCAACTGATGCATGGGAGAAAATATGAATTTCTCTCCGGTTAACAGCTGAAATGGAACCTAGGACATAGCAACGGGAGATCTGAAGTTTTTCTAGTGACTTCAAAGAATGTCTCCACCTTTCCCATTTGTATTGATTCTCACTAGGCAAAGGAGTATCCCAGTCTATGTTCTCAGTAGATAACTGTCTTAGCAGAATCTTACCTTGAATGGTAACTGGAGTAAGGAAACCCAGTGGGAGAGGAGTCCTGTCAGTGGGATGCTATTCACCACTGACAGGACTCCTCTCTTAGTGAAGGGTTTGTCACAAGTTGACACTTGGAAGGTGAATGTGTCATGTTTGATGTTCCACAACAAACCCAGACTCCGCTGTACATGAGGCACATCTGTACCTAAATCAAGGTTTTTTAGACTAGTGGCATAGTCCTCAGAATTAAAGGCATTCATAAGTTCCTGGCTGTTGGATATAATCTTGTGCAATCTGAGGTTTGCTATAGACAGCATCTCCTTTGTTCTGGTGAGGAGATCAATCACTTCTTTAGTGGTTGGAAAAGACTTGAGTGAATCGTCAACGTAGAAGTTTCTTTCAACGCATTGACGAGCATCAGATCCATATTCTTCTTCTCCAGTCTGAGCTGTTCTCCTTAGCCCATAGGTTGCCACTGCAGGGGAAGGACTGTTATCGAAGACATGTACCTTCATTCGATAGTCTATAACTTCCTTGTTGATGTCATTGTCTTTGTGCCATAGAGACCTTAGGTAGTTTTCTGTCGTCTTCTCTGACAATAAAGCAGTGAAACATCTGTTGAATGTCTGCCATTACTAATACAGACTCTTGTCTGAAGCAAATCAAGACTCCTATTAAACTGTTGTTCAAGTTAGGCCCTGTAAGGAGCATGTTGTTAAGAGAAACACCTTCAAACTGAGCACTGGAATTAAAGACAACTCTGATTTGGTCTGGTTTGCGTGGGTGATACATGCTAAAGGATGGAAGGTACCAGCATTCTTCTTCCTCCTTTAGTGGGGGTGCGGGCTCTGCATGATCTCAAGGGTGTGTCGCTGTTACCATTGGTCAGTGTTGGAAGGGCAACGTGTCAAAGTGTATAGATTCTCCTCTGTCTCGGAGGCAAGCTTGGTGGAGGTGGTCCTCCGAGTTGCATTCTGGGCGAGGGTATTTATGGGACAGATGCCATGTTCTAAGGTCGTTTTGCAGCCACCTGCTGGCCCTTCTGGCCGCCAGCTATGCGTTACGGAGCTACCTCGTGGTCCTCCGATTGGGAGGCCCATGATGCTACGGAGCAGGGGTGGGTCCAGAGGCTTGTCTGGGGCCTACCACCGCGGCCGAGGAATGGTCCTGAGCTGTGGGTCCTGTGTGACGAAGCTGGACAGCCGAGAAGATCCCAGGAGAGGACCCGTCTTGGAGAGATCATGCAGCGTGCTGGTCTATAGAGGGGCCTGGTGACTTGGCTGGAGGACGTATCCAAAAGAAGCAACCATACAGCATAGTGTCGCCGGTTCGGCTTAAAGGTTCAGGCACTGTGACTGACTGTTCACTGTAGAAGATCTGATACATCCTGTGGCAGAGGATCATGCAGATTTACCACCCCAAATAGGTCTGTGGCAGAGACTTTCAATTCGTGCTGCGTACTGGCTGCTAGACTGGTGAGAGAGGCCTATCCAGACGAGCAAAGAGTGTGTCCCATGAGGGGAACGCATTCCACATAATCATTTGAATTCTACCGGGACATTTGTCGCTAAGATTTTGCAAGAAGATATTTGAGTTTCTCCTGAGAGTTTCCTTTTCCGTCTCTTTCCTGCTACTTCCTAAAGTTTGACTGTGCAATAAAGCATTGAAAACGTACTCCAGTGTTGGTGCGTGTGTCGTCCAGCAGTAAACTCAATGGAACCCCTAGACCCGGTGCCGGTGAAACAGAGGGAAGCAAAGTGAAGGTAACAGACCCGCTTAAACCAGCAGCTCCACCGTGAGTTGGTGCTACATACGAAAGAAATTATAACGGATTTAACGAATGAATTCGACATGATTTGAGATTCAGTGTAATATGACTGATTTCTGATTGGGACTCTAAAACAAATAGTACAGCAAATCTGCAGATTTACAAGAATAGTCTCCACTTATCTACGTGGATAGAAGGGGTTTATGACAATAGACAAAACACTCATTAAGAGACCCTCCTCGTCTCTTCTCTTCTCTGTGAGTTTTATCTGACCCTACCATGCGCCTCTGACCCAGGTCGCCCACAAGGAGTCAACGCAGGGAACTGCAGAGGATTTTCCCTATCCACACACAGTCCAACCCGTGAAGGGGGACACAAACACATTTACACACACACGTTACCCAACCAGAAAGGTCCGAGAGTGGTCTGGTTTCCTTGAGAACCGACAGATAGGATACATAGGAAAAGGCAGAAATATAGCAAGCTTAAGGGCAGCTTACCTAGCCGGCATTTGAGGTCTGCGTTTCCCGATGATCCCGATCGAAGCGCGGTTCCTTCTGGAGACTCTGCCAAACTCCTGTTATGGCTCGCCAAGACTGATATGACTGATTTCTGATTGGGACTCTAAAACAAAGTTAATACTGCAGCTGCAGGAACAGATTCACAGGACTCAATCACTGTGTTTAAAATGTCCGTTCAGTGAAAAATGTATTATTACATGTTATTTTATACATAGATAAGAAAGGGTGGTGTGAGATGTTATTAAAAACTAACAAATAGAAATATGTTATTAAAAGCTAACAAATAGAAATATATTATTAAAAACTAGCGAATAGAACAATTGCAAAAGTAAAACCTTGAAAAGGGAGGGGGGAGTAGAGAGCGTTTAGTAGGAGAAGTGTCTGTGTGTTAGGTGAAGGTTACAGAACACATTTCAACAGTGAGAACAAAATGGATTCTCTTGTGCTTAAATGAACAGTACAATGAATGTCCATGTCATTTCCCCTCTTTTGTTTATTTGACACCATTCTTCTCCGCGTTACATTCAGCCGATTGCTGGTAACTCCTGTTACATTGGCGCAGAGAGACGGCGTCCTGTTCAGCTCTCTCCTAGCTTTCTCACAATAATGGGTTCATCAGGGCTGGTGGTACGTTTGTTGGTACAGCGGGTAGTCACACAGAGGCATAGCCTGATGAGGAAGTAAATGACAAATATGAGAAATAGGAACATCACAATGTAAGAGCCTAGTTTCTGTAACCATGTTGCTATGCCATATAAAAAATCACCAAAACCTCCTAAACCCTAAAAGGGGTTCCATCCATCTTTAGCAATATCTCTGGCCTTATTCTGTAGTTCTCTTATCTTAGCAAGATGCCCTTTAATAATGTCCTCATTATCAGAAATGTATATACAACAGTCAGTGCGAAATACCTTACACATCCCACCTTGAGCTGCAGTGAGATAATTTAGCGTTAATCTGTGCTCTAATACTACTTTTTTAAGCTGAGCCATTTCTTCATTTAATAAACCTATATCAGTGGTAGTAAGGTTAATAATCTCATCTACAATTCTAGTGTAATTATTTAGTCTTTTCATTGCTTCAATTCCCCATCCTGTCCAGGAAGGGAACCATGACCATGCCATGTCACCTTGAGTGAACAGCTCTCTTTTGAACACTAAAGGGTATTCTGGACTTTGATCTGGTCGCACTGTATCTTTGCGAACAGCCAAAGCAGGTACTAACTTCCCAATATAACATGTACCTGCAACATTAGTAGGAAGCCAGGCGTAAGCTTTATTTCCACATATATAATATAACCCTCTACGTATGGACGGTATGCCTGCTCCTAAAAAACTGGAAGCAATAACATGGAATCTCAGGTAACCGATATTTTCACATATTGGGAACTGTGAGCAATTTGTACTATAAAGGGTTCTATTTAGTTCTGGATCTGGGATATAATAATATTGACCATAGTTTCCTCCATAAACTGTAATTTTTGCTCCGGTGCAATCTGAATTGCCCAACCATGTACATTTAGTGTTAAACGGGCATGTAATGTTTAAACAAATCTGTGGAGTGTTTATCTGTTTTGAAACCATCAAAGTTACTGATCTGTGCTCATTAGCTGTGGGGACTATGTATGAGCCATTTATTCTGGTCCTGTTTAGATCAGTGAAGTTGAGAGGCATTGCTATCAAGGGTATTGTTCCTGTTTGGGGATGTAAGTGAGAACAAACCCAGCAGTTACTAGCGTTGCTATGGGTTGCATACAATTTTAACATTTGGATGAAAGGGTTATTTTTCCATGTCTCAGTTCTCACAAACAACAAAAAGAAAAGAAACATTATCATCTTTTTTTCAAAGGATATCATCACTTCAGGATTTTCTTGCAGTGACTGGCGTGAATCCAGGTGGGCTTTCCTTCCAACTTGACAGCAGAACCGGTTGTCAAAAGCACCAAATGTGGTCCGTCAAATTTTGATTCTAGTGGCTTGACCACCACCCAGTCACCTGGTTGGATTCTGTGAATACCTGAAACAGAATCTGGGTCGGGGATAGATTTATAAACACCTTCATGTATTTTATTCAATGTTCTTTGCAAAGTCTGAACATATTCTAACAGATTAGAGTGAGAAGCCTGCAACTGTTGGGGAAAATATAGCCCTGTTTTGGGAGGCCCTCCAAATAAAATCTCATAGGGGGACAGCCCATGTGGTTGTTTAGGGGTAGTTCGTACAGAATATAGGGCTAATGGCAAAGCTTCCACCCATCCTTTTCCTGTATCTGCTTTAATTTTTGCACATCTGTTTTTCAAAATTCCATTAAGTCTCTCAACTTTACCACTACTTTGTGGATGATAAGGTGTATGGAAAGCTTGCTGTATGTGAAGTGCTTCCATTACCTCTTTCATTACTTCCCCAGTAAAATGGGTTCCTCTGTCACTCTCAATAGTTTCAGGAACTCCATATCTACAAACTATTTCATTCAAAATTTTCTTTGCTGTTGTTTTTGCATTTGCTTTGGCTACTGGCCAGCTCTCGGGCCAACCTGAAAACATGTCAACACACACTAAAGCAAACTCATAGGTGCCTATTCTGGGCATCTGAATGTAGTCTATTTGAATTCTTTGGAAAGGGAAATCTGGCTTAGGAGAATGCCTTTGAGGAACATGAACAGGCCTCCCTGCATTGTACAGAGCACAAGTGAGACATGAAGCACAAAACCTGGCTGCAAATGCACTAAATCCAGGTGCTATCCAATAGCAGTCAGTAAGTGCCACCATCGCGCCCTTAGCAAGATGACTGACGCCATGTGCCAGTTGTGCTAAAACTGGGTACAAACTCCTGGGTAGACACCACCTGTTGTCAGCGCTCCACAGACCCTGCTGATTTTGGGTAGCATTACATTTGATCCACTTATCCTTCTGTTCATCAGGGGCCTGGTTCTGCAACTGAATTAGAGTTTCTACATCCCACTGCTCTTGATGAGGGGAATCTGTCCCCGCTACCTGGGCGACCCCTACAGTGGATGTGACTCCAAATGCCATAATGGCAGCATCCTTTGCCGCTTGATCCGCTAAAGCATTTCCTCTGGCTGTCATGTCACTTCCCCTTGCATGCCCTTTTACCTTCAAGATGGCAACTTCTGCTGGTTTCTGAAAAGCCTCAAATAGCCGCTCTATGAGTTTTGCATGTCTCACTGGCTTCCCTGCATTAGTCAGAAAGTTCCGTGCTTTCCAGATAGGCCCAAAATCGTGGGCTATTCCAAATGCATATCTGCTGTCAGTGTAGATGTTTCCCCTTTGATTCTCTAGGAGATGACATGCTTTGACTACAGCACACAACTCCGCTTCCTGTGCTGACATCTGGGGTTTCAATGCTTCCTGATGTAAAATGGTGTCTGTAGTGGTTACAGCAAACCCTGTGTGTGGCTGACCATCATCAGTGTAAAATCTGGAACCATCTACGAATAAGTGTGTGTCACAATCTGATAAGGGCTCATCTTTTGCTGGTGTGACAGAGGCCCTTTCTACCTCCATAAGAGCCATACAATCATGAGAAAAACTCTCAGGTTCTACATCAGCACCATTTGTTGCATCTTCCTCATCAATTATAGGAAGAAGAGTAGCCGGATTTAAAGTAACACCTCGTTTGATTGTTAAATTCGATGGAGCAAAAAGAGCAGACTGGTACTTGTCAAATCTACTGGCAGACACATGTCTAGTATTTACTTGATTCATGATTTCCTGTACTGCATGTGGCACATACAGGATCAGAGCAGAATCTAGTACAAGCTCAGTTACTTTGTCTAGCAGCAAAATGCAGGCTGCTATGGCTCGCATACAACTGGGGGAGCCTTTGATGACAGGGTCTAATGAGGCTGATACATACTTCACAGGCCTCTGTTTGTCTCCATGTAGCTGGGTGAGTACACCTGCAGCAAATCCATTGACTTCATGACAGAACAACGAGAATGTCTTAGTAAAGTCAGGAAGTCCAATGGCGGGAGCTTCAGACAAAATTTTAATAAGCTCATTCATCTGCAATTCATTGTCCCATGTGAGTTTGAAAGGGTTTCTAGTGGTAGCCTCATATAGAGGAGCCATAAGTTCTGATGCATTAGGAATCCAGTCCCTACAATATCCCACTAACCCCAGGAAGGAACGTAGTTGCCGTACATTTCTTGGCTTTTCAAAGTTTTGTAGAGTTTTAACTCGATCTGGGGTTAGGTGACGGATTCCATGTGAAATGCAGTGACCCAGGAAGATCACTTTCTCTTGGCAGTATTGTAGCTTATCTTTGCTAACTTTGTTGTTACTGTTATAGAGAAACATGAGAAGGCTTACTGTTTCTCTGCTACAAATGTCCTTTGTATCAGAACAAATAAGCAAATCGTCTATGTACTGAAGCAAAACTGTGTTTGGGTGTGAGGGGGACCATTGGTCCAATACTTGCTTTAACGCAGTATTATATTCAGAGGGGCTACTCACACAGCCTTGGGGCAATCTTGTCCATGCTAACTTTTGGGCATCATGGGTAAATGAAAAAAGGTGCCAGCAATCTGGGTGCAGGGGCACCGAAAAGAAAGCATTTGCAAGATCAATCACTGTAAAGCAGGTGCTGGTGGAGGCAGGTATTCCACTTAGTAAAGTGCGGGGGTTGAGCACGATCAGGGTATCTGCCTCTATTATATTGTTAATGGCTCTCAAATCATGCACCATGCGATATGTCACTTGCCCACCCTTCTTGTCTGGCTTCTTTGCAATTGGGAACAGGGGTGTATTGACCTGGGACTTAATTGGTACAACAACCCCTGCTGCTTTCAGTTGAGTGATTTGATCCTTTATCCCCTCAGTCTGAGCAATACTCAGTGGGTACTGTTTAATCTGTGGGAGATGGGCTCCTGGTTTAATTTTTATCATGACTGGGGTGCAATCCAGCAGACCTACATCATATTTGCTGGTGGCCCATAATTCAGCGGGAATCACTTTCAATTCTGGTGGAAATGGCGGAGTGGAGTCCTGGATTAAAAATACTCCACAGGCAGAATTTAAAACTTCTCCTGACAGACTACTGACCACTTGGACTCCTGTAGGAGTGTAGTCTATGTTTGCTAAAATTTGGTTCAAAATGTCAGCTCCCAAAAGATTGGTAGGAACTGTGTCTGAAACCAACACTTTAGTGACCATTTCTGTTTGCTGTCCTAGCCTGAGTTTAAGTGGCTTGGACTCAACCAAATCAGTAGAGGTCCCAGTTAGGCCAACACCAGAGATAACATTTGTAGATAATAATCCTGGAGGTAAGTCCTCTATATTAAAAACACTTCGGCTTGCACCAGTATCAATTAAACAGGTTAATTCTGTTTCTCCTCCAGGATAGGGGAGTTCTTGTAAAAATACTTTTACTCTGGCCTCGGGACCATTGTCTCCCCTATTTAACATGATTGATACTGGCATGCCATTTTCCTATGCCTGATCCACTGCTTTTGGCAGAGAACTGGGATCAGCATGAGGTGCCTCTAAGCTCTTTTCTAGTCTACGGTCAGGAAGATGGCAGAATTTGGCTATGTGTCCTTCCCCATCACAATTGTAGCATATAATTGGTCCCCGATTGCCATGATTTCTGAAATTGCCTTTGCCTCTTCCTCTTCCTCTCTGCTTCCCCATGTACATTACCTTGGGTTTGCTGTCTTTTTGGTTAATCCTGTTTTCTATGGATAACAGGATAGGCAGGACGTCTAAAATAGACATATTGCCTGCCTCAGGCCTTGCTGTGAACAACTTTTCTTTCAACTGGGGTATTAAACCATCAAGAAACCTTTGTTTCACCAGTTGTGTAGATGGACTTGCAGTTTCTCCCGCCTTCTCTTCCTCTATTTTAATGCCTGCTTCCTCAGCCATATCGCTTAAACGCCTCCAATAAGCCCCTGCTGCTTCCTCTTTCCCTTGCTTAGCATTCATAAATTCAGTATGTCTGGTTTGTCCATATATTTGGGGCAATTTTTCCTTCAATTTCTCACAAACCTCCCGTCCACTAACCATCTTACCTAGATTTTTGACGTCTACACCACATTCTTTAAGTATATAGCCAGACATGTTGCTTCCCACTGCTTTAATAAGAAGCTGATGAATGTCAGTAGCAGAAGCCTCATATGCTTCCTGTGCAGCACTAAGTTTGTTTGCAAACCCAATTGGATTATTTCTAGGATCTCCCAATCCCTCTAATATGGCTCTCATATATTGGGGACTAAAAGGTACATGCCATTTAATTTGAGACTTACTGTCAACAGCATCACCTTCAAAAACTAATTGGGTTCTGACAGGATAAACTGCAACCGATTGCTCTATGCCAGGGGCAGAAGGGCTGGCATCTGCCTTCCTTCTCTCTTCATCTTGCTGCCACAATTTGGAAATTATGGTTTGCTCCGGAAGTTCAGACTCTATCTCTCTTTCTCTGGCCAAAGCCTTAAGTTCAGAGAGATCTAGTTTTGCATATGTGCCTTTTGATTTATGCCAATCATCTGTTTCTAGGATACGAGCCAAAATCCTCTTTGTAGGTTGATATGGGGCTGTTAAACCTCTGCTCTCTACTATATTGCATAGCTCATCTTTTGTGTGTTCCATGTAATCTAATTCTTTTGCTTTTGTGCGTGGACCCCTTAAAGCCAAACTGGCAGCCACATAAGGTGGGGGGTCCTCCTCTACAGAGTCTTCTGGCCAAACGTAGTAAATTTGGGCAGTACTTTTATTAAATATCTCCGTCAAGCCAGTTTGATTTGCTACTTCAGCTTCTGTCTCCCATGTGCAAGCTATTCTCCACGTTCCTTCACTGCACAGTAGTGGGCCATAATCGTGCAGAAAAGTTTGCCATACTTTTAAATCAAAAGTCCCTTCAGATTTTAAAGGTTTAGCTGTTCCCTTTGTCCATTCTACCCATTTATCTAGGGGCTCAGTATAGGCAGAACCATACCTTCGGTTCATATATTCCCTAGCGCTCATCTTGCGCTGGGCATTTTCTGAAGGCCTTTCTCCCTTCATTCCCTTAATTAATTTAATGCCCATAATGACTGGCCAGTCTTCTCTCTTCTCTACTTGTGCCTATACCCTCTTGCCTCTAAAACAAATAGTACAGCAAATCTGCAGATTTACAAGAATAGTCTCCACTTATCTACGTGGATAGAAGGGGTTTATGACAATAGACAAAACACTCATTAAGAGACCCTCCTCGTCTCTTCTCTTCTCTGTGAGTTTTATCTGACCCTACCATGCGCCTCTGACCCAGGTCGCCCACAAGGAGTCAACGCAGGGAACTGCAGAGGATTTTCCCTATCCACACACAGTCCAACCCGTGAAGGGGGACACAAACACATTTACACACACACGTTACCCAACCAGAAAGGTCCGAGAGTGGTCTGGTTTCCTTGAGAACCGACAGATAGGATACATAGGAAAAGGCAGAAATATAGCAAGCTTAAGGGCAGCTTACCTAGCCGGCATTTGAGGTCTGCGTTTCCCGATGATCCCGATCGAAGCGCGGTTCCTTCTGGAGACTCTGCCAAACTCCTGTTATGGCTCGCCAAGACTGATATGACTGATTTCTGATTGGGACTCTAAAACAAAGTTAATAATGCACCTGTAGGAACAGATTCACAGGACTCAATCACTGTGTTTAAAATGTCCGTTCAGTGAAAAAATTATTATTACATGTTATTTTATACATAGATAAGAAAGGGGTGGTGTGAGATGTTATTAAAAACTAACAAATAGAAATATGTTATTAAAAGCTAACAAATAGAAATATATTATTAAAAACTAGCGAATAGAACAATTGCAAAAGTAAAACCTTGAAAAGGGAGGGGGGAGTAGAGAGCGTTTAGTAGGAGAAGTGTCTGTGTGTTAGGTGAAGGTTACAGAACACATTTCAACAGTGAGAACAAAATGGATTCTCTTGTGCCTAAATGAACAGTACAATGAATGTCCATGTCAAGTGTAACGAATATCGACACTCTACAAATAATAACAAAATTATCCGAAAACAAATTAACGTAACATAACGAATATAACAGAACGAAATTATGTATTTTACAAATGACAACAAACCAAAACTAAACGAAATTTCCCGTTATGCACAAGTCTAATTATTTTGCACAAAGTCCACAAAGTGCCTTTGCATCTCTGTTTTCCTGGTTAAGTTTTGTTTTAAGGAGGAGAATCTACTGATGGCCTGCTGTAAGTTGTTGGGCAATCTCTCTCTTGGGAGACAAAAAGGTAGGGGTGCTACTCAGTTATTGGAGTCGTTTTGAAAGAACTCATTGTCCATTACCTTGATGAATTCTTTATCGAAGGAGCCAGTATGTCATCTTCACTGGTTGTATTAAACACTGTAGAGCCGAAGTCGTCATCGTGGCAGGAGAAAGGGCTTGTGTTACCTGAGATACCATGTTGCCATCCGTGGCTGGCTATCTTCTCTTTCTCCCAGTAGTGATGTGGGCATGGCTCAAAATAAGTGTTTTGGCCATTTGGCAGAACATTTGTCTTGAATGACGAAATGTTGGTAGGTCTCTTCATTTTCCCTATACAGACATTGCCTATGATGACTCAATCTAGATCCATGCACTGGACAAATGGGGCATCTGGGGGTCCACTGACTTGTCTGTGTACCTTGTGAACTCTTAGAATGTCTCTTCCTAACAGAAGAAGGATCTGAGCATCTTTGTCAAGCGGCGGTATCTCATTTGCTATTATCTTCAGGTGAGGGTGGTGGAAAGCAGCAGCTGGAGTAGGGATTTCTTCCCTGTTAGCAGGTATCTGATTGCACTCAACAAGTGTAGGTAGGGGTAATTGCAAGTTACCTTTGAGAGAAGATACCATGAGTCCATGCAGGGCCGTTTTTAATTTTGATTGGGCCCTGGGCAAACATTTTCTTGGGCCCCCCCCCTCCATTCTGAGACATACAAAAAATAGCGGGTAGACTCAAAATCAGTTTACTGCAGCAGATCACGCAGCGATTGCAATTGTTTGCCAGAGGTTACAGCTTATCCTTACTGCTTACTGGCTGGTTTCTAGAGGTTACAACACATAATTTCTGCTTGCCGATTGGTTGCTAGAGGATAATGTACATTATTAGTGCTCACTAATTGGTTGCTAGGGGCTACAGCACATCATTACCACTTACTGATTGGTTGCTAGAGATTAAAGCAGATCACTACCTCTCACTGAGCAGTGGAGCAATCCCAAACAATTGAGCAAGTAAAGGGGCACATTAATACACATACTACAGGAGAGTGTCAGAGAGTGCAGACATACTACAGGAGAGTGTCAGAGAGTGCAGACATACTACAGGAGAGGTTTAGAGACTGCAAACATACTGCAGGAGACAATCAGAGACTGTGGACATACTGCAGGAGACAATCAGAGACTGTGGACATACTGCAGGAGACAATCAGAAACTGCGGACATACTGCAGGAGATTACCAGAGACTGAGGACATACTGCAGGAGATTACCAGAGACTGCGGACATACTGCAGGAGATTACCAGAGACTGCGGACATACTGCAGGAGATTACTAGAGACTGCGGACATACTGCAGGAGATTACTAGAGACTGTCGACATACTGCAGGACATTACTAGAGACTACAGACATACTGCAGGAGATTACTAGAGACTGCGGACATACTGCAGGAGACAGTCAAAGACTGCAGACATTATGCAGGTGATGGTCAGAGAATTTTCAGCAACGCACAGCTTTACAGTTGAATAACAGAGCTCAGGGTTTAAACAGTCAGGCATTTTATGGATGTAAGGACATACCTGGCCAGCCAAACTCACTACATACATTCAAGTCTGTGGGCGGGGCTTTCACTCTCTGCTCTCACTACAACAGCCGGGAGCTCCACTGACGCTTTGTTGGAGGGCCCGTGCTACCCATGAATTGGGGCCCCAATGACAGCTTTGCAGAGCGCACAGAGGACACAGGAGGATGTATTCCCGCGCTAGCCAGCTGAGTGGGGTGGGACCAGGAGCTCCACTGATGCTCTGACCCCGCCCATGTGCAGCCTGTATACTCGGAACAGAGCGACTGTAGTGAGAGCCAGTGATCGGAGTGGAAGTGTCAGTGGAGCTCCCGGCCCCGCCCACGGACCTCTGTATTCACCAGCCAGTATAGAGGGGGCGGGGCCGGGAGCTCCACTGACGCTCCGATCACTGGCTCTCACTACAGACGCTCTGTTCCGAGTATACAGACTGCACGTAGGCGGGGTCAGAGCGTCAGTGAAGCTCCCGACCCTGCCCCCTCTCAGCTGGCTAGCGCGGGAATACAGTCTCCTGTGTCCTCTGTGTGCTCTGCAAAGCTGTCATCGGGGGCCCCAATTCATGGGTAGCGCGGGCCCCCCAACAAAGATTGGGCCCAGGGCAAGTGCCCCGTTTGCCCTGCGCTAAAGACGGCCCTGAGTCCATGAGCCCTTCTTCCAGAAACCTCTGTAGTTCCACAAGGTGTAAGGATGAGCTTTGCCTTTTATTTCAAATAGATTAAACAGTTCTGATTTTGCAAGCGATCTATTGCTCTGATCGTCTAAGATAGCATACGCCTTTAGAGTCTTTTCTGGTTGGTCCTTGTGGTATATGTTCACCAAGAATATTTTTGCACAGGACTTATCACAGCGGTCTTCTCCACAAAATTCAGTGCAGGATGAAAAAATTATAGTAGAATTAGGCACTTGGTCTGTATTCTCCCCGCCATGCGTTAACCTGGGAGGAGAGTTAGCAGGTTGTGCGAAGCTGGGCTCAAGCGGGTGGATGGCTTGCACATGCTCTTCAGAGCCACACTCTATGCACTTTATGGACACATTACAGTCCCTTGTAAAATGTTCTGTAGAAGCACAGCACCTGAAACATACCCTAAATGTCTTTAAAAGCTCCTTACACTCTTCAAGAGGCTTTTTCCTAAAGCTGATACATTTTTTGAGGGGTGTGGCTTCTTGTGAATGGGAAACTCTCTGTTAAGGTTTTAATCTTCCTACTCTGTCTGTCCGTGGCCACAACTGTGGTAGGAGTGGGAAGGATGTCAGCCTTTTTCATGGATACTGGGACTCTATGGCTTCTATAGTTGCCCTGAAGAATGGTACTCTTAGGAAAGGGTGAGAGGAGACTGTACTCACTGTAGGAAAAACTTGGATCATTCTTGGTCTCTGCAATTTTCCTGATGAATTCGCAGAAGAAAGAGAATGGAGGGAAGGAAACCTTGTTCTCTTTTTTGCATGATGACCCTAGTGCCCTAGTGCAGACCATTTCTCTTGTAAAACATACGGGAGCTTGGAGACAATTGGGCTTACCTCTCTTGCAGTGTCAAGGTAACTGAGTCCAGGTAATTTTGGGTCTGCCTTGGCTAGCTGAAGCTCGGGGAGAAGGTCACTCAGCCTCTGGAACTCCTTGTTGTCCTTACCAGATATCTTTGGGAAAGTTTCCAGACGCATGAACAAGGCATTTTCTATAGCTTCTGGACTGCCATAACTTTGCTCTAGTCAATCTCATGCAGCTGTGAGGCCTGCTGTAGGATTGTCAATGAAAACCAATCATAATCTTAACATGTGTAGCAGATAGAGGACCAAGCCATATGATCAGTAGATCCAATTATTCAGCAGCTGTAATGCCAAGATCACTGATTGCAGTTCTGAAAGCACATTTCCATCTTCTGTAGTTCTCAAGTTGGTCATCAAAACTTGTAAGACCCGTCTTTGTGAGCTCTGTGCGAAGTATGTACCTCACAAACTCTTCTGTCTCAGTTGTCTCTGCCTTTATGCGAGATGTTGTTGGCTGAATGTTGCTGATTGCTGTTAAAGGACACAGGAAAATATGGTGCAGCAGATGCATTCAGGTGAGTTGCTTGCTTGAAGTCGGTTGTTCCAATGGTACGTTGATTCAATGCTGTACCGATGACAGGAAATTAATGACTTGCTTGCAGCTTGCTCAGATGCTCTGTGACGTAAGAAGGAAGGTTAGGTAGGCAGGCAGAAAATGCACTGGAGTAATTTTGCGTGCAGGAAGTTGCTGGAACCTCTTTAACTTGAAGCTGTGAAGGAGTCTCCATGTTGTCAGGAGCATTGAAGACGATGGAGTGTACACTGCAGTGGCTTAGGACTTAGTCTTTAGTGCATTTGAGGGGATATTCCATATCTGCTATGTTTAGGTTGATGCTGTCTTTCTCACTTGCACCTTCGTCTGCACTGATAGCTTGCTCTAGGACCCTTAACTTTGCCATAGCTGCATCATGTTTACACTGTTCGTTTAAGATTTCTATTGTTGCTCTTTCTCTGCTTTCCTTTCTGCACATGCGACCTGCACCTTGCTGGCTTCCGCTTCAACGCGGGCACTAATAAGTCGCTCACTGAGTGTTGAGTATTTTGAACTATGGGTTCTAGAAGACCTTTTAGAATGTCTGGTGGAAACAGATCTGTGAGATGCAGTGTCCTGTAGCAGCTCTATCTTTGCTCCTGCCTTTAATGTGGTTTGCTGGATAAAACTGTCTCTTTCTAGATTAAGAGCCTTGAAACTCTTTAATTCCTCGAGTGAAACTTCTGTGTTCATATTTTGTAAGACATTAATGAACTTGTTACTGATAAACTGATAGAGCTCATATGAAACAGAAAGTTGTTTAATGGCGCCCTCTAGTGTCAGTAGTTCACATTCAACAGACACTGTATTAGATTCAGAAACAATCTTCTCCCAAAATAGTTTCAAGCTATTAAACAATTCAGTTCTTAAAGCTTCATAATTCTCTATTACTTTCCAAGTTGGTTTGACTGAGCGTTTGGGTAACTCAGTTGGCTCAGGATCTTGTGCTGGGGCTGCTGTGTGTTCACATTCAGAGTTGTGGTAACTCATGGCAGATAATGGCTGAGTGATAAGCAGGCAAAATCTGTGTACTGTAATATGACAACATGCAGCCTGGACTCAGGTTATAAGGCTTCCACATGCTGCTGTCTCATTCTTTCTTGCAATGAGGGCAGTAAATCTTGTCTGTATCAGTACTGTCATGCATAAATCTTGTAATTAGGCTGTGAAACTCAGTTTTTCTACTGTTCTGACTCAACTACAAAGCTATAAACTTTATCTCCAGCTTCATATAGGGCTTACATGACCTGGTGTTCTATTTATCCCTTGCATCAATTCAGACAGCTTAACTCAATGAATAACTCACTGTTAGACCCCTTTCACACTGGGGCGGTTTGCAGGCGGTATTGCGCTAAAAATACCGCCTGCAAACCGCCCCTAAACAGCCTCCGCTGTTTGTTCAGTGTGAAAGCCCGAGGGCTTTCACACTGAAGCGGTGCACAGGCAGGGCGGTGAAAAAAGTCCTGCAAACCGCTTTTTTGGAGCGGTGAAGGAGCGGTGTATTCACCGCTCCTTCACCGCTCCTGCCCATTGAAATCAATGGGACAGCGCGGCTATACCGCGGCAATACCGCGGCTATAGCCGCGCTGTTTGAGGGATTTTAACCCTTTTTCGGCCACCAGCGGGGGTTAAAACTGCACCGCTAGCGGCCGAATACCGCTGCAAGAACGACGGTACAGCAGCGCTAAAAATAGCGCTGTTGTACCGCCGACGCCCCCACCGCCCCAGTGTGAAAGGGGCCTTAGAGAGACAGACGATGAATCCTTTCGAATGTTCTGTTTAATGATGGATATTTATAGGTAGAAAAACGTTGGTGTTGTAAGCCACATGTAAAGATGTTACAGCAATGATGGTATACTGAGCAATGAACCAGAGAGAGGAAGGGGAGGGGGATATACAGAACTATGGTGGGAGAGAGAGTTCAGTTAGACAGAAGGGAACAGAGCTTAAAGATACAGAATGATAATAAATCACATAGTGTAACACAAAAGTTCTCAACTCAAAGTAGCAGTTCTCTCAGCTGTACTACAATTTCTCCTTGTAGTTCAGCCCCTTGAGCTCCTGGTCTCTCACTGGACCCTCTGATTCACTAACTCTGAATCCCGTGAGCTCCTCAAGGCTTTTGCGGTGGTATCTCCCTCAAGAGCCAGCCACGCTTCCCTGCTGAGTCCCTAGCTTGGCACTTCGAATACCTTCAAGCTTCATCCCTGCTGACCAGCTCTGCAAGCGTCACCTCTGCTGGTTGGGTCCCTGACTTGATCGCTGCCTGAAGTTTCCCAATTCTCCACTGTACCCGTTTTGGTGAGAATACTGCTCTGGTACTTGCTTCAGTTACTCACTGTGGTCCCTGGTAAAGGTGATCGGTCCCTTTGTGGTGACAGCTTCCCTTTTACCTCTGACCACTGACAGATTCATTCTCCGGCCAGAAGAACCATCACATTTGGTTGGACTGCAAGCTGCAGTCCCAACCCTGCGCTGCCCTCTTTCTTCTGGATAGGCCCTCACACAGCCTGGCAGCCTGATGCCCCCAGGATAGGCCCAATCTCCGGTCTAGCAGCCTGGGGAGTATGAAACACGTCCACCCAGATGGCGGTCTGGGTGGCACACAAGAACCTGGATCACCTGACCTCACCCAATTATTTAGGCTCTCCCAGCAGGACATGGGATTCAACAAAATCCCTACCCATTGGCTGAGATACCCCATATACCCATAAGCTGACCTTGAGTTGTCCTTCTCAACCTAATACCTCCGAGTGCCCGGCCACCTGGTGGTAGAAGCAGAAAGTACAACCAGGCCAAACTTAGGGAGAAGTCAATGGTTCCCTAGTAATTAACTACAGCAGCTACTGCTGACAAGGAATTTGGTGAGGAACTCCCTGACTAAACCCCAGGGTGCTACACCTCTATTAGAGCCTGGCATACCACACTATGAAAGTAATTTCAAAAAATGAGCGTTGTAAATACCTATTTAGAGCTGTCTTCAGGCCGGTCACGTGACTCGCGGGCGCTTTGCAGCTCTGATACATGGCTTCTGTGGGAGGGGCCGAGATCTCCCTCTGACATCAGCTGGGGTGATCACGTGGCCTCCCGCAGAAGCCATGTATAAGAGCTCTAAAGCAGCCGCGAGTCACGAGACCGGCCAGAAGCTAGCTCTAAATAGGTATTTACACCGCTCGTTTTTAGTAATGACTTACATAGCGTGGTATGTCAGGCTCTAATAGAGGGGCTGGCAGTGACCATAGTAGGTTTCAAATTTTTAATAATAGCGGCGGGGGGGCGGGGTGGAGACAGAGACAGACACAGAGAGGGAGCTGACAGGCAAGGAGGAGGGAAGGAGGGGGAGAGAGGAGAGCACAGCTGCGTATGAAGGAGGAACACACTGTAACCACGGTGGTCAGGGCTCAGTAGCCCTGATTTTCGTGGTCAGTACAGAGAGGGGATACAGGAAGTGGCAGGTTCAGGGAGGTTTTTTTTACAGTTTAGAGGTGGGCAGAGTACACAGCACAAGCACTGTGTGCTGTTTAATCTGCTTTAAGGGACCAGGATCTGATTTATTTTTTTGGGGTTAATAAACACTTTAACTGGTGAATTTAACTTGCAGTTGACCTCATTCTGATCTGCATTTGACTCGCATGGCAATATAAAACCAGCTGAAAGTGAACAAAACCCCTTGGACACAGATCTTTAAAAAGATCTCTCATCTCAGTTTTAAAAACTGCTGAATATATGAAAGAAAAAGGAAAGGTAGAAGTTACTCAACCAGATAAAATGTTATTACTGCAACTAACAATTTTCTGCCTGGCGCCTTCGATTTTTCAATTAAAGAATGTCGGACAGGAAGGCGCTGACAGATCTACTAACAAAGAGAATTTAGGCCGGTTCATCAGTAACTGCATGAAATTCACTCAGTGTTGGGCGGTTCAACAGGAAAGAAGACTAAAAAACAAACAAAAAAAACATATAAATCAATGATATAGGAGAACAGCTAAGGCCGGCCATACACAGAGCAAATTTCTTTCCTGCAACCATGAGTTGCAGAAAAGAAAGGTGCTCAATTCCCCCATCAATACAGACAGTGTTAATGAGGGGATTCCCTCCTGCCGGGCCATTGTCTTCTCCCAATGGTGGGGGGGCAGGGAAGGACGGGGAACCCATCCCCGGCGGGAGAAGACAGTGATTATCACTAGCGGTTTAGCTAGTACACATTCATAGCATATTCTTGGCATGGTTGTACCCAAGTTGATCGATCGTTCAACTTGGTACATTCAGCCTGCCCATTGATAGTTCGAAACTCAGCCGATTACTGCTAAGTAAAAAAAAAATAGTTTCTTTTTCAAATTTTTCTGTCTTTTTTTGTTTATAGAATAAAAAAGAAAAACCCAGTGGTGATCAAATACCACAAAAAGAAAGCTCTATTTGTGTGAAAAAAACAATATAAATTTCATTCGCGCACAGCTTTGCATGTCCGTGCAATCACCAGTTTAAGTAGCGCAGTGCCTAATTGCAAAAAATGTCCTGGTCATGAAGGGGGTAACATCTTCCAGAGGGCAAGTGGTTAAAGGGGAGTCCACCCAGAAGCGGAACTTCCGCATTAAAGAATCCTGACCCCCTGACATGCCACATTTGGTATGTCATTTTTTTTGGGGGGGTGGGGGGGGTGGGTACCTAGTTTTGACAGGTACCCAGCTTCCATTTCTGCTTGGGCCGCCTAGTCGGCCCATTCCTCCCTGCAATCTTCTGGGACACGTCACAGGTCCCAAAAGATTGCCCGGCTGTTCAGGACGCGCAGCACAACTCATGCATGCGCAGTGCGCACCCAGCTGTGAAGCCGCAAGCTGTCACAGCCGGGTTCCCACAGTAGTGATGCAGACGCCGCGGAGAGGAGAGGGCAAGAACTGAGACTTCGGGTGGCTGCATCGCTGGACCATAGGACAGGTGAGGGTGTGTTTGTTAAAAGTCAGCAGCTACACTTTTTGTAGCTGCTGACTTTCAATAAACACAGAAACGGCTGGAACTCCGCTTTAAGGAGGGGCTGGGGAGGAGCAACATTTGAAAGGTCTTTTACCATAATGCAGAGAATTAATTAAGGTACACTTTTTTTAATATAATCTTTTATTTTCAGTTTTCAGCGACAAAAGAATACAAAGATAGATACAAAACATCTGGGGATATAGACAAGATTCCATTCATAGACAAACAATTCTTTAATAAAATGGAAGATAAGGAGGGGAAGTGCTCAGAGGTAGACTTAATCAACATTACATTTCAAAATACATTTTGCAGTATCTGCAGCAGGTGTTTTAGAGTCTGCTGTAATACAGGTCTGATATATTTTGAGCAAAGTCAGTCAGTCAATGCTGTCCATAGATAAACAGAAGCTACTAGTCTTCCTGCTGGGCTGAAGGCCCTCTTGATCTTCACACTTGCAGCAGGACAGCCCATTATCTCCAGAACATATTGGACAAGCTCTGGCCAGTGGGACATCTTGAACACCCAGTAGTACTTGAGTCCTCCTCGTTTTTTAGCATTTCAGTATCAGCCCTAAAAACAATGCAGGTTTAGGCACTGTCTATGATTGGTGCAAGAATTGGTATGGCCTCTGTGGCTTAAATAACCTATGCAAATCTATGCTGAGGCTGCTTCTCTTGCCAATCCTGAATGTCAGCTGCAGAGGAATGCTTGTCTGCAGAGGGATCCTGGCCCCCATAGAAAAATGTGTCAAAAGGGCACTCTTAAAGCACTTTTTTAAAGTGGTGCATTTGGTACTTACTCTGTTATAGCGTGGAGGTTAATCCAGTAGTATGCACATCTAATAATGTTCCCTCTCTTTCATGATCCGAATACATGGCTCCTTGTGTAGACATTCAAGCATAAATTTACCACAAATGCACAGCATTACAGAGTCCTCATCATCAATGAGGACATTGTTTCTTTCCAACTGTTTACTCCACCCTTGTATAATGTCTGGGTTTTGGAAAGGGTAAAAAGCCCGTCTTCCTTACTCGTCTTCCCTTGGAGCATCCCAAGCTTCCTGATTCCTTCTCAGACTCTTGATGCCTGTGTCCCAGGGATGGAAGCTGTGGACAGAGATTCCTGGGGACCCCAGGATAGCATCAAATCCTCTCCTTCCTCTGGCTACTGTGCCTCCAGTGCATAGATTATCAGGCCACTTCTCACTTCCTACAAATTTTGTTTCCCCCTTAGGCTATGTTCTCACATCTATGCATTTTTTAGTGCATTTTCTGGTCTGCAGAAACACACTACAATTTATTTACGTTATTTCCTATGGGTCCCATTCACATCTATGTAGTTTCCTCTAATGCAATTTTTGGAAAGATGCAGGGACTTTTTTTAAACGCAGCATGGTGTGTTTTTGGCTTCATAGACTTCAATGAAGTTGCATAAAAAATTTTTATATGTGTTTTTGTTGCATTTTCCTGCACGACAACAGACACCTCCTCCTAGCAACATAAACACATAGTTTGCCATCAGCCAAAACTAAAAATGCAAATCACATTAAAACGCGCAGCAAAAGCGCACATGAAAAACAGAAAATGCGCCACAAAAAGGTATCAACCATACATGCATAGATATGAACCTAGCCTTAAAGAGAGCAAAATATCACAGGCTTCTTTCATGGGCAGCCACTTGCTGGGATGAAAAATCTCCAAACTCTCCAGAGCCTGTACTTGTCTACGGTGGCGGCCCGTAATGCAGGGCGCTTCCCCCCATCCATGCGTCCGCCCCCCTAATCTACATGCGGGGCGCTGGACGCATGGATGCCAGTGCTTTTTTTTAGTAAAAACGGGGGTTATTCCTGCGCTACCAGATTGGAAAAAATGTTATATAGTCGTATAATCGACTTTTGAACCTGTATGCAACCTCTATCATTGGGCAGCTGCATGCACCGAAAACAAGGGCTCAGACACAAACCCAAATCTAATGGTATAAAGAGAGAGGGGGGGGTGCCGCGCTATCCAAAGGGGTCTCAGCTTATAGGTGTTGATAATAGTTCCTAGTATTCATAGGTCACGAAGTTTTAAATAATCATAAACGTAAAACAATCGTAAAAAATCGCATGAATTGGAGTTGAGATTATGCGTAGATATAATGACTCAAAAGTAGATGTGTTGATCCAACAAGGGATATAAATATAAACACTGATGCATATGTTGATAAAAAAGTGAAAAAATATATATATAGATAAAAACCCAATTTCTGCATGTGTTAAAATGTTACAGTACAATATATCCAAAGTGCTCGTGCTCTTGTGTCTTAAATAAGAAGATCAAACTTATACATACGCTAAAGTGCAAAAAATGGGGCAATAAAATAAACAGATCATATATCAAGTGAAACAAACAAAAATCAAGTGAAACAAAAAAAAGGAGATATGGTCGCCTGATCCTCGTGTTGCGACCAGTGCGACAGTGCAAGTATAGTGTGGATGGTCAACGTGAGTAGATAAACCCACTCTAATTGTTAGTGTCCAAAATAAATTGATAATTCAAGTGTCCAAAATAATGAATAGTGTTCAAAAACCAGTGCTCAAACACAATAATCAAATGACAGTGGGGTGTTGCTATGCAGATCGGACACTCTATGTCCTCTTCATGCAGCATGCACTAGTGTAGGTAATGGCCCCTTACCTAGCGGTGCTAGGTCAACCGCATATAAGTTGTTAACTCCCGGAGTCCTGGGTCTCTCCTGCGTCTCTGCGTCCGGACTTGCTGACTCTACAGGATCCTATTGGGGGCTGGGATATGTCTAGTAGTGGTCCTAACTGGGGTCCTAGGACAGTGTGGCTCCTAGCTCCTCCTCCACATCATGTCTCCAGTGTATGTAAAATATAGGACAAGGTACCCAGATAGTGAAGTATGTTTCTTTAGGGTCACTTTATTCACATATGCAATATACAGAGTACTCACATTAGCAGTTATTTTCATACAGCATGGTATCCTACGAGCAGCGAGCTCGCAATGTATTCAGCAAAGAAGGTAAAACGAAACAAGCCTATTCCGTCCCTACGCGTGACGTCACCGATCACGTGACTTCTTCAGGGGATAAACGAAATAGGCTGATGTTAGTCTTAAATAGTCTCTCCCATAGGAATAGATTGGCGGCCATTTTCTTGTAGCCGCGCCGGCCATTATTAGGTTTCCCATGTGCGCGGCCATTTTCTTGGTTGGTAAAGGGTATGGTAAATATATTCAGTGGGAGGAGGCCGAATTGTTGGTATATTTCCATGGTGATGGGGCGGGACGTCCTAATCTCATTTGAGTGTCTTTCAGAGATGGTTGTTATACAACGGCAGACTCTGAAAAGGTGCAGACCCGCTGACATGTAGTTTAAATAAAGAGCTAATCGTGGGTTCCGGTTCTGTGTAACATTGTGAATGGGGTATATATGAAATCTTTATTGTAAATATTAAAAATAAACTTAAAAAGAAAGGAACACTTAGGTTCTCAGTATAAAAAACTTATATAAAACTCCAGGGGTATATTAATCGGTGAAGAGGACCAGTTCGTTCTATATAAAATCTGTATATATATAGAAAAGGGGTGGTACAAATAGTGATTGATTAATTTAGCTACTTCACAGTAGCGATTTCTATGCGATTCTTAATGCGCCTTTTTTAAGTGATTTTAATGCGACTTTTTTTGCGATTCCCAATGAATAGTGTACAATCTCTTCCTACTTTTTAATACATATAATCTGGATGTTGATATTTTGTTTTCCCTGATGATTCCCCTTCTCCCCCCCTCCCCCTCTCCCACTTTTCCCTCCCCCCCTCCCCCCCCCTTCCCCTTCCCCCTCCAACCTCCCGCTTACTCAAGTGTGTTGTTTACAGGATAGGGGAAATAAGCCTATTCCACCACCTCCGTGTGAAGTAGCTAAATTAATCAATCACTATTTGTACCACCCCTTTTCTATATATACAGATTTTATATAGAACGAACTGGTCCTCTTCACCGATTAATATACCCCTGGAGTTTTATATAAGTTTTTTATACTGAGAACCTAAGTGTTCCTTTCTTTTTAAGTTTATTTTTAATATTTACAATAAAGATTTCATATATACCCCATTCACAATGTTACACAGAACCGGAACCCACGATTAGCTCTTTATTTAAACTACATGTCAGCGGGTCTGCACCTTTTCAGAGTCTGCCGTTGTATAACAACCATCTCTGAAAGACACTCAAATGAGATTAGGACGTCCCGCCCCATCACCATGGAAATATACCAACAATTCGGCCTCCTCCCACTGAATATATTTACCATACCCTTTACCAACCAAGAAAATGGCCGCGCACATGGGAAACCTAATAATGGCCGGCGCGGCTACAAGAAAATGGCCGCCAATCTATTCCTATGGGAGAGACTATTTAAGACTAACATCAGCCTATTTCGTTTATCCCCTGAAGAAGTCACGTGATCGGTGACGTCACGCGTAGGGACGGAATAGGCTTGTTTCGTTTTACCTTCTTTGCTGAATACATTGCGAGCTCGCTGCTCGTAGGATACCATGCTGTATGAAAATAACTGCTAATGTGAGTACTCTGTATATTGCATATGTGAATAAAGTGACCCTAAAGAAACATACTTCACTATCTGGGTACCTTGTCCTATATTTTACATACACTGGAGACATGATGTGGAGGAGGAGCTAGGAGCCGCACTGTCCTAGGACCCCAGTTAGGACCACTACTAGACATATCCCAGCCCCAATAGGATCCTGTAGAGTCAGCAAGTCCGGACGCAGAGACGCAGGAGAGACCCAGGACTCCGGGAGTTAACAACTTATATGCGGTTGACCTAGCACCGCTAGGTAAGGGGCCATTACCTACACTAGTGCATGCTGCATGAAGAGGACATAGAGTGTCCGATCTGCATAGCAACACCCCACTGTCATTTGATTATTGTGTTTGAGCAAGTGCTTTTTTTTAAGCACATGATTAGAGCCAGAGGCTCTAATAGGCTTCAAATAAGGGTGGGCACACCCACTTGTGTGATAATAGCGAATGAATATTCCCTATTGTGTTTCTAAATTTCCTCCCAGCTAATCAGGAAGCGGGTCCTGAGGCCCATCAACCGATTGGCAGAAAGGAGAGGCTATCTGATTGGCCGGCTAGGAGGAGGTGGAGGAGAGGAGGGTGGAGACGCACAGCGTGATGCAGGGGAAGACTTCTCCCACTAATCAATCAATGAGGACATTGTGACTGACTGACCAGGGGGGTGTTGTCGGGAGTTATGGTACAGGTGACCTGGCGACAAACGGGGGGGGGTGTCTGTGGGAGCATTGCTTACCGCCCTCCCCCAAAAATGTATACAGCCGCCACTGCTTGTCCAGAATTTACACAAAGGTACTATGTAATTACTTGATGCTGCTGCTGTAGTCTCTGCAGCATAATCATGGGTGGATTTCAGTGTGTGGGGATGTTGCAAATTAATTTGTTGTGTGGGAGTTAGCACAAGTGAGGATCACCTTTCCCAAGAAAAAAGGGTATCAAAGCAGCAGATTTTCTTAAAATTCTGAGTAGTCAGTTTTTTTGTAAATGGTTGCAATAGAAATAAATTCTTACCCTCCAGTTATTATCTAAATAGGACAGATCCCTCTCTGGCAGGTGATGGGCTTCTCCCAGTCCACATATGAAAGCATGCAAGGTGAAACTTACCTTCCCTAAACCACCTCGCCTTTTATTATGTCACAGTTGGCAAGCAACTGGTGTTGGTGCTGCAATTCTGCTAGATGAGCCATGGCCAAGTAGGAGCCCTAAAAGTGTGCAAATTCCTTCTGGCATGGTAAAGCATGGGTGGGGCATAACCCATTTGAGGTTCCTCAGGCGAAGAGCAGACAGCACATTTTCTTCATGTAAAGGTAGACAGGAAAGGCCTTCAGGAAAATATAATGATGGCTGGGTACCTGCCACCCTGGGTCAGTGCAGGCTATAAACTGGCAGAAGGGGGCTGTTTCCACTGTTTTGCACAGTAGCAGTGGTAGCACCAGCAGCTCTGCTAAGCTGATATTAAAATGTTGGTCATGCTTCTGTAGCGCACCTCCTAGGGAGCTGCAAGTAACTGGGATCCCCCTCCCTGCACAGCTAGGGACACTGAATTTCCACAGTCACTCCACAGTCAGAGAACAGTCTGTGACTTTGTTTTTTTTTTTTGTTTTATTGAGGGATAAGAACGTGGATAGGGATTGGAAATGGGATGCCCACTTGACTTCAAACAAACTTCAGGGACAATTTCTCCTATATACAGTCCTATATACAGCTCCTCTTCTTCCTCCAGCTACTGTATGTCACCCTGTAATATTTTTTGTAGCAAATGCCCATTACAGGCAAGGACACGCAGCCCCTATACTTGAAAGCAGATAGGGTGACACAGCTCACACTTTCCCAGCACTTCCTCTCTGTGGTCACTGATCCCAGTACCACATCTTCAGGCCCTGCCAGCCCACCTGACCGCAGCTGCTCCTTTCACTAGCCCTCATGGCTAACTTCTCCCTGCAGTTCTCCAGAATGACACTCTCTACCCAGTCCTCCAGACTGACACTTACCACCCCACCTGGCTGACTCTCAGGCGATCTTCTGAACGTGCTTACCTACTCCCGCTGTTCTCTAACTTGCTCACATGCCTCCAGGAAGGGTTTCCTCCATGTGTTATAGGGGGAATCTTCCAGCACCAGAGCCCCAGGTCACTTACCCCCTAAAAGACTAGGGGGCGCCCTGCAAGGGCCACCGATAGCCTCCCTTAGCACTCCATCTTCCACCCAACTGCCCATTCTGGCATGAGTCATACCTATTTATGGGCTAAGCTGCCCCCTTCCAGCCCCTTTTTTGCTAGGGATTAGACAGGGTCCTCATAAATATGCATGATAACCCCTCCTAGCCTCCTCCCACTACATCCAGAACCTTCTCCAAGGTTCCAGAAAACAAGAAGAGGCACCAGAAGAGCTGCCAGATGAGTCATCCAGCCTTCTTGAGTCACTAAACCCTGACCTAGATTCAGTCCAAGCCTGGCTCTCAGCCAAGCCAATTTACCTACACTAACAACTAAACTATGTACACTTAGCACACTAGCTAGAGGGTGCTACACTTCTTGTCAAGTGCTGCTCCCATTATTCTCTGTGTTGCTGAATCATGTAATTGTGCATTACAGTAGTACCCAAGCAGGAGTTAAGCTTTCCATGATGCATGCACTTCTGGGAGAGGTTGCAGACCACCTATTTTTGGCAGCAGACACTGTAAAGGACCACACTGCAGAGAAAACTGGACTGGCCTTAGTGGAAAGTACCACCAGAAAGATTTGGATGGCTGCTGCCTGCTGTTTTCTGCCAGGTGCCCTGCCGCTCAACAAATTTCTCCATTCAGCCTCTCCCTCTGAGCTTTCTTCCTCTCCCCTCCTTGATGCCAACTTATCTTCCACCCCCTACTTCACACTAAGCTTCGGCTGCTGCATCTTCTCTGCCTGCTGCTACTCCTTGCCTTCTGTCTCCTCATTTTAAGGGGCCATGACTTGATTGGTAGGGGAAGCGGTGGAAGAAGGTGCAATAGTAACACTGGCAGACAACTGGCTGCTCTGCGCCTTACAGGCTGTACATGTGGAAGGATTTGCCAACCGCTCAACTATCCTACATGGTTTGTACAATTAAAAAAAGACACAGGTTCATCCAATTCAACCCATATTCATTTGATTTTTATTTTCTAATAATCCCCATAATCCTGTATATTTTGCTTCCTCAGAAAGAAATCTAAACTTTTTTTTAAACTGTTGCCACTCTCAGCTAGTACCACTTCCTGAGGGAGATAACTCTACATTTTTACTGTTCTAACAGCAAATAACCCATTTTGCAATATAAGGTTAAGGTTAAACCTCCTTTCTTCTAACCTCAAATAGTGGCTACAAGTCCTCATCAGAAAGCTTAGAGTAAACAGTTTATTACAGTTACGGCAGTCACCTTCGATATATTTGTACATTGTAATCATATCCCCTCTTAAAGCAGAGTTCCAGCTGGACCCATGTTTATTTAAAGTCAGCAGCTACAAAAAGTGTAATAAAAGTGTAATAAACAGGCACTCACCTGTCCCACGGTCCAGCGATGCAGCCGCCTGAAGCCTCCAATCTCTCCCCCGCCTGTCCACGGCGCCAGCATTGCAAGTGTGGGCATCCAGCTGTGACAACTTGCAGCTTCACAGCCGGGTGCGCACTGTGCATGCGTGAGCCACTACGCGTCCTGAATGGCCAGGCAATCTTTTGAGACCTGTGACGTGTCCCAGAAGATTGTAGAGAGGGAGGGGAAGAGGAGGAGTCGTCTAGGCAGCGCGGGCGGAAGTGGGAGCTGGGTACCTGTCAAAACTAGGTACCCGCTCCCCCCCCAAAAAAAATGACATGCCATGACATACCGATGGTGGGAGGAGCCGCGAGCGCCATTGGGGGACCCCAGAAGACGATGATCGAGGCCACTCTGTGCAAAACGAACTGCACAGTGGAGGTAAGTATGATATGTTTATTATTAAAAAAAACAAAAAAAAAATAAACAGGGTTTACAACCCCTTTAATGCCTCATGGAATGATAACAAGTTGTTCTGACAAGAACAGTCTTTGATAAATCCATCAAAATATAGTGAAGCGCAACCAAAAACAATTAAAAACACCTGCTGAAGAAGCTCATCAGAGAGCGTAATGTGTATAGGTGTGAGGTGCCTCCATTCAGGATGTTTTCTCCGTTCACATCATATTTGATGACATGCATGTTTTTCACATTTGTATGTGAGTATTTTATCCCTGAGTTATAGTTTTAATAAATGTTATTAGCAGGGAGCACTATGGTTTGACTTTGTTTTATATGGCCACACATGACTGAATGAGATCCCGGGAGGACGTCTGAGCTGTCTAGGTGCACTGTGATGAGGAATCGTGTTCCTGACAAATCCTGAAAGATATTACACCAAGTGTGTGCGACTCTGTAGTGGGGTCTACATAGTGAAAACCGGGGGGGAGGAGGTCTGTCTTGTCCAGGAACACCAGGGGGACTTGTTTTTCCCGAGGCATCCTGAGAGATACAATCACAGGCATGTGTGACTCTGTAGTGGGGTCAACTTTTTGAAGTGAGCAGGCATTCCAGCTAGAGATGGTGGTCACTGAAGTCACTGGAAATCAATGAACTGTCACTGAAAGTTGCTCAACGGTGGAATTTTGTTATTTGGACTTGATTTAATTGGTTTTGGTTGCGCTACGCTATATTTTGTTTTGTTTGATATAGTGAGAGCCACATGTGGATACACTCTAAGTGGTGTTGGCAGCAATCGTGTTTAGCCTATTGGTAGGCTAATTACATTGATTATTTTATTTATATATTGATTTCACACATATATTGAGTATTGCTCTTATATTTTTTTTTACTATTTTTGATATATCCATGTTGGTTGTCACTTATGATACCTTTATGGCAGGAACATATTTAAATAGTGTTTCTTCCCATTCCCTCAAATACCTTACATACTATTGATGTTAAGCTGACTGGCCTGTAGTTTACTTGTATACATCTCAATCCTTTTTGTAAATCGGTACCACATTTATTCTACATCAATCAACTGGTACCATTCCAGTCAGTAAGGTGTATTTAAAAAAATGGAAATAGAGGTATACCAAGCTAAGTTCCCTAAGGGCTCACAGGTGTAAGCCATTTGGACCTGATGATTTGTCTAAATTAAGTCTAAATTAAGTTTCTTTTGTACCTGGTTTTCAGCCAGAGGTATCTTCACTGAAACAACAGTACTATTTAACCTGTCTTTTTCATCTTAAAAACTGAAGAGAAAAAAATGATTTAATGTATGTACATTTTCACTGTCATTTGTGACCAGCTTCCTGTGCTCATCTGTAGGGTAATCTTTTTTACTATTGACATATATTAAAAACAGAATATTTGGATTTGTTCTTTTTGCTGTAGCAATGTGTTTCTCATATTCTATTTCATCTGCCCTAATTGCTCCCTTGCATTTCTTGTTGCATTCCTTGTAAATCTGGAATGCTGAGGGTGTACCTTGTACTTTGTACTTTTTAAAGGCCTGTTTTTTCTCATTTATTTGTTTTTGTTTTTTTTTTTTTAAACTGGAATTTAGCCACAGGTTTTATTTTTGATCTTTTATGTTTATTTCATCTTTGTAACACTCCCACTTGTCTTGTGTTCGCTTTGTTGCAAATATTTGGTCCCATTGAGTGTTGTGCACTAGGGATCACAGCTTATTAAAATTAGCTTTTTTTGAAATTTAAAGTTCTTGTCATATCAACATGCCTTTCTTTATTGTAACTTATGGGATTACTATCACCCAAGCTTACTTGAAAATCTGTAATGAGCTCTGTGTTTTCTGAAATTAGAGCATTTTTCCCTTGTTGGGGCTTCCACCATTTATTCCATAAAATGGCTCTGCAATATTTATAATAAATTACAAGCCTTTGTTAAATGTTTAGTTCCATTTGCCAAATCAATATCTTAAAATTAATTAAAATTGAACCTAAAAATAACATTGCCCTGCTTCCCACTTATTTCAGTCTGTAAAAGGAGCCGAGACTCTTCCTCATGCTTTATGTTAGGGGGCTTATAACATACTACCATATGTCATTTACCATTCATTGCACTCTTAAGGAGCTCCAGCTATAATGACTCTGCACCATCACAACTCTTCTTAGTTATATCATCTCTCAAATTCACTCCCAGAACGCTCTTCACATAAATGCATACCTTTTCTACCAATTCTCTCTCAAAAATACAATGTACTCCTTGATATTAGCAGCCCAGTCATGTGAGCTGTCCAACCAGGTTTCTGATATTCCCATGCAGCCATAGTGCTTCTTGAATAACAGAAGTTCTAGCTCTTTTATTTTGTTTACAAGGTTTCCTGCATTCATAAACACACATTCTAATTTTGTATTAGCATTTAATCTTCTATTATTACTTATTTTTTAGCTATAACTTGATTCTGCTATTGGAAATACAGTATGTGAGGCAATTTCTCTGCTGTCTAGTTTAAACCCTGCTCCCCCACTATTCCACCCGGCTGCTGGGTGTGCTGTGACGGTATTGTTCTTCCACTTAGGGAAAAAAGCTACACGTGTCCTGCCTCTACTTTGTGCAGCCCGACAATCATTAGGTTCTGGAGAACCCGGCTCACCCCCTAATACAACCATGTGTATCACCTCTGCTTTTTATAAATAGTTTTTACTGAAACTATGACAATAGGTGGGTGAATGCATGGTACTGTGGATGCACACTATTAACCACACAGCAATGCATTGGTATGCCATGTTCAAAGTGCTGCTCTGACAACTGTTCAGCAGCAAGTGCATGCTGCACACCCACTATTTTAAACCTGGCAAAAAAAGTTAAATCAATGAAAAGGACTTTAATGAAATCACAAAAGAAAAAAAAGGCTGTGGATCAGAGACTATAAGGCTTGGTGCTTATACACAAAATGTTCTAAGAAGGACATTTAGGTCCCAGAGACTGTGAACACAGGAGTTATGCAAGGGTATGTAGTCCACCATACTGCAATCCACAGTATAATATTGTATAGTACTGTATCTATCCCTAAGCTCTCCCTACAAAAATTTGTCAGCTTGGGGGTGGGGCCTCCTTGCCCTGCGCGAGCGGGGGTACCTCTCCTCTCGTGTTTGTGTTATGGACCAGTTGGGGCTACGTCATGTGAAAATCAACAGTAGAGCTTAACCCCAGCTTAGAGATGAGCCGTACACTGTGTGCCGTAGTGCAATGTACAGAGTCCCTCTGTAAAACTTTCTGTCCCATGTCACTACACAACTTTGCTCAATAAATGTTGTATTTAGGAGGGACAATGCTAAGCCTATAGCCTCTCCACCATTCCAGCATATCTCTACCACCTCACTCCCACTGACAGAATGTGGTCCCCCCTGCACTAGCGTGAACCTCATGAATGTACAAAATTAACTCATTCTCTCTCCCGTACCATACGACTGGGAACGACCGCTAGAAAGGGAGCCAAAATAGCGTCCCCCTCACTACCAGAAAACCTGTTCCCTGAGCCAGGTACTGCTTCTTGCTGCCTGGTTGCTATTTATTCCTACCAGTTCATGGTTACCCAATAGCAGCTACTCTGCTGCTCCAACTCTCCTGCCGAGTTAACCCTTTATGGTGGCCTTCCTCCTGTACCTGGCGTGTGCTTTACAGTCCATGAACATTCAATTCTCTAGCTAGCTATTTCTCAGCTGCCGAGGCATAGAAGGTAGAAGTCCATTAATGTCCTTAGCAGGTAGGTTCCCTTAGGATGATGGTGATCAAGGGTTACTCTGGTTTACATCTTCGTACTGGACCTCCTTCTATTTTCCCATGTGGTCATGCACACTCCTCAAGCCCAGCCTTCCTTCTAATTTATATGCTGAACAGGATGGAGGGCGGAACTAAAAAAGCCTGTAAAATCGGCAGAACCAGTATTACCCACTTGTAGACACCTGCCTACAGGCTTTCCCTAACCAAGAGGCTGAGTTGTCCATTTTTTTTTCAGATTATTTGCTCTCAGAGAGTCATCTGACCAAAGACAAATGTTATGAAGTGCATTATAAATTTGGATGCAGATTTTTCTGCCATAAATTTGAAGTTTTGTTAAACTGTGAAACCATGAGATCTGCTTTGAACCCAAGGTGGCTCCAGACCTGAACCTTATTCTTAGACCCCATACACACTGTTTGATTTTATGCAGATTTTTGCCTTCAGATTTACCAAAACCATATAATATGAGGTCAAACCTTAAAAGTTTCAATTTGTATGCAATGAGGCAGGCCCCTGCACTACACGGTTTTGGGAAATCTGAAGACAAAAATCTGCAGAAAAAAATTTGCAGTTAAAAAGAAAAAAAGTAGCTGTAGTAGCAATAATAATAGTAATAACCACCAGAATATTTTATATAATGACATGTATTACTACTCACAATTAGCTCTGCTTTAAACTTATTTTACAGAGCTACCAACCTCAGCTGTCTTATGAGGTTTTAGCTGAGCAAATTAACCCCTTTATTCCTAATGCAGTCTTCCTGAAGCTGTAAAAAAACCTCAGAGGATGGGCAGTAGTAGAAGTTCTGAGGCCAATAAATCTTAACTGCTGAGACAGCAAAATAAAACCGATAAAACAAAGGGGAACTGTGATTAGTGGCAATCCTAATGGTCATGCATCTAAAGTTATTTCTTCTGCACTGCAGACTTTACAATATATGTGCTTCAACAACCTTCTTAATGGGACCTCCTCCCACCTCCAGGCCTCTAAGCAGCCATGTGGGCTGCTATGGCTATTGCCAGTGCATGTCTCCCTTCATAGTTACAGTGGAGCAGTGAGCGTAATTACCAATGGGCAGGAAGTGTGTTATTTGCAGGATTGCCACACAAAAAGAAAGGGAAAAAGACCTGCAAAAAAAAAAAAAAACTAATTCAGCCACCTCATCTATTCATTGATAATGCAATATTTAGATACCCTTTAGGATTACTTTTCCCCCCTCACTTCTGTTTTTTTGAAACCAGCAGTGCACGTTAGTTGCAGGTATGTACACTGCTCTATGCACACTACAAATTTCATAGCCTCTAGAACACCTCGGGAACGAGCAAGAGGGGATGGCTACATTCCTACATACAGTAAGTGCCGGTTCACACAGGAGCAAGGCGACTTAGCTGCCTGACAAGTCTCGCTCCATGCATTGCAATGGAAGTGTTCTAATAGGAGCGACTCAAGTTGCTCCGACTTAGAAAAAGGTTCCTGTACTACTTTTGAACGACTTCGGTGCGGCTTGCATTGACTCCTATACAGAAGTCATTTTGCAAGCCACACTGAAGTCACGCAGTACGGGGCAACTTCGGAGTCAGACGAGAGTCGGGTGACTTTGAAGCCGCCCCTGTGTGAACCGGCACTAAGACCATGGTGAATGAATGTAGCTACCCTCTAACCGAATATCGACAGAAAGAAAGGAATTTAGAGGTTTGGAAGAGGTTGAGATCAATAAAAGGTACTTAAAAACACTGTAGTAGCTGCTTGAGTGAAGTTCATCTTTAAAAATACAAACTCAATAGAATTTTTTCTTTAACCACAGTGTCACAGTGTACACCCTGAGCATTTTGACATATAGCTAAGCTTATAATAAGAACGTGCTAGGCGCAGAACTCTGGGCTAGTGTCTCTATTGTGGGGGCAAGGGTCATTTTTGTGACTCCTGCTCGCTTTGGAAATGCTTGGGTCTAATACATCTGGAAAGTGGCGTATTGGACACAGAAACATCACCTTTTCATCTTCTTCTTCCGGTGTTCCTTCATGTAGGCGCTTCTCCTCAATCGATCCTTGCATATCTGGATTCCAGGGCTGTTGGCAATTTTATGGATCAGAGAACTGCTTCTTCAATGATGCTTACTCTTTCGCCCCTCACTACGCCACTGGTAGTCTCAATTGATGGCATTGTTCTCCCAGGGGGTCCTATCCGCTTCCAGACTCTGCCTATTAAGATGTCTATAGGGATACTCCACCAGGAGTGGATATCCTTCTACCCAAGGCCTCTACCCCGTTGTATTGGGCCTTCCTTGGCTACAGCTCCACTCTCCACATGTGGACTGGGTCTCTGGGCAGGTCCTGGCTTGGGGACCCTCATGTTTCTCATCCTGCCTTCTCAAGGTGGCCCACAAGGAAAGACTTCCGGTTGCTACCACATCTGTATCTTCTGATCTTCCAGCTGCATACAGCGATTACCGGGATGTGTTCTGTAAGAAATCAGCTGAGGTGCTTGTGCTATTGACCTTGTCCCTGGAGCAACTCTGCCCAGGGGTCGTACCTACCCTCTGTCCATCCCAGAGACCCAGGCCATGTCAGAGTATGTCACTGAGAATCTAGAGAGAGGTTTCATCTGGAAATCCTCATCGCCTGCAGGCGCAGGGTTCTTTTTCGTTGCCAAAAAGGATGCTACCTTGAGACCCTGCATCGACTATCAAGGTTTAAATCGATACCCCTTACCCTTAATATCTGAGCTATTCGGTTGAGGGGTGCTTCCATTTTCACTAAGTTGGATCTCAGAGGTGCATACAATCTGATTCGCATACGGGAAGGCGACGAATGGAAAACCCACTAACTTAACGCTAGGAGACGGGCATTACGAATACCTGGTTATGCCTTTTGGTTTGTGTAATGCCCCAACTGTGTTCCAAAACTTTGTCAATTAAATCTTCAGGGATCTGCTGTACCAGTTTGTTGTCATCTATCTGGATGACATGCTCATCTTTTCGGAAAATCTGCTTGTCATGTCTGCACTGTACTTCAGCGCCTTCAGAGAGAATAATCTGTATGCCAAGCTGGAAACATGTTCTGAGGTCCTGTTTCTGGGATGATTTGTCTGAAGTTTGGGTCTTCGTATGGATCCTGGAAAGGTCTTGGCCATTACCAACTGGCCTCTTCCTGCTAGCCTCAAGGCCACACAGCGCTTTCTTGGCTTCACAAATTATTATAGGCAGTTCATAAGGAATTACTCTTCCATTGCTGTGTCTATTATCGCTATGACCAAGAAGGGTGCGAATGCCAAGAACTGGTTTCCTGAAGCTGTCTCTGCATTTCACAACCTGAAACAGGCCTTTGTTTCTGGACCTCTCTTGAGGAGACCAAATCCTGGGGACCCATTTTTTATTGAGGTGGACGCTTCTTCAGTGGGGGTGGGACCTGTGCTTCTTCAATCCTTTGAGAAGAGACGTCAACCATGTGCGTTCTTCTCCAAAAAAAATTCTCAGGCAGAGAGAAATTATGCCATCGTGATCGGGAACTTCTCGCAATTAAATTATCATTAGAGGAGTGGCGTCATCTCTTGGAGGGTTCCCTTCACTCCATAAATATTTTTACTGATCACAAGAATCTACAGTACCTACAGAATGCTAAACATCTGAATCCCAGACAGGCCAGGTGGAGTCTTTTCTTGTCCCATAAACCTGGTTCCTGCAACAGTCGGGCTCATGCACTCTCTAGGTCATTTGACACCTTGGACGAGGAGTCCACCCCTGAACCTGAGCCGATCATTCCATTCTTATGCATTGTTGCCCATTCTACCACCCTGGAGTCAAAAATTCCTCCTGGCAAGACCTTCGTCCCCACTGAGCTAAGAGCTAAGATCCTTCGTTGGGGACATGATTCCAGGTCATGCTGGGTTCCTCCGATCCTTCCTGCTCATCAGTCGTCACTACTGGTGGCCTAATCTTCGCTCGGATGTCAAAGACTACGTTAAGGCTTGTCATTCTGTGCTCAGTCTAAATCCTCCACACAAGCCCCTGCTGGTCTTCTTATGCCCTTGCCCATTCCTAAGGAGCCCTGGTCTCACATTGCCATGGATTTTATCACTGATCTCCCACTGTCAGAGAATAATATGGTCATTTGGGTATTGATTGGTTCTCCAAGATGGCTAATTTTGTTCCTTTTCCTGGTCTTCCTTCTGCTCCTGCCTTGGTTCCTATTTTTGTTCGAGAAATTTTCCGCCTTCATGGGGTTCCTTCTCATATTGTTTCCAACAGGGGCGTTCAATTTATGTCTCGTTTTTGGAGAGCCTTTTGCACATCCCTTAATATTGTCTTGGATTTTTCCTCTTCTTACCACCCTCAATCCAGACAGACTGAGAGGGTTAATCAGGAGTTAGAGGTCTTTCTTCGCACCTTAGTCTCTGCTCATCATGACGATTGGTCCTCTCTACTCCTGTGGGCAGAATTCTCTCACAACAATCATGTAAATACCAGTTCGCACAAGACACCCTTTTTCACAGTTTATGGAAAACACCCTCAACTCCCTCTTCCCATGACCTGCTCTCCAGATATTCCAGCTTGGGCTACAGCTCAGGAGTCTTTTAATTCTATTTGGGGTGACGTTCATGATTACAACACTGTAAATTATAAACGCACATATACCGCGCTGTCAGAAAAAACAAAACAAAAAAATATGAAAATATAGCAGCCAGCACAGCAATAGATAAAGTTGCGAAAAAAGTGACAAAATGGATAGAATGTGCAGCGCTTAAGTGATCATATAAACCGTGACAAGCAATATGAATAAACTTGATAATGTGCACAGGTGAATCAGAAAAAGTCCTCTAATAGAACATATAATGTCTATAAGAAAAAATAAAACTTCAAAGTGCAATGTCCAAGAAAAAATCAGTGACGATCTTCAACTTCATATGTGTGTATAAGATATAGTGATAATCTTCAACTTCATATATGTGCATATAGTATGGTGACAATCTTCAATTTCAAATGTATACATAGGCTATGATAGTAATTTACTTGATAGTAGATCCACCACCAGAAACACCTAAATGCTTACCAGAAGGATTGAACTCAAGTAGGTGTACACCTAGTGAGTCAATCAGGCTTTGTGGTATAATATACCAAGGGGATATCAGGCTTGCAATCCCGGTATGACCTCCAAATAGACCTCCAGGTGGATATAGGATATAAGTGGGATCAGTTGATTTGGGCAATCAGCCCCACTGTTAAAAGAAGGAAGGCATAGAGTGTAATTCCGTATGAAAAAAAGTTTAATATATAAAAGCAAAGGAAATACACTCACGTTTATAGCAGTAAAAACAAGCGCTTAGATAAAAGGTAACAGTGGTCTCAGCATAATCGACCGACGCGTTTTGACTTAGAAGTCATCATCTGGGGTGCTGGACCACTGTGCTAGCTGAGTTTTTATAGATACTGGATGCCCCCATAACGAATAGCAGCTCCGTCTGATTGAAAATGCAATTATGGGAAATACTTCCTGGTTCTGCCAAAATGGCACCGTAGCGTGTGCTCCAAGCCTCATTCTCACATCCGGAAGAGGATATGACGTCAGGCGAGACCGTGCCAGGCTTAGACAACCTAAAACATGGCGCCGCTGTTCAAAGGGAGATGTGAGAGCGGATATAACATCAAATGGCGCCATGTCAGGTATGTATAACCCAAAACATGGCGCCGCTTGTCAGAAGGACAAAAAAACATGGTGCACCAATCCGTAAATTGCCGCTCATAGAGGCAGAATACCACAAACAGCGTTAGAATGAAAAAACGCTACATGTAGTAATCATAAAGACAGAATAGACGGTCGGGGCATAAAATATACCATGCAACTACACACTACCCTGGCGGAAACATGGAATGGAGGGATAAATGAGAAATAAGTATATAAAAGAAATATATAAAAAAATGACAATTTAATGTAAAAAATGAACAATTAGTATTAGTTTTCATAGAGCTGGTGTTTGTGATGGAGATCAAATATTTAATCAGATATGGAAAATTCATAAGAAGTATAAAAATGTTAAAAATATATTAAAAATATATATATAAAAAATATGAAAATAATCTACTATGTCCAACTGCACCTTATAATATCTAGAATGGGAAGACATCATGCTTGGTTAATAAAAGCATTCATATCCCATTCGATGTTGATTCCGAGAGGCGAATAGGTCTGTAATTGGTGGATCCAATAGGTCTCCAAACGTAAAACCCCACGTGCCTTGGCTCCTCCTCTCCAAGGGGGGGGTATATTTATCAATGACAAGAAATTGGGAGCCGGTGGGGTCCCGTCTGTGATGTTCTCTATAATGTCGGGGTACACAGGGCCATCTTTAATATTGACTGGACCATGGGCAAACATTTTCTTGGGCCCCCTCTTCCATGCAATTTCGCTCTCCACATGCTTTGAGACATACAATAAATAGCAGCTAGACTCAAAATCAGTTTAATGAATCAGATCAGGCAGCAATTGCGATTGGTTGCCAGAGGTTACAGTGTATCATTACCGATCACTGACTGGCTGCTAGGTTACAGCACACATTATGGCTCACTTATTATTTGCTAGAGGTTACAGCACATGACTTCTGCTTGTTGATTGGTTGCTAGAGATTACTGTAGATCAATACTGCTCACTGATTGCTAGAGGTTACTGGACATCTATACCGTTTACTAACTGGTTGCTAGAGGTTACTGCACATTATTACTGCTCACTGGTTCCTAGAGTTTACTGTATATCCTTACTGCTCAACGATTGGTTGCAAGAGGTTAGTGCACAGCGTTACTGCTCACTGATTGGTTGCTAAAGGTTACAGTTCATAATCTCCTCACTGCCTGCACACCATGGACTGGGGAGGTGAGGGTACCCATCAATAGACAGAAAGCTCCTAGGGGTCCTAGGACTCCTGGGATCAGTGGCAATTCTGAGGGAGGGGGAGGGGGGGGTGATCAGTGGCAATTCTGGGGGGGGTTGATGGGCACAATAACAGTGGTGGGGGGGATGGGATTAGTTAGGAGGCAGTACACTGTGGCAAATTCTGAATCACGTAGAGCAAAGCTGGACATCTTTGGCATGTATATAGTGGGGGATTCTACCAATGTATTGGGGAATTTACAATGACCACCAATGTGAGGGGGTATTTGCACTGACATATAATGGGGGGATTGTACGCCACCCACCAATAGAAAAAAGAGATTTCTACACTGACACCAATCACCAATGTAATTAGGGCATTTACACCAACCACCAGTGTAAGGGGATATATACAATGGCCTCCATGTAAGGGGGAATTTGTACTGACAACCATTGTCGAGGAGATTTGTACTGACCACCAAAGTAAGGTTACACTTCTACGCCAACCACCAATGTTTGGTGGTCAGTGCAAATCCCCCTTTACATTGGCAGTCAATGAAAATTCCCCACTATGTAAGGGAGGATTTGAAACTGACTACAAATGCAAGTTTTGATTTTTTTTTCACAATTACATATATAAAGAGGAGTTTCTACACTGCCCACCAATGTAATGGGGATTTCTACTGACCACTAATGTAATAGGAGCATTCATAGTAACCACAAATGTAAAGAGGGATTTACACTGACCACCAATGTAAGGGGGACCTTCACACTGGTCACTAGTGTAAAGGAAAAGATTGTACACCAAGCCCCAATGTAATGAGAAGATTTACAGTGACCACCAATGTAACAGACATTTAGCCTGCGTTCATATTAGTGTGTGTCAGGAATACATGCAAAATCGCTTTCCTGACACCACAGAAACATGCTGCCCCTTAGCAGATGCACAGAAGTGCCATTAATTGTTAATGACAACCTCATGCATCGGCTGCGATGTGCGTATTCACATGCACCAAAATTCAGGGTGCTGTGGCACCATGTTATTTTGAAGAAGGGTTACCTTTGCAGAACAGGCTGATGTTAGGCTTAATGACTATAGTTGTAAGCAGGACTTTCAAGCATGCTCCTTTACCTCCCCAGTGGGCAGAATTCAGCAGAAGTGATGGTAGATATGACCTCAGGGGGACATGATAGAAATATGAATGCCGCCCCTATTTACATATCAATGACGCAGTCCGCGACTATTTACATATTGATGCCGTCACTATTTACATATCTATGCAAGTTATTTACATGTAAACACAGGGTCTGCAGGTGAGTCATCTGTACATGGCAAAAGGACAGCAGCAACAGAACTCTATACTGAGATATCAGGACACAGCACGGGACTAAAACTTCAAGGGATTAGGGAATTTAAACTTGGATAGTTGGCAAGTATGAGGCAGCTGCTTTGGGCCCCACAACAATGATGGGGCCCAGGGCAGCTGCCCCTTTTGCCCTGCCTTAAAAACGGTCCTGGGGGTACATTATGTTTAACATCACCACTTTTTATATTAGCGATATGCTCACTGACTCTGACAGAACAGGCTCGAATTGTGAGGCTCACATATTACTTCCCGCAAGGGCAAGTGATCATGTAAACAACATGTGTGGTGGCACAAGTGCAAAAAATTTTAATGGGGTATACATGGTTTGTGGCATTAGATTTGAATTTGAGGCTTTTACGTCTGCCACAAGAGTTATATTGGCATACAGTACATCTCTTGCAAGGAAAATAGCCAACTAAGAGGGCCGTGTGGGAGGATTAATAGTATTGGGTGCAACTTTTCCCTGCAAAGAGGGCACTCCTTTGAGCAGCCATTTTTTTACACAAAGTTGTCCATTTATAATATTATAAATATAAATATATATTTCCAACACACAGCATGTACATAGCAAAAATGACACCAAAAAAAAAATTCTTTTACTCCTCCTGAGTATAGCTATACCACATGTGTGAGACGTTTACACAGCTTGGCCACATACAGAGGCCCAATATACAAGTAGTCCTGGGTCATTACAGGCAGCAATATGGTCAGCACAGGCAAAGTTCTGGTCCATGCAGCAGGAAGGACCATCAAGCTTAGGGCAAGGGGGACAGGGGTAGAGGTTTCTTCCACCCAAATCTCTTTGAAGCCTCCGGACATCCAGACCCTGTTCTGGGAACACAGAAAAACAAAAATGTTTTTTCTCTACTCAGAACGCTATTCTGAAGCCCCTCACATATGTGAGACCCCTGTGCACTAAAGTAGAAGGGCAAAAAAACAGTCCAAGTGGCAGGCAAAAAAAATGGTCGATTAACAGGCTGAGGTCGGTGCACATGGAAGTCAGAAACGTGGTTTAAAACGGGCAGGCAAAGGCATTGTTGGTAAACAGGCAGAGGTTGGTGCACGTGGAAGTGAGAAATGTGGTTTAAAACAGCAGGCAAAGACATGGCCAGGGTCAGTTAACGTGGAAGGTAGAAACATGGTAGCAGGCAAAAGATCCACACAGGTATTTGAAATAGGGAAATGGCAATCTGTTAAAAAGTAAGGGGAACTAATATCTAATGGATGTGTGGTAACTTTTGACGCAATCTCAGATGCACAGGCAAGGTTCAGTGGGACATTGGGGGCAATATTAAATTGTATCTCTTTTGTCCACTTCCTGCTGCACATTCCTCCCATGCCAATGAGCCAATACAAGAAAAGTGTGCTGCCTCACTTGCTCAATGCAGCTAAGCGGCTACTCCCCATATTCTGGAGGCGCCTGCAAGTCCCATCCAGAGAGGAATGGCGTAGCAGGGTAGGTGACATCCGAGAGGCAGAGGATTGGATTGCCACCTGTAGGGATGTCCTTGACCGCTTCACTGCAATTTGGAAGCCCTGGACAATTTAGGTCTCAGACCCAGGTCACGTTTAGACATAGCCCTCCTCGAACTGGCGGATCCATCCCTGAAAGGATGCCTTAAGTGCCCGCAGGTGGGAGCCACGAATTAGGTCTCAACATACTATTCTGTCATATAACCAAACGAGGGAATGGGGGTGAGATACTTCTCCCTCTCCCGTTTAACTTTCCAGTATATGTGGTGATGTCGAAAGGGCTCGGAGGGGAGGCGGAGCTGGGCGCGAATTCCCAGGTATGCTCCAATCAATTTTTTTTTTCCTTTTTTCCTTCTTTCCTCCCTTTCCTACTTATTAATGCTCTAAGTCTTAACTGGTTATGGCCGTCTATTTAAAGATAGCCAATATGTTTGATGTCAGGTGACAGATGAGAAATAGAGGAGCAAGCTGACCGGATAGGCTCTGAAGGTATGATACCATGAGATACCCTGACCTGTAGGGGGTACTGGCACCTTTGTGCCGCTATGGTACAGACGCCTTGTATTGAGGGGGCTTGGCTAGGGGGAGGTGTGGGGTGAGGTTAGCTGGAGGCGCAAGTTGCCCCCCTCCCTCCACACGCTCCTGCCTGCCCCACCCCTTAATCTTATACGATAAATCAAACTTAAGTGTTGTATAGGAAGCCTGCCAAATCTCTCTAGCCCGGTGACTAAGAAGAGCTTATCTCACTATTCTGTTACCTGACCATTGTTCTTTTCTAACTTTGGCTAAACCAGATGCAATAATGACTGTTTATCATTTATGGGATTTTTTTACTCTTCTCTTTTGAAAAACAAAAAAAGGAATGATTGGTGTATTACTTGAAGTCATCACCTTTGGTAGATGTAACTCTATCTTTACAGTTTTATTATTTCGCAATGTAATACCCTGTCTTTCATAAATAAAGATTTATTAAAAAAAAATTGTATCTCTTTTAACTCCTCCTCTGCTGCATACATGACATTTCCTTTAGTGTCTTCTTCCGGATTCTGTGGGGGGATTGTTATAGGGAAAATTTTGCTCATGAACTTGACTCACACAATCAGAGCGAATGCTTCCTGGGGCGGGTACTTGTTGGTAAATCAGGGCAGTGACGATATCTTCAATATACTTGAGGCAGGTGATTTGTTGGTTTTCAGTTGCTTTTTGGTAGCAGACAAACGAATTAAACAGGGCCATATGAAACATGATATGCAACTTTCTTATACTAGTAATGGGACTTTTGGGTTGACAAATAGGGTTGTAGTATCCCCACCATGTACAGATTGTAGTCGTGGACTCTGGCTTTACAACGGGGCCGCGTCTTCTCTGTGGATGGTAGAGAGGATGTGGACATCTTTCTCGTCCCTCCACTTCATGGCCAACACTTCCTCATTTCTCATATGAAATATATGGGGAAGCTCATACGGGCAATGCAGATTCCCCGTTCTGTAATGTTTTTAGTTAGATTTTGTGGGAAGCCCTTCCGCTCTTTTTTTTTTTTTTTTTTTAGGTCTTGCAGGCCAGGGTTTGTTTACGGTAAAGGTGTCAAAAAAAAAGGGGCAAGCTAGTATAATAATTGTCCAGATATAAATGGTATCCTTTTTTGAACAGGGGGTATGCCAGCTCCCAGACAATTTTCCCAGTATATGTGGGGCACTCACGGGCTGGAGCTGGGAGTCTTTGCCTTCATAAATCCGGAAGGTATATACATATCCAGTGGCTCGATCACACAGTTTATTCAATTTTAACCCATACCTGGCTCTCTTACTTGGGATATTCTGCTTGAAGTGCAGTCGGCCAGTAAAATGTATAAGGGATTTGTCCACACAAATGTTTTGGTCTGGGATAAACACTTCAGCAAATCCCTGGGAAAATGTAATTATTAGGGAGCATATCTTGTACAATTTGTCGTGGTTGGGATGATCTTGGGGAAAGCACTGTGAATTATCGTTAAATTAAGTGTAGAATTAAGTGTAGAAAATGCATAATCATGTCGTAACGTGTTCTGGACATGACAGCAGAATATATCGGCATGTGGGGGATGGGGTTGGTGGTCCAGTAGGCATGGAGATCGTTCTTTTTTGTAAGCCCCATATTGAACGTAAGGCCCAAAAACAATTTAAATTTGTCTAGTCTGAGACGTCACCACTGGAACATGCGGGCGTAGGATGAATTGGGGTTGGCAGCAATAAATTGCTCTACATACAGATTGGTTTGGTCCACCATATTCTGCAACAAATCTTGTGGGAAAAATACATAAAAATAATCCAATTGTGAAAAATTTGTAGTGTTGGGCTGCACACCTGGCTGTGTAGTGAAAGGGGGGATTATAGCAGAACCTGAGTTGGCAGGCAACCATAAGGGGTTTGCCAGGGCATCGGGAAGGTAGGACTGGGCCTGGATTTTTCGGGTTGGGCATGTACTTCCAGTACTGGTACTGGGCTCCTCTTCCTGGGGTCTAGCGCTGCTGGTGGTAGGCAGGTCTTCAGATCTTGGTCCTGATCTCCTTATTCTTTTATCTGAGATGGTTTCTTTCTCTGACTCGGACTCCGATCCACTACCCTCTACTGGCTCGTATTGCGAACCAGAATCGAATGATGGGAGCTCCCCGCTGCTCTCATCACGTGACATGGTAAGGATGGCATATGCCTCTCCAGGTGTTGGCTCGTTCACACCATACATGCATGAAAACTGATGGGAACTGAAGGAAAAACCGTGCAGATTTCACTTGAAGAGACATCAGTTTTCATGTGCGTCAGTTATGTGCCCTGTTCACATCAATGTTTGTCATGTCAGTTTTTTTTTTTCCTGTGCAGAAAACTGCATACACGTTGCAGATTACTGCGCAGAAAAAATCTGCACGTTGTGGTGTGAACAGAGCACACAGAGAACAATTGTTAGCATTTCTTGCATTCCAGGAATGTAAGTGCTAGTTCACACCAGATGCAGTTCTGTGCACTTTTTTTCTGCCCTAAAAATGCATGCAGTGTTTTCCATGTATTACAATGGCTCTAGTTCACACCAGTGCAGTCAGTTTCCAGTGCAGAAAAAAAAGTAGAGCATGCTGCATTTTTTGTGCACAGAACTGTACTGGGACCTAGTAAATTGTATCAAAAACACACTGGAACTGCGTGTGGTGTGAACTGTAAGCAAAAACTGATCCGAAACGTATCCGGAGTGCATTTTTATGGTGTAAACTGGCCCTAAAAATTCATGCACAGTGTTTTCCATGTATTCCAATGGCTCAAGTTCACATCAGTGCAGTCAGTTCCAGGTCAGTTTCCAGTGCAGAAAGTGACTGGAACTGACTGCATTGGTGTCAACTTAAGCCATTGGAATACATGGAAAACACTGTGCATTCATTTTAAGTGCATAAAAAAAATACACAGAACTGCATCTAGTGTGAACTGGCCCTAACTGTTTTTTGAAACCAGTAAATCTATGGGTTTTGTTCCGCTTTATGATTTACTGCTGTTCAAGGGCTCTGGGCTTCAGCAAAATGGCAGCCTCCAGCAAAAAGAAACAGGAGTAATGCTGGAGGAAATTTACAGCACACACTCATTTTGGTAGTATAGTTATCAATGTGGAATGTATGTTAAAGAACATTATTTTTTATCAAATTTTTATGGGTAAAGTTCCGTTTTACATCATTACAGTGAGGGAAAAAAGTATTTGATCCCCTGCTGATTTTTTACATTTGCCCACTGACAAAGAAATGATCAGTCTATAATTTTAATGGTAGATTTATTTTAACACTGAGAGACAGAAAAATAACAAAAATATCCAGAATAATGAATGAAATAAGTATTTGATCCCCTATCAATCAGCAAGATTTCTGTCTCCCAGGTATCTTCCATACAGGTAACGAGCTGCGATTAGGAGCCCTCTCTTAAAGGGAGTGTTCCTAATCTCAGCTTGTTACCTGTATAAAAGACACTTGTCCAGAGAAGCAATCAATCAATCAGATTCCAATCCAATCCAATGTCAGGGACAAGATTGTAGACCTACACAAAGCTGGATTGGGCTACAAGACCATTGTCAAGCAGCTTGGTGAGAGGGTGACAACAGTTGGTGCGATTATTCGCAAATGGAAGTGTAGCAAGGTCTCTGGCCTCCTTTGGTCTAATGAGAACCTCCAGGGCCAGAGATAGCTGACATCCTTCTGTATATGGTGGGTTGTGAGGCATAGTGGGTGCAAAGTAGCCAGAGTAATTGGGTGCCAGACACTTCTTGAATGCAAAAGAGATTTTATTTCTCTTAACAGAACTTTGGGAGAGGGGGTTAGGGCCAGGACACCCTTAAGTAGTTGCAAGATTAACTGGCAGACTCTGAGACTTTAACAGGAGGACAGCCATGCAGGGAAAGGCATCCAGCGAGATGCCACATCTACATGTGTAGGAATGCTGTCTCTTATGGCAACAGTCTTTAACACACACAGTGTAACAGTTCCGTCACTTCCACTACAATCACTCCTTGTAGTTCTTTATCCCACTGAGCTCCCAGTCCTCACTAGACTTGCTGATTCACTGCCACTGAATCCTTTGAGCTCCTCCAATCTTCACGGTAGTATCTTCCTCAAGCGTCACCCCCGCTTCTCTGCTGGGTCCCTAGCTTGGCACTCAAGATACTTCTCAAGCTTCACCCCCGCTGGCCTGCTCGGTCCCTGGCTTGACACACAAGGCTGCTCTGCAAGCATTACCTCCGCTGGTTGGGTCCCTGGCTTGATACCCACTGAAGTTTCACGATTCTTCACTGTCCCCTGTTGGTGAGAATACTGCTCTGGTACTTGCTTCAGCTACTCACTGTTGTCCCTGGTAATAAGGTGGTTGGTCCTTTAGTGGCGACAGCTTCCCCTCTACCTCCAACCATGACAGATTCTCCGGCCGGCAGAACCGTCACTTCTGGTTAGTCTGCAAGCCACAATCCCAACTCTGCGCTGTTCTCTTGCTTGTGGATAGGCCCCCAGACAGCCTAGCAGCCAGATGTGCCCGGAATTGGCCCAAACTCCGGGCTAGCAGCCCAGGCAATACAACACATGTCCATCCAGACAGCCATCCAGGTGGCACAGGACCCTGATCACCTGACTCCACCCAAATATATAGGCTCTCCCAGCAGGCCAAGGGATTCAAGAAAACCCCTGCCCATTGGCTGAGATACCCCATATAACCACAATCTGACCTTGCAGTGCCCTTCTCATATCTAATTCCACCTAGCGGCAAATAAGAGAAGTGGAACAATTACAGACGCATGCCCCGTACACACGATAGGACATTCCAACAACAAAATCCATGGATTTTCTTCTGACGGATGTTGGCTCAAACTTGTCTTGCATGTATACAGTTACACAAATCTTGTCGGAAAATCCGAACGTCAAGAACGCGGTGACGTACAACACGTACGACGAACCGAGAAAAATTAAGTTCAATAGCCAGTGTAGCTCTTCTGCTTGATTCCGAGCATGCGTGAAACTTTGTGCGTCGGAATTGTGTACACGCGATCGGAATTTACGACAACGGATTTTGTTGTCGGAAAATTTGAGATCCATATCTCCCGATCTTCAATTTTGTGTGATGGAAATTCTGATGGAAAATGTCCGATGGAGCCTACACACAGTCGGAATTTCCGACAACAAGCTCCCATCGAACATTTTTCGTCGGAAAATTTGACAGTTTGTATGGGGCATTAGAGTGAAATCAATTGATCCTCAACAATTAGCCAAGGTAGCTATACCTGGCAGGTAAATTTAGGAGCAACCCTGCCTAAACTTCAGGGTGCTACATCCTCCCCCTGCCTACAAAACTACATCTCGGAGTTTGCAGAAAAATAATTTTAAGCTCTCAAGCCTGGGAGCTAGTGTCCTGGCAAAAACTGGGATAGGTGGGGAAACAGGGAAAGAATAACAATATAACAATATATGTGGCATACAACACGAAATAAATATCCGTTATGTAAAATGGGAAATCACGTATGACAATGGAGTATCAAAAATATTTATATACAATTTTAAAGGCAAGCATAAGCAATGTTCTTATTTCCTAACTATCTATCTAATATATACAGTGATAACAAGTATGAAAGAGTTTTGCCTCGTACACACGATCGGACTTTCCACCAACAAAACCATGGAATTTTGTCCGAAGGGCGTTGGGTCAAACTTATCTTGCATACACACGGCCACACAAATGTTGACCAACAATTACGAACCTAGTGACGTACTACGTGGTTTTTCAGCTCTATAGTGCCACCCTTTGGACTCCTTCTGCTAATTTCGTGTTAGTAGAAGTTTGGTGAGTGTTGATTTGTGACGTTCTTTTTGCGTTTTTCGTTTAGCGCTTTTCAGGTCATGCTTTTCAGTTCGTTTCTGAATGGCCGTTTGTCAACCAGACATGTTGCGGAATTGGAGGAGATAATGTGTTATACTGTATATTATTGGCCTGGAGTTATTGCTTTGACATTATTTTTTTGGTTGAATAATTATGTGATTCGGTATATTTTCTATATTTGTGGATGCATAGAATGCACTTTTTGGTTGAGTTCTATTGGCAGATAGGATGTCTATTTTTTTTTTTTAATGCACAATAAAAAAATGATATAGAATAATACTTGGCTATGTGTTTTACTTCAAATGAGTTTGGGAATAGGCAGTTACATTTTAAAAAATACTTAAAATGTAAAATTGACAGGGGACACCAACATAGTTGTATCTTTGATCTTAAAAACTACGGGATAATGGTGTTGTGGTAACTTGCACAAATAAAAAACAAAACATAATAATATTATTCTTGATATCACTAGGAAAAAAAAGCCTTTGAAAATTTGTTTGCAATAACTCATCAGTATCACCGGCAAAGCAGCTTCATTATTTTTCCATTAAAGAAGAAGAGAATTGTGCGCTGCCTTTGGAGATTCCATAATTTGCCACGTCACGAATGTTAATTCTCCATTACAAACGCTAATTTACAAGACCGACCGCTTCTGCTTCCGAGCATGCGTGTTTGTACTTTGGACTTTTGTCCGACGGACTTGTGTACACATGATCGGAAAATCCGACAACACACATTTGTTGGCGGAAAATTTGAAAACATCCTAGCCCACATTTGTTGGTGGAAAGTCTGACAACAATTGTCTGATGGAGCATACACACGGTCGGATTTTCCACCAACAGCCTGACATCCAACATTTCCCGTTGGAAAGTCCGATCGTGTGTACGGGGCTTTAGTGTTGTCAGGATGGATCCCCTGTCCCTCCTTAGCCAAGAAAGACGTACCGATACAGCAACACCTGAAAGAGAAAGATCAACAGCAATGCAAATGCATCCTATCCTATGGTAACATGGTGCAATATACACATACATGATTGAATGGTTTTCAATTGTCCTCAGCCGAAGACAGCATAGCAGTGTAAATACACCCTATAAAATATCTGCATTATTTACATAGCAACAGCAGGCCCCATCCTCAACAGAGGATGCCACCCCCTTTCCATAAATCTAAAAAACATTTCACTTAGCACATTCTATTAAATGCTCATAATGTAAATAAAGTTCACTCAGGTCAGTATCGCTCATGCCACTTGGTGAACAACACTAGGAACAGTTCTGATGCATGGGTTAGTCCATTATTCACATGAATGGTAAGAATTTGCCACGTTATCACAACCTATTGTAACTAACTACACACAGAGTGTCCATGACGTGTCACAGTCCATCAATTTGCACTCAGGGTGGCCAATGTTTCCCAGCAATTTCCCTTCTTCTTTAGGGACAACTCTGGGGACAAGAAGGCATAGCTGCATTTCAGACAACAAGCAGCCAGGCCATGGTGCAAGGGACCGCACTTTGGGACATAGGTCCCCTTGCGATGGTATCCTCAGTCTGTCCACATGACAGGCGGGGACAAAGAAGATTTTCTTCATCATTTGAGAAACAACAACCTGCTGAAAATCACAGGTCGCCCTTCAGGGTGGATCATCCCAACAACTTCAACTTTAGCCAACATGGCTCAGGGGGGCACTCCATGTATCTGCTGGCAGCATTCAATCCAGCACAGTCCTGGCAGTACAGCTCTCTGGAATGTTTTCCATTAGTAAACGACCTGTATGTGAGTGTGAAGTGGCTCTCAGCATAGCATCCTTGACATCACACAACACACATTTGTAATCCACAGGGAAGATAACATAGGCATCTTTATGACATTCACCAGTAGCACCTGGGATCTGGCAGTCTTACATCTTCTCCTTTGGCATTTATGGTGACAACATAATATTTAGCGTCCTTCTTGTCTGGCCTACGGAAGATTATGCTGTCCAGATTAATTTGACGGCCGTAGCCCCAAGTATTTAGCACTGAGAGGTTATTCCCAGCCATCTTGGGTGACAGTTTCGGAAAGTCTATCTGCAGAGGGATCTGAGGGAAACTGTGCACAGCTTCATCCACCCATTGAGTTTCCTTTGAGATTTCCTCTTCCAAATGAACAGGTATTATGGATAGAGAAACCTGTATTCTTCTGCCACTTTCTTTATTATTATCCGCTGCACCTTAGACAGCCTAGGCAGGGTTTTGGGATCCCTATATCCGGGCATCTGGAGCACGCTGAACTGAGCACCCAGCGACCACATCCGGCTTATAATCAGGCTTGATGTTAGGCATGGGTGTGATGGGGCAGACTTTGGGGAACCCATTGAGACCAACGATCTTCCTCAAAAGATCTGGAAATGCTGATCAGCGGGGCTGCATTGGCAGACAGCTTGATTACTACATTAGCAGCAACAACAGGGGGAACTTCACTTTCTTGCACATCACTCATTTGTTCCTCATCGCTATCACGCCACTTCCTGGAGCAAGACAACGTATCAGTAAAGAGTTCAGATAGACCGTCAGATGGAATATCTGAATCGGTAATAGCAGAGCACTCTTTGGCTTGCGCTTGGCACTCGCTTTAACTGACACAACTTTAGCACCCCCTCTAGCGGTCACTGGCATCACCTCCCCCATGGGTACACCACTCTCACTCCTCGATGGCTTACCTGGTTCCGGTACTTTCCTCCCGGGTGGCTCGGACACATCAAGGCATGCAGCTGGGCCTGATCGCGGCCTCCAGGAGCGGTCGGCGTGCTGAGTCCTTCTTCATGCTGTGGCGCACCAAAACTGTAATGGAGTCCATTTTGGAGTCTATGTTAACCCTCACAGTGCTGGCGGGAAGTGTCAAAAAACCAGGCTGATCCTCTCCCATGAGCCATGATACTTGTTGGTTCTTCCCCACATTGATAGTACACATGACGACACAGTCTATCAGAAGTATAGCTGTAACTTGCCACCTTCCCAGGGAGCCAGACAAAATCCTGATAAGGCTGAGGCCGGTTGCTAAAGGCGACTGCTGCAAAGATAACGTCTTAGCCCCATGTTGGGCAACAAATGTAGCAAGGTCCCCGGCCTCTTTCAGTCTAATGAGAACCTCCAGGGCCAGAGATAGCTGACATCCTTCTGTATATGGTGGGTTGTGAGGCATAGTGAGTGCAAAGTAGCCAGATTAATTGGGCACCAGACACTTCTTGAATGCAAAAGAGATTTTATTTCTCTTAACAGAACTTTGGGAGATAGGGTTAGGGCCAGGACACCCTTAGGTAGTTGCAAGATTAATTGGCAGACTCCAAAACTTCAACAGGATAGCCTTGCAGGGAAAGGCATCCAGCGAGACGCCACATTTGCATGTGTAGGAATGCTGTCTCGTATGGCAACAGTTTTTAACAGTTTCTAATACAAAGTGTAACAGTTCTTTCACTTCCACTACAATCACTCCTTGTAGTTCTTCAGCCAACTGAGCTCCCAGTCTCTCACTAGACTTGCCGATTCACTGCCACTGAATCCTTTGCTCTCACTCTCTCATACTGGTCACTGGAAGTTCAACATGGCACCTCATGGCTAAGAACTCTCTGAGGATCTGAAAAAAAGAATTGCTGTTCTACATGGCCTAGGCTATAAGAAGATTGCCAAGACCCTGAAACTGAGCTGCAGCACAGTGGCCAAGACCATACAGTGGTTTAACAGGTTCCACTCAGAACAGGCTTCACCATGGTCGACGAAGGAAGTTGAGTGCACGTGCTCGACATCATATCCAGAGCTTGTCTTTGGGAAATAGACCTATGAGTGCTGCCAGCTTTGCTGCAGAGGTTAAAGGGGTGAGGGGGTCAGCCTGTCAGTCCTCAGACCATAGGCCGCACGCTGCATCAAATTGGTTTGCATAGCGGTCATCCCAGAAAGAAGCCTCTTCTAAAGATGATGCACAAGAAAGCCCACAAAACGTTTGCTGAAGACAAAAAGACTAAAGACATGGATTACTGGAACTGTGTTCTGTGGTCTGATGAGACCAAAATAAACTTATTTGGTTCAGATGGTGCCAAGCGTGTGTGGCGGCAACCAGGTGAGGAGTACAAAGACAAGTGTGTCTTGCCTACAGTCAAGCATGGTGGTGGGAGTGTCATGGTCTGGGGCTGCATGAGTCCTGCCGGCACTGGGGAGCTACAGTTTATTGAGGAAACCATGAATGCCAACGTGTACTGTGACATACTGAAGCAGAGCATGATCCCCTCCCTTCAGAGACTGGGCCGCAGGACAGCATTCCAACATGATAAGGACCCCAAACACACCTCCAAGATGACCACTGCCTTGCTAAAGAAGCTGAGGGTAAAGGTGATGTACTGGCCAAGCATGTCTCCAGACCTAAACCCTATTGAGCATCTGTGGGGCATCCTCAAACGGAAGGTGGAGGAGCGCAAGGTCTCTAACATCCACCAGCTCCGTGATGTCATCTTGGAGGAGTGGAAGAAGACTCCAGTGGCAACCTGTGAAGCTCTGTTGAACTCCATGCCCAAGAGGGTTAAGGCAGTGATGGAAAATAATGGTGGCCACACTAAAAATTTTGACACTTTGGGCCCAACTTGGACATTTTCAAATAGGGGTGTGCTCACTTTTGTTGCCAGCGGTTTAGACATTAATGGCTGTGTGTTATTTTGAGGGGAAAGCGAAATTACACTGTTATACAAGCTGTACACTCACTACTTTACATTGTAGCAAAGGGTCATTTCTTCAGTGTTGTCACATGAAAAGATATGATAAAATATTTACAAAAACGTGAGGGGTGTACTCACTTTTGTGAGATAGTGTATACCTGATAGGTAAATTTAGAAGCAACCCTGCCAAAATTCCAGGGTGCTACAAAGAAACACAAAATAACTGTCAATCTCCCTCAGTCTGGGGCTCCATGCAAGATCCCACCTCGTGAAGTTTCAATGATCATGAGAATGGTGAGGAATTAGCCCAGAACTACACGGGAGAATCTTGTCAAAGATCTCAAGGCAGCTGGGACCATAGTCACCAAGAAAACAATTGGTAACACACTACGCAGTGAAGGACTGAAATCTTGCAGCGCCTGCAAGGTCCCCTTGCTCAAGAAAGCACATGTACAGGCCTGTCTGAAGTTTGCTAATGGACATCTGAATGATTCAGAGGAGAACTGGGTGAAAGTGTTGTGTTTTGAGACCAAAACTGAGCTCTTGGCATCAACTCGCTGTGTTTGGAGGAGGAGAAATGCTGCCTATGACCCCAAGAACACCACCCCCACCGTCAAACATGGGGATGGAAGTGTTATGCTTTGGGGGGGGTTTTCTGCTAAGGGGACAGGACAACTTTACTGCATCAAAGGGACGATGGATGGGGCCAAGTACTGTCAAATCTTGGGTGAGAACCTTCTTTCCTCAACCAGGGCATTGAAAATGGGTCATGGATTGGTATTCCAGCATGACATGACCCAAAACACATAGCCAAGGCAACAAAGAAGTGGCTCAAGAAGAAGCATAATAAGGTCCTGGAGTGGCCTAGCCAGTCTCTAGACCTTAATCTCATAGAAAATATGTGGAGGGAGCTGAAGGGTCGAGTACCAAATGTCAGCCTCGAAACCTTTATGATTTTGAGAGGATCTGCAAAGAGGAGTGGGACAAAATCCCTCCTGAGATGCGTCTAAACCTGGTCACCAACTACAAGAAACACCTGACCTCTGTGATTGCCAACAAGGGTTTTGCCACCAAGTACTGTGTCATGTTTTGGGAAGGTCTCAAATCCTTATTTCACTCATTAAAATGCAAATCAATTGATAACTTTTTTGAAATGTGTTTTTCTGGATATTTTTGTTGTTATTCTGTCTCTCACTGTTAAAATACACCTACCATTAAAATTATAGACTGATCATTTCTTTGTCAGTGGGCAAATGTACAAAATCAGCAGGGGATCAAATACTTTTTTCCGTCACTGTAACATTGAGTTATATGTGACTACCTTCAGATGATTGGACATAAACACAAAAAAGAAGGCTGTAGAGACATACCCCTGTATAACCGCACACCCAGCTAGCCTCAGTTTAAAGCACGCAATAGAAAAATCATGAGAACAGAGGGGAGGAACCAGTATCCTGTACTGTACTGCACGAATGCTAACTTGTCTGGTCCACCAAACAATAGTGGAGTAAGAAGCAAGGAGGGGACTGCAAAGAGGCAATCCAGTTGTGTAAACGGAGGCAGTAGCTAAGAGATAAACTCTCACAGCATATATCATGTTAAAAGAGTTGGGAGGAATTTCCTTGGGTTGTTTTAGAGCAGGACATAAAAATGGAAGGACAATATCCTGGTTGAGGTGGAAGACAGAGACAGAGAAAATAGCAACTAAAAAGAAAAAATAATATAGCGTATACAATTGCGATACAAGTCATATTGTAATTGGATGTTAATCAAAATGACCTTTCCTTTTCAGTCTGCAGCCGCTGTAATTTTCTATAAATGCAAAGCAATATGGCTACATGGAGTTGTTCTGTATGCAGAATGTGTACTGACCACTCCCCAGACACATAATTTCCTGCTTGTGTGATTGGCTCACTGATTTTCTCAGAAGTCTGCCTAAGATACAAGTCAGATTTCAGGCATCTCCTGCAACAAAAATGTTTTTGGTGAGATATATCCAATAGGAACACGTCTAAAGGGATGCAGGCCCAGCAGCTTTCCTCATTAGTGCCCTGCAGCTGCCACAGCTGATAATTATGAAACCACTCCCATTAGATTCACTCAGTCAAGAGACACAGACAAACACACATGGATTTCTTCAGAATAACAAAAAGTAGGAATCTGCAACAAAGGTTGTTATAATCCTTGCAATGTACATAGATCACCCAGAGGGGAATGATTTTTTTCTCAACAAAAGTGGAGTTACACTTTAAGTAAGAAGGAGGCTTTAGGCCTCAAGACAGCCTTGTCATTGTGCAACACTAAGAAGGGCTCCTCAGAAACCCTCCACATGGAGGTGATAGCAATAAGATAACCACCTTGCGAGTGAGGTCAGGCAAAGTAATATTCCTAATAGGTTCAAAGGGCAGCCTCTGAAAAGTCAATAAAAGAATAAAGTCTGAAGACAGAGGAGAGTTTACGGGGGAAATATTTGTGTGACATCCTGAACAAAGGCCTTAGGGTTTCTGAAACATTATCCTTTGATGGAACCCAAAGCCAGATGCTGATCCACAAAAGACTAGAGAAAGGACAAAATACATCCCACGGAGAACTTTCTAGGATGTTAGTTCATTGACTCGAACCAAGAAGAATTAGGCCTTCCAGGTGCGATTGAAACTTAGCAAGAAGTTGATTTCCTAGCTATAAGGGTAAAGATGGTGGAATCTGATAGGCCCCTGTCTGTCAGGACCATGCTGTTAAAGCTAGTGACCAAAAGTCAAAATAAAAAACTGTTGCTTGGGGCAGAAGATCTGGATGATCCTAAAGGGCCCATGAAGAGTCTGCCAGGAGTCCGAGTATGGGTACCACATCCTCCTGGTCCAATTTGGTGCAATAAGAATCAGAATGCCCTCCATCTTAATCCTGCGAAGCAGACAAGGTAAAATATGGAGGGGTAGAAAGACAAAAACAGATTGAACCGATCCCAGGTTGTCACCAGAGCATCTACTACAAAGGTCCAAGAGTCCCTGGACCCAGTACCAAACCTGTTAAGTTTGTTGTCAAACTTGGCTGCCAGAAGATCCATGACTGGCATCCCCATCTGTGGTGAAAGACTTGAAACACTTTTGAATGCAAAGTTCATTTCACAGATCCCAACACTGATGACTGAGAAAATCCTAGGTTGGAAATCCACTATGCTACGGAGAGCTGGCTTGGGGGTCAGACACAGGGGACAGTCCAAGTACCAAGTATTTTTGTCCCACGATACCAGAATGTTGAGTTGGAGCGGTGTGCAATTAAACTTGGTGTATGGCACAGCTTTGAAATGAGGCAACCATAAGATCCAAGACCCTCATGCAAGCACAAAGTAAGGGCTTCCCCTGGGCCCAAACCTGAGGAGCCTTTCCAACAAATCTGGCCTTTATGGAAGAGTGGCAAGAAGAAAGTCATTGTTGAAAGAAAGCCATAAGAAGTCCTGTTTGCAGTTTGCAAGAATCCATGTGGGGGACACAGCAAACATGTGGAAGATGGTGCTCTGGTCAGATGAGACCAAAATTGAACTTTTTGGCCTAAAAAGCTCTGCATCCAATCTAACAGAGCTTGAGCTATTTTGCAAAGAGGAATGGGCAAAAATGTCATTCTTTAGATGTGCAAAGCTGGTAGAGACATACCCAAAAATACTTCCAGCTGTAATTGCAGGGAAAGGTGGTTCTACAAAGTATTGACTCAGGGGGGCTGAATACAAATGCATGCCATACTTTTCACATATTTACTTTAAAATTTTGAAAAACATTTATCATTTACCTTCCACTTCACAATTATGTGCCACTTTGTGTTGGTCTATCACATAAAATCCCCCAAAAATACATTTACGTTTTTGGTTGTAACATGACAAAGATTACTCAGAAGAGGTATCATCCTCAATTTCCACCTCCTCCTAAGGTAACATACAGCGAATATAAAAAGTCTACACACCCCTACAAAATGAGACAAAGATGAATCGTTTCAGAACTTTTTTCACCTTTAATGTGACCTATAAACTGTAAAAATTAATGGAAACATCAAACTGAAATCTTTTAGGTGGAGGGAAGTAAAAATAAAAAAACTAAAATAATATAGTTGCATAAGTGTGCACACCCTTAAACTAATATTTTGTTAAAGCACCTTTTGATTTTATTACAGCACTCAGTCTTTTTGGGTAGGAGTCCATCAACATGGCACATCTTGACTTAATATTTGCCCACTCTTCTTTGCAAAAACACTCCAAATCTGTCAGATTGCGAGGGCATCTCCTGTGCACAGCCCTCTTTAGATCAACCCACACATTTTCAAATCAGATTCAGGTCTGGGCTCTGGCTGGGCCATTCCAAAACTTTAATCTTCTGGTGAAGCCATTACTTTGTTGATTTGGATGTATGCTTTGGGTCGTTTTCATACTGAAAGATGCTGTTCCTCTTGATGTTCAGCTTTCTAGCAGAATCCTGAAAGTTTTGTGCCAATATTGATTGGTATTTAGAACTGTTCATAAATTCCCTCTACCTTGATGAAGGCCCCTGTTCCAGCTGAAGAAAAACAGCCCCAAAGCATAATGCTGCCACCATAATGCTTCACTGTGGGTATGGTGTTCTTTTGGTGATGTGCAGTGTTGTTTTTGTGCCAAACATCTTTTGTAATCATGGCCAAAAAGTTCAACCTTGGTATCATCTGACCATAAAACATTTTCCCACATGCTTTTGGGAAACTTCAGATGTTGTATTTTTGCAAAATTTAGCCGGGCTTGGATGTTTTTCTTCGTAAGAAAGGGATTCTGTCTTGCCACTCTACCCCATAGCCCAGACATATGATAAATACGGGAGATTGTTGTCATATGTACTACACAGCAAGTACTTCCAGATATTCCTGCAGCTCCTTTAATGTTGCTGTAGGCCTCTTGGCAGCCTCCCTGACCAGTTTTCTTCTTGTCTTTTCATCAATTTTGGTGGGACATCCAGTTCTTGGTAATATCACTGTTGTGCCATATTTTCTCCACTTGATGATGACTCTTCACTGTGTTCCATGGTATATCTAATGCCTTGGAAATTCTTCTGTACCCTTCTCCTGACCTTTTAACAATGAGATCCCTCTAAAACTTTGGAAGCTCTTTGTGGACCATGGCTTTTGCTGTAGGATGCTACTAAGAAAATGTCAGGAAAGGCCTACTAGAACAGCTGAACTTTAATTGGGGTTAATCAGAGGCACAATAAATGATGGCAGGTGTGTACTGACTCCTATTTAACATGAGTTTGAAAGTGATAGCTTAATTCTGAACACAGCTACATCCCCAGTTATAAGGGCCAGTTCACACTGCATGCAATCCAGTGCGTTTTTTTTTCTGCATGGAAAGTAGGTTATATGGTTTTCAATGGCATCGTTTACACCAGTGCTTGCAGTTCCAGTTCAAGAAAAAAAAGAAGAGCTTTTTTCCTGCACTGGACTGTACTGGAACGCTGTAAAATGCATCAAAAACACACTGGAACATACCAAAATGCACCAAATAAAGCACTGAAACACACATGTCCTTACTTAAGGTTAAGAAAAAAGAGGGGGGGGGGGTGCACTGGATTGCATCAAAAACGCATCTGGACTGAGTTTCTATGGTGTGAACTGGCCCCAAGAGGGTGTGCACACTTATGCAACCACATTATTTTATTTTTTTATTTTTACTCCCCCCTCCAAAAAAGATTTGTTTGTTTTTCAATTGAGTTGTACAGTTTATAGGTCACATTAAGGCCAGTTCACATCACATGCAGTCCAGTGCGTTTTTTTCTGCATCAAAAACGCATGAAAAGTAGGTTATATGGTTTTTAATGTCATAGCTCACACCAGTGCTTGCAGTTCCCTTGCGTTCCAGTTCCAGAAAAAAAATAGAACATGCTGCATTTTTCCTGCACTGGAACGCTGTAGAAAGCATCAAAAACACCCTAAAATGCATCTAAACAAACACACTAAAAACACACCTGTCCTTATTTAAAGTTAAGAAAAAAGAAGAGGAAAAAATGCACTGGACTACATCAAAAACGCACCAAAATCCATCAAAAACACACTGGAACACATCAAAAACACGCATGCAGAAAAGCACCTGGAAAGCATCCGGACTGCGTTTCTATGGAGGGAACTGACCCTAAAAAAAATCTGAAATTATTTATCTTTGTCTCATTTTTTTTACATCACAGAAACCAGACATTTTAACTGGTGTGTAGACTTTACATATCCATTGCATCTGGTTCAAGGGCAAAATCAAAGACCGATTCAGGAGGTGAGGTCAAAGCGGAGTGACTATCCTCAATAAGGCGAGAAATTCTGCCCATGAAACCTGACATTGTGGCAGAAAATATTTCTCTCTATAGAAAAAAGGAAGCTGGTGTAACAGAATGTTCAGCAGAATGGTCAGAGGAAAGCAGGGAGTCAGATTGGGGGCAACCATCAAATTAGAAAGTACTAGGGACCTGAGCTGAAAATCTACCACTCCATTGGGGCTAAATGCTGAGCCAGAGCTAGAGCGTTTATCTGACCCTTTCCTTTGTGATCTGCTATGCTTGTGAAATATTGTCCCCAGAGGGGATACTCACGACCTCTCCTGCTGTGGAGAGGTAGGGGAAGGCCTCAGTGCCAAGCACTTGAACGCTGCAACTTTTGAACAAGCATGGTATAACTGTGTAAAACGCGTCAACTTTGGTCCCGTTTTACTTGTCTGGCATGCGACAATAAAGAATTTCTACAAGAATTTAGTTCGTTCCAGTGTGCGGCCATCTCTTCTTCTTACATACATTCTGTGGACGGTGGTGAGCCGGAGCAAGCACCTGAGACGATATTGTACCTTGATTTGCCTGAGCGGTGCATGCTCTCTGTTTTGGTACTGGAAGGGTGGTTGGCAATTCAAACACACCTCAAAGCTTTTGGTGGTAAATGACACCTTGGGCATGAAATTTTGGGCATGAAAGGGTTTCCGCCCTGTACTAACTGTTGAAGCTTCTGCAGGCAGGATAAACGAGGGGGGATATATCTCATTCCGGCTTCACCCTCCACAATGGGCATACCCCGCACAAGGTTCCTCAGGGACAGGGCTCTTTTACTGGCAGACCACAGCCCTAGATCACTAGAGCACCCTGCAGCTAAATCCAAGCATTTCCCTATGTACCAAGGGAAGTACCCACACCAGGATCCACTGAATGTTAACATTACAGGCCAGTCCCATTTCTTCAATCTGATGGAGTCCATGTATGGTCCCCCCAAGGCTCTGCCAAGGATTCAACTGATCTGGAAGCTGCAGTAGGAGTAAAATGAATAGATGGGTGTAATGGGTTGCAGATCTTACAAATGACAAAATACTATTAAGTGAACACTTTGCACTAGCATGCAGATTTTACAGGGGACATGGATAACAGGGAGTGAGTTTTGTGTGCAGATCTCACTGGCAACATGAAGTTCTGGGAGAGAGCTGTGTGTCCATCGAGTTGCAGATCTCACAGGTGAAATGGATACTGGGGAGTGAGATGTGTGCTGGATTGCAGATCTCACTGACAAGAGAATATTATACAAATAGCAGTAGTATATTTCCTTGCTTGCTGATTTTACAGGCGACATGGATACTGGGGAGTGAGGTGTGTGCGCTTGATTGCAGATCTCACTGGTGACAGGATACTATGGTGTTAGCAATAGTGAATGCCCAGAACTGCTAATTTTACAGGTGACATGGATACATAGAAACACAGAAGAGTGACAACAGAAGAAAAAAAAAAAGATGGAGTCCCCCCCCCCCTTTTTTTTAGTTATATTTGTTTTTTTATTTTTTGTTTTCTTAACTTTTTTTGTATGAGTTTAGATCCCTTTTTTCCCAAGCATGTTTAAATCCACTTAGTGTTGACTGATTTACTACCACTGCTGGAAGTCTATTCCAAGCATCAACTGCAATTGGTAAAATTATATTTTCCAAGATTAGTTTTGAACTTCCCTCCCGCGGTCATGTCCCCGTGAAGTCTCTCCTGATATGTTTTATCCCTCAGACCTTTCACCATTTTTGTTGCCTGACTCATTCTATTTTATTAATATCTTTTTATAAAAGTGAGGCCTCCAGAACTGAACACAATTCTAAAGGAGGTCTCCCTAAAGATCTATATAGGGGAATCAGGACATTCTTCCTCCTGCTGGTGATCCCTCCAGTGATGCATCCTAGAATTCTATTCAATTTTTCCCACTGCCTTGTCACTTTGCAATCATCTGATATAAGTACCACCAAATCTCTTTCCTTTGTAGTGCTGGTCAAAGCTGCACCTCCAATATAGCACTCGATCAGGGGATTTTTTTCCTAGGTGCATTATTTTACAGTTAGAAACATTGAACTGCAGTTTCCACTGCTTTGAGCAATCTTCCAGCAATGCCAAATCATGTAACATATTACAGAAACCTCAAGGGATATCAACTCTATTAGGCTGAGTTCACACTATTTGCAGAGCGGCTTGCAGCAGGGGTCCGGTGCAACCCTGTTCACCGTTTCAGGGGCGAATCAGGTCCAAATTTTTGCTTGAATTCGAACCTGAATACGTACAGGACCCTTCTGCAGCATGATCTGTGGCATGCTCTGCTCATAAGGCAGGAGATGACAAGGAGGCTCAGACAAATAAGAGGATTATTTATAAGCGATGACGGGGAAAGATGCCCACACCCCAGAAGAAGTCCTTGTGGTGATGAAACCGATCGGGCTGAGGTGTTGTTTTCTGTCATCGCATCTGGTTGAGAGCACACGAGTGCTAATGTGTCCATATTACACACATTGTTTTTATTACGCTGGTATGTAAGTGCATTACTTTTAATAAAGCCCTGTTAAGATTTCACACTATTTTGGCATCTTATCTCTTTGTTGGGGTATGCCATTTGGTGCTTTGGCTTGGAACAAGAGGAGTTTTGATTTCCCCACTGGCTGCCTGGAGTGATCTCCCTCGCCTTCCTTATGCTGATTACCAAACGGTGATGGAGCATCTGAGACACAAGAGCCTTCTTTGACCCCTGTAATAGATGGTCAATGCTCTCTGGTAAGAGCACATCCTTAAATTGGTGGTGGCTTAATCACAAGGTGGAGGATTCTGTTGGTGATTCAACGGTCAAGATACCTGTTTACACTTATTCAGTGTCATGTTGGTGACTCAAACCGGCAACCAATTTGCATACAGTAAGTGTGAATCTAGCCCTACACATCTTTGTCTCATTAGCATAAAAGACATAACCTTACCCATCAAACCTTTAGTTATATTACTTACAAACAGATTAAATAGAACAGGACCTAGTACAGAGCCTTGTGGTACATCACTAGTGACTGCTCCCTGTTCCGAATGAACCCCACTTACAACCAAACTGTGGTAGCTATCCTTTAGCCAACTGCATATCCAGTGAACCACCCAAGGTTTAAGTCCTAGCTTGTAGAACATTTATATCAGATCGATTATGTGGAACTGTATCAAATGCCTTGCTAAAATCAAGATATGCTATGTCCATAGCACCTTTCTTGTCCAAAACATTAGTGACATAGTCAAAAAATTCAATCACATTAGTCTGACATGATCTGCTCTCAGTAAAGCCATGCTGCTTTGGGTCCAGCAAATTGTGAGTTTTTAAGTGATCAATGATCCTTCTTTTTAGGAGTGATTGCATTAACCTGACTACAACAAATGTTAACCTCACTGGTCTGTAATTGCCAGTTTGTACCTTGCTTCCCTTATTGTGGATAGGTACAGTATTAAATGTCCAGCAGGTATGGGTAACTTCTGTTAGAAGAGAATGATTAAAAAGATCTGTTAATGGTCCAACAATTATCCTTAAGTTCTCATAGAACTCTAGGATGAATACAATCAGGAACCATTGCTTTAACCAAGCCAGTTCCTCTGCTACCTGTCTGTAGAAAGTCTGAAAATGGGGAGAAAGCTGTGTGTGCAATGAGGTGCACATTTCATGGGGAAATGGATACCATCAAGTGAGATGTGTATGCTGGATTGAAGATCTCACTGGTGATAGAATACTATCAAGGGAGCAGTTTATTCTGGTATACAGGCTTCTAAAAAGTGTATGTGCTACGAATTATGGATCAATTCACAGCATTTTTAGGTTTCCATTAAAATTCTACTATAAGAGATACACAATTATAAGAACGTTTATAACAAACAATAGTATAATTTACAAACCCTGTAACTTCTGCTCAGAAATAAAGTTTTTTTATTTGTAGATGTACATCAAATACAAATTGACTGGAGTCAATCACAGGTCTATGACAGATTTTTCCTGTTGTTAAATGAACAGGGTGAGAATTTGGTACTGTGTGTACCAACCACTTTATTCAGTTAGGGCTCATTAATAAGTCACAGCAGGCACTCTTCAAACTTAATTTTTTTTAAACCAACTAGATGGGTCTATTACATATTCTGGAACATTGAAAGAGGCCTTCATATTGGCTAACTTTGGAAATGCCATCTACAGATCACCCTTCCAGATTGTAAAGTTTTGAAAAAGAAAACACTTAAATAGCATCACAAAAGCACATATCCACACAACCGCCCTTATTTGTTTAGAGGCCATCATAAAAATCACCTCACTCCTCACATATTCTACAAATCGTGTGTGAGGTACATTAGTCTGGTCATAGCTATTTCCTTATTTTATTCAGTTGTCTAAAGCAATCCTAGTTTCATTTTTCAAGCCGGAAAGTCAGTTCACCAATCAAGAAACTAGTTGGCATCCATAAATTCCCAAGGTTGCACACGTTGGTACTATTGCATCTGAGTAGTATCCATTCTATTATGTTCACACCTATGAAATTCCAAACGCCAGAAAATAAGGTGTGCATTATTCAGCATCCAATTTATTCTGGATTTTGAGCATGAGCAGATGCCTAGTCATTGGTCAAGACATTTGATCCGGTGGTGGCATGGAAGCAGTGGTTTCTATGCCTCCATGTTCTTTATCCTAGACATTATGAGGTACGTTGCTCTGCACAGACTGCTTTAAAAGCAAGATGAGTGGCCATTAAAATATGGTCAAGCCTTTCTAAATAAAAGGTATCCACCCTATATCCTACACACTTTCTCCTGTCAGGGTTAGCTGGGCCGACATTGCACTTGTCCTTCAGCAGAATCCTCATCGTCTGATCCCCCATCACCAGATGCTGGGCCCCCACCACTGAGTCCTGTAATTCTGTAGCCCATGTTCAGAAGCATTACTTCTAGTGGGTCAGCATTCATTCTCCGCTGGTTAGCTTGGCAGGCACCCTCCATATCCTGCACCACTCGCTTGTCAGTGCCTTCGCTCTGCAATCAGAAAAACAGTAAAGTTTGTAATGTGGACAGTATTATATAACAAAAAATAACAGCAAAAATTATTTGTACACTTGAAGGAGAATTCCACCCACCAATAAATATGAAGTGTTGTTATGGGGCACCAACAGCACCTGCTTCAAGAAATGGTCCCACAGAACTCTTTAAAATGTTATTGTGCATGTACCACCAGTGTAATGAAGATCAACTGACTGAGATGAAAACAATTTGTGGAGGCCACTCGAATGATTTTGAGGCAAGTATGACGTGAGACGGAGACTGATTCCACAGGTGTGATCAGGCTCTTTTCTTATCATTGACTGATCTATGAGGACATTTTCTTGGACAATTTAGGCTTCACACTGCACTCTGCATTTTATGAATAACATGTAAACTACAGGTGAAGTGTACAGTAGTCAAAGCTGTGTCCTGGGGAGAGCAGATATCTGTATCAGCTCACTGTTATATATAACCTCTTTATGTTGGATCATGCATTTTATAGTGAATTTCCAAGTTGCAAGATGCTGCATGTCCATACTTGAAGACTGATAATATTTTGAATATCTACGTATTACATATGGACACAAGCACATTTATCTTTTTATTGCTCCACAATAGAAAATAATTGCATTTTTTACAGTACAAAATGTTTGACCAATGCTTGCAGTAATGTTTCCACTAGCTCTTGGTGATGCATGAGACCAATATTGCATTACAATTTTTTTACCATCAAAAAAAATGTGCGGCAGGCTGAGCTTAGTATAGATAACCAAATTATTATTTCATTAGATAGTGGGGAAAAGTAAAAAAAAAAAAAAAAAATCTTTTATAAATTATCTATATGTGCAATCGACCACATTTCACTACACGTTCCAAAATAAAACTCTATATCCTATGTTTTACCCACCTCAGGACGTGGGCTCCATAGTCGCACAACAGGGTCAATACCACTCGTTGCTAGGAAACAGTAACTTGGGTGCGGCTGTAGACAATTAACTATGGACTCATCTCCTTGCAAAACCCTAATGAGTGCACAAGTCTCCTTTTCCCATATGAAAAATGACCCATCATCTGATCCACTCACTATGTACTGAGCATTGCTGCAAAACAAAACAAAGAAACTCCAATGATGGGAAAACAGTAAACCAACAAAAACATATAAATGCAGAAACAGTAGTAAACATTCACACGTGTTAACCACTTGAGTTCCAGATTCTATTTTAAAACAAAGTTAAATTAAGGCCTCATGCACACTGTAAGCTTAAAGGATAAGTTCACCTTTCATAACATGTTACGCATATATCAGGGTGTAACATGTTATGAAAAGGACCAGTCCCCCTCCACCCCCCCTGCAGGGGATCTTCTCCCCCCGCTTCCTGTCACAATAAAAAAAAAACGTGGCTGTGCAGGGCTCTGCCCACCTGGCCGCGTCATTCATGCTCAGTGTTCTGTTAATGGAAACCTACAAGTCCCGACAGCCCTAGCAGCTGTCAGCTTGTAGGTCTTAATGAACTACCACGGACTGTGAATGCTGTGGTACTTCACTGATACTTCCTGTCAGCAAGTACAAGCAAGCAGATACACTGACAGGTCGGTAGGAGATCTGCATGGCATCAGCAATCTGCTGATCGCCGGTGCAGTACTTTACAGGCTCCTGCAACAACGTGCATTTATAATATTTTGTCAAAAGGTGAACTTATCCTTTAAAGAAGTTTTTTCTCCTACAGGAGTTTAGCAGCTCCTACAGGAGTTTAGCAGCGTTTTTAGCGAAAGAGATCTTTTGTAGCAGGAGTGCACACTGGGGCAAGATCAGGTCCCACCTAACCTGATCTATCCTGAACCTGAAGAAAAAGAAAGGAAAAATTTAAAGATAAAGACAAACAATTAAATAAATACATTTATTTAAAAAAACCCAAGGGCCAATCAAATACATTAAATGCGCTGGATGATATTGTACTTGTAAAACTCTCACATAGGTGTGTGCAATGTTATCCAGAATATTTTCTGAAAACAGAGCCATTGTGCTAATTTCTGTCCATCCCAACCAGACTTAAATTTTATCTCAAAGTTATAATAATGGTTTACAGTATGCAAACATTTTTTCTTCTGCATAATAAAATGCAGCGCTGAAAGAGAAAACGTTCTCCAAAATTTAAGGCTTTGACTAAGTTTTACCATTCTTCTACATCCTAAAAACTGCAATTATGCAGTATCTTTTTAGTCAGAAGACTTCCTAAACTACAACATAAACAGTTGGCTATAAACTACAGTAAATATGATAAATAATTTGAGCAACTAAAAGTATTATGGTAAACTCTATCAGCAGTCAGTGTACTGTTCCATATAGCATAAGCAAGCATATGTTTTCCCAGTGTAGGGGATCAGAGGGGTGAACAGCCGGCTCAAAGACAGTCCAGTAAAATAAAAATGGCTTTATTCAGCAAACTGGCAAAAACAAACAAACAAAAGACACGACAGGCTTGTCTTGTCATACAGGTACAGCTCACAGTTCCGCAGCATACAGGCTTACAGGCAATAGTTCATGGCTTTAATCAGAGCTACAGTCTTTTACGTGGTTAAGCTCACCCAGCAAGTACACAATCCAGCATAGGATCTTTTCAGACAGGGTGCTGCTGTGTCTCTCTCTCCTACTCAAACAGCTCCTCTCTGACACTTTCAGTCCAGCTGGCAATAAGCAGGTCTGAAGGGGAAGTACCAGCCCTCATCAATTAACCCCTTCTTAACCCTGCCCCAGGCTGACCCTCTACACCAGCCATTAACTTATAAAACTTGTATAGTAAAACTGCATTGCGAGCATAATTCGTTCCGGAAGCATGCTTGTATCCAAAGCACTTGTATATCAAAGCGAATGTCCCCATAAGAAATAATGGAAATTCAAATGATTATTTCCACAACCATTTATTCATAAGTCCTTCAGTTTATAGTCCACATAAAAAGATTGTAGCAATGTGTTAAGTTGTGCAACCATAAAATGTCCATCAATAAATGGCAGTTTCCACAAGGGGATTAGAAGCAAAATACAGCAGGAGCTACAGAGTATAAAAGAGAAGAGAGGCACCTCCAAGTGTAGCAATATGGTTACATTTAATGAAGGTCCAACATTTAGCAACTCACATGATTGATGAATAAAAGAGGCACATCTAAGTATGCAGGCATCCAGGGTAAAGCTGTCCACATAGACCATCCTTGGCACCGCCGGCTCTCACCGCTGTAAGTCTGAAATCGTGACCGGGAAGACTACCCTGCAGTAGAGCGATCTAAAAGCACAGCATGGAAGGGACGACACCAATGGCGGTGATGAGGGTGGTTTATGTGGACAGCTTTACCCCGGATGCCTGCATACTTGGATGTGCCTGTTTTAATCATCAACCACGTGACTTGATAAATGTTGTACCTTCATTAAATGTAACCATATTGCTACACTTAGAGGCGCCTCGCTTCTCTTTTATACTCAGTTGTGACATTACGCTACTTGTATATGAAGACATCGCTTGTATATCAAGTCAAAATGTATTAAAAAATGTTGCTTGTCCTGCAAAACGCTCTGAAACCAAGTTACTTTCAAACCAAGGTTTTACTGTAATTGAGTTACCTTCCCATGAAGCTGGCTTCCTTAATGTCTGTAGTAGTATTACAATGGCCACAGTATCTGTGCTTATAATCCAGGCTTCGTTCTCTCAGCAGCAGTTCATCCTCAGATAGGGAATCCTTCCTGCCCCCTGAGCGAAGGCGAACAGAGCCTCCTTTTTTATCGTCCTCTGTGGAAGAAACAGAAGGACAAATGATTGCATGATAAGGAGAAAGGCTAAAACACATAAAAGGTCTGGAAAAGAATAAACAAAAAGGTAAAATAAACATGGATTTGAATATAAAAGCCTGCATGAATATTCACCCACTTGAATTTTTTTAGTATGAAGCGCTACAACAAAAAACATATTTTCAGTTATTATTTCAGTGTTTACCCTAAAATAATTCTGGACATGACATAAAATTTTACACACTTGCCTTTCAATGTATTTGTAAGGCCCTTTTCATATGGGGTGAAAATCCGTCCAAGAGCATCCGCCTGCTCAGCGAGGGATCTCTCTGCTGATCCCTGCTGAGCGAGCAGGCTTATGACAGGTCAGTGTCCACTCTGCTATGCAGAGCGGACCCGGACACAGCCCGATGTTTTCTTTGGGGTGGTCAGATGGAAACAGAATGCATGTCCATTTCCATCCGATTGTCATCGGAACCGCTGGACGGATGGTGAACATATCTACATCCATCTGTTTTTAGTGGATCGGATGCCGGTGGGTGAGAGCAGACATATGTCTGCTGACTTCTGCTGCCCCATAGGAGGACAACAGGTGGTCCAATTGGGTCCGCCTGAAAAACAGACAGAAACCTTACTTATCCTACAGGATTGCTGTGCTTTTACAGAAAGTACAGTTATCTTTTTTTATCTACACCTGGAATCCCTGAGAATTCCTGCAGGCCGCAGCCATCTGATGAAGGTAAATATACTTCTGGAGTGGGGGAATAGTCAAAGAGACAACTTTACTTTTACTTTCAAGCACAGTTATCCTTTAACTTTAAAATGAGAGATATGCTTTGTTTTATCCCGTTAAAGAAGAGCTCCATTCAGTGGTCTAAAATGAAAGGCAGTTATCTGAGGCTTGGGTACAAGATCTTTAAGATGTTCTCCGGCACCTGTGGCTGCCTGAGTAGAAGCCGAGATGCTTTAAGAAACAAGTCTAATCAAGTAAAAATGCGTTCGATAAAAGAAAAATGCTGAAACCATGTAAACAAAATCATTAATGTTACAGTGGGGCAAAAAAGTATTTAGTCAGCCACCAATTGTGCAAGTTCTCCCACTTAAAAAGATGAGAGAGGCCTGTAATTGTCATCATAGGTATACCTCAATTATAAGAGACAAAATGTGGAAACAAATCCAGACAATCACATTGTCTGATTTTTGAAAGAATTTATTTCCAAATTATGGTGGAAAATAAGTATTTGGTCAATATCAAAAGTTCATCTCAATACTTTGTTATATATCCTTTGTTGGCAATGACAGAGGTCAAACGTTTTCTGTAAGTCTTCACAAGGTTGTCACACGCTGTTCCTGGTATGTTGGCCCATTCCTCCATGCAGATCTCCTCTAGAGCAGTGATGTTTTGGGGCTGTCGCTGGGCAACACGGACTTTCAACTCCCTTCAAAGGTTTTCTATAGGGTTGAGATCTGGAGACTGGCTAGGCCACTCCAGGACCTTGAAATGCTTCTTACAAAGCCACTCCTTCGTTGCCCGGGCAGTGTGTTTGGGATCATTGTCATGCTGAAAGACCCAGCCACATTTCATCTTCAATGCCCTTGCTGATGGGAGGAGGTTTGCACTCAAAATCTCACGATACATTGCCCCATTCATTCTTTCATGTACACGGATCAGTCGTCCTGTTCCCTTTGCAGAGAAACAGCCCCAAAGCATGATGTTGCAATCCACCCGCTCCTCCAAACACGACGAGTTGTGTTTCTACCAAAACAGTTCTACTTTGGTTTCATCTGACCATATGACATTCTCCCAATCCTCTTCTGGATCATCCAAATGCTCTCTAGCAAACCTCAGACGGGCCCGGACATGTACTGGCTTAAGCAGGGGGACACGTCTGGCACTGCAGGATCTGAGTTCCTGGCGGTGTAGTGTGTTACTGATGGTAGCCTTTGTTACGTTGGTCCCAGCTCTCTGCAGGTCATTCACTAAGTCCCCCGTGTGGTTCTGGGATTTTTGCTCACCGTTCTTGTGATCATTTTGACCCCACGGGGTGAGATCTTGCGTGGAGCCCCAGATCGAGGGAGATTATCAGTGGTCTTGTATGTCTTCCATTTTCTAATTATTGCTCCCACAGTTGATTTCTTCACACCAAGCTGCTTGCCTATTGCAGATTCAGTCTTCCCAGCCTGGTGCAGGTCTACAATTTTGTTTCTGGTGTCCTTCGACAGCTCTTTGGTCTTCACCATAGTGGAGTTTGGAGTGTGACTGTTTGAGGTTGTGGACAGGTATACTGATAACAAGTTCAAACAGGTGCCATTAATACAGGTAATAAGTGGAGGACAGAGGAGCCTCTTAAAGAAGAAGATACGGGTCTGTGAGAGCGAGAAATCTTGCTTGTTTGTAGGTGACCAAATACTTATTTTCCACCATAATTTGCAAATAAATTCTTTAAAAAAATCAGACAATGTGATTGTCTGGATTTGTTTCCACATTTTGACTCTCATAGTTGAGGTATACCTATAATGACAATTACAGGCCTCTCTCATCTTTTTAAGTGGGAGAACTTTTGGTGGCTGACTAAATACTTTTTTGCCCCACTGTATATAGAATTAAAAATATAAGACATAATAAAAAACATACTGACGCAAAGAATGCTTACGGTTGTCATTTTTGGAGAATAAGGCAACCCTGATATCCCTGTCAAGTGCATCACATGCACTGCTTTGTGCCTGCTCTGGAAACTTGGCTTTGAACTCCTCCAAACAATCCAGTGCTTCAGAGACATAGCGGAGCTCAAATAAGCAGCGGGCTAGTCGAAAGTGAGCTTTGAGATGGGCTGGGTTCAGCGCTAATGCTTGAAGGCAGTCTCTTAGAGCATCATAGTGATCTCCATCCCTAACAGCAGAGAGGAAGAAGTATGAGAAAAAGCACTGTATCCAAAAACACTATCCGGAGAACACAAAAATCTCTTGTACTTACCACTTGCGCTTCATATATGCCGCTGCCCGATTTCCAAATAACATAGCACTACGAGGGGCACTCTGCATGGCTTGGCTATACAACTCAATTGCTTGGCTCCACTGTTGTCGTGCAAATGCATCATTGGCTTTTTGCTTCACCTTTTCTAGATGTGGTGGCAGCTCATTTGTTGTCCTAAGTATGGGCAGTAGAACAGATGTGACAAATAAATTTACATTTGGTAATAATATATAGATTAAATATGTAGGCAGAAAAAAAGATGACGTAAATTTAATGGCACAATATTGGTTGTAAATAGGAAATACTGAAAGCAGAGAGTTTGTCAAGGCAATTTTTTTTTTATCTTTTGCAATCTTTACCTCTAATCAGCCTGACTTACCTTATTGCTCAGCATAAATCCTTTTTAAAATAACAGTTGATGTTTCATTTTACCACTTATGAACCATGAACACAATATAACAAGAAGTTGCAGTATTATAGCATGTGAGAATATGTTGTTTTTTGACACTTTAAGTCCCATTATACAGTATATTTAGCCACCGATAAACAGGAGTCATGGCCTATATAAAGGGTGGACTGGGGGTACAGAGCATATGTTGTTCTGTGAAAGCAATTACTAAACTGTGCAGCATTGTAAAGTGCCTTTTTACCAGCAGCGCTGCAACTGAAAAAAACAAAACACACCACTCCAGATGTTCAGTATATTGTGTGTTTTACTTGAGTATTCTTGTGTACAAACTAGTGAGCACTCTTTTTTCATGATCAGTTGCTTGTTTTTATATTCCACCCTTCTTTCCGGGATGAAAGCAGAATATTTTTGTCTGCCTTTCAAGGTTTCTCACCTTTGCTACAAATCTTGATTATCTTTGAATTGCACCTGTCTTAGAACATGGAATCTCTCATTCTGAATAAAGCTTTGCCATATTCTACATTAGTGCACCTTTTCTTATCTAAAACATATCAAAATCCAATGATTGGAGGAGTTTTGGTTTGGCTTTTTTCCTTTACTTCTCATTTACTCACTGGTGAAATTTGGATTTAAAGGTTATATTAGGATTTTAGTACTCACTATAAAATCTTTTTCTCAGAGTCCATTGAGGGACACAGCTTAACAATGTTAAGAAACCTAAGGTTATACCGCTGCCTACAGGAGAAATGGACCTATGCCACAAAGAAAACTGAAGGCCAGCCCTCTTAGGGCTATAACTCACCCCTCCCACCCACTCAGGTTCAGCAATCAAAAGAGAACAACTGCACATGAGGGCAGGACGTGGTATTTGAACTGGACTCCAAGAGAAGGATTACAGTGACTACAAAAATCCTATTTCCTCTATTGTCCATTAACAAACACAGCTTGATGTCCCTTAAGCCTGTACATGCAGGCAGAATGTCGGGAGACATTTGGCGGTAAAAAAAAAAAAAAAAAAAATAGCCGGCATTCTGCTCGTTTGTATGTCAATCTGTCCGACAGAAGCCAGCCGTTCGGCCGGTTTCTGTCAGACGTGCATGCTGGAAAACCAGCAGCGACCGACTCCCGATCAGCACTCTCAGCCAAAGTCTGAGTCTGTCACAGTACACCCACAGCTGAAATTTGCCTTAGGACAGTCCGTGGCGCCGGCCTGTTATCCAGAGCGGCGGCCATCTTGCTCCACCCGGCGGTTCCCTGGTGAGTTTTCAGGCCTTTCTGAATATCCCAGGACCGACCCCCTTCCGGAGGGAGCTTTGGGCTGCCTGCTCTCGCTGACGAGGGACACCTACAGCCTGCACCTGTCGTGAATACAGAACGTTGCTCTGGCCCAGTATCCGGAGCAGCGACCATCTTGCTGCACCTGGAGAAGGCATGGGGATAGATAAATCGGAGCAGCAAGGGAATATGTCCCCGCCGAAAAGGACCTCTGCGGCGGTGGATAAGGTGGCGAAGTACCGCCATCAGGACCAAATCCCGCAGGCCAAAGATGGAGACGGCGCATGCTTGGCGACGGTTCATCAGAGTGCGGACACTGCCAAGGTCTTAGATGCCATTGCAACGCTGCAGGGAACACTCACTGCCAAAATAGATGAGGTCAAGATTGACATCTCCCTGCTACGACAAGACTTATCCAAGGTAAAAGATAGGGTAACTGAAGCAGAGACGCGCATTGGAGCGGCAGAGGACATCCTGCACCCCCTGAGCCACACTACGGAGGACCTGCAACGCCAAATCCATCAATTACACGCACACCAAGATGATATGGAGAATTGTTTAATGCGCTGTCACCTCCGGTTCATCGGTTTACCTGAAAAGGCGGAAGGTACCAACCCTGCAGAATACTTGGAATCCCTTCTGATTCAACGTTTTGGAAGAGAAGCCTTTTTCGCCATGTTCGCAGTGGAACGGGCGCACCGCATCCCAACTAAACCTCCACCTGTGGGAGCCCCCCCCCCAGGACCTTTATTGCCAAATTCCTTAACTTCAAAGACAGAGATAAAATCCTGCGGCTGACCAAAGAGAAAGGCAACATCACCCTGGGCAACGGTCATGTTGCAGTGTTCCCTAATTTCTCTAATGAAGTCCAAAGAAAGCGTGCACAGTTCCAAGATGTAAAGAGGCGGCTCAGGGTGGCACACCTTAAATTTAAATAAAGTGCGCTAATTATATGAAAATACACACATAGATGTGAATACATGTGGGTGGTAATAAAAACCCCAATCTACTGAGAGCAAGTAAATGACTCCATGAGTGGTAGAAATATATAAGTGCAAAACATAAAAACTCAAATAAAAAGAAGAAACAAAAAATGTGTACATGTGAAGTACAATGATATTAATAGCGTAAAAATCTGAAAATCAAACAAACTCAGTCCATGGGTTCAAACATAAAAAGTTCATCAGTGAAAAAAAGCTTCCATCCACTATACAGCTCAGCAGCAACTAATCCCCCTATGAGTGGATTGACAAAGGAGAGAGATGTGCAGGATGGTGCAAATCCACTGACGGTGACGCCAATAAGTGAGAAAGTGATAAAGGTGGACTCTTACCCCTGTGTTGGACCCCCTCCTTGGCAGGGTCTATCAGGCATGCAGATTTTTGCCCTCATTACACGGTCCCTGCAGAGGGCAAAAATCTGCATGCCTGATAGACCCTGCCAAGGAGGGGGTCCAACACGGAGGGTAAGAGTCCACCTTTATCACTTTCTCACTTATTGGCGTCACCGTCAGTGGATTTGCACCATCCTGCACATCTCTCTCCTTTGTCAATCCACTCATAGGGGGATTAGTTGCTGCTGAGCTGTATAGTGGATGGAAGCTTTTTTTCACTGATGAACTTTTTATGTTTGAACCCATGGACTGAGTTTGTTTGATTTTTAGATTTTCACGCTATTAATATCATTGTACTTCACATGTACACATTTTTTGTTTCTTCTTTTTATTTGAGTTTTTATGTTTTGCACTTATATATTTCTACCACTCATGGAGTCATTTACTTGCTCTCAGTAGATTGGGGTTTTTACTACCACCCACATGTATTCACATCTATGTGTGTATTTTCATATAATTAGCGCACTTTATTTATTTTTTATTTTTCATGGTATACACAGATATTGGTGTATTTTGTGTGCAGCTTTTACCTTTGACCTTTTTTGCTCTGCAGCGCAGTTTTTCTTTTTATTTTTTACACCTTAAATTTGCCATGTTGTTTCCGGCCAGAGTGGAGGAGGTTGTCAAAGTCCTATTTTTTGAAGACCCGAGGGCGGCAGCACAGTGGCTGAATCAACACGGACGTCCAGACGGATAATCGAGCACACGGCCAGTTACTGTGAGTACTGTTGACATTGGCAGAGGATGGCGGGCCCCACCATTTCTCTATCTGTAACTTTCGCTGTGGTGAGGTAGTCACATCTCATAATTTATTTTTTCGCACAAAGGCCTTACCCCTCCCCCCCTTTTTTTCCCTAGGTTGTACCCCTTGGGAGGGAGGAGGACTACAGCCTGCTAATACCCCTGGTTACGCGGCTTTGGGCCTGAGGCTGCTTGACCCACAGAGTTTACTACCGTGAGTGATATACTATCCCCACAGCACAAAAGAGGAGACTTTTATAGGGCAGAGGCCCCACAACACTAATATACCAAGATGATGATATATCTTTGCAGCGAGAGTCTCACCCAGACAGAGAAAGAGACACATCAAACTTGCCTCAAGTCCTTTCCATGCTTCATACAGTGGAAAATCGTCCCCAACATGTTTGCAACCTTTATTTTTTCTCCTTTACCTGAACTTTACAGCGCACCAAATACAAAGTACTGTACCTCCAGCTAACGTTGTTGGCTGGAAGCCGCATATACAGGTTGCAAGGGAATGTATACTTCCACCAAGTTGGGGGGGGGGGGTGAGAAGCTGGGAGGGAAGGAAAATGCCAGATGCCTTGATCTGAGCATTGGGAATGTTAGCACCGTTGTGCAATGGTTACTTACTTGGAATGTTTTTGAACAAGCACTTACATATGCAATATATCTATTGGGTTAGGAAATGTCTGTATTGTCGCGGGTATTCGGAGGAGTGCTGCCCTGCCGATGCACCTGCAATCTGTATGCAAACGAACACCATGGCAGACATTAAATTTATGATGTGGAATGTGCGGGGCATGTGAGATAAGATTAAAAAGGACAGCGGTACTACAGTATCTGAAAGGTCAGAGAGTAGATATCATCGTGTTGGTGGAAAACGCATGTCACAGGCCACTTACAGGCGGCCCTACCATAGTACTCACACAAATATGTCTAGAGGGGTAACTGTGCTGGTGGCAAAATCTACACCCTTTGAGCTGATCTCCATGGTGTCGGATCGGCAGGGCAGATACCTCTTTCTACATGCACTTCTGAGGGGAGAACCCTTGTTGATATTGGCTAGCGATATCCCCCCTCCATACAGGTCGGATGTGGTTGCAGAAGGCCTTGCATTTATAGCGATGTACCCATCCATACCAGTAGTATGCTTGGGAGACTTTAATCACACAATGACTCCATCCCTGGACAGACCAGTACAGGCTGAACCCAGACAGGGCGAACCACTTCACACTAGGCTATACCGTACACTGACCGAATTTGCTCTTATAGACGTCTGGAGACATGCAAACCCCCCACGACTAGAGCATATACCTGCCACTCAGTAAGTCATAATACCATGTCCAGGATAGACTATATACTTGTTTCGAGGGCCCTGCTGCCTAAGGTTATGGGCTCAGGATTTGCTCCCAGGATCCTGTCAGACCACTCTCCGTGCTGGCTGATGGCATCTTTGCAGACAGCCTCTCCTGTCAGGCAGTGGCGACTAAACCCTTACTGGCTATCCCTTTTTTCGGACCATGACTCCATTGCCAGGGAACTACTCTTTCTTTTTGGAAAGGACACAGGGGCCTCCTACACTTAACACACACTGGGATGATTTTAAAAACCATGCTCGTAGAATTTTGTCCTCCAGAATAAAACAGGCTAAAGAGAGAGTCTAATACTATACTTCAACAAACCTCTGACAAACCACGGGAATTAGAGGAGGCATATAGCTCCAGCCCATCCCTTGAAAACCTAGAAAGAGTGAAACTGCAGACACGTCTAGTCACGCAACTATGCATAGAGAAGGCAAAACAGCGTGTCTTTTTCTGTAGGCAGAGGGTGTACGAACAGGGAGAAAGGGCTGGGAGACTGTTGGCATATCTGGCCCACATAGACGATAACCCCCCAGTCGTATCGCTAGCTGACCCAGAAGAGAGTAATATAAAACAGACCCGGGACATGTGGCAGCTCAATTTAGACAATTTTATGACAACCTATACAAGTCTCAGAGCACATACACACAAAGAGAGATTCGTTCGTATTTATCTTCCATACAGTTCCCCCAGCTGAACCGAGAGCAGGTGGAGCTTCTGGATGCACCTATTACAGAACATGACATCACAGAAGCAGAACAGAGGAGTGGCAAACCAAAACACACACAGATGAAAGAGCCCAACAAGAACGAACAAAACAAGAAGGAAAAACAAGGGCATTAAATAACTACTTGGAGAGCCTTTTTACCAAAACTAGCATCTATGGAGGTAGAAACAGCAATGTTCTGGATATTGATATTTGTAATTATGGATAGTTTCTTTATTCTATTCATAGTTTTTTTGTACTTTATAATGTATACCCACTATTAAATCCTGAAGGAACTGCAAATCAACAAAAAGCATACAACTGATTACTCATCTTTCTCCAATAATGTTGTGATTTTGTTATATTAGACTTTTAGAAGAAAGTGTTATTATTCAGAATGATAGACAAGCAACATAGGGAATATGAACATGATTATGTAGTGTTTTACTAAATGTGAGTCTTGTCTCGGGCTCAATTATGTACTATTTTATGACTGTTTAAATAAAAACCTACTACTTTTATTATACTGTATGCACTCTGATGTGTATACACACACACACACACACACACACAATCTCACAAAAGTGAGTTCACCCCTCACATTTTTGTAAATATTTTATTATATCTTTTCATGTGACAACACTGAAGAAATGCCACTTTGCTACAATATAAAGTAGTGAGTGTACAGCTTGCATACCAGTGTAAATTTGCTGTCCCCTCAAAATAACTCACACAGCCATTAATGTCTAAACCACTTGCAACAAAAGTGACTACACCCCTAAGTGAAAATGTCCAAATTGGGCTCAAAGTGTCAATATTTTGTGTGACCATTATTTTCCAGCACTGCCTTAATCCTCTTGGGCATGGTGTTCACCAGAGTTGCCACTGGAGTCCTCTTCCACTCCTCCATGATGACATCAAGGAGCTGGTGGATGTTAAGAGACCTTGCCCTCCTCCACCTTCCATTTGAGGATGCCCCATAGATGCTTAATAGGGTTTAGGTCTGGAGACAAGCTTGGCTAGTCCATCAGCTTTACCCTCAGCTTTAGGAAGGCAGTGGTTGACTTGGAGGTGTGTTTGGGGTCATTATGTTGGAATACTGCCCTTCGGCCCAGTCTCCAAAGGGAGGGGATCATGCTCTGCTTCAGTATGTCACAGTACATGTTGGCATTCATGGTTCCCGCAATGAACTGTAGCTCCCCACTGCCGGCAACACTCATGCAGCCCCAGACCATGGCCTTCCCACCACCATGCTTGCTGTAGGCAGACACACCTGTCTTTGTACTTCTCACCTGATTGCCGCCAAGCACGCTTGACCCCATCTGAACCAAATAAGTTTATCTTGGTCTCATCGGACCACAGGACATGGTTCCAGTAATTCATGTCCTTAGTCTGTTGGTCTTTAGCAAACTGTTTGTGGGCTTTCTTCTGAATCATCATTAGAAGAGGTTTCCTTCTGGGACGACAACCATGCAGACCAATTTGATGAAATGTGCGGCGTATGGTCCGAGCACTGACAGGCTGACCCCCCACCCCTTCAACCTCTGCAGCAATGCTGGCAGCACTTACACGTCTATTTCCCAGAGACAACCTTTGGATATGAGTGGAACCTGTCCTGTTAAACTGCTGTATGGTCTTGTCCACCGTGCTGCAGCTCAGTTTCAGGGTCTGGGCAATCTTCTTATAGCCTAGGCCACCTTTTTTTTCAAATATAATATTTATTGAAGCCCACAACAGGCGAAAACAGGTCACTACAGACATTATGTGAAATCAGGTATAACAGACAATGAATTGACAGAAAGATTATAGAAAGATTAAAATAGAATAATGTAGATATTCTGAACAGAACCTCTATTAATAATGTCAAGATGGTTTAATGCAAATGTATTCATTGTCAGTAATATATAAAAAAAAGGTGAAAAACGAATAGTGGGGTAGGATCCGAATTTGCCTATTACCTATTTTCTCTTATTTAATAAACCAAAGAACAATTAGGAGAGATGAGAGGGGAAACACGAAGGACAGGAAGAGAAAGGAAAGGGAGGGGGGGTGTGAAGTGGGTCAGAGTTACATTAGCTCCGGACGACCAAGGAGAACAGGTCATGGAACTCATTGACATTATGTTCCAAAGAGGTCTGTACCCTCTGCAGAGAGGACAAACTGATTCCAAAGCCCCCACGGTTTCGAGTATTTTTCTTGTTGATGTTGCACGGTGAGAACCGCATCCTCCATTCTATTAATATCTTCCACTTTATGGAGCCAGTCAGCAGTAGGTGGTGGAAATTGTTTCTTCCAATGGAGTGGGATACAGGACTTTGCAGCATTCAAGAGATGGCATACGATGGATTTTTTATATAGTTTGGCTTAAATGGTAGAGACGTGCAACAGGAAAAAGGCTGGATCACCAGGAATCTTGTATTCTGTGAATTTTTGGGTAATGTCTCTAACTGTCGCCCAAAAATGGGTCAATTTAGGACATGACCAGAATACGTGGAGCAACGTCCCTCTATCCCCTAGGCATCTCCAGCAGCGGTCAGTAGTAGCAGGGTAGTATTTATGTAAGAAGTGAGGAGTTAGATACCACCTTGTTAAAAGTTTATAGTTGGTCTCTTGAATTTTTGTACAGACTGAGAATTTTATCGAGAATCCGAGAATAGATGTTGTAGCTGGGCAGGTGAAAATTTACGTTGCAGTTCTATTTCCCATTTGTCTACAAACGGTTAGGCTCTGTTTCCACTATTGCAACCCCAAAGTCGCGCGATGTACAGTGCGACTTTGCAATGCAATGTCATGCGACCGGTGAAAAGCATGTGAGGACAAGTCGCACCAAAGTCGGAACAAAGTAGTGCAAAAACCTTTTGTAGAGTTGCTGCGACTTGAGTCGCACCAATTTGAACACCAATTTGAACAAGGACCATTGAAATACATGGGTTTTGACTTGTCATGCGACTTCACATGTGTCAAATCACACAACTCGCAGTAGTGGAAACAGAGCCCAAGTGTGTTCGGACAATTCAGTAGGGAATATGTTTTGGATAAGACCTGTGTGAGGGTGCCTTCCTTAGAGCAATACTCCTCAAAGATTGTCAGTGGATGGTCAAAGCCTTGCGGGTTAGGCAAGGTATGGAGCAAATGTCGCAATTGGAGTGCTGTCCAGAGTGCAATTGAAAGGGGCCTGTAGCGTTCCCCAACACTTCTATGGAAGGTCATTGTCCCCCCATTAAAAAATGGGATGCCTGAACTCTACTCAATTGTTGCATAGTTTGAAGTGTATGGGGGTCAAGAATAGTGGAGAACTGTGGGTTTCCCATAATAGGGAGCAATGGGGAGTCTGGAGAAGAGAGGGAAATTCTGTATGCTAACCTGTGAGCTTATCTGGAGTGTCGTAGAGGGTGAGATTTCAAAGAGGGGTTTGTATGGTCGAAACACCATAGAGCTCCCTTCAGCGGAATGTTAGTTTGAGCCTGCATCTGTACCCATAACTTAGAGCAGCGGTGATGGCACCAATAATCTTACCAAAATGAACCGCTTGATAGTATAGCCGTATCTCAGGCAGGGCTAGGCAACCATATTGTTTGGCTAAGGAGAGCAAATGGCGAGGGAGGTGTGTTTTTTTTATGTGCCCATACAAACTTAATGAAGAGGGAATGGACCCGTTTAAAACAGGAAAGAGGTATTTTAACTGGCAAGGCTTGGAGTAAAAGAGGAATTTCGGTAGGATGCACATCTTTAGTAGGTTGCATCTGCCAAACCAAGAGTGTAGGCCTTATACCAAGAGTTGTGTGCAAATGTGCGTTTAATAGTCGCAGGAATATACAGAGTGTTCTTGATCTGGCCACCTGTTGTGAAGGGTGTTTTCTTCACCAGGGAAAGAATTCTTCGGACATCCACCACAGTTGTTTTCCGTGGTCTTCCGGGTCTTTTGGTGTTGCTGAGCTCACCGGTGCGTTCTTTCTTTTTAAGGATGTTCCAAACAGTTGATTTGGCCACACCTAATGTTTTTTGCTATCTCTCTGATGTGTTTGTTTTGTTCAGCCTAATGATGGCTTGCTTCACTGATAGTGACAGCTCTTTGGATCTCATATTGAGAGTTGACAGCAGCAGATTCCAAATGCAAATAGCACACTTGAAATGAACTCTGGACCTTTTATCTACCCCTTGTAAATGGAATAATGAGGGAATAACACACACCTGGCCATGGAACAGCTGAGCAGCTAATTGTCCCATTACTTTTGGTCCCTTAAAAAGTGGGAGGCACATATACAAACTATCGTAATTCCTACACCGTTCACCTGATTTGGATGTAAATACCCTCAAATTAAAGCTGAAAGTCTGCAGTTAAAGCACATCTTTTTCGTTTCATTTCAAATCCATTGTGGTGGTGTATAGAGCCAAAAAGATTAGAATTGTGGCGATGTCCCAATATTTATGGACCTGACTATAAGTACCCAAATAATTTAAAGCCGTGTCCGCCCATTTAAAACTGAATCACAACTTCAACTCTGATAGACGGCAGGGGGTATCCCGATTCCCATTGCTTCCGATTTGTTAAAGTTTATTTTTAGGTTGAATGGTTCAAGTGACAAAGCAAATAACTGGGGAAAGTGGGCACCCCCATCTGGTCCCATTCTTAATAGGGAAAGGTTTGGATAGGACTCTGTTGGTCTTAACTTGAGCTGTAGGGTTGGAGTAAAGTCTTGTGATCCAGTTAATGATAGTGTCCCCTAGGCCGAAATGTCGAAGGACCGAGAACATATATTGCCAATTCACCTGATCGAACGCTTTCTCTGTGCCCGTACTAAGAAAGACACATGGCATGCGGGTTGAACTGACAACATGGAGAAGGTTGAGAACTTTAGTTGTGTTATCCTTTGCCTCCCTGGTGGGGACAAAACCCACTTGGTTCAAGGGGACTAAGTTTTGTAAGTGTCGCGCTAAACGGGTCGAGATGATCTTAGTGAACAGTTTAAGGTCAATGTTCAAGACAGAAATGGGCCTATAACTGGCGCACGAGGACGGGTCCCTTTTTTTTTTTTTTATGGATGATGGAGATTTGTGCCCTCAAAGTGTCTGGGTAGGAACGCTGATGTTCCAAGGTCGTTGAACAGGTCCAACATGTGAGGGCCCAGGATCGGAAGCATGGTACGATAATATTGAAGAGTAAAACCGTCTGGGCCTGGAGCCTTTCCCGGTTGAATCAATGGCTTGTTCTAACTCTTCTAGCTTCATTGGTGCTTCATCAGATGTCACCGTTCATTCTTTTAGTATTAAAGGCTCACTTTTCTAACGTTACTACACGATTGGAGTCCCTTCGTTTTTTTGCACTCGTGGCTTCGGGTCCAAGTGTGTCTCTTTACAGACTGAAGTGTCTGTCTGCCAGGCTTTTTCTGCATCTCATTGAAGCGATCGTTGTTCATCATTGAAAACGCCTAGGGTTCGGAGGCATCCGAAGACATTCCTGTCCCTGCAGAGGGCTCAATCTGCTTGTGTGTTTGACTCTGCTCTTAAGGGGGTCCACCCGTTCTGTTAAGGGTTCCCACTTATAGAGTTTCTTTCTTCAGATTGTGTCCCATCTTCCTCTTTCCATTCAAACCTTATCCTCAGTGAATGGTGATGGACATTGGAATACACAACCCTAGAGGACTTTGCTGTTCATCTATATTCATCTCTCCATATATCAATTAAGTTATGCATTCATGACCATTTGATTTTAATTGTGCATATGGACATTTGTTTGAATGATCATCATTGCAATATTTGTTATTCTCAGTTTGTGTCACTTTAAGTGTGATTGTTTATTTCTAGCGCAACTTATTTTTATACTACTTATTTGCACCATAGGGATATTAGATGGTTTTTGTTGCAGCTTTTTTTAAATTTTTGTGTTTTTCTAGCGCAGTATTTTATTTATTTTTATTCATTGGTGCATCAAGCTCTTCACGGAGCTCGAGTGAGAGTGTAGGGACCTGAGACGATTGAATGCATTTGTCTATTTGTGTTTGGGAACCAAGTTGTAAAGGGAGGCGTAAAAGTCTCTAAAAACCTGTGAAATCTGCGTGGGCAAAATAGAGAACCAGCTCTCAATCTTTTGCTGGAGGAAATTCAGACAGAAAAAGTTGGAGCATACACACGGTCGGAATATCCGACCAAAAGCTCCCATCACACTTTGTTTGATGGAAATTCCGCTCCTGTGTACGGGGCATAAGGTTTTTTTGCATTTGTCACCGTATTCGTAACTTATCTTGCGACATGTCTGCAATGCCTCCTTGGCTTTATAACGTAATAAGTCATTAATCTGACCTCTTAGAGAGTTAAGTTCGTTGTCTAGGGTCTGGGAGGGGGCAGATTTGTGTTAGGATTCCAGAACATGAAGTTTGGTAAGTAGCACGGTCAACTGTTTCCCTCTTTCCCGTTTGATTTGGGTGCCGTGCTTAATGAATATACCCCTGATCACAGCTTTGTGAGCTTCCCACACTATCCCCGGGTCACGGTCTGGTGTAACATTCATCTGAAAGTAAAAATGTCAATTCTCTAGTGATCTCCGCCAGTATTTCTGGCACCTGTAGGAGGCTTTTTATTGAGTCTCCATGGGCGTGTCACCGGGGAAGCGACCTCTGACAGGGCCTAGGTCAATGAGATAGGAGCATGGTCCAACCACGTTATTGACCCAATGGAGGTTTCTCGTACAGCATGTAGTTGATTGTGTGGGATCAGGAAGAAATGAATTCTTGTGTAGACTTTATGAGGGGATGAGTAGAACGTGTAGTCTCTTCCCCCGAGTGTTGTAACCGCCAATCGTCAATCAGTTGGGCTCTATGTAGGGCTTGCGTGATTAGTCTGTGGGAGCCAGTAGTGATAAAGGAGGAGCCCGAAGAGGTATCAACTGCAGGGGTCGGTTGGACATTAAAGTCTCTGCCGAGGATCAACTGCTTCTCTTTAAAATCCAACAATTTGGTTAAGATGTTACAGAAAAAGATATCCTGGTGATCATTAGGCGCATAGATTATTGCCAGTGTCAGTTGCACCCCCCCCTTCCCCCTGATGAGACCCTTGAAAAAAGCAAAACATCCCTCTGTATCCAGCACAGTCTCACGGCAGGTCCAAGAAGAGAAGAGGAGTGAAGGACGGAGGTAAAGTCCGTCACTCACAATTCCTTAATACTAAAATTGGCAGCCGCCAATTGCAAAACAAAAAAGAAGAAACACACTCCCCAACTATCGTCGAGTAAGTGTGCTATGGCTTATGTGGGGGAGCAGTCAGACCAGGCTCTGGGAGAGCATCCAAAGCCCACCCCAACCAAGATGAGTTAACATAAAACATCAATGCATACAGCATTAACAGTAAAACAGTATTTAAGGAGGAGGTGATAGCAAGGAACCCAACAGAGCAGGGGTCAACAATGTCCACGCCTCCCCCCCCAACAGACCACCCCCTCGAGGAGAGAGGGGGGATTGCGGTCTCCTGGGGGCGAGGCACAGACACCGCACAACTCCCAGCTGGCATCTAACCTTGCAAAATGCAAAAGACAAGACAGAAAACTTGCTGTGAGCTATCACTGTCTCACCAGCTAGTGAAGACATTGTAATGCATATAAAAGGTTTATAAAAGTGTCATAGTATTAGGGATGAAACAAGGGGCATATCATCTTAAGAGGCTGTCACGTATCTTATCGGAGTTTGAAGTAACGAGGTCGGCCTCCCTTGTATCTCCAACCCGAGTCCCGCTGAGAATGGAAACAGAAGGACCCAAAGGAAAGGAGGAACACAAGTGCCTGCAGATGTAGCCCTGGAAGCTTGAAGCAGATGATGCGACTTTGGGAATGCAGGAAGTCACAGCAGATCACAGGAGCGGAGATGCAGCGACTTGGAGCCAAACATGAGACAGGAGCGAAGTCACAGGGATAGCCGGGTTCGAAAGCAGGCGGGCAGCAAGGTACCAAAACATCAGGCAGAAGCAGAGTCAAATAGGAAGCCGGAATCAGGAACCAGTAATCAAGATGAGGGAGAGTCCAGAAGCAAGGTCAGGGAAGCCAAGGGTTCAACAACGGATATCAGGCAGGCAAGCAGGAACACAGGATACTGGTACAGGAACAGCTGAAGATCAGTCAGCATCTGTTACAGTCAGTGCGCCCCTTAAATAGGCTGTCTGGCGCCAAAGGGGCGCGTGGACGATCCAAAGTGTTCCTTATGCGCGCATGCGTGCGCAAGTGTGCACGGAGCGCAACAGTTCTCTTACATTGCCCCCTCCTTATGGGCAGCCTCCGGATGCCCTTCAGGGGCTTCTTCTCTGGATGGAGCTGAAAAAATACTCGTACCTTTCATGGGGCATGTACATTAAAAGCTGGTTCCCAAGAATTGTCCTCAGGGCCATAGCCCTTCCATTTAATCAGAAACTGTATTAGGCCATTCCTGGTTCTAGAGTCAAGAACGGGTTCTACTTCAAACTCTTCACTGCCCTCAACGAGCAGAGGAGGGTTTTTTCCGGATCCCGGTTGGGAAAGGGATTGGGCACTGATGTCTTCAATAAAGAGATATGGAAAACAGGGTGAATCTTTAGGTTCCTTGGTAAGATTAGTTCAAAGGCCACAGAGTTGATCCTTCTTTTTACAGGAAAGGGCCCCAGGTATTTTGGACCAAGTTTCTTGGAGGGACACTTAAGTTTCAAATTAGCAGTGGAAAGCCAGACCTTGTCTCCTGGTTTCAGATTCAAGTTACCCCTCTTTTTCCTGTCAAAAAATCTTTTGTTGTTAGCCTGAGCCTTAGAGATGGTGTCCTGAAGCAATTTGTTGTTGGCGTTAAACTCAATCTGTCTTGGACAGCAGGCACAGAAGATTCCACGGGTAATTCAGGCAAAAAGGAAGGGTGGTATCCATAATTGGCGAAAAAGGGTGTTTATTATTATTATACGAGATTTATATAGCGCCAACAGTTTACGCAGCGCTTTACAATGTATAAGGGGGACAACACAATTACAGTACAGTTCAATACAAAAGGTGCAGGAGGGCCCTGCCCGTAGAGCTTACATTCTAAAGGGAGGGGGTGGTGGTACAAAAGGTAATAGCTGCAAAGAATGATTTGATGGGGGTGGCTCAGGGACAGTTATGTGGGTGTGGGATAGGCTTCCCTGAATAAATGAGTTTTCAGGGATCTCCTAAAGGTGGACAGGGTAGGGGCTCATCGGACATACTGGGGCAGGGAATTCCAGAGGATGGGAGAGGCTCTGGAGAAGTCCTGAAGGCGAGCATGGGAGGAGGTAACAAGGGAGCTAGAGAGCAGGAGGTCCTTGGAGGAGCGGAGGGGGGCGATTTGGGCGATATCTGCAGATGAGGTTGGTGATGTAGATGGGGGCGATGTTTTGAATGGCCTTGTATGTTATGGTTAGCATTCTGAATTTTACACGGTGGGGTAGGGGAAGCCAGTGAAAGGATTGGCAGAGAGGAGCAGCAGTCACGGATTGATTAGTGAGGTATATTAGTCTAGCAGCAGCATTAGACTGAAGGGGGATAGCCTGCTTAAGGGTAGGCCATTAAGGAGAGAGTTGCAGTAGTCGAGGCGGGAAATAATCAAGGAGTGAATAAGTTGCTTTGTGGTGTCATTAATCAGGAAGGGTCGAATTCTGGAGATGTTACGGAGGTTAAGGCGGCAGGATTTAGCCAGTGATTGGATATGGGGGCTGAAGGAGAGGTCAGAGTCCAGGATTACACCCAGGACCCTGGCATGTGTGGAGGGACCAATGGTTGTGTTGATATTAATGGTGAAGTCACAGGAGGGGGACCGTGAAGGAGGAAATATAACAAGCTCAGTTTTAGAAAGATTAAGTTTGAGGAAGTGGTGTGACATCCATACCGATATGTCTTTCAGCAAGTTTGAGATCCGTGAGGAGATAGAGGGGGTGAGTTGAGGAGTGGAGAGATAGATCTGTGTGTCATTGGCTTAGGAGGTGGTATTGGAAGCTATGGGAGGTTATCAACTGGCCCAGGGAAGAGGTATAGAGTGAGAAAAGGAGAGGCCCAAGGACGGAGCCTTGGGGTACCCCAACAGAAAGAGGAAGGGGAGCGGAGGAGATGGAGTTGTAAGTGACACTGAAAGTGCGCTGAGATAGGTAGTAGGAGAACCAGGATAATGCAGGATCACTGAGGCCAAGGGAGTGTAATTTGCTGAGGAGCAACCGTGTCAAAGGCAGCAGAGAGGTCTAAAAGTATGAGTATGGAGTAGTGGCCATTGGTTTTGGCAGTTATTAGGTCATTGGTGAGTTTTAGTAGGGCAGTTTCAGTAGAATGTTGTGGTCGGAAGCCAGACTGTAGGGGGTCGAGAAGGTTGTTGTCCGTGAGGTAGCGACTCATTTGGTCATGAACAAGGCGTTCGATGAGCTTGGAGGCAAATGGGAGCAGGGAGCTAGGTCTTAAGTTATTCAAACAGGTGGGGTCTAGTGAGGGTTTTTTGAGTATGGGGGTAACCAGTGCATGTTTGAGTAGGGAAGGAAAGGTGCCGGAGGAGAGGGAGAGGTTGAAGATGTGGGTTAGGGAGTTGAGGATAGAGTGGGAAGGTGGTCGCAGTAATTAAGAGGGGACAGGGTCCAGGGGAAATGTAGTGAGGTGGGCCATGGAGAGGAGTTTATCAACTTCTTCTGTGGTAACTGGGCAAAAGGAGGAGAGTATTGAGTGTGGTGTTGGACCTGATATGTTGGGTAGGGGAGGAATTTGAATGCTGGATATCTCCTGGCGAATTGTGTTGATTTTGCTATTGAAGTAGTTGGCAATATGTTGAGCAGTAAGCAAGTTGGTGGGTGGGGGCAGTGGGGGGTGAAGTAAAGAATTATGGGTAGAAAAGAGTTGACTAGGTTTGGATGAGAGGGTTTTGATGAGAGTGTTGTAATAGGTTTGTTTAGCAGTGTGGAGGCAGGAGTTGTATTTGAGAAGGGCAGATTTGTAGAGGGTAAAATCTTGCAGGGATTTAGATTTACGCGATGCTCGCTCAAGAGCACGGCTGTGTCTCTTGAGACTTCTGGTGTCGTCTGTTTGCCAGGGTTGTGGCAGATGGGGCCTGGTTCTGCATGTAGAAAGAGGAGCAAGTACGTCTAGGGAGGACGACAACGTGGTGTTGTAGATGGAAGTGGTTAGGTCTGGGCAGGACAGGGGTGCGATTTTGTCATAAAGGCCATCAGTAGCAGAGTGAAGAAGGGAAGGTTGTGAAGGTTCCTGCAGGTAGTGGTTTGTGGGTTGGCAGCATGGGATATAGGAGACAAGGAGAGTGTGAAACGGATAAGGTTGTGATCAGAGAGAGGAAAGGGTGCGTTGGAGAGATTGCAGGGAGTGCAGCGATGGGAGAATACAAGGTCAAGAGTGTTGCCGTTGGAGTGAGTGGTGGTTTGTGTCCATTGTGTTAGGTTAAAAGAGGAGGTTAGGTTGAGTAGTTTAGAAGTGGTAGCATTATTAACATTGATTGGAATGTTAAAGTCACCTAGGATGATGGCAGGCACTTCGGATGAGAGAAAATAGGGTAGCCATGCAGAGAAGTCATCTAGAAAGCGTGACACTGGTCCAGGAGGCCGATAAATGACTGCAACCCTCAGACAAGCTGGAGAGAAAAGACGAATGCAGTGCATTTCGAAAGAGCAGGGGGAAAGAGAGGGAGGTGTGGGAAGTACCTGGAAGGTGCATTGTGGGGAGAGGAGAAGTCCGACACCACCTCCTTTTCGTCCACTGGGTCTGGTGGAGTGAGTCCAGAGAAGGCCACTGTGGGACAGGGCAGCTGGAGCGGTAGTGTTGAATTCCTGGAGCCAGGTTTCGGTATAGCACATAGATCAAGGGATTTGGAGAGGAAAAGGTCATTGACAGAAACTAGTTTGTTGAAGACTGAGCGGGCACAAGAAAGAGGGGGGCTGACTTGTGGAATCAGGGAATTGGGATGAGAAGGTTGAAGTTACGACTACTGTTGGAGGAGGTAGATGGCCAATCTTGGCGTTGGGAATTGGGTGTGATGTCCCCAGACATTAGGAGTAGTAGGAGGGTGAGGGTGGTAAGGCGGGAGTGGGATTTATAGGAGGGAAGATCCTGTGGTGGAATGGACGTGGTGATACTGTGTGGGCTTAGAATGAGCAGGAGGTGGTAAGTGGAGTAATTTTGAGTGGGCAGAAAAGAGGGAGATATGTAAAGGTTGGGGGCTGGAGAGGGGGGATAAAGAAATGAGAGTTTGAGGAGAGAGGACGTTATAACAAGGATTAGTGTGAGCATTTTAGAGGGTGGGGACAGGCTAATAGAAGGAAGGCTGAGGAAAGTTAGAGAATGAAGTGGAACTTCCTGCAAAATAGCTGTGGAACAATAATGTCTGTACTTACTTTTTTGTAGCAGTGCCTTAGTCAAAGTGCCCGTGTCCAAGTGCCAAACACTTGTTGCCGGTGTGACACTTTGTGCACGGAGTGACCAGCCTAAACCCTCGCCAGCCGTCCCAAGAAATGAACTAAATTTATAGTGGGAAGGTGTGGGGGGGGGAATCAAAATTGTTCAATTAGAAGCTGATAAAACCAAGCTTGTGGGGGGTGGGGTTTTACAACTGGCCTGGACATATTGCAGTGCAAGAGGGAGCAACAGAATAAGGTTAAATGTTTGATCTTGTTCAGGGCAGCATAATACAAAATAAGTGACACTTTCAAAAACAAAGTATAGACAGTAGTAGTAGTTCGTTTAGTAGCAGAGTGGATGGAATTTTTATATGCAAATTCCGCTAGCGGAAGCAGAGGTGACCAATCGTCGTGTGAGAAAGAGGAGAAGCAACGCAAGTATTGTTCCAAAGTCTGGTTGGTTCTCTCCGTCTGTCCATTAGTTTGAGGGTGGTAAGCAGTGGACAGACCAAGCTCGATGTTCAAGGCTTCACAGAGAGATCTCCCAAATCTGGAAGTGAACTGTACCCCTCGATCAGAGGTGATATTGTCGGGGATACCATGTAGCCTCACTATCTCTCGGATGAACATGGAAGCAGTCTCTGCGGCAGAAGGGGTTCCTTGCAAGGGTATAAAGTGTGCCATCTTGGTCAGACGATCGACCACGACAAATATGGTGGTAAAGTTCTCAGATGGGGGAGCTCAACAATGAAATCCATGGATATCATGCTCCATGGTTTCTTAGGCACAGGAAGACATTCTAATAGAGCCCAAGTCTTGGCTCAATCAGTCTTATTGCGTTGACATGTCACACAGGATTTGACATAACTTTTACAGTCCTGAATCAAGTCTGGCCACCAAAAAGAACGGGAAATTAGGTTGATACTCTTGTGGATCCCAAAATGGCCCGCCAAAGGATGATCGTGGCAACGCCTCAGGATAGAAACTCTAAACTGCTCCGGGACAAAGACCTGTTCCTTATGGTAATAAAGACCGTCCTTTAGCTGGAGGGGTAAGTCTTGGGAAGGGGGGTGTTCCAACAACGTCCGAGGGACGAACAGGATCATGAAACATGCGCGACAGCGCGTCTAGTTCACCATTCTTTGAACCAGGGTGGAAAGTTATGTGGAATGTGAAGCGGGAGAAGAACAATGCCCATCTTGCCTGCCGAGGTCTAAGCCTTTTAGCTGTTCTCAGATACTCGAGGTTCTTGTGGTCGGTGAAGATGAGTATAGGGTGCAGAGCACCTAACAGGTAATGCCACTCCTCGAGGGCAGCTTTAATGGCCAACAATTCCCGGTCCTCTACATCATACTTTTTCTCAGATGAATTCAATTTCTTGGAGAAGAACGCCACAGGATGGAGTAGAGACTTAGGACCCTGTCGCTGCGATAATATGGCCCCCACAGCGTCTTCAGAGGCGTCTACCTCCAGAATGTAGGGCAAGGATGGATCACGATGTTTTAAGATGGGGGCTGAGGTGAACAAAGCTTTTAACTGCTCGAAAGATGTTTGTGCTTCTGTACTCCACCGGAAAGGAACATGCTGTTTAGTCAAAAGGGTAATAGCAGAGATAATGCCAGAAAAGTTCTTAATGAATTTCCAATAAAAATTAGCGAATCCCACAAACCTTTGTACCGCCTTCCGGTCTGTAGGAGCTGGCCATTCCAAGACAGCGGCGACTTTCTGGGGATCCATGGAGATACCATGTCCCAGAAATTGTATGGTCTGGTTTTCAAAGTCGCACTTTTCAGCCTTGGCATAGAGGTGATGTTTACGAAGTTTACTCAAAACTTTCTTCACATGGGTACGATGAACTTTGATTGAGACAGAAAAGATAAGAATATCATCGAGATAGACAATGATGAACAGGTCAAGGAAGTCCTGAATAACGTCATTTACCAGGTGCTGAAAGGTGGCTGGGGTGTTGCAGAAACCAAAAGGGCATGACTAGGTATTCAAAATGTCCAAAACGTGTCCTGAAGGCAGTCTTCCATTCATCTCCCTTTCTGATTCGAACCAAATTGTAGGCACCTCTCAGATCGAGTTTGGAAAAGACTTGTGCTCCACGCAGTCTCTGGAACAACTCGGGAATTAATGGAAGTGGGTACCGGTTCTTGATGGTTATTTTATTAAGATTACGATAGTCAATACAGGGCCTCAGGGAGTGATCTTTTTTCTCCACAAAGAAGATACCGGCCCCTGCAGGAGAGGAGGAGGCCCGAATGAAACCTTTTCCCAGACTTTCATCTATGTATTTGCGTAAGGCCTCTAGTTCGGGTTTCAAGAGAGGGTAAATTCGGCCGAAAGGAATCTCTGCCCCTGGTAAAAGTTCAATGGAACAATCGTAAGTCCGGTGGGGAGGAAGAGTTTTCTGCATTCTTTTTATTAAAAACATCCAGGAATTCATGATAAGCTACGGGTACTAACTTCATAGTGTCGGGGTCCGAGTGGATGCTGAGGAGAGGAGCAGGATTAGCAGACTTTTCTGGGTAGCAATGTCTCTGACAATTACAGGAAAAGGACATATCACCAGTGAGCCAGTCAATATGAGGGTTATGGGCCCTCAGCCAAGGTAACCCCAGGATAACAGGAAACATGGGGGAAGTTATGACATCCAAACGGAGAAGTTCCTGATGATCTGAGGAAGTCTGGCAGAGAATGGGTACAGTCTCTGCAAGATGCACAGTAAATCCTTGCCTTTTGGTGCATACAGGAAGTTGATGTAAGGTGACAAAGACTGAGTCCACAACACAACTGCAGGCTTCTGAGTCTATAATTGCGGTTACAGGAATAGTCCTTCCCGGCAACTGAAACTGGAGCAAAAGAGGGAGATGTAGCAGATCCCTCCCAGGAAGATGCATTATGTGAGGTGATGTAGGAGTGGGCTTGGCAGGTCTTATGGGACAAGTCTGAATGAAATGACCTGCCACTCCGCAGTAAAAGCATAGTCTGTCATGTAATCGCCGGTGGCATTCAGAGGGAGACTGAGGTGGTCTTAGAAAGCTTCTGCGGGGAGACTCAAGGTGCTCCTTATTCTTGTGGGGTCCCCTTGGTAACCTGGAAGTGAATGCAGAAACACAAGCAAAAACTCTCAAGGAAGTAGATGGCCTGGTATTAGCCTTCTCAGATTGCCTTTCACGCAATCGACGGTCGATTTGGATGACAAGATGGATCAGATCTTCCAGGGATGATGGTACTCCTACTCGGGCAAGTTCGTCTTTTAATGTGTCAGAGTGTCCAAGATGAAATTGATGATGTAGAGCGGCTTTATTCCACTGTGTATCTAAACTCCAGACATGGAAATCAGTTATAGTCTTCTACGGATCTTAAGCCTTGTTGGCGTTTATCAAGTGTGGATTCAGCAGTCTGTTGGAGGAAGGGATCAGCATACAGCTGGGACATGGCTGAAAAGAAGGAGTCAGTGGTAGACAAGGCCGGATAATGTTGTTCTCTAAGACGATGAGCCCAGGAGAGTGGTTCATTTCGTAGGAGTGTAATGATAAATCCCACTTTAATACTCTCAGATGAGAAAGTTGGGGTAGCAAGGAAAAAAAAAGTTCACAGGCATTTTGGAAAGTACGGAACAGTTTGCGTTCCCCTGAAAAATGCTCAGGCAAGGGTACTCTGGGTTCAGGAGGCAGAGAGGTTTCACTGAGCAGGCAGAAGTCTGTTTGCACAGAAGAATTCACAAGAGCAAGGTGGGTAGAGGCAGATGAAACATCAAGCAGGTTCGGTAGACGATCTTCCATCTGGCTCAGGTCCTCTTGGAGATTCCGTACAGTATGGGCTAGTGCAGAAATTGATCGGCAGATGTCCATAACAGGCGAGGCCTCCCTTTCAGACTCCACTGCTGGCTGACTGATACTGTCACGTACCTTATCGGAGTCTGAATTGACGAGGTCGGCCTCCCTTGCATCTCCAACCCGGGTCCCGCTAATGGAAACAGAAGGACCAAAAGGAAAGGAGGAACATGAGTGCCTGCAGATGTAGCCCTGGAAGCTTGAAGCAGATGATGGGACTTTGGGAATGCAGGAAGTCGCAGCAGATCGCAGGAGCGGAGAGGCAGCAACTTGGCAGGCAGCTTGGAGCCAAACATGAGACAGGAGCGAAGTCACAGGGATAGCTGGGTTCGGAAGCAGGCAGGCAGCAAGGTACCAAATCATCAGGCAGGAGCAGAGTCAAATAGGAAGCCGGAATCAGGAACCAGTAATCAAGATGAGGGAGAGTCCAGAAGCAAGGTCAGGGGAAGCCAAGGGTTCAACAACGGATATCAGGCAGGCAAGCAGGAACACAGGATACTGATTCAGGAACAGCTGAAGATCAGTCAGCATCTGTTACAGTCAGTGCGCCCCTTAAATAGGCCGTCTGGCGCCAAAGGGGCGCGTGGACGCGCACACTCCTTTGCGCACGTGCATTGGCGCATCTGCGCTCCAAAGAGTACCCTATGCGCGCATGAGTGTGCACGGAGCGCAACAGTTCTCTTACAGAGTCATCACAGAGTGGCATCACCTGAAGACTATGTATATGTGAAAGAAGATACAATAACCCTCTGATGGTCCTGCTCATAGCCTCGGCATGGAACATCACTATGAGAAGGAGGGCGGGGGCTCCGGTCACCCTGACGCCAGTCATAGGGGCCGGTGCACAGCACAGCGTATCAGGGATAAGGAAGGCCTGTCCAACTCCCCTGGTGGTAGCTATATTGGGGGGGGCGGGATCTCCCTCCACACCAACTCGGGAGATGCACTCCTCACCCTCCCCAGGCAACTAGGGGGGAGAAGGAGGAACAACTGGAGTCAGTCCCGCGTCTCCAGTAGCCACACATGCATGGTGGGATGGCTAAAATCTCTATATATATCTCCTATTCTGAAAATTAACCCCTGCAGTACAACATATAATCAAAATGATCAAAGAATCAGTAACAAGGTGAGAGTGTTAAAGTCATCATATCCTGCAATACAGCTCTGGTGAGATAGTCAAAAACATTGAGGCACTAAGACCCCCCGCTGAGCTTAAGGGTATAGGGGAGCGAGCAGCATGTCAGCGACTTCCGGGAATCTTCTGCAAAGAGTCCTGGCGAGTAAGTTCCTTACTGGTAAAGAGATGTGAATGAAATACACCTTCCCGAGGGAGGCAAAAATATTTGGGAATCCAGCCCACTAAAAACATTGCTACGACAGCAGTCACAGCGCTTCTGGTGCAACGGCACTTACCCGCCACAAGTGACATCTAATAGCAGGGCTCCACGGCACTCCAAAAAGGAATATGTGTCTCCAGGCATTGTGATGGCAGTTACATTAGGTAGCAAGTGTAAGGTGCACAGAGAGCTGCTTCAGGACTCGCGTGGCTCCTCTGGCGAGTGCAGCCTTGATATCCGACCGGATCGATGTCGCCAAGGATTTCTCCAAGGTGCCGCTGAGCCTGGTCAGCCAGATGACTGCGGAAGAAACAGAAGCCGATTTGAAACTGTAATAGGATCTGCCTGTAAAAACAGAAAGCAAGCCCGGGGGTCGCCAGGGGTGCGGAGGGTAAAAGATCATTGGTCCTTCCTGAAATGTACAGAGAGGGGTTATCCCCACCTCTACGTAGCGCCAAGCCTACGGGACAGCTCCAGGACGGGGCGGAGCAAGGCATGTCTGTGCAGGGTAGCTTTTGAAAGATCAGGCAGGATTTTCACACCGCCCCATCAAACTCGATGTCTCCAGCCTCCCACATTTTATGCCTGTAGTGGTGAATTCTACAGATCACATCCTGCGGTCAGTCAGGAATGGCAGATTTGGGACCCAGGGCTCTGTGGATCCGGTCAAGCTCCACATCCGCGGGGAGGGCATCATCTAATCTGCGGAAAAAAGTAATGTATCTGGCCGGGGTATATCGTGAGAGGACCGGGAGCTCTGTAGATCCACATCCTCAGTCAGTCATGTCCAGGCTACGCCCCCAGCCTAGGCCATCTTTATGTAGAGCAACAATTCTTTTGTTCAGATCCTCAGAGTTCTTTGACATGAGGTGCCATGTTGAACTTCAAGTGACCAGTATGAGAGAGAGAGAGAGCGTTAACACCAAAATTAACACACCTGAGACCTTGTACCACTAACGAGTCGCATGACACCAGGGAGGAAAAATGGCTAATTGGGCCCAATTTGGACATTCTCACTTAGGGGTGTACACACTTTTGTTGCCAGCAGTTTAGACATTAATGGCTGTGTGTTGAGTTATTTTGAGGGGACAGCAAATTCAGACTGTTATTCAAGTTGTACACTCACTACTTTACATTGTAGCAAAGTAGCATTTCTTCAGTGTTGTCACATCAAAAAGATCGAATAAATTATTTACAAAAATGTGAGGGGTGTACTTTTATGAATATATATATTATATATATATATATATATATATATATATATATATATATATATATATATATATATATATATATATATATATATATATATATATATATATATCAGGTAAAATAAGTATTGAATACATCGCCATTCTAGGTAAATATATTTCTAAAAGTGCTATTGACATAAAATTTTCACCATATTTTGGTAACACATGCAATCCATACATACAGAGAAACCAAAACATATAAGTTCAGAAATTAAGTTATGTGTACTAAAATGGAATTACACAGGGAAAAAACATGCTAACTGAAATTTATTTAGTACTTCAAACAAAATCCTTTGTTGGTAATGACAGCTTCTTCAAAACACCTCCCGTATGGAGAAACTCTAATCTTTAATTCTTTCCATAGATTTTCTATTGGATTCAAGTCTGGTGATTGGAGGGGCCATTCTAGCAGTTTTATTTTCTCTCTTTGAAACCAATTGAGAGTTTCCTTGGCTTTGTGTTTGGGATTGTTGTCTTGCTGAAATGTCCACCCTTGTTTCATCTTTATAATTCTGGTAGATGGCAGCAGATTTTTATCAAGAATGTTTTTCCATTCATTCATCCTTCAGCGATATGACGTTTGTCAGTACTGTATGCTGAAAAACAGCCCCACACCATGATGTTCCCACCTCCAAACTTCACTGATATGGTGTTTTTGGTGTGATGTGCAGTGCCATTTGACCTCCAAACATGGTGTGTATTATGGCATCCAGTTTAAGAGTTAAATTTTGGTCTCATCTGACCAGACTATATTCTCCCAATATTTCACAGGCTTGTCTAAATGTTGTGTTCCAAACTTTAAACGAGCTTCAACATGATTTTTTTTTTTATAGCAATGGAGTTTTGCAAGGTGAGCGTGCATACAGGCCATGGCGGTTGAGTCCGTTACTTATTGTTTTTTTTTTTAAAACAATTGTACCTGCTAATTCCAGGTCTTTCTGAAGCTCTCTACAAGTGGTCCTTGGCTCTTGGATAACTCTTCTGATTATTCTTTTCACTCCTCTGTTAAAACTTGCAAGGAGCACCTGCTCGTGGCTGGTTTATGGTGAAATGTTGTTATTTCCCCTTCCGGATTATGGCCCCAACAGCGCTCGCTGAAACATTCGGAAATTTGGAACTCCTTCAGTAACCAATGCCATCAGTATGTTTTGCAACATTAAGGTTGCAAAAGTCTTGAGAGCTCTTTCCTTTTACCCATCATGAGATGTTTCTTGTGTGACACCTTGGTAATGAGACACCTTTTCCAAAGGCCATCAGTTGAGACTGAACCAGCTGATATGAATTTGAAATGACAAGGGGCAGGATTGTTTTCTAATTACTGATAGATTTCAGCTGGCATTATGGCATTCCAAGCCTTTTTTGCGCCTCCCATTCTTCATGTGTTCAATACTTTTTCCCTGTGTCATTCCATTTTATTACACATAACTTATTTTCTGAACATATTTGTTTTGGTTTCTTTGTATGTATGGATTGCATGGGTTGTTACCAACATGTGGTGAAAACGTCATGTCAATAGCACCTTTAGAAATATATTTATCTAGAAAAATGGTGACGTGTTTAATACTTATTTTACCCACTGTGTGAGATATATACACACACACACACACACACACACACACACACGGGATGTTGACATCGTATACACTCTTTTTGGTCTGATAGAAGTACTGGCCAAAAGGAAAACCCTGATCGCTCTTGCTACATCCAGACGATGGAGAGAGATCTTCCTGAGGTGAACTTATGCTGGACACAGGATAGGTAACATAATCTTTGACTAAGATCAAATGGAGTTCCATAAAGAACTATGCTTACAACTCAGAAACCCTTGTGGCATAAGTAATGGCCACAATGTAGTCTACCTTAAGAGATAGAATTGCCTAAGAAAAGGGTTTGAATGGGGATCTTTGTAGCACAAACAATGCTAGATTCAAATACCAAGGTTGTAAGGGAGTTCTGACAGGGGAAGAAAACGTATGCAACTCCTTTGATGAGAGTACGAACCAGCTAATTTTTAGCCAGAGGATGTTTAAAAAGGACAGACAGGGCAGACATCTAACCTTTGATGACAATGTTGTTCTACCCCAACTGGATGAAAAGAAAGAACTCGGCCTATTAAAAAGGCACATTGGGAAACCTCCAGAAACTCACACCAGTGAAAATAAGACTTCCATGTGCAGTGGTACACTTTAAGCATTGTCAGGTAAGCTGAATCCAAAGTGCTATCATTGAGAACCAAGGTTTCAACAGCCAGGCTTACCAAGAAAGCAACAAAATGAAGGGGGGGGGGGGTTGTGAAATCGGTCCTCGACATAACTAATTTGGCCCATCTGGTATAGGCTATGGAGTGATGGCTAACACGCCAACAAGGTTGGCATATCACACTCTGAAAGATACACAACTATAAGCATGGTCAGATAACTGAATTTTAAGTGCTACTACTGAGAACCAGGGTTTCAAAAGCCAAGCTGTCTGAGAAAGAACAAGAATCATGATGGAATATTGGTCCTTAGGATAACCAGTCTTGCCAATCTGGCAGAGGCCACAAAACGCTGGCTAACAGATCAACGAGGTTGGTGTACTGCACTCTCCAAGGCCAAGCTGGAGCTATGAGAATGACTGGAATACCTTCGGCCTTGATTCTTCTAAGTAGACGAAGTAAAGATGTAGCTCAGGGCATATAGATCATACAATGCCACCAGGGTATTTGCTGCATCCACTGTCAGGTTCCACAGAGAAGACAGCTGTCCAGTTTCTTGTTGAACCAAGAAGCTAGCAAATTCACATCCGACATCACACAATGTGGTCACGTGTCCTGGAACACCCCCTGATGAACTGACCCACTCTCCCAGGTACAGATTTAGTCTGCTAACAAAATCTATCTGCCAGTTCTCCATGTGCAATGTGCATCATGGAGATTGCTGGAACTTTAAAGTCTGCCAAGGAAAGTATAGACTATCTCTACCAATCAAATGGAACCACTTCAAAAATGGATACCATTAGTCCTAGCACTTGCATGCAACTCTGCAGGGAAAAAACACATTGGGATTGAAGTTGCAGAACCTGACCCTGCAGTTCAATCAACTTTTTCTGGAGCAAAAACCACTTGACCCAACGGGTATCCAGGGGAAGGCCCAAGTGCTCTAAGTTTTATGATGAATAAGAGATGACTTCACAATATTAAGGATACATTAAAAAAAGTCCTCCAGGGTCTGCAGTGTGATAGACACATTGGAGTTCCAAGGCCAGAGAGGTCTGAATGCACAACACATTGTTTAAGTATCTGAAGACGAAGATGACTCACAACTAAATGTGAGGACCTTTGTGAACATTCTCTGAGCAAAGGTAAGGTTAAAACAAAAAAAATATCTCTGATGATCTGGTAATATAGGAATGTGTAAATACGCATCCCTTATTTCAATAGGTCCCAAGAGGTCTCTGCAAACCGTTTCCTAAATCTCTGTCAAAGCCATCGGCCAAATGCAACTGGCGGGGCAGACCTTCATGTTGTGGTAGGTTTAACTGCAGGCTTGGATCCTTTGGTTTGCCATGGATGCGTAGAAACCCCTGAATGCAAGGCCAAGTACCACTCCATTGACCCTGGCAGAAGAGAAGGGAAAATATACAGTGGGGACGGAAAGTATTCAGACCCCCTTACATTTTTCACTCTTTGTTATATTGCAGCCATTTGCTAAAATCATTTAAGTTCATTTTTTTCCTCATTAATGTACACACAGCACCCCATATTGACAGAAAAACACAGAATTGTTGACATTTTTGCAGATTTATTAAAGAAGAAAAACTGAAATATCACATGGTCCTAAGTAGTCAGACCCTTTGCTGTGACACTCATATATTTAACTTAGGTGCTGTCCATTTATTCTGATCATCCTTGCGATAGTTCTACACCTTCATTTGAGTCCAGCTGTGTTTGATTATGCTGATTGGACTCGATTAGGAAAGCCACACACCTGTCTATATAAGACCTTACAGCTCACAGTGCATGTCAGAGCAAATAAGAATCATGAGGTCAAAAGGAACTGCCCGAAGAGCTCAGAGACAGAATTATGGCAAGGCACAGATCTGGCCAAGGTTACAAAAACATTTCTGCTGCACTTAAGGTTCCTAAGAGCACAGTGGCCTCCATAATCCTTAAATGGAAGATGTTTGGGACGACCAGAACCCTTTCTAGAGCTGGCCGTCTGGCCAAACTGAGCTATCGGGGGAGAAGAGCCTTGGTGAGAGAGGTAAAGAAGAACCCAAAGATCACTGTGGCTGAGCTTCAGAGATGCAGTCGGGAGATGGGAGAAAGTTGTAGAAAATCAAATATCACTGCAGCCCTCCACCAGTCTGGGTTTATGGCAGAGTGGCCTGACGGAAGCCTCTCAGTGCAAGACACATGAAAGCCTGCATGGAGTTTGCTAAAACACACCTGAAGGACTCCCAAGATGGTGAGAAATAAGATTCTCTGGTCTGATGAGACCAAGATAGAACTTTTTGGCCTTAATTCTAAGCGGCATGTGTGGAGAAAACCAGGCACTGCTCATCACCTGTCCAATACAGTCCCAACAGTGAAGCATGGTGGTGGCAGCATCATGCTGTGGGGGTGTTTTTTAGCTGCAGGTACAGGATGACTGGTTGCAATTGAGGGAAAGATGAATGCGGCCAAGTACCGGGATATCCTGGACGAAAACCTTCTCCAGAGTGCTAAGGACCTCAGACTGGGCCGAAGGTTTACCTTCCAACAAGACAATGACCCCAAGCACACAGCTAAAATAATGAAGGAGTGGCTTCACAACAACTCCGTGACTGTTCTTGAATGGCTCAGCCAGAACCCTGACTTAAACCCAATTGAGCATCTCTGGAGAGACCTAAAAATGGCTGTCCACCAAAGTTTACCATCCAACCTGACAGAACTGGAGAGGTTCTGAAGGGAGGAATGGCAGAGGATCCCCAAATCCAGGTGTGAAAAACATGTTGCATCTTTCTCAAAAAGACTCATGGCTGTATTAGATCAAAAGGGTGCTTCTACTAAATACTGAGCAAAGGGTCTGAATACTTAGGACCATGTGATATTTCAGTTTTTCTTTTTTAATAAATGTGCAAAAATGTCAACAATTCTGTGTTTTTCTGTCAATATGGGGTGCTGTGTGTACATTAATGAGGAAAAAAATGAACTTAAATGATTTTAGCAAATGGCTGCAATATAACAAAGAGTGAAAAATTTAAGGGGGTCTGAATACTTTCCGTCCCCACTGTATAATGAAATGGAAAGATATGGATGTGTGCATACTAGCTAGCCCTAAACGGAAAACGGTAAATGGTAATTTAGGCATAAACAGTGCCCTGCTGCCAGAATGACACATAAATAGAGCACGATAAAATGACAATATAATTTTTGTATTTTCTGTAAAACTGACTTGTGTCCATTAAAGGCCCCTGAAATTCAGAAACAGTCAAGCTATACTGCCACCTACAGGCGGTTGGGACACTGGAAAACAGAAAAATTGTAAGCCAACCCCCCAGTATAATTTTTTACCCATGCCTCAGCTTTGTAGAAAAGGAGTATTACAGACAAGAGCAAATCACAGAGGTGAGACCTATACACTTCAATGGACTCCAAGAAATAGGATTTATGGTAAGTACAAAAATGTCATTTCCTTTATCATCCATTGAGGGACACAGCAATTCAGAAACAGTTGTGACATCCAAAACAAGTACAGCTGCGGGTGGATAACAGCCAATGACAGGCCCATAAGGGACAGGGAATTGTCTAACTCAGAACTACCTGAGGGACCAACATCCAAATCTGAAGCAGGTGAAAAAAAGCCCCCTGCAAGACAGGGAAAGCTGCTAATGACCCACTGAAGGCCAAAGAGAATCAATTTGTTGATCAAGACCAGGACAGAAGAGATCACTGCTAAACTGCGGAACGCTCCACCTTAAGGGACACAGAGTCATAACCAGGAAAAGCCTGTGAGCCCCAAAACCCACCAAAAGTGGATCACCACAACATGATGTAGTCAACAGACAAAAAAACATTGAGACAAAAGGGGCAAGAACAGGTGTGAAGAGAAGACCAGTATACATGTGAAGTCCCAAGCCTTACACTTCTAACTCTTAGGATTCAGAAAATGAAGGTTCCATGATTTAAAAAAAAAAAAAAAGGCAATAATCTTACAAACAAAATATCAAGGAACTTAGAAATATTTAAGCATAAAATCTCAGCTAACTGGCTCTTGAGGCTGGTAGAAAACTCAAGAGTACATACCCTGCAGTAAGCCTGACTAAAGAAGGGGATGCACAAAAGGTACATGGGTACTGCAACCTCAGACTGGCGCAGAAGAACAAAAGGAGCAGAACTCATCTACATTACCACTTTGAGGTGTCTCTGGTGCCTGACAGGGAAACTCTGCAGGACCTGCCTAAGCAGGAGCACAGCACATGGTACTAAGAATCAGCCATAGCAGGAGTCTACTGCAGGTGATCAGGTCCCACAAGGGCCAAAGGAAATACTCGATCACAGACAGAGGATACCTTCAGCAGGAACCCAGAGTGTTCTGACCACTTACAATCCTGCAGGGAATCATGGAGGGCATTGGAGCCCTCCAGTGATGTCTGCCTGCCGTGCAGGAGAGAAAGTGCACAAACTTTTCCCAAACTTTTACTGCAGAAATCACCAATTGAGGAGGTCCAGATGCCAATACATTGTCCCTAAAGAAGTAGGGACTAGGCCACTTGTCCTGACACAGGGAGGACTCCTAAACTTTCCCAGAGGTAAAGGGCCTGCACCCTAGGTGATGTCCTAGCTAAGCCCAACTTAGAAAGCTGACTTACAAAAGGGATTCCCCCAATGAAGCGAGGACTACCTGTTCTGGAGAATCAGACTGAGGCACCAGGTATGGGACACCCCAGCAAGTGAATTACCCACTGGTAAGGGTGGGGAATAGCAAGAGTTTCTCTGGAGAGAAGGGAAGCTGAGGGGTACCAGATATCATCAGGAATTTAGCATTACTCAAGGATAAAAACTTTGAAGCTAACTAACAGTGTAGAAGGCATCCTAATTTAGAGCCAGTGCCTGAAGTCACATTGTATGTCCAGTCCAGCAGGGTCAATGTACAGCCTTTATTTCTGAGGAAATGCTGACCTGTATAGCTGCTACGTAGATGTATCCCAAGCTTAAATGTAACAAGGAATCTTGACTGAAGTCCTACAGGAAAAAAGTCCAAGGAGCAAGAAAGGCTAGAAAGAATTAGACTTTTTGATGCAAAGCAAAAAAAAAAAAAAAGTGTCCAACCTCCTAGGAAACAAAAAACTGGGGCGTGCTGGGTAGAGAAGACAAGGGGATAGATAAAACTACTACAGTTCTGGTCACACTAACTCCGCAAGGAATTCCCAGCAATACTGTCTTGACGTGAATTGTGGAGTTCTGTGTGAACTAAAACATGAATTTCTCCTGCTGACTGCAGAACAGTTGTAGAGAACATCAGTATACCTAATGAACTGGTAAAAGCTGCGATTGATGGCTAAGTGAAGAGACTTTCAGGGCTTCTAATGGCTGGCCTGAATTTACCAGTAGCTGTTGATAGTATAAAAAAAAAAATCTGACAATTCAAGCAAAAAAAAAAAAAAAAAAAAAAAAAAAAAAGAAAAAAGAAAAATAGGATTTTTAAATACAGCTTACCTGTAAAATCCTTTTCTTGGGAATACATCACGGGACACAGAGGCTTGGTAATTACTTGGTAATAAGTATGCACACTGGTAACCCTAATTAGAAAGTGAGTTCCTCCCCTATATAACCCATCCCATATGGAGATTACCTCAGTTTTGTAGCAAAGCAATAAGTACCCCAACGTATAATCCCATAGAGGGGCGGGAGCTCTGTGTCCCGTGATGTATTCCCAAGAAAAGGATTTTACAGGTAAGCTGTATTTAAAAATCCTATTTTCTTGTTCATACATCAGGGGATACAGAGGCTTGGTAATTACTTAGTGGGATGTCCTAAAGCAATGCCCAAATTGAGGGGAGGGAGACACAGATCAGAAAATACATAGACCACCAACGGACAAGAGGATCTACACTTCTGCCTGCAGCACACTGCGCCCGAAGGCGGCATCCTCATGCCCTCTTACATCCACCTGATAGAATCTAGTGAATGTATGGACTGAAGACCAAGTTGCAGCCTTGCAGATCTGAGTCTTGGAGGCCTGGTGATGCACTGCCCATGAAGCACTAACCACTCTAATTGAGTGTGCCTTAACCTGAAAAGGAGGAATCTTCTCCTTTATAACATAGGCCTGAATAATAACTTGCCAAATCCATCTGGAAATAGTGGATTTAGACACTGCCTGGCCCTTTCTGGGGTCTCCTGGCAGAATAAACAATCAGTCTTTCGTATCTGAGCGATTGCCTGCAGATAGATACTGACTGCTCTTACAACATCTAGAGAGTTTAATAACTCCTCTTCCGCATACAGCGGCTCTGGAAAAAAAGGACGGTAGGACCACATCTTGATTGAGATGGAATCCTGAAACCACCTTAGGTAAAAAAGTCGGGTGAGGACGCAATACCACCCTGTCTTTGTGAATAATCAAATATGGCTCTTTACAAGAAAAAGCTGCTAATTCTGATACCCTTCTAGCCGAGGAAATGGCTACCAAATAGACCAGTTTCTTTGTCAGAAGAACTAAAGAAGCATGGTGCAATGGTTCAAAGGGTTGTTCTTGCAAAAACGGACAAAACCAAAGTCAGATCCCATGGGCACACAGGAGGTTTGACTGGCGGATTCAAGCGCAGTGCCCCCTGAATAAAGGCCCGGACTAGGGAATGTGAGGCAAGTGGCCTTTGAAAGAATACTGACAAGGCCGAGATCTGGACCTTGATAGGCATTGAAATGAGGCTGGCTTCGAGCACTAACCGAAGAAAGGCAACAATCCTGCTAATGGCATACTTTCTAGGATGCCACCCACTAAGTTCACACCAGGAAACATATGCCTTCCAGATTCTCTAGTAGATGAGCCTGGAGGACGGCTTCCTAGCATTAATCAGAGTGAAAAGGACTGATTCTGAGAGCCCACGGCTTTGCAGAATGTGGGTCTCAACCGTTAAATTCAGACTTCGTAAAGCAGGATGGAATATTGGACCTTGTGAGAGAAGATCTGGACGCAGCGGTAGAACCCAAGGTCTTCCCACTGCCATCTTTACAATCTCTGCATGCCAAGGTCGTCTGGGCTAAGTCGGGGCCACCAGAATGACTGACTTTGCTTCCCTTTTGACCCTCCGAAGGAACCACGGAAGAAGCGGAATTGGAGGAAAGGCATAGATCAGAGAGTACCGATCCCATGGAATCGTTAAGGCATCTGACCCTTGTTCTAGCAGATCCTTTGTTCTTGACACAAAGCTGTCCAGTTTTTTGTTGAACCTGGACGCAAACAGATCTACATCCGGGGTACCCCAGTTTTGACATATGGTCTGAAATATGTCAGGGTGTAGAGACCATTCTCCTGGACACAGCTGCTGACGGCTTAGAAAATCCGCTTGCCAATTTTCTACCCCTGGAATAAAGACCGCAGACAGGCAAGGAATATGCCCTTTTGCCCACCTCCTTTTCGGCATCCAGGCTCCTGGTGCCTCCTTGGCGATTGATATAAGCCACAGCCGTGGCATTGTCGGGCTGTATCTGGACAGGATGACCTTGTAGTCTGAAAGTCCAGACCTTGAGGACTAAACAAATTGCCCGAATTTCCAGAATGTTGATGGGCAAGAGCTTTTCGGCTCTGGACCATCTTCCCTGGGTAGAAGCTTCTTCCAGAACTGCACCCCAGCACAGTAGGCTGGCATCGGTGGTTACGAATTTCCAAGTAACTGGGACAAAGGACTTTCCTTTTAATAGATTCTTGGTCAGTAACCACCAATTGAGGCTCTGGCGCACCCCTGGGGATAGGCACATAGGAAGGTCCAAGGCTTGAACCCTCTTGTTCCAGGCAGAGAGGATGTTGTTTTGTAAAGGTCTCGAGTGAAACTGGGCGTAAGGGACAGACTCAAAGGAGGCGACCATCTTCCCCAATAGACTCATACATAATCGGATAGAGGGATTTCTCTTTGCTGAGACTACCCGGACCAAATCTTTTATGGCCCTGGCTTTTGACCTTGGTAAGAACACTCTGCTTTGGACTATGTCTATGACCATGCCCAAATACTCCAGCCTTTTTAGGAGCTGCAAGGAGGATTTCTCTAGATTGAGGACCCAGCCTAGGTACTTTAAGTACTTTACCGTGCAGAGCACATTGTGTCTTAGGCGTGTTACAGACTGTTCTATGAGTAGCAAATCGTTCAGATAAGCTGTCACAGTTATGCCCAGAACCCTTAGATTTGCCAGGGGAAGGGCTAGAACTTTTGTGAACACTCGAGGAGCGGTAGCAAGACCAAAAGGAAGGGCGACAAATTGAAAGTGGTGCTGATCCACCGCAAACCTTAGGAATTTCTGGCGAGCGGGAAATATTGGCACATGCAAATATGCATCTTTGAGGTCTATTGTTGCCAGGAATTCTCCCCCCTGAAAGGTGGAGACTACTGAGCGGATAGACTCCACACAGAAAGGACGAATGTCTAGAAATTGATTCAGGTCTTTTAGATCCAGAATAGATCTGACATCTCCGTTTGGTTTTGGAACCGTAAAAAGGTTTGGAGTAGAACCCTGAGCCTTGTTCTTCCGGGCCACCTCTATAATTACCCCTTGGCATAACAGACGTTCTAAGGCCAGAAGTAAGGACCTTCTTTTTTCTGGATCCCTGGGGACTCTCAACCTTAGAAAACGAGATGGCAGAAGCTCCCGGAACTCTAGCTTGTAGCCCAGAGACACTGTGGAGGCTAACCATCTGTCCTGAATCTCTTCCCGCCGGGTGCCTGCAAACTGCAGTAGCCTTCCCCCCCACTCGGCCGAGCAGGGGCGCCCCTTCATAGGGAGGCTTTGGGGTTCCGTTTACCAGATCTTGGACCTCAAGGTTTATATGCCCTTGGGCTTGACTTGGACCTTTCCCCTAGTATTTGATTGGGGGGGCCGTCGCCACTGCCTGGAGGATGAGGCTCCAGGGGCTGGGGACAGAGAACGTCTACTCTTCGTTTTGACCGGTAACAATGTGGTTTTACCCCTGGTAATCTTCTGGATATATTTTTTCAGATCATCCCCAAACAGGCGTCCTCCACGAAACGGGAACCCAGTTAAAAATGCTTTGCATGAAGCTTCAGCTAAAGCCAAAGGGACCTGCACATGTGTACCAGCAGGAGAGTGAAAAGAGATGCTTGCTGAGCAGAATCCATAATGGCATCAACCATGATACACAAGGCTTTAGAAGGTTCTGCATAAACCTCGGCCTTATCAGTGGAAAGGAGGCTAAGCACCTGCTTCATTTGTTCCTTGAGGAACTGGCACATGCCAATTGCTGCAACCGTAGGCTGGACCACAGCGCCCGCCAAAGAGAAAGAGGTTTTAAATAAAGTTTCCAGCTTTTTGTCAGTTGGATCCTTAAACCCTTGAGCATTGGTCACAGGACAGGTCAGGCAATTATTCACACAAGAAACAGCTGCATCTATGGCTGGGACTCCCCATTTCTTGGTGAAACTTTCCTCCACCGGATAAAAGCATAGAAAACCTTTTAGGAGGAGAAAATAGTTTATCTGGGTGACCCCAGTCCTCATACAACAATTCATCCAGTAAAGGATGAGTTGGGAAGGCATACGCAACCTGTTGGGATTTCCGGGACCCCATGGAGGAAACAGGGGAAATGGCAGCCTCAGTAGAGGGCAATCTGTATGTGGAACGCACCGATTCAGTATAGTATTGCACCTGCGCTTTGAAGGCCTGGGAGGTAGAAGAGAGCTTCTCCTCTTCCCCCGATTCGTCTGACTGCACCTGATCCCTATCCACAGATAGGGATCTTTCCTCATTATCAGAATGCTCATCCGATAGGAAACCCAAAGCAGAGGGAGGGGATCTACCCCATTTCATGCTATTTTTTTAAGGAAGCTTTGACAAAAGGTAGTAATCCTTCCTTCTAAACCATCCAATGCAGCCTTTAAAGCGTCTTCTGTGACATAAACAGGGACTGAAACATTGGGAGAGGCTGCAAAATCTGACAGGGGTACAGACTCATCCTGTGAGGCTGCCTCCATTCTTGCAGGGGGAGGGATGGTATCCTGCAGGCATGTACAGAACCCCTAGATGTAGGCAGTGATTTTCTGGTGCCTCTTACCTCTCCCTGAAGCCCTCTTATGAGGAGACATAGTCCTAAGCTGCAAAGCAGAGGTACTAGTGTAAATTGCAATCACTGTTCCGGACTGCGTGGGATCCCCCTCTTTTGTGTTTACGTAGCAGAGCCTGCAGCGGAGGAGGTGAGCAGCATTCATAGACCAGCTTCACTGAGCATGTATCCTGGAAGGCATGCAAGTATACACCAGGTATACTTCCAGTTGAAGCTACGTGACATGACGTTGCGAAACGCGTCGACGTAATCTTGGCTTGCAGACGCCGCTACAGTTATCTCCCAATCCAAATGGGAGGCGGAGACTTTTGAAAAGGAAAATCAAATCTTCTTAGATGGAATTGCTACCGATGAGGGTGTGACCTGCCATATGTTATTGCTACAGCCTGATTAAACAAACCAGTTGTGTGCCAGCCAACACGCAAGTACACTGCCGTACGATCTAAAGAGCACCTGTGGCTGAATCTCCCTATGACGGTCGGAGATGCTATGGAGCCGGCTTGCCGCTGCGGAAGTGCAGGAGATCGTGGCAAACAGCCCTGTACAACAGTCCTGTATTGGTAAAGAGGACGGTAACGTAACTGAAACCAGCATCTGTTTAAACTTGCATATTTGCATTGGTCTCTTGCAATATATGATCTGCACGGCCTTGGTATGAACATAGATTCTGGGGTAGCCCACAGTGATGGACATTGAGCCATTGGTAGCTGATACGCATTTACAACTAAAAGGCAGATTTAAATTACCACTATCTACCTCATCCCGAACAAGGCTTCTAACATTTGGCAGCAGTCATTAAAGCAGTGTGTGTCCACTGATTCACCTTTATTTGAATATATTCTGTTAGAGATTTCGGAGTTATCTTTTTTTCATCTATCTTCTTGAATGGACCTTTTTGAATGAAATGCCTGTAGCATGCGCATGCAATTATACTTTTTGATTTTTCTTCATCCCATCCAGTAAGAACTACTAGCACTCTGTGGAGACTACAGAATAACAACCTCTTGTGAAGCAGTTTTTCTCTTGGTAATTTTACCTATTAGTCCTCCACCACCCTGGGGGTCACGCATGCACAGTATCCCTTTATAATTAATTTATTTTGTTTTTTCATTTCTTATTGGCGTTTTTGCCATTAGGGATCCTGTGCATCCGCGGTTACTTAGGCGCCTGCACCGTATGTATTATTTGTATGTCATTGTATGTCTATTGTCTATGTGTCTGTCTTATGGGCATACCACATGTTACTATGCATCTGTTATGCCTTTTTATTGATGTATGTAGGGCCGGCTCCAATTAAATCCCCTTTATAGGAACATACTGTTGTGTAATTTTAGTTTTTGATATTTCAATAAATTTTGTATTTTACTTACTCTCCCATCATTGCCCTCTACACCTATAGTAGCTGTCTTTGTTCCAGGGAGGTCAATGTTTTTTATGACTCTCCCTGGAATATTATCTTTTTTGTCTACACCAGGTATGTCTCTTACTCCCTCTAGTGGCAGAAACCTGGTAAGACATAGAACTACTCACAGAAGATAATCCATAATGTGTAAACTTTAGGAGTGTCTTCACTTACCTTATCCCCACTGCAGGAACTGCTGAGGACAGACAGATTCAAGCCTTCACCCATCACGGCGGGTAGCCTCGTGCCAACCTTCAGGGTTCTGGGATCCTACTCACAGGATCCTCTTCCCTGGACCTGTAGAAGGCTCTGCCAGAAACTTTTTGTGCCACTGTTACATTAGTACACCAAAGCCTGGATCCCAGAGCCCAGACCTCCAAGGAGAGACATTACAGGCAAAACCTTGTTTCTTCTTATTACGAGGCCCGGGTACCATCCATCTTAGGCGTTTTAGTATTGGCCCGAGGTATGGATCCGGTTGTACAACTCCTAGGCCCTCGCAGACCATCAAACAGAGCCTTCTTCTTAGCACATCTTCAACGTGACCAACCACCTTAGACATTGGCAAAAAAACTGAGGTACTCTCTATATGGGAGGGGTTTTATAGGGGAGGAACTCACTTTGTAATTAGGGTTACCAGTGTGCAATCACCTGAAGGTACTATCTAACCCACTAAGTAATTACCAAGCCTCTGTGTCCTGTGATGTATGAACAAGAAATATAGCTTAAGGGAATGAAACACCCATTCACCTAAAGACACTAAGTTAAACTGAACAGGTGAGGTGGCAGGTGTTATAGCTATAAGGGGGCTGTTTGTCAGCTTTCTATGTGCCCAGTGTCCATTTCTAATTTGGGCGGCAATACAACCCTAGGTTGGTCTTTATCGTTAAGCTGTGTCCCTCAATGAACACAGAAAATATGTTATCTATTAAACCAGGCTCTGCTCACAAATGGGAGTTAACTACCCTGACCTGATGTATAAGTGAAGTACTAATGCGCTAATAGAAGTGTAAACGATACGAGTAATAAAATGCTTAATGCAAGAGGTAAATATAAAGCTGCTGAACTTCTATAGTGTTGCCTGCGGAACGTTAAGATCACCCCCAAGAATTAGGTTGGAGGTACCGAAAGACTTTAAGTGGGCTGCCACACATGAGAAGAAGCGCTGCTAGTCCATGGCAGCTTTGAATCTTCACCTCTCAGTTCAAAATTTAAAAAAATGCTTTGTGAGCCCTGACTTCTTGTATCATCATGTGGCCTTCCAGGAAGCGTCATATTCCATCATGCATGCGCTTCCTCTCATGTGTGACAGCCCACTTAAAGTCTTTCGGTACCACCAACCTAATTCTTGGGGGTGATCTTAACGTTCCGCTGATTCCAAGACTGGACTCATCTACTGTCTTGGCGACAATGTTTTAAAGGAGCTGGTCGTGAAACTTGGATTCTATGGAGAATCAGCCTTGATATTGCAGTGATCATTTGTCCAAGATATACCCACGGAGGAGGAAAAGAACATATCGGTGTTATACATCTGTTGATTCACGACTAGATCCATTTGGGGTCTATCTTTAAGGTGAGAGGCTAGCACACACAGGGTGTGGATTGGAGAAGGATATCTACAAGCCATCATATTTTATCTGCAATTGGACTGTTTCCTTTCCTTCTCCCTTTTTCAGTTTTATGCAAAAAATTGTATTTATACACTCAAAAGAGACTATTTTTTGATACTTTGGATACACTTTATTATTGGATCACCTATCCTTGTACTGATCTGTTAGCTCAGTTTCTTTGATGTCATTGTATTGCACATTGAGAAGTAAGATATTTGCATATTATTAGCACTTTATATTTAAGTATTGTTTTCGAGTTATTTTTTAGTGCTGCTTCACTAAATGTTATATTTACCCTGACCTGATGTTTATAAAGCAGTGAATATGACATTTACCAAACTTTTACTGCCGGTGAATCAATCACCGGCAGTAAAAGAAAACATATGCACCAGGAAGATTTCCCTGTAGTAAAGAACTGATAAATTCACATTCACTGTTTTACAAATATGTCCCTATGTGTTTTTATATCATTTCCTTATTACACACACACACACACACACACACACACACACACACACACACACACACACACACACGACTGACATTTTTTTTTGCCCAGATGAAATTTTTTTATGTCACTGGATGGTATTTTGGCATTTGTGAGTCACCTTTGCAAGCATTACTTGTAACACTTCCTATGTGCTGTAGTGGGGGCATCACAGTTAAAAAGCAGCAGTCCAATCATGTCCAATGCCACAACAGCTTGTAGTGTGCAGTAGAGGTAGAGATTTCCAATGACATTGGCATCTCTACCCCTTTCCCTCAGCCTGCAGAAGCTGATTGATACGCTAGTTCCTCTCAGTGTTGTGCCACTGGAATAACAGAAAAATCTCTCCAGATTATGTCACACGTTATTAAACCCAACATTTGCAGTGATCCTTCCTCTTAAACTGCATCTTCAAAATAGATATTAAAAGCGTTTTTGGTTCTACCTATTTTTGTGAAGGTTTTTAATGCATGTGGTGGTGATTTCGCTACTGTGCAATGCATTTTTTGTGGTGCCTTGACTTTCACTTTAGACAAGAGACTGAATACAAAAAAATGTTTCATAAGAGATGCTCCTACCCCACCACGGTCTTGGCATCACTGACACGCAAACCATTACTGTACAAACTAAGTCCATTGCTTGTGGTTTTCCCATTCTGAACTTCTGAAAGTACAAAATTCACTTATAAAATCAATAGTACAAATAAATATACTAAACCTACTACCTTACACAATCTTCTATCACATTCAAGTGAAACTACTATTTTTTGTTTTGGATTAGAGCTGTACAACTCTGGCTAAAATGAGAATCATGATCTTTTTGCTTAGAATAAAGATCACGATTCTTGTGGTGCAACATCATCTTTCACATTATACAAAAAAATTGGGCTAACTTTACGGTTTAGTTTGTTTCTAAAATTCATTAGAGTGTATTCTTTTTAAAAAAATGGTGATTGAAAAAACGCTGCGCAAATACAGTACGACATAAAATATTGCAACAACCGCCATTTTATTCTCTAAGGTCTCTGCTAAACAATTTATATATATATATGTTTTGGGGTTCCAAGTAATTTTCTAGCAGAAAATACAGATTTTAACTTGTAAGCAACAAGTGTCAGAAAAAGGTTTAGTCTTTAAGTGTTCCGGTTACTGAACTTTGACAACGTTTGTTCTTTTTACTTTTTTTATTAAACAAGTCAAAACATAGCCAAAGTTCAGTAACCAGAACGGATAGTCAGCCAAGCCAGAAATCAGGGATCAAAGTAGTGGAACAGCAAGCAGGATCTGGAGCCAGAAGGGATGTCAGCAAAGTAGGTCTTGAACAGGATTGCAGGAGATTGTTTCTGTGATGTTGACCAAGGCGAAGGCAGAGAACCTCTGGACTGGACGGCTTATGTAGGCAGGACTGACGAGCAGGATATCATCAACAGCTGAGTAACTGTGAAGAGATAGGAGCTGGCAATTAGCCGACAGCTGATAGGCCAGCTCAGAGAAGGAAGGGCTGAGCCCAGCCCTGACAACTGAGAACCAAGAAGCTCATTGTAGATCTCAAGTTATCATAGGAGGATGAGAGACACTATCTGCATAAAGTCTGTATGTTCTTCCACCATTTGTCATGGTTTCATTCAAGTTGTTTAGTTTTCTGCTACAGTTCAAAAATATACTGGTAGGCTATCAAATACAATCCAAAGAACCTTAAAGCGTAACTAAACCCTCCTCTCCTTTAAATCCAAGAAAGCTGTCATCTTAACCTCCGTTTGATTTGCAGTTGCCATGGTGCAGAACACATGATCAGTTATGGCACCAGCCATTTGATAGCTTTACAGTTTGGTTGAGAGCATAATCACCTTGTAACAGCTATAATTTATGGCATGCCTTGAATGCAACGGTTTTGGGAAACAGTTAAATCAGTTGGGTTTAGTTCTGCTTTATAGAGTATGTTCAGCCAAAACCTTTTTAGCCACTTGCTGATCGGGCCTTTTTCTGACACTTGTTTACAAGTAAAAATCTGTATTTTTTGCTAGAAAATTACTTGGAACCCCCATACATGTATATATATTTTTAGTAGAGACCGTAGAGAATAAAATGGCGGTCATTGCAATTTTTGATGTTACCAGTTTTACAAACACAATTTTTGGGGAAAAAAAATACACTTTAATGAATGAAAAAAAACAAAATATATACTCGATTTTTTTTTGTAAAAAGTGAAAGATGATGTTATGCCAAGTAGATACCCAACATATCATGCTTTAAATTGTGCTTGCTCGTGGAATGGCACCAAACTACGGTACTTAAAAATCTACATAGGCGACGCTTTTAAAATTTCTACAGGTAACCACAGGAGGTCTAGTGCTAGAATTATTGCTCTCGCTCTGACGTTCGCACTGATACCTCACGTGTGGTGTGAACACAGTTTACATATGTGGGCGTTACCTACGTATGCGTTCACCACTGTGCACAAGTATCCAGGGACAGGGGAGCTTTACATTTTTTTTTCACACTTTCCCATCAAAAAAAATGTTTTACATTACAGCATGACAGATTCTTTTTAAGGCGCCATCTGGGGGCTAAAAGACCCCAACTCTCTCCTCTACCCTTAAAAGATAAAAAATAAAATAATAGCTTCGGTCCTCCTAGGCCATAGAGATGAGCGGAGGCCATCTTTCCTTCGCTCAACTCTGTGCTCAGCCACCGCCGGATCGTTTTTCAGAGTTACTGGTCATCCAGGTAAGCTCAGAAACCATCGGAAAGTGAGGCAGCTCTGACCACTTTTATCAAAAAGACTGGTGCCTGAGTGGAAAAAATTATACCAGGGTTATGGCATCTAGCTGCAGGCATAAACCCAGTATTAAACATCAAAGTAATGACGTTTTTCCCCAGTTAGGCGATCGGCAAGTGGTTAGTTTAGTTTTACATAGAAAGAAAAAGGGTTAGAACCACTAACGAGTTTACAGCTGTTTGGCGCTCCATTAGGGAGTGATTCACCCTCACTTACTGTCCTCAGTAACAAAGGTTTAACCAGGTTTAAGTTTAGGTAAACCAAGGTTTAACCAGACAGAAAGTAAGGGAAAATTTGCAACAAGGACACAGATGGCAATAAAAAGCTAACCTTCCCCTACTTGACCAAAGAAAATCCTTTTTATTTTTATTTGTGTTTCTGTGGATATTTTTTGAAATTTTTCAAACCATGAAAGGAAACCACAAAGAATGGAGGCAGACAATGCGAACCTTATGCACGATAAGGTCTCCTCCTCCCATGAGAGTCAAATCTCCCTAACAGAGGCCCAGTTAGCAGTCAAAAAATATTTTAGCAGGACTTACACTATTATGTATGTGAATATCTGCATGGCTACGGTAGGCACCTTATTAGTAGGCATTAATGCTTCAGTGTACTCTGTAAAGCATTAAACGTTATTTTGGAACCATATCATTAATTTAAATAAATACATTTTTTAAACCAAATTGATTGTTATATTGTAACTCCTTCTGTACCGCAATAGATTTTTCAATGGCAGATCGGCAGCCTTTTATTTATCCAATGCCATTTAGGAACACACTGGATAAATAGCCGTCGGGTAGCCGATCCGCCAGGTAATCGCTGTATACCCAGCTATCATAAGACAGAACGAATGGACCAGCAGCTACATTCTATTCTGTTGCACATTTTTTTTTAAACCCTATCGCCCTTACACATACTATAGCTAATATTGTCCCTACGACCAGTAAGTTAACCTCCCTTATTCTGCCCATCTGAGTTTTACCCCCTTCACCTTCATCCTGGAACTGTGTGACCAGTATGTTAACCCCTTCACTTCCTCTATGTATGACCTGTACATTAATGTATCTATTGCAGCATTCTCAAGCTCCATGTTAACACCCTCAGTATTGACATGTTTGTTCAGTTCCAAAAAAAAAAAGTTCACTTTTACATAAAAAATAATAAATACACATTTTGCAGTTAAAAAAATGTGCAGTTATTTTTTGTATTCAGAGCCTGTAAAGCATTGAACCAGCGATCAGGAGATCGCTAATGCCATGCAGATCTCCTGCACACTGTCAGTGTATCTGCCTACCTGTACATCCCATACAGGTAACCTGATACTTGCTGACAGGAAGACTCAATGAACTACCACAGTGCTCCACAGCGCTGTCATAGTTCATTGAGGATTACAAGCTGACAGCCGCTATGGCTGTTGGGACTTGTAGTTCATTCATACACAAATCACTGTGTATGAATGACGCGGCTGTGTAGGCAGAGCCCTGTATGGCCGCGCTTCTATAAAAACTAGCATGGGGAACTTCTCTCCGTACTGCTGCCGGGGGGCGGGGGTCAGCGGGTGGTGGCTGCAGCCCTGGGAACATGTTATATGGTGAACACTAAAATATAACATGTTCCCAAAGGTGAACTTATCCTTTAAGGCAAAAAATGAATTCACCTTAGGGTGTCTGCTTTCCAAAAGTGTCCTTTCTGGGTTTTTCATTCTATTTTGGCATTTTTATTTTAACAGAAAGTCATTTTTTTGGGTATTTTTTTTTTTTATATTAATATATAAAAAAGTGGTTAATAAATTACAAAAAAGAAACCTCTATCTGTCTAAAAAAAAAAAAAAAAAATTATATAAACTCATTTAGGTAAAGCATTACGTGACAAAATAATTGTTGGTCAAACTAAAAATGGCCTGGGTATTACGGGGCTGGTAACCAAGTGGTTGATGAAGGCAGTGTTGGTATTAAAATAAATACATTAAGCTCTAATTTACATCACATGTAAGGGGTACACTCCTCACATTTTTGTAAATATTTTATTATAACTTTTCATGTGACAACACTCAAGAAATGACACTTTGCTACAATGTAGAGTAGTGAGTGTACAGCTTGAATAACAGTGAAAATTTGCCGTCCCCTCAAAATAACTCAACACACAGCCATTAATGTCTAAGCCGCTGGCAACAAAAGTGAGCACATCCCTAAGTGAAATTGTCCAAATTGGGCCCAAAGTGTCAATATTTTGTGTAGCCACCATTATTTTGAAGCACTGCCTTAACCCTCTTGGGCATGGACTTCACCAGAGCTTCACAGGTTGCCACTGGAGTCCTCTTCCACTCCTCCATGATGACATCACGGAGCTGGTGGATGTTAGAGACCTTGCGCACCTTCCATTTAAGGATGCCCCACAGATGCTCAATAGGGTTTAGGTCTGGAGACATGCTTGGCCAATCCATCATCTTTACCCTCAGCTTTTTTAGCAAGGCAGTGGTCGTCTTGGAGGCGTGTTTGGGGTTATGTTGGAATACTGCCCAGCGGCCCAGTCTCCAAAGGGAGGGGATCATGCTCTGCTTCAATATGTCACAGTACATGTTTCATGGCTCCCTCAATGAACTGTAGCTCCCCAGTGCCATCAGCACTCATGCAGCCCCAGACCAAGACACTTCCACCACCACCATGCTTGACTGTAGGCAAGACACACTTGTCTTTGTACTCCTTACCTGGTTGCCACCACACATGCTTGACACCATCTAAACAACCAAACACATTTATCTTGGTCTCATCAGACTACAGGACATGGTTCCAGTAATACATGTCCTTAGTCTGCTTGTCTTCAGAAAACTGTTTGCGGGTTTTCTTGTGCATCATCTTTAGAAGAGGCTTCCTTCTGGGATGACAGCCATGCAGACCAATTTGATGCTGAGTGTGGCGTATAGTCTGAGCACTGACAGGCTGACCCTCCACCCCTTCAACCTCTGTAGCAATGCTGGCAGCACTCATATGTCTATTTCCCAAAGGCAACCTCTGGATATGATGCTGAGCACATGCACTCAACTTCTTTGTTCGACCATGGGGAGGCCTGTTCTGAGTGGAACCTGTCCTGTTAAACTGCTGTATGGTCTTGGCCACCATGCTGCAGCTCAGTTTCAAGGTCTTGGCAATCTTCTTATAGCCTAGGCCATCTTTATGTAGAGCAACAATTCTTTTTTCAGCTCCGCAGAGAGTTAATTGCCATGTTGAACTTTCAGTGACCAGTGTGAGAGAGTGAGAGTGATGACACCAAATTTAACACACCTGCTCCCCATTCACACCTAAGACCTTGTAACATTAACGAGTCACATGACACCAGGGAGGGAAAATTGCTAATTGGGCCCAATTTGGACATTTTCACTTAGGGGTGTACTCACTTTTGTTGCCAGAGGTTTAGACATTAATGGCTGTGTGTTGAGTTATTTTGAGGGGACAGCAAATTTACACTATTATACAATCTGAACACTCACTACTTTACATTGTACCAAAGTGTCATTTCTTCAGTGTTGTCACATGAAAAAAGATATAAATATTTACAAAAATGTGAGGGGTGTACTCACTTTTGTGAGATACTGTATCTTTAGTTATAATATATGAAAAAAAGTAAATCCTTACCTCCAGAGTTATGGTGGGATTTAGGCAGTAAAAACGTGCAAGGTCTTTGCTTGAACGTTAAATCAAACAGATAGACCTAGGGAACAAAGTAATTTCACACATCAGGAAAAGTTGATCGAGAAATAAAAATAATATATTTACAAATTTACTTACCTGCTCCCCTCCCATGTTGACCAATAGCTCAGTTCCATCTGGACTGAAGGTTACATAGGTGGCCACTAAAACACGTAACCGGTTGTTGTAATCTGGTAGCTTGACTGGAAGGTGGCCTAAAGAAAAATAGTGTTCAGTGATCAGGGGGATTCCATTAAAGAAATGGGGGGTAGTTGGACAGTGAACAAGCAAAACAATAAAATGGCTGGTACATCACATAAACCACAGGTTGACTTGGAGAAACATTAAGCCTCTTTTATGCAGGCAATACATCTATCCGTTTTTCAATCCGTTGACGGATAAAAAATGTAAAGCAATGCATTTCTATTGGCAAGCAGATGTAAATGGATGCTCATTAATTTTTCATCCTCATCTGTTCATGTCCATTTTTTTTTTTAAATGGAACAAGTCTCTGTCCTGTTCTGTTTAAGGGGACCCGAATGAAGGTAAACAAATGTAAACTGACAAAATCCATTTTTGCATTGGCACCTGCCAGCATCCGAACAACCATGACTCATCTCTGCTGACAGCAGAATCTAAACAAAACATAAAATTCCCCCCAATCCACATCAGGACGTTTGGCTCCAAAATTGATTTTGAGAGGGGGGGGGGGGGGAGATGGGGGGTGACAACCTCATGGCGATAAGCAAAAAAGAAAATAAAAAATATATGGCATGAGCTCCCCTCCTAAATCCATACCAGACTGAGCATGTAGGAAAGAGGTGTGGGGGGGGGGGGGGGGGCACACCTAGTCTCCATGCTTGTGAGAACAAGGGCCTCTTCCCCACAACCTTTCCTGGTGGTTGTGGGGGGGATGACTTATCGGAATCTGGAAACCCCCTTAATAGAGGGGCCCGAGTTACCATCCCTCCAGGGTGAATAACTATAGGATATATTGTACCCCTAATCATTCCCTAAAAACAGTCTGAAAATAGATAAAAACAGAAATAGAAAATAAAAAACACAAATTTGGAATTTGGAGGATTCATTTTCTCCCATAGAGTCTTGACAATTATATTGCCTATAGTTTTGGAAACCCTAAAGAAATAGTATATTGATGAATATGTAAAAAGCTAAAGGGTGGTTGTCCAAACTGGAAACCAAAATAGATGAAATGAGGAAATTTAAAGGCTTTATAAACCCTATCAATGAACTTCTCTTATTTGCTCCCTTTTGGTCTGTTAAAGCGGCCCCTTTATCCAAATGGTAGGTACACTTCCCTACCAGCCCATTCACACAAAACAAAATTAGCTGCACAAAAAAATAAAAAAAAAAAATTAAAAACTCCTCAGTTCTGGATTCTGCCAATTCCAGGAGATACCAGTGACATCACAGAGCTTTACTGAGCTGATGCCCAATGGACACTCAAAATCCCACAGGTACAGTTTGTACTCCTGAAATGGGTTTGGGTGCATTCTCACAGGATTCCAAGCACTCAGCTATCCTAAGGGTCAGTTCACACTACAATGACTTGGGATCCGACTTGTAAGCCCTCAAGTCGCCCCAAGTTGCTTTACTTTGAGATTTGCATTATAGTTAATGAGAGCGTCTTAATTTACCCTACTGAAGTCGCTCCAACTTCAGAAAAGGTTCCTGTACTACTTCAATCCGACTTCTAGGCGACCTGTACCCATAGAATTCAATGGAAGTCGCCTCCAAGTCGGATCTCCATCTATATTGAAGCGACTTTACAGGAAAGAAATTATTTTACCCCGGAAAACCCCTCCCTCTCAGAGAGCTGATTATTCTGTGATTGGCCACAGCCAAAGTCGCCTATCCTGGAGGCGACTTGAAATTGCGTTGTAAGTTGCTTAAAGTCGCGTTGAAGCCGTGCTGAAGTCGCCTTGCAAAGTCGCACTGAAGTCGTGTTGCCCCTGTGTGAATCGAGGCTAAGAGGCAGCTCTAAGGCATGGTTGATGACACCTGTACCTCCTGGAAGCATCTGAAACTAGGACTGGGGCAATTGTTTTTTTTTTATCACCTATTTTGTAACATCACACGGAGAAATTAAAAAAAAAAATAAAAAACTGAAAAATAAAAGAAAGTTATTGCAGCCACCACATCCAAGCACTGGTAAGTTGCAATATATATTTTTTGTTCTTGGGTTACAATACATTTTAAGAACAGACTATGGTCCCACCTGCTACATAATACTGTGCTGCTCCATCAGGGATAGGCTTTTGCCTCGAGCAAAATGTATGTAGTCCAGATTGTGTCTGCTGAAGATTCTTCCTACAGTGCAAACAGTAAAAGAAAGAAACATCTGAACATAGCAATAGTCTCTTTGTTATCTCCTCCAAAGACCAGCAATTACTCACCTGTGGCCGTGAATCATTCGAATATCGTACAGCCTCACAAAGGGCCCGCTGGCTCCAACAGCCAAGCAGTTATTATCCTGAGGACTGATGCTTACACATTTTGCTTCTACTAATTGGCCACAATACTCCGTCAAATCAATCAAGACATCTGAATGAGTACTGCTCTCTCTTAGGTCATATTGCCTACATTTGGTAAAGAAAGAAATTAATTAAAAGACCATTTTATGTGTGTTTAACAAAAATTAAAAAAAAAAAAAAAAGTAGAAAAATTGGAGAGTTGTATTACCAAAAGTCCGTTAGCAAGCATTTCAAAAAGACTTGTCTGGTCCTTTGATGAGAACAGTGGATATAAAAAGTCTACACGCCCCTGTAAAAATGCCAGGTTTTTGAGATGTACAGTGCCTTTAAAAAGTGTTCATACTCCCTGAAATTTTCCACATTTTGTCATGTTTCAACCAAAAATGTAAATGTGTTTTATTGGGATTTTATGTGATAGACCAACACAAAGTGGCACATAATTGTGAAGCGGAAGGAAAATAATAAAATAGCTTTTAATATTTTTTACAAATACATTTCTGAAAAGTGTGGCGTTGCATTTGTATTCAGCCCCCTTTACTCTGATACCCCTAACTAAAATCTAGTGGAACCAATTGCCTTCAGAAGTCACCTAATTAGTAAATAGAGTCCACCTGTGTGTAATTTAATCCCTGCATAAATATAGCTGTTCTGTGAAGCCCTCAGAGGTTTGTTAGAGAACCTTAGTGAGCAAACAGCATCAGGAAGGCCAAGGAACACACCAGACAGGTCAGGCATAAAATTGTGAAGTTTAACCACTTCCCGCCCGCCCTATAGTGGATTGACGTCCGGGAAGTGGTTGTGTTATCCTGACTGGAGGTCATATGACGTCCAGCAGGATAACATGCCGCAGCGCGCCCCCGGGGGCGCGAATCGCGGCGATCGGTGGAGCGGTGTGTCAGTCTGACACACCGCTACACTGATCTTGGTAAAAAGCCTCCGGCGGAGGCTCTTTACCACGTGATCAGCCGTGTCCAATCACGGCTGATCACGCTGTCAATAGGAAGAGCCGTTGATCGGCTCTTCCTCACTCGCGTCTGACAGACGCAAGTAGAGGAGAGCAGATCGGCGGCTCTCCTGGCAGGGGGGGTCTGCGCTGATTGTTTATCAGCGCAGCCCCCCCGCAGATCACCCCACTGGACTACCAGGGATGCCACTAGGACCACCAGGGAAGGGGCAACGTGGATGGCCAGGTATGTACCCCATGGCCATCCACATGTGCCCAATCTGTGCCAATCAGTGCCCACAAATGGGCACTGATTGGCACTATTATGCCAAAGATCTGCCCAGCAATGACCAGATCTGCCCAGCAATGCTATATCAGTGCCACCTGTCATTGCCCATCGGTGCCACCTGTCAGTGCCCATCGGTGCCACCTGTCAGTGCCCATCTGTGCCCATCAGTGCCCACCTATCAGTGCCCATCAGTGCCACACATCAGTGCCACACATAAGTACCCATCAGTGCCACCCATATATGCCAATCAATGCCACCTACCAGTGCCCATCAGTGCCGCCTATGTGTGCCCATCGGTGTCACCTATGAGTGCCCATCAGTGCCGCATACCAGTGCCACCTATCAGTGCCCATCAGTGCCACCTATCAGTGCCCATCAGTGCCGCCTATCAGTGCCCATCATCAGTGCCCGTTAGTGCCACCTCATCAGTGCCACCTCATTGGTGCCACCTCATCGGTGCCCATCAGTGCCGCCGTATCAGTGCCCATCAGTGCAGCTATATCAGTGCCCATTATTGAAGGAGAAAGCGTACTTATTTACAAAAAAATTTAACAGAAACAAAGAAAAACTTGTTTTTTTTCGAAATTTTCGGTCTTTTTTTATTTGTTGCGCAAAAAATAAAAACCGCAGAGGTGATCAAATACCACCAAAAGAAAGCTCTATTTGTGGGAACAAAATGATAAAAAAATTGTTTGGGTACAGTGTAGCATGGCCGTGCAATTGTCATTCAAATTGCAACAGCGCTGAAAGGTGAAAATTGGGCTGGGCGGGAAGGTGTCTAAGTGCCTGGTATTGAAGTGGTTAAAGCAGGGTTAGGTCATAAAAAAATATCCCAAGCTTTGAACATCTCACGGAGCACTGTTCAATCCATCATTCGAAAATGGAAAGAGTATTGCACAACTGCAAACCTACCAAGACATGGCCGTCCACCTAAACCGACAGGCTGGGCAAGGAGAGCATTAAATCAGAGAAGCAGCCAAGAGGCCTATGGTAACTCTGGAGGAGCTGCAGAGATCCACAGATCAGGCGGCAGAATCTGTCCACAAGGCAACTTTTGGTCGTGCACTCCACAAATCTGCCCTTTATGGAAGAGTGGCAAGAAGAAAGCCATTGTTGAAAGAAAGCCATAGGAAGTCCCATTTGCAGTTTGCAAGAAGCCATGTGGAGGACACAGCAAACATGTGGAAGAAGGTGCTCTGGTCAGATGAGACCAAAATTGAACTTTTTGGCCTAAAAGCAAAAAGCTATGTATGGCGGAAAACTAAACACTGCACATTATCCTGAACACCCCATCCCCACCGTGAATCATGCCGTAGGGAAGCTTTTCTTCAGCAGGGACAGGGAAGCTGGTCAGAGTTGATGGGAAGACGGATGGAGCCAAACATAGGACAATCTTAGAAGAAAACCTGTTGGAGTCTGCAAAAAAGACTTAAGACTGGGGCGGAGGTTCACCTTCCAGCATGGCATTGACCCTAAACATACAGCCAGAGCTATAATGGAATGGTTTAGATCAAAGCATATTTATGTGTTATAATGGCCCAGTCAAAGGCTCTCCCATCCACTCTGACAGAGCTTGAACTATTTTGCAAAGAAGAATGGGCAAACGTTTCACTCTCTAGGTGTGCAAAGCTGGTAGGGACATACTCTAAAAGACTTGCAGCTGTAATTTTAGTGAAAGGTGGTTCTACAAAGTATTGACTCAGGGAGGCTGAATACAAATGCACACTACATTTTTCACATAATATTTGTAAAAAATTTTGAAAACCATTTATCATTTTCCTTCCACTGCACAATTATGTGCCACTTTGTATTGGTCTATCACATAAAATCCCAATAAAATACATTTATGTTTTTGGTTGTTACATGACAAAATGTGGAAAATTTCAATGGGTATGAATACTTTTTCAAGGCACTGTATGCATGAATCTTTAACTTGCAATGTTTCAGTTAGAGATAAGATATTTTAGGTCTGCCTAAAATGTATTTAGTTTTTAAAGCAACTTGTGAATTTTAATTGACATCAGCCTCTTGCAGCCCCCTATACAGCAGAACTGTAAATGTAATGACAATGAACATGCTGACAGGATGAGTGAGCATAGGCATGACTTCTTCAGTCTCCTGGTATTTCACTGTATAGTCATCAGAAAGCGGGGTGGAAAGAGGATACCACTGTAATAATTTTACAGTCTACAACTGTAGAAAGCTGCTTTTTTTATATTTCTTCTGTGTAATTAGCAGTTTGCCTGGACGTTTAGTTCTCCCCTTACCGGATTAAGCCATCCTCTGCTGCACTCCAGAAAGTATTGGGCCACATAGGAGCAGTGGCAACGCGCTTTACTCGGTTGGTATGTTCTGAAAAAACATGGAGGGTTTCTTTTGAGTTCACATCATGAACATGAACCTTGGCATCTGCTGCCCCAGTTATCAAGATGCGATCGCCAGTGTGTGGGAGGAACTGATCATGAAGAGAAAAAAAGAAAAAAAAAAAAAAAGAAAAAAAAAGAAGTTTAATAATAGGCAGAGTAAGTAGGTTATTAAAGCTAGTAAAAATATGCTTGTATGCACAGGGCAGACTGGGGGTATAATGAGATCTCTGACACAGACATGTGATGTGGCATGCTAAAGAAAACACTGCTAATGACTTAAATTGACCCAAAGTTCTGAAAAACCAAAAAAAATTCTACAAAAGTATGTATTCTTGACTCAAAAAAAAAAAATTTGGATTTTTGACTTACCGTAAAATCCATTTCTCCAAGTTCATTGACAGACACAGTACTCCATTATTCAGAACCATAGGGTTATACAGCCCCCTACAAGAGTAGGACACTAGGCAGAAAAAAAAAAAGACGTGCGCATTCCTAGGTGGTATATACCCCCCTCTCTGCTATAGGCCTTCAGTTTAGTAACAAGCAGTCTCAGAAGTAATAAAACTCCTTAGAGGGGTGGGTGCTGTGTCTGTCAATGAACTCAGAGAAATGGATTTTACGGTAAGTCAAAAATCCCATTTTCTCTTTCGTTCATTGACAGACACAGCGCTCCATTATTCAGAAACATAGGAACGTCCCAAAGCGGTGCCAAACATTAAGGGTGGGACGACGAAAAATCCCAAGGCTAATACAAGAGCCAACCAGGTAACAGGAGCTCAACACAGAACAAACTGGAGCCCAACCTGAACGAATACCCCTTCAAGAGGGAATAGACCCTCTAAACAGCAGCCTGCAAAACCTTACGGCCAAAAGAGGCATCCGCAGATGCCAACACATTCACTTCGTAGAACGTTGTGAAAGTGTACACCGACGACCAAGTGGCCGCCTCATGATAGAAGGCCCAAAAGGCACTAAGCGCCCGAGAAGAATGCGCCATAACAGGGAAAGGAGGAACCCGATCCCTGACAGAATAGACCAGAGTCATCATCTGTCTGATCCATCCAGAAATGGTCGCAGAAGAAGCAGACAGCCCCTTCCTTGGCCCGTCCATGATCACAGTGAGCTTGACCTCCAAAAAGACTCAGTGGCTGCCAAATACACTCGAATCCCCCAAACCACATCTAGGGCAGATAAGGCACATCCTTAGGATGTGTTGACCAGGGACACAAGGAAGGCAACACAAAGTCCTTACTCAAGGGGAAATCCGAGGAAGGAACGATGGAAAAGGGCGAAGAACCACGTTAACCTTGAGTAACACTGGGTAAGGTGTACGAAAAGAGAACACCACCATTTCCGACACCCTGCGAGCAGAGTTGATAACCATCAAGATGCCACCTTCCGAGACAGAGTAAGCTGTGGAATCTGCCGAGTATATTAAAAGAGAGGCTTCTGTAGAACCGAAATCACCAAGTTCAGATCCCGCGGCGGTAGAAGAGCCTGCACCGGTGGAACCAGACGTCAAACCCCTTGAATAAAAAAGGTACGCACCAGGGAGTGCGAAACCAGGGGACGCTGAAGACCACCCAGGCTGACACCTGGCCCTTGATGGTACTCGAGGCCCATTCCTGCTCAACTCCCCCGTGAAGGGAGGTCAGAATCGGAGCCACCGAGAAAGAACGAGGATGAATGCCCGGTGACTCACACCAGGATATAAGCGCTTTCAACATCCGGAGGTAGAACCTCCTAGAGGTAGACTCCCTAGCCATCAGCAGCGTCGGAACTGCAGCACCTGGCTCATCACAGCCAGGCTGTTAAAACCAGCGACTCTAAAGCAGGATGGAAGAACGGCCCTTGGGACAGTAGATCCTCCCTGAGAGGCAGTTGCCAAGGAACATCGGTGACCTGGTGCACCCGGTTGGCGTACCCAGACCGACGGGACCTATTCGGAGCCAATAGATTGACCGGATTCTCCACGGCCGTGATCCTACGCAAAAGCCACAGCAGAAGCTGGAGAGGAGGAAAGGCGCAGAGCAAACGTTACCGGCCCCATGGGCCACCAGAGCGATTGAGGTGCCCACCAGAGGATCCCATGACCTTGCCAGAAACCTTGGTACAGTTCTGTTGAGCCAGGACGCAAACAGATCTACCTCAGGAGTGCCCCATCGGAGACATATCCGATGAAACACAGGCGGTGAAGAGTCCACCCCGTGGTCCAACACTAGCCGACTGAGGCATCCGCTTGTCAGTATTCAACTCCTGGAATGCGTACATTGGAGAGGGCCGGAGCAAGACGTTCTGCCCACCAGAGGATACTGGCAACACCTATTTGGTCGCCCTGGTGATTGACATAAGCCACCGCCGTTGCATTGTCCGACTGGATCTGTACATGATCTAGACATTGACTGATCGCTCGAAGTTCCAGGATATTGCTCGGTAGTCCGGATTTCATCAGCGTCAACGACCCTGAGCAGAGCTCAGTCCCAGGACACCTCCCCACCCAGACAGACTGGCATTGGTGGTCACCCTGTTCAATACAAGGGGAGAAAGGATTTACACTGCCGAAGAACGGGAGAGCGAAGCCACCAGACCAGGGAACCTCTGGTTTCCTGGCTCAGCCGAATCCGATTGTCCCATTATGCCAGGATCTCCCTGAAGGGAGCTTGTATGGAACTGTGCAAATGGAATCCTGCTGGGCAACAGTAAATTAAAATGCAGCATGCAAATTCTGGAGTTGTAAAGAAACACTCTGGGAAGAAACACTCTGGTCAGAGCTGAAGCCCGGGTCAGGCTCAGATAATACAATGTTCTGGAAGGGGCCAAAGCAGACTTCAGATAGTATAGAAGCCAACTGAAATCTGTCAAGGTCTGTATAGGAGCTACGTTGCCCCTCGAAGTAGTCGAGAACTCGCAGAAGAAGATCGTCAAGGCAGCCCAATACTGCAAACCCCCACTGACTTAACGACGCCAGATCTGGGGCCAACACCTCGTGAACACCAGAGGAGTGGTGGCAAGACCAAAAGGCAACACAACATGCTGATAATGCTCAGCACCCATGGCAAAATGGAGGGAGGATGTGCTGGGGTCGGGCACATAGTGGAATGCATAAGTAAGCATTTGTGATGTTGATAGAAGCCAGAAAGTCCCCATGATGAAGGGGTGCCACCGCCGTGCAGACGGCCTCCATCCTGAATTTCTGTACCCACACAAGGCAGGTCAGGGCCTTGAGGTCCATAATTGGACGTACCATGTCCTCCATCTTTTGGACTGTGAACAGGTTTGAATAGAACCCCTGAAACTGTTCCCGACACGGGAACCGGGACAATAACACCTTGAAGCAACAGGGCTTGCACAGCCCCTCGAGGAGAACAGCAAAGGGTCCGGCGACAGATGCACATTGGAAGCAAAAAAAACTATTTGAGGAACAAGGCCGGAAAACTATCTTGTAACCGGACAAAATCAAAACGCGTAATGATGTCATCCAGGGTAGCCCCCCACAATATATGTCTAAGCACCACTGTGGAAACAGAGAGCTCAGCAACCAGGGGAACTGCGGCCGAGAGGCATAGCAGACAAACTGCAGCGTCTAGACCAACAGGTCTGCCAATGCAGCAAAGGCAGGGGCATTCTGCTCCCCGTTCAGGTATGTCAGTTGGATCTTTAGAAGCCAGAGATTCCTCTATTGGAAACATGGTTGCCTTGAGCAGCCTAGAGATGGGGGGGTCCACTACTGGTGGAACAGTCCACTTCTAAAGGAGGGAAGTGGCTGACTGAGGGCCCTCACAGGGGGGCGCCAACCGAGGGCCCACATAGGGGGCAACGATGGATGCCGCCCACACGAGGCACCGAGGCCCCTCACATGGAGCGCCAGGAGAATCCACACCAGGCCCACCTAACAGACCCCCAAAAAGGAGATAGTCCTCAGAGCCCCCACAGCGCCGCCCCTCTGGTAAGAGGCGGCCACAAGGCCTAGCAGGCTGCAAAAGCAGTGGCCTAGTAGGGTGCAAAATCTGCGGCCTAAACTTTAGGCCACCTGCCGCGAGTGCGCGGCCTGTGAGGGGACTGGACCAGTTTGAGCCGCTGAACAGAGGGCAGACACCCAAAAACAGAAAGCGGCAGCCTCCACCGCCTGCCCTGGGGTCGCCTACCCAGCACCCGGTCGGCAGGCTGCAAAGCCGTGGCCTAAATTATGGAAGGGCCACCCTGAACGGAAACTAAATTACGGAAGGGTCCCCTGAACGTGGACGTCTGGTCATCCCCCACCTAGGCCCAACTGCAGCAGGCGGGCCCAAGGGACACCCCCCAGTAGCAACCCCGAGGATGGAAGGTGGGGACAGTGTATCCAAAAAGTGGGGGGCTGTTGTGTGGGCCATGAGGATCGCTACGAATCAGGCAGATACCTGGTCGTATGCGACCTCGCAAGACATTTAATTCGCAGGGCCAACCCCCATTCAGTGGGGCTATGTCGCGGCCGACCTAACGCGTAGCTGCGGTCTGCATGCGCTCGCTGGCCAGACTAGGGAGACCACTGGATCTTAGTGTTCAGCCCGTCGCCCAGCCCGACAGTTGATTGTAGATCTCACCGGAGAAAAATCCAGGAAAAAAGAAAATAACAAAAACAAAAAAATCCCCTGGACTAGAGATCCCAGCAGGGAACTAGGTCCTTACTTCTGACTAGGCAGAAAAAAACCTGAAAGGCCTATAGAAGAGGAGAGGGGGGTATACCACCTAGGACTACCCATAGGCGTAGCCAAGTCTTTTTTTCTGTCTAGTGTCCTACTCCTGGAGGGGGCGGTATAACCCTATGGTTCAGAATAATGGAGCGCTGTGTCTGTCAATGAACGAAAGAGAAATAACGTCTATTGCTCTCAGCGTTCTCCAAATATGCACTTGTTTTATGCTTTGATCAGACTTCCTAATAGAGGAAGGCTATGTTTGTTCCTCATAGTCCCACTGTACATGGTACGAATGTAGGCTCCCTCTCTTACTCACTCCCAAGACGGATTAAGGACTATGGAATGTATAATGGGCATACAGCAGTCCACATGACTGCAACTAAAGTGCACTGCTTGTTCCGGGAGTGAGGGGAAAAAAAATGAGAGGTTTGGGAACCTACAGAGATGGTTACAAGAGGGCAGAAAAACACAGTGAAAAACAATTTAATAAAAAAATAAGTTACAGAGCCATTGAGTAATGGATGTATATAGGTTATTTTTGGAGAATAAGGCTACATTCACACCGGTGATTAGGGCTGGTGCGAAAAGTAGCAGCAGGAATCACAGATTTCTGCTGCGGCTCTCAGCAGAAAGATGTGGCCGCTGGCCCTATTCACTATATTACAAGGTCATGTAAACAAATAGCAATAATTATGCAGCGCTCCCTAGGGGTATAATCCTATATAAAGCTCACTATGTGGCACAATGCTCTATAGATACATACAAAACGTGCTTAAGAACAATATTATGTCCAAATTATAAATGTAACCAATAACAATCGAAACGTAAAGTCGTCAAGAGACCAATAACAATTGTGGCAGCCATTTTGTCGTGGCTCGCCTAGTAAACAAATAGACAATCAAGTTTAACATAAAGAAAGAAATCATCCCTAAGAATATCTAGGAAGATGAAGGTGATCACACTTCTACCCCATGTGGGGAGAAATCTCATCAGACCTAATAACCTATGTTTTTTTAGGTCCATATCCTGAGTTGAGCCCATTGGAGTAAAGGTGGCAGGATCCACTTGCATGTTGGTGTAGCTTTGTGATACTATTTGAACACAAAGTAGAGGAAGATATCGTTTGGACACAGATAGTCACACTCGGGAACAAGACACTTTCTATTAGTATTGGTCCCAATACCGAGTATTTGCAGGTGTACTTATACTCCTGCAAATGCTCCCGATGCCTAGTCCAATAACTGAACAATCAGTGCGGCAGCGGGGGAAGTTATAATCACCAATCTCTCTGTGTGGCTTTCAATAAAGCAGCTGAAAGCAACGGAGGGGAGGGGAGAGGAGGAGAAGAACACAGGGAGATCGGTTAATTTTAACTTCCCCAGCACCGATTGTTCCTGAGTGTTCCTTGTATGCTCCCCCGGCTCCCCTCTGTGTTCCTTCATGGGCTCCTCCAGTCCCAGCCCCCCCCCCCCATGTGCTCCTCCGGTCCCCCCATGTCCCCCTCTGCTCCCCCTCCATGCGCTTCTCCGGTACCCCCCACCCCCCCACCCAGATCTTTCAGCATGGAAAAATGGAGGAAGGAGCCGTAAATATGCCATCTACCAGCTCCTTCCTTTTCTGAGTGATTACTGACTCTGTCCATTTATAAACTGAGCATCGTAAACTGTGTTTACGATACTTCAGTTTATGAATGGATGAATGGAGAGGAGCCTGTCTCCTCTCCATTCATCTTCAGTGCAGCTGAGGCTGCAGAGAAAGGGACTGGGGAATCTCTATCCTTTCCATGTCTCAATGGGAAGATGTCAGGGGTCTGTTTAGAGCCCCCCTACCCCCCAACAGGGTTGAATAAAAACAAAAAAAAACAAACAAAAACCATTGCAATAAATAAATATTCTGAAGTAAAAAATAAAATAGAATAAACACTGACTGCCCCCCCCCCCCCAAAAAAAAGAAAGCATTATAAAGAATACATATATTTAGACAAAAAAAAAAAAAAAAAAAGCTACTGACACAGTCCACACCTCATCAGTGCTGCACAGTGCCACTGTCACGATATTAAAAAAAAAAAAAAAAAAAAAAAAAAAAAAAGTATCGGTAATCTGTATCGGCGAGTACTTGAAAAAAAAAAAGTATTGGTACTTGTACTCGGTCTTAAAAAAGTGGCATTGGGACTATAGCAGCTATATTCACAGACTTTTATATTATTGATCACCTTATCACTAAATTTGAATTTGGATTATTGGTTAGATTTATAGTTTGGATATAGTATTGTTCTTAAGCACGTTGTATATGTATGTATAGGAACATTGTGTTACAGAGAGCTTTATATAGTATTATACCCCTAGGGAACATCGCATAATTATTGCTATTTGTTTACACGACTTTGTGGGAAGGCATGTAGGTGTGAGCAGAATATTTAACTTTTAGCATATCACATTATATATTTACACATTTTATTAAAAGGTAGTGTGGAAGCTTTCATTGTTTTTTTTCATACTGTATATTTACAAGGTCGCCATGCATCCAGCAGCGATAACCGCAGGTAATCATTGGCTGTGCAAAGAGCCACAAACAGCTGTGTATGCTGGCAACCTGTCATAATAGTGAACGGGGCTGGCAGCCACACCTAGCCGATGAGAACCGCTGCTACAATTCACACAAGCCCTAAAAGGAGTTGTAAAGGCAGAAGGTTTTTTTATCTTAATGCATTAAGATAAAAAAACTTGTGTGTGCAGTAGCTGCCCCAGCACCCCCTCATACTTACCTGAGCCCCATCATTGTCCAGCGATGTCCACGAGTGCCTCGGCCATCTGTGACGCTCCCTCCTGGTTGGCTGAGACACAGCTGTGGCACCATTGGCTTCCGCTGCTGTCAATCAAAGTCAGTTAGCCGATCAAAAGAGGGGGCGGGGCCGAACCGGGGCTCCCTAACTAAATGAACACACGGAGCTGCAGCTCGGCTTGTGGCGCCCCCATAGCAAGCTGCTTGCTGTGGGGGCACTCGTCAGGAGGGAGGAGCCAGGAGAGCAGAATAAGGACCCGAGAAGAGGAGGATCAGAGCTGCTCTGTGCAAAACCACTGCACAGGGCAGGTAAGTGTAACGTTTTTTATTTTTAGAGAAGGGAAAAAAAAAAAAAAAAAAAAAAAACACGAGGCTAGTATGAATGTAGCCTAAGAATATCACTTAATGTCACTTTAAAATTATTGTTAAGCCCTGCCAACTGCCTTTCTGCTGTCTCACGAGGCTGCATTGGTGGCCAGGTAGCCCTGACAACGGAAAGAAAAATGATAGTTGGTGGAGCTTGTTCATGAGATCAAGCAACTTCGGGCCCCACAAAGGAAAGCTATGTCAACCACTATATTGTATATGACTTTGCAAGTATCCACCCATGTGACACTGCTCACCTTGACAGAGAAGATGTTTGCAGTGTGCCCTGTATGCATAGACAGAAGTTTCTTATGATGAAATGGATCCCAAAGCATCATATGCTGGTCATCTGAGCCAGAGGCCAGCAAGCTGCACAAAAGAGAATAGAATACATATATGGGTTTAAATAACCAAGTCTGAAGGAGAAAAGGGGTACTTAAAACAAATACTCGAGGGCTCATAATAGACTCATTGAAGGTAAAATCTCCCCAATCAGATCACACAGGTTAGTTCAAACAGTTCAACACATTTAGGGCCCATTCAGACCTACTGTATCTTTAAAAGAATCCTTTCCTGAGAGAAACATCAAGGCTGCCATTGCTGACTTTTATACAAAGTACTGGGCTAGTCCCAAACATAAACCTTTACAGGGTACATCCCAATAGGAGACTCAATATTAAAAAAAAAAAAAAAAACTGTCCGTACCCCATAAACTTCCCAAATAGAAAATATTAAGAAAGACTTACATTACACACAAGTTTTGTTAAAAGACTTTAACATACACATAATTTCATTAAAAAAAAAAAAAAAAAAAAAAAAAAAAAGGAGCTGTGCCCTACTGTCATAAGCATACTTGCCAGGGAACTAGCATGTTCATATTTCTCTGTTTACTTTAAAGCAGAACTAAATCCTCCTATCACTTGTAGGCAAGGTGCTGCCATCTTGGCCTCTGTTTGATCTTCAACTGCCACGATCCTGTACTATGTGATTAGTTAGGACACCAGCTATTTGATGGTTTGACAGTTTGGTTGAGAGTACAATCAATGTGACAGTCCCATTCCCTGCACATACCGGGAATGCAACTGTTTTTTGAAACTGTTAAATTGATGGGTTTTGTTCCACTTTAAAATGGATGTTTTTTTTCTTTTCAAATCACTTCAAAATCACTTTGTCTTAAAGTGCCTCACCCGATAGCAAGATAAACTCACCTTTCAGCACTCTGTCGTCACATATCTGCTCCATCAGAGCCCTTGTACTGTTGCTCCAATGGACTGGGGCTTCTGAGTATGGGGAGTATGTGACCTACTCCTTGTGACAGTGCTCAGACCTGAGCAGCCAATCACCATTCCAAACACTGTCTTGTGAGGTGCAGTGATGATATCCACCCAGGTAATCTCCAACATCAATATTTACTCAGAGTGTATTCCTTTAGCAGGAAGGGGGTGAGTGCAAGCACAGATGGACAAGTATACCTGGCTGGGGGGTGGGCCATCGGGAGGCACTTTTACTCCAGTTTATAATGGGCAGGTGATGCTTCACTTTAACCACATCGTCACTCATTTTGCATGTGTTTTAGGTGAGTTTTAAATGGATTTGCAAGGGGGAAGGTATTCGGGGAGCAGCTTCATGCATGTGGACATTCTCACGGAAAGAATGTAGTGCCCATAATTAACAGTTGGAGCAATGTGAAAATGCTCATATTGTCCATACATGTCCATTTCACACTCTAAAATACAGAAACCAATGTTTTTGTGACAAAGGAGGTAATATAGTTTTTTAATGGACATGTAAGATCTTTCACAAGACAAATAAACAGATAAAACAAAGAGGAGCACAGAAAGTAACACATTCTTTTGCACAAGATACTTACTCCCCCTTCTCGTTCCATTCCAGGCAGTTGACACAACCAGTATGCCCCTACATAAGATTATAGAAACAAAAGCAAACAGACTTTAATTCGAATGTAGAACAGTGCAGCAACATAAAAATATATAAAAGAAACAGGTCCCGGTATCTCTACCGGGATCAAAGGTGACTACTTAGGCAACAAATAGTCTACACCTGGGTATGTATCTATAACATTACAAAACGCATTATATCCATATTTGGAACGTGCTACAAAAATCATTAAAATACACCTGTATTAGATGAAAACAGCTACACACTGCAAGCTTCGCCAGGTGCTTCCGCAGAAGATCACCCAAGAAAGCAAAATATAGTGAACACTTACAGTAAGAAGGAAAGACACACACATAAACACATCATACAAAAACATAAAACCAACCACAACACAACAGGTCCGGACACCAGTCTGCCATTCACAATGAAATTGATATGCGATAAAATCACATGGATGTACACGACATGTATGAAAAGGGGAAAATGGGAATGATCCCAGATTCTATTATCCCCGAAGGGATTCCTAACAAAGTCACTGTGAGTGGCCCCCCGGGGGCTCCTAAAGCATGATATCAACGAATGGCTAATAAAATATGTGCAAGATGGGTTGGATAAGTTATGCGGTCTCATGGATAATTGAAACACTGCTATATGGAAATTTTCATGTTGCCTTAAAAGTTGTATTACATCCCTTAGTATAAGGACAAGTTACAGGAAGATTCCTTCAGTATGAACTCCAGGCATCCTCTAGTTGCTGCTATTTCACAAATGTCCTACAAGTCATATAGCTAACAGCAGATTCAAATCCTATCCTGCAAACTCGTATAATTATGTCCAAAGAAATAGCATGCATATATAGCCACCAAGGGCTGTCACTGTAAAATTCTGCTTGTCAAGTCAAATGACATTTGTGATAATCTTTCCATTTGAACGCTTAGGCCGTTGATTTATGGCACATGCTATTTCAACAATTGCTAATGACCAGTTCAGTTGAGATGGGAGAGGAGAAAGAGAAATAGATGGGGCTTCGGTACATTACCACCTTTGTAGCTGATATAGGCTTCCCATTCCATCCATACACAGATCAAGGTCTCCTCACGTCAGTGACTGCTTAGCGGCTCACGTATAATGAGATGATCCCCTCTTGTCACAGCGGAGCCGCTGAGTGTACGAGGCTTGTAAAGCCGGTGAGCTGTGGCGTGTAAGCCGAGTGTTGATGGAGCCCACTTCTCCTATCCCGCGGTGTAGTTGATATGGGGCGTGTCGTTGGGGCTGGCGTCACATGACCGCTGTGACATTAACGCGTTTCGCTAACCAATTAGTGTAGCTTCGTCTGGACTAGGCGTGGCTGGGGGCTGTCGCTTCCTTTTATTTACTGAACCATCCCGACAGTGCCACCCACATTGTTGTATACATAATAAGCCTGGTTCATGCTTTCGCTTTCTAACTGAAGTGGTTCCCATAAAATTGAACAGTCCACGTGAAATCTCCTTTCATTTATCTATTCCGATATTTTGTGCTGTCATGGGGCTGCAAGTTCAAGGTGTCTTTGAAATCTCAAAGTTTTTTAGTCTCAAAATAGCAGGGTCAGCGATATGACATTTTTACTACAGGCAACTTCTCTTGTATATATTGATCTATCAATAAATAAATTGATCTATCAAACTTAACCCAGCCATTCTTTATATTAATTTGATACAAACACAGTATCATAAACTAAAACCTTAACAAGACTTGGGACATGAAAAGAGAATAGAATAGAATACGAAGGAAAATGAGAAGGGTGAACACAAATATAAGTAGGTAGGGATTGCCACCTGGAGAGACCATGAGTATTGATCATAAAGGGGTAAAGACGATGGTTACCTAAGTTTCCAAAAAGACCTGTAAATTCAACTCTGTGTTGAGTCCCCAAGGAGCGAGGGACCCCAATCGGTAGATCCACCTCTTCTTCTATAGGAGGATATGATTGAAGTCCCCCCATCTGGTTTGCCTTGATGGTATAAGGCAAAGTGCTTTGCTAGTGGTTTTTCCTGAGACCTTTCTGAGTCTCTTTCTCTCTCACCCCTGATTTCACGTAAATGCTCACCTATCCGAGTCCTAAGAGATCTCTTGGTTTTACCAACATAGATCTTTGGACATTGACAGGTGAGCATATAAATTACTTATGTTGAACAGATGATGAGATCCCGGATCTCAAAGGATTGCTGTCCATGGGCATTGTGGAACATAGTAGTTCTGTCCACAAATGGGCAGACTTGACACCCACTGCATGGATACATCCCTTTGCTCCTGGGGTAATTCGAAAGCCAATTAGAGCTTGGCTCTTTTACAAATTCTGATTGAATAAGAATGTCCCCTAGATTTCTAGCCCTCTTTGCCACTAAATTGGGCGACATTCCTACAATTTCCTTCATTCCAGGACCATTCAGCAATATTCCCCAGTGTTTTTTCAAGATACTACGAATGGATTCCAACTGGGCACCGTAAGGGGTAATCATTCTTACTGGGCTTGGGTCAGCATGTTTTTCTTTTTTTGGGGTTGGTTTCAAAGCAAGCAGACTTTCTCTGTTTCTGCATGCTGCTTTGACCCTGCCCTGTAAGATTTGTCCATGGGAATTTCCTCGTTCACGGAACCTTTTATAAAAGAAGGTCAGCGTTTTCCTTTTTTAGGTCACTTTTTCGGGTACAGTTCCTTTTAATCCTTAGAAATTGGCCAACCGGAATCCCATTTTTGAGCCAAGGGGGATGATGACTATCAGCTCTTAAAAGAGTATTGGCCGATGTTTTTTTACAAAAAGTACTGGTCCAGGAAGGGTATTTGTTTCTCATCGACAATATAAGTTAACCGAATGTTACGATCATTCTTATTTAGAAGGTTGATGAAAGTATGCACTTCCTCTCTAGTACCCTTCCAGATGACCAATGCATCATCTATGTACCTCAGCCATGTATGCACATGTTCTGAGTACATTAGTGACGTGAAAACATCTTCCTCTTCCCATAGCCCAAGATGGAGGCACGCGTATGCTGGTGCCCATGCGGCCCCCATCGAAGTGCCCCTAATCTGTTGGTAATAGTGTGAAGAGAACTGGAAGAAATTATTCTTCAGAGCGAATTCCAATAGTTCTATTAAGAACTCGTTCTGAGATCCAAATTCTGGATATTTCAATTCAAGAAAGACCTTCACTGCTTGAATGCCACATTCATGTGGGATTGAGGTGTAGAGAGACTCAACGTCTACTCCTACAAGTAGGCAGTCTCCAATATTCTCCAAATCAGCTATCTTCGATAGTACATGACGGGTGTCTTGTACGTAAGATCTGAGGCTGGTAACCATCTCTTTGAGGAGAGAGTCCAGGTATATCCCAACTTTCTCCAAAGGACCCTTGATTGCCGAGACTATTGGCCTACCAGGTGGTTTTTCGGGACATTTGTGCACTTTTGGAATAATATAAAAAGTAGGCACATTGAACTAGGTGTTCAAACTCCCATTGGCTGAGTATAGCTGCCTCCTTTGCTTCAGTAAGGATGCCATTTGGCTTCTGTACCACCTTAGGGAAAGGGTCTCGGTCAAGTTTCCTGTGCGTTGAGGAGTCACCCAATAGTCGTTTTGCTTCTGTCTCAAAGAAATTGTCATCCATCAGGACAACATTTCCCCCTTTATCGCTCTTCTTTAAAATAATGTTTTTTGCCTTCCTCAGTTCCATCAGAGCGGCTCGCTCATCCTTTGTTAGGTTATACTTTCCTTTTTGTGTCCAGTCGACTTTACTCAAGTCTTTCTGGACCATTTCCAGGAAAAGGTAAAGCCATCGATTTTTGCTTAGGGAAGGAATTTTGGTAGAGCGTATTGTCAGATCAGCTATTCGTCTAGTGGGGCAACTTGGGGCATCCAGATTTTCGTTCTCCTCTAATAGAGCATTTAGGATATCAAGGGCTTGTTGATCCTCTGTACTTAAATTGTGTGTCCCCAGAAGGCGGTGCATCCCTATTTTGATATAGGGTTCTAAAAAGTACCTTTCGTAGGAATAAAGCCACATCTTTATAAACTGAAAATTCATCCATGTTAACGGAAGGTGAGAACGACATTCCTTTTTGGAGAAGGCTAATGTGATTTGGGGCAAGTGGAAAAGTAGAAAGGTTAATGACTTTCATGTCAGTTTCCGGTAGCTCCTGAGCAGGCTCTGCCTCCTCTGACTGTGTGTATGTGACCCTGTCTGTGTTCCTAGGGCTTGCTCTTGTTGTTTGCTTTTTGGTTTTGTGAAGTTTTCTGGGGGAGGGGCGGTTTTCCGAGACATCCTCCCCCTCCTGTTCCAAAAAAGTCACAGTTTTTGGGATCCCCTCAACTTTTTGCTCATCCCCAAGTCTCTCCTGCCTACCTCTTGATCAGGACCTTTGTCCTCTCCTACTGGACCCACTTCTTCCCCTCCTTATGGTTAAATCAAACACCTGATCTTTTTCAAAATCGGCCAGGTCCCTCCTGAACTCAGATTGTTTGGTTGTTTGTAAATTGAGTTGTACCTTCTCAATTTCCTTCTTGAGAATGTCAACATAAAAATATAGTACAGTATTACTTTGGATTATGAGCATAATTCGGTCCAGAAGCATGCTTGTAATCCAAAGCACTCGTATATCAAAGCGAGTTTGCCCATAGGAATCAATGGAAACTCAGATAATTCGTTCCAGTTTTACTGCTGGTGTATGCAGTACCGCATGTGGAAAGAGGTGGGGGGGGCACCGGAGACACTCGGAAACACTCGGAGACCACACAGAGACACTCGGGAACAGAGCTTTTCCGAGTGTCTCCGAGCGTCACCGGCGCCCCCGCACCTCTGGCCAAATGCCGTACTGCACACCCCAGAGGCTTGTATCCTGCTCATCTTGCGAGACAACGCTTGCAAATTGAATCAGGATTTAAAAAAAAAAAAATAAAAAAAATGAAATAAATAAATAAAAAAAAGCTTGTATTTACTTGGTTTTACTGTACATGGTAGACATGCATTTTTCAGCTTTTGAGACCAATTTTCATTTTTTTTTTTTTTTTTTTTGCTAAATTCATGCATGTGTACCTAGAGATCTAGTAAGCTACCATACACATTAATAACCAGATTACGCAGTATCTGCAAAATCCCCATTAGGTTGTCCATGCACATTAAATTCAGACCGAAAAATCTTTTAGCTACCTACATAATTAATTTAAATTTTTTATACAGTTAAGACTCCTGAACTACACATTTGTTGGAAAACCTAAAAGGAGATTGTAAAATCAGAATTGAATAAATGTAGCCATCTTCAAACCTCCTACACCTAGTACAACCCCATCTTAATTTTATTATAAAATATGCAGACATAACTCTACTCTCTTTATTTGGATAACTGTGTGCCCACCATTCATATTTGTTAATCGCCCTTACTCAATGGACAGTACTAATTCTCAAATGCAGTAACCCATTCAATCATAATGTACCATGCTGGTTAGACCAAGACAAGATGAAACTGGACTGGTTGCTATTGTAAAAAACAATTCATTCAGTTTAAAATAGAAATGAAAGGCAAAAAACATTTGTGTATATATATATATATATATATATATATATATATATATATATATATATATATACATACATACACAAATTATAAAAAATTATAAATACCCCCTTTAATAAAACAAAAACAAACAAAAAAAAAAAAAAAGTGATCACATACCCTCTGTTCTCAGCTGCATAAGGAGCTTAGAGAGCTGGGGGAAGAGAAACAGTAGAACGCTGATCTAGGCTGAATGGCTGTGCAGGGGGGCATGTCAGCACAAGTCTAATTATTGGAGGAGAGCAGGCTTAGTTCTCAGCACAGACAGAAAACTGTGCTCTCATGCCTAGTGTGGTCAGTTTATATTAGGAAAGCAGAGGGACTGGCAGGAACACCAGGGATCTCACACAAAGGAAGCAATACAAAGAACAGGACACTTTTTCATACAAAGTACATGGTAAATCAGGAATATGAAATGTTGGGGTAACATAGAAGGCTGTAAAATCTTTGGTCCCACCATTGTTATAAACCACATATAACATTAAATTCTTATGACTTACTTTGTTCTTTACATTGTGAATAAAGAATCACCCAAACCCGGCTTTTTTCTTTGTTTACAGTCTCAGCTTTACTTTAAAACTATCAGTGTCAGTACATTTGCCCATGAGTGTCTTGTGATGAAAGAATAGGACAAGAACTTTGCACACGTTGTATAGATACTGTATATGGGCACCCTACTAAATTACATTTTTCAATGTACCTTATAGGGGCAATTGGCAGCATATGTATCTCATCCCATTAGAATTTCCTCAAATCTATCAGGAGAGAAATGTGGAGGTTGATATTACTGACCTCTTCTGAAAATGCTGGCTTTTATGTTATTGTACTGATCTTCTTGTTTCAATACTTTGACTCAATAAGTAGGATATTTTGAAGCATCCACTTGTTTCTGACAACTTCTGTTTCCAGCTGTGCGATCCACTGTTTGAGTTAGGCTCCATTCACACAATTCCAAAGTTGCGCCGACTTTGGATGGGTGCAACTTGAACATGACTTTGACCAGTGATAATGGACAATTGTTGCATTGTATAACATTCAGGTACGACTTTCATGCAACTTTTGAGGGCTAACATTGAGGTCTATGGGCCTTAAGCTGCATGAAAGTTGGACCAAAGTAGTGCATGAACCACTTTAAAGTCGCTGCAACTTTAAGTCGCACATATAGGAAAGCTTATCATTGGAAAACATGGGGGAATAACTTGTCATGCGACTTTGATGTTCAAAGTTGCATGACAAGTCGTACAAGTGTGAACGGAGCTTTACTGGATATGTTCCCAACTTTAGTATCTTCATCATTCCTCTCCATTAATCCCTCTAACCAAACTGTTTTGAATAGGTCCATCACTGACATGGTTTGAAATTAATTTAGAATACAGATTATTTAATGGGTAAGGGCTTGTAAAATAATTAAAAAGGTCTTCTTGCCAGTCTCATTCAGCATCCACAAAGTCAAATTCCCAGAAAGATTACCTGTAGTTCTGCCTCTAGTCCCAGTCGACGAATTAAAGGATCTGATACATGATGATTTCTCTGAAAGCTTCTAGCTTTCCTTTCCTAGGGTAGAAACAATACATTTATGTATTTGATTAATTTATATTTTAGCATAATACAGAATTTTAGCATAATACAAAATGAATCTGATAAACAAGCTTAAAGTGGATGTAAACCCTCTCCTATACCCAGTGAAGTGACTGGCCTCAGATGATACACAGAGATGAAACAAACCCTCCTACATAAGTTTTACATGTATATCTGCTGTCTTTCCATTTATATATTCTTTAGAGAGTGCAGATGGAGTTACAAATCTTTCCTCCTGTTTCAGAAATGAGAGGGCAGTCTAGGCATACACTGTGTGAGCTGATTGGGAGGAAAGGAACACACCCCCCTCCACACTGGCAGAGGAACGAAGAAACTTGCTGTACTGTGGATAGACAAGCTCTCTGCTTATCTATCTCTAAGCTCCCTCCCGGACACAAATTTTCGGCCTGCTTTGATCTCCTGTGTTGGAGAGCTTGTCAAAAGTTATCATGCTTATAACAGAGGAACAGAGCAGCAGAAAGACACAGCACTTAGGGCTTTGGCGAGCGAAACACTACAGATATATGTGCCCAGATCAGATTTCATAAATGGGGGTTTACTATCACTTTAAAGTGAATATGTCAAGGTAGGAATATGTGACCTGCAATTGCTGAATAGCTTTCGAAGCTGCAGGTTCCTCAGTTTCATCCTAGTTATGGCTTCACTGCTTTATAACTTACTGACCCAAGTGAACATATTCACATGTAGTTTTCCAACAGATATGCACATGCTTCTCAGGTCAATGACCTATTAAGTAGTGAAGGAAGAATAAGGATGATAGCTCTCACGCATGCATTTTTCCATCTTGGCTGGTTCCTTTAAATTGTTTTTAAACCCAAAACCAAAAATGTAATATATTGCAGCTTACCAATCATTAGATGTGGTGTCTACATTTGTTTTTTTAGGCTTTTTTTTCCCTTCTGTTTTCACCTGGGGATCTGGCCAGTAATACACCTCCTGTACTGGAGTGTCCCCACTCGGAATGAAGGAGAACAGGAGCACCTTTGGACATTTAAATACACTAGCAAATCAAAGCCAAACTTCAGATAACACTTTATATGCAGTTACAGCAAACATTTTTTTTTTCCCTTTTGGGATAAAGATCTTACATAAATAAATAAAACCTGACCATTGAAAGCACCCTTGTCAGTTGCAAATGGTTTGTCTAATCCCTGTAGCTGCTACATTTCAAGGAGAGTTTGTTCTTTTGATAAACAGTCCTACTGGCTGGATCACCAGATTAAAATAAAAGAAAGAAAGCCTAAAAAAAAATGAATGCAGCCACCACATCTAAAAAACTGGTAGGCTGCAATATAATAAATAAATTCCTTTTGGGTTTAATACCACATTATGCAAATGTTACATTTAATCAGTGCAAGAATTTTTGCATGGCTTGAAGGAACACGTGATGCAACTGATCTGAGTATCATCTGCAATAACTGGGCTGTGTAATTGTAAATAAAAGGATGTTGAGAAGCATTTGTGAGCATCTTGGGAGCAGTTTGCTGCACATAGAAATTTTCCAGTATGATAAAAATATATCTGTATTACTGGATTACCAAACCTCTTTCTATCAGTGACCTGCATTTGTTAATTAGTTGACTTGGGTAGGAGATTGTGGCTATTTTGTTGACCTAAGCAAGGAAGGGCAGATTTTTCACTAAGAATGACCATACATACAGAGTGTTTTTATCATTTGAATGCATTCTCAAAGACTATAGCAAAAATAATTAAATGCATCAGGAACACCTACCACCAACAATTATATTTAAACACACATGGCAGGGTTAGCGGTAGGCTGTGTTGGTCTGTTTGATCAGAATTTCAAAAAGGAGTTGAAATTGCTAGAAAACGGACTCACGTAAGTATAAAGCTGACAGATCTGTTCAACACTTCAATGATCATTCTGCCATGAAAGCCACATTGGGATAATAATCTATAGGAGCTAGAAGTTTTAGAAAACTTCTATAACCCATGCAAGAGACATTCATCACTCACAGAATTTTCATCTTTTCTTCATAAACCTCAAACTGCTCGATCATCACTAGGAGTCATTGAATCATCTGCACTAGTAACAAAATGTATGGTTAGTTTTATCTGCAAAGGAAAGTCACTTTAGGCTGTTCCTGCTGATAATTGATCTAGTCATGGGCTGCTGTCAGCTTCCGAATCCAAGAAGGTAAACACATTAGATACAAGATGTGATTGATGAGGGTAGGGTGGCAGGTGTATGTTTTTCTAATGCCATCTGTTTTGTTGATGCTGTCAAAAAAAGTTCCTTATGCAGTTTTTTTAATTTTCAATACTCATACAAAATTTATGAAAGCATAATTAACTAAGGCTTCATCACCGCTCATAGAATTTCTGAGGTTCCGCTACAAAAAGATACTTAAAGTGATGCTAAAAAGTGATACTACTTTTTTTTGTTAAAAATAACAAACACGTTATACTTACCTGCTCTGTGCAGTGGTTTTGCACAGAGAAGTCCCGATGCTCTTGTTCTGGCATCCCTCTTCGGCTCTCCTAGCCCCTCCCCCCTGCTGAGTGCCCCCTCAGCAAGCAGCTTGCTATGGGGGCACCTGAGCCGCAGCTCCCTGTGTCCATTTGGCTAGGCCCTGCCTCCTCTATGTTCTCATTGGCTCACTGACTGATTGACAGCAGGGGGAGCCAATGACGTTCTGCTGCTGTCTCAGCCAATGAGGAGGAAGAACCCGGGGCAGTCGACTCTCTCCTGCAACATCGCTGGATAGAGATGGGCTCAGGTAAGTATTAGGGGGGCTGCTGCACACAGAAGGTATTTTATTTTACTGCATAGAATGCAGTAAGATAAAACAAACCTTCTGACTTTATAACCACTTTAAAGCTGAAGTTTAGCTAAAACATTTTCTTCTCTACCACTTTAGTTACATTACTTACATGTGGTATAGTATGCCCCACTGTGCAGGCTGCTGGATTCTGTAGAAATCTTCACTGCAAGGTTGTCCTGTACTCTTCCTCCTGCTGAACCCCTGGCACTGTTGGGGTTAACCACTTCGGATTTCTGGGCTCAGCTGCACTAAAGATGATCTGACAGGGGCACGTCCCCTCCACCAAGAAAAGTTCTTTCACCGATTGCACTGCCTGTAACACACTCTGTGAATGGGGGAGAGAATCCTGCTGCCAGATGTTCAGGAGCGGGAAGATGACAGGGCAGCACTGGAGTGACAATTTTTACAGAATCCAGTAGTCAGCACATTGTGGGACATACTTTATTAAAAGGCAAGAATGTAATTAAAGCTGTCTTGTCATAAATTCAGAGCTCTCCTGTGTCTTGTTTATACTTATTGTGTTATCTCAATGACTCTAATTAAGCCTTCTAATTGTTATCCTAGGACTATAGAACGATTAGCCTCTATGTAGTGCAGAATAGGAGATGGTTCTGTTTAAGTAGTTTAGCAAAAGAAAACTGGACAGGCTGACACCACTCAGTTCACAAAAATGCTGTGCGTTTTCAGCACACAACAGGACTTGGGAGCTGAGTGCATTTCTGGCAGATCAACAGGTATTCTTCTGTACTTTACAAATGGCAACCACCCCAAATTACAGCTAGCCTTTTCAACAAAGGTGACCATGATAGGGAAACGCATGTCAAAAACTAAAAACAAACATTCTCAGCTCACTTACCAGCTAGCCTGCAACAAAAACAAAATTGACCCTGACTAATGCCCCGTACACACGATTGGACATTCCGACAACAAAATCCATGGATTTTTTCCGACGGATGTTGGCTTAAACTTGTTTTGCATACACACGGTCGCACAAAGTTGTCGGAATTTCCAATCGCCAAGAACGCGGTGACGTACACCACGTACGACGAGACTAGAAAAGGGCAGGTCCGAACCAAGCGCGGCACCCTTTGGGCTCCTTTTGCTAATCTCGTGTTAGTAAAAGTTTGGTGAAAGACGATTCGCACTTTTTCAGACTCGTGGCTTTCAGATCGTTTTCTGCGGTTCAGTTTGTGCTTGTGGGTTTGTATCTGCTCTTCAGTGCGTGCAGTGAGTTTGCATTGATTTATCATTGTGTTCTTGTTCGTTCGTTACTGATTTTCAGGTCGCTCTTCACAGGCCTTGCTGTTCTTCAGTGCGTTCTGTTACTTCGTTCTGAGCAGCCGACCGTTTTCTACCCATGTTGTGTATACGTACTCCTCGTAGAGTTCGTGCTGTGCGGGGGCTTGGTGTTGGGGTCCTGACCTTGACACAAGTCCAGTCCATGAACAGGAGTTCATGGACCAAGAATTGGTTGCTCCAGCGTGACCAGTTCTGTCATATGCCTTTGCTCCGTGAGAATAATCCTGATGATTTCAGGAACTTTCTCCGGATGACGGACCCCATATTTCACCATTTGTTGGCTTTGCTGACCCCTTATATTAGCAGGCAGGATACCTGCATGAGGCAAGCCATCACTCAGGAGCAGAGACTAGTCGCCACCCTGCGGTAATTGGCGACGGGGAGAAGCCTGCAGGACCTCAAATTCTCGACAGGCATTTCCCCCCAGGCTCTGGGGATCATTATCCCAGAGATCTGTTCTGCCATCATCCAGGTCCTGCAGAAGGACTATATTAAAAAAGGTAAGATTTATCCTTTAATATCACGTTATTGTATTTAATGTTAGTTAATATTAGGGCTGCTGAAATTAATCGCAGCATCGATGCATCGCGATTCGGGTGTCCCCGATGCGGCATCGATGCATGCGACCCGAAAAATCGATGTCTGGCCCCGCCCCCTCCCGGGAGAGCGCTCCGTGCATAAAGCTGTTTTTAGTGTGTGTATAATCCGGTCATGTGATTCTCAGCCACGCCTCCCTCCTCTCAGTCTCTCCTGGTGTCAGCTCCGCCCACTGACTGGAGCTATCAGGTCGGAAGAGAGGCGGGCGGGGCTAACATCAGGAAAGACGTGAGAGGAGGGAGGCGCGGCCGAGAGTCACATGACCGGAATATACACACACTAAAAACAGCTTTATGCACGGAGTGCTCTCCCGGGAGAATTCACTGCAGATCCTGAGATGTGACAACCGGCAGAACAACGGCCCCACTGCTCATTAAAGGCTGCCAGAGCAGCATGTAAGTAGGGAGGGGGGGGGGGGCGCTGTGACTGACCATCTCCTGTGCCATGTCCCCAGTGTCTGACCATCTCCTGTGCCATGTCCCCAGTGTCTGACCATCTCCTGTGCCATGTCCCCAGTGTCTGACCATCTCCTGTGCCATGTCCCCAGTGTCTGACCATCTCCTGTGCCATGTCCCCAGTGTCTGACCATCTCCTGTGCCATGTCCCCAGTGTCTGACCATCTCCTGTGGCATGTCCCCAGTGTCTGACCATCTCCTGTGGCATGTCCGCAGTCTGTGACCATCTCCTGTAGCATGTCCGCAGTCTCTGATCATCTCCTGTAGCATGTCCGCAGTCTCTGATCATCTCCTGTAGCATGTCCGCAGTCTATGATCATCTCCTGTAGCATGTCTGTCTGCAGTCTCTGATCATCTCCTGTAGCATGTCTGTCTGCAGTCTCTGATCATCTCCTGTAGCATGTCTGTCTGCAGTCTCTGATCATCTCCTGTAGCATGTCTGTCTGCAGTCTCTGATCATCTCCTGTAGCATGTCTGTCTGCAGTCTCTGATCATCTCCTGTAGCATGTCCGCAGTCTCTGATCATCTCCTTTAGTATTTAGGAAGAGAGCCTGGAGCTCCTCTGCTGTCTCTTTTTTTCTTAAGAACAGATAGAATAAAAAAAAATGGAGTTCTCCTGACTACTTTAATTTTTTTTGATGAAAACCATGAGCACCTGTGGACTTGCGCTGTAATCGTGATGCATCGTGATGCATCGCGGAATCGAATCGAATCGTTGACTTGATAATCGTAATCGAATCGAATCGTGAGGCCAGTGAAGATGCGCACCCCTAGTTAATATATTGTATTTCTTTCCTCATTCCCTAATTACCATGATTGGAATATGCTGTGAATGTCCCCTTTGTCCTCATGCATGTTGGATTTTTCTTTAATTTTTTTTTTGTCCTTCATACATATTTGCCTTCACTTACCTCCCCAGCATGGTCTCCTAGCCCTATATTCACCTCATGTAGTCACTTAACAATGTATTTTATCAGCTCCATAGTAGTGCTTTACCCCAAACACCCCCTAAAATGTTTTAAAATGTTATTTGTGCTTTAAATTCTGGCAGAGTGCCAGAGGCTTTTTTTTGGGGGGTCCCCAAATCATTTGGAACTCTCCCTCCCCCCAACTGCTAAGTCAGCTGATACAAATTCTCTATCTATCCTTAATCATCTATCTGCTGACTTTGCCAAACCCATACACACTATACCCATCTCTTTTCGTGGTCAGATGTATGGATGAATTCCCCAAAGCATGTAGTGCAAGGGCCTGCCTGAATACTTTCAAATGGTACTGTTTAAAGTTTTTGTATCCTATTATTATCTTGATAGGTAATAGCGGAATTTCCAAATGTGCTCAAATGTGTACAATTTGTATTTATATCTTTGTATTATGACACTTCTTATCTGTCCAGTGGGCTGTCAATAGTGTAACAAAGGAGGGGCTGGCCAAAGAAATACACATTATTTAGGCATTCATCTCTCAATGAAGTGGAGAGGGTTACCTGTCCAAGAGCCCCCCCCCCTAAAATGTTAGAAATGGCCCATGAGAGGGGGGAGGGGGAATCTGATAGGTGTACCTTATGCTTTGGTCTTTAAAAACTCCCTCAAATAAAGGTCATCTTGATGTTGGCCAAGAATGTTTGTGTCTAATCTGCTTTCCCTGATTATGTGCAAAATGACTAAATTTTTTTTTTCTTGTTTGACTCCACAGTTTCCTTCCAACCCACAGGAATGGCAGACTGTGGCCTCCCACTTTGCCCAGCGGTGGAACTTTCCTAACTAATTGATGGGAAACACGTCCACATCGTCCCACCACCCAACTCGGGGTCATACTATTTCAACCATAAGGGGTTCAATAGTATTGTGATGTTGGCGGTGGTGTCGGCTACTTACGCGTTCCTGTATGTGGACGTGGGGAAGAATGGCCGGATGTCTGATGGTGGAGTCATCGCCCAGAGGGAGTTCTACAGGTGTCTACAGAATGGCAGCTTGGACTTGCCACCTCCAGAAGACAATGTGGAAGGACTCCCATTCGTCTTCGTTGCGGATGAAGCGTTTGCGCTGGGGGACCATCTTATGCGGCCATTCCCTATGAGGACCCTCACCCCGGACCAGAGGGTTTTTAATTACCGGCTGGCCAGAGCCAGAAGAGTGGTGGAGAACACGTTTGGAATCATGGCCAGCTGGTTCCACCTATTTCTTACACCCATACACATGGCGGAGTACAAACTGAATCATATCATCCTGGCGTGCTGTGTTCTACACAACTTTTTACGGCAACATTCTGCCAACTATGCTGGCCCAGTTGGGCCTGAGGCTGGAATTCTAAACGAAACAACCCTGACGGCGCTCGAAAGTGGCCATCCTGGCTTGCCCCCCCCTGAGTGCCCGTGATGTCCGGCTAAGATACCTTGATTACTTTGCGGGTAGGGGGGCTATCAATATGCCAGACAATGTCTGAAACCTTTTTCAAATAAAAAAAAAATAAACTACTAAAATCTTTGTTGAAATTTACTGCTTGTGTTTCTTTTTAGCTGACCCTGACAGAAATGTGGCGAGTCCTGAAAATGGTGTGATTGTGTAACATTACAAAGCACTGTTGGGTGTTATTTACTAAAGGCAAAGACACTTTGCACTACAAGTGCAGTTGAAACTGCACTTGTAGTGCAAAGTGGATTTGCCCTTAGGACATAACCCCCATTGTCACTGAAAACACCAATTAGAGCACAACAAAAGTTTTGGAGCGTTGAAACAATAATCCACACATTCTTGATTAACAATCTTTTTAATACCAGCACAATCACATGTGCATTTAGAAAAAGGTTTTTAAAACAAACCGACATGTTTGCTGTATAACAATTTTTGGGGTCACATTCGAAAAAGTAGCAATGTCCATTTAAAACCAACAAGAAAGACACAAATCTTGAACTTACAAAGTTCACATTTGGGAGAACTTGAAGGCAATATCATACATGAGTATTTACAAACTGTGTTTGATATTGCGTTCAGATGGGGTGAAGTCACCCCAGGAAAAGCCAAATTTTGAAGATGCACACAAATTGCCGAATGTTAACATGTGCTAGCTGCCATCACGGGGGATCAAGGGACGTGTTTTTGGGGTGCAACCCCTTCCTCACAGCTACTTTATTATTGAGGATGGGGTTGCACCCCCAAAACGCGTCCATTGATCTCCAGTGATGGCAGATAGCACATGTTGACACACTGTGTGCATCTTCAAAATTTGGCTTTTTTGCAAATATGTCAAAAAATGGTATAAATTTTTAGCTCACAAAAAACAAAGGGATTTGGATTTGTTTTAAACTCTCCCTAAAACATCAATGATGTTCTTCATTTTTTTTTTGAACATCATTAATGTTTTTCTGGATGTTTTCCAAGTCCCTATTACACCCCATGATCTCCCCGATCAGGATCTGTGCACTTTCAGAGGTGAAATGCCCTGGATCCACAACATCTCGATCACCTAAAAAGATAGAAACAAAAACACACCATGTATTATAAATATGCCGGCATCCATCTCCTACCTGAGCCTGTGGTCGCAGACACTCACCTGTTGTGGTGACAATTTCCACCACGTCTTCCTCCTCCTGCTCTGCTTGGGTGAATTTCCCCTTCTTCCAGAGGTGGGGGGCCTGTGGTCTCCTCGGATGAGGGGTGTCCGAGTCTTTTATCCCCTATGTAAAAACAAATAGGTATAGCACACAGATATTTGACGGCAGAACTATAAATATGAAACATTGCTTGGAAGTGGGGTACAATTGTCTATTTTGGCTGAGTTCCAAGATGTTGAAATTTTATTGTCCTTTGTCAAGCTTGAATACTTACCTGTTTTGTACAAGCTTCACAGATGGAGACACCCCTATAGTATACACTGGAGCCCCTGTGTGGGGCCCCCTAATAAAAAGGGTGTTCTTGTGTCCCACACTAGTGCTCCAGCATCCAGATGTGAAAACTGCTGCTGAGTGTCCTCTCCTTACACAGAATCTAGTTTGCATTTCATTCTAGTTACAAACCCATCTACACAACCAAATTATTTTCAGACAAGTAGGCCATAAAAAATGTTTTAAAATGCATATGGCCAAAACAATGGTGTGTTCTAGGCCAAATGAACAATGTTTCATACGAACGAATAATGTGTCCATGAACATGAAAGTTGCCATTTTAAACTGTACAACAGTTAAGAAAAGCACATGGAACAGCACGAACCTAATAAACATAAAGAATAGGAACACAGGACAACTACTTACTTTTTTGCAGCACTCTCCTGATCCTTCTGTACTGCTCATGCTCCCTTAATTTGAGGTCCACCCTCCGCTTCCTGAACTGATCTTTCGATCGACGTACCCCGAAATTCCGGTGAAGACTTTTGACCACTTTTGCCATGATCTTGGCCTTTCTGACATTGGGGTTGGGGTAAGGTCCATACTTCCTGTCATAGTCGAGCTTCTTCAGGATGTCCACCATCTCCAACATCTCCCCAAAGGACAAATTTGATGCCTTAAATCGTCTCCTTCTGGATCGGGGCGTTTCAGGCTCCGGGCTTTCCTCCTCCTCGTTGTAGTAATTATCTGACACCTGCTGTGTCTCCGCCATGTGCTCTTCCCCCACTGCGCCGAACGAGAAGGGGCGGGGAATAGACTAGAAAGAACGTCAGGGGCGGGCGAAGTTTCACGCATGCGCAGTGTCTATAAAGCGTAATACGCATGCGTAGTACGTACGATCTGTGAGCGGAGGAAGGAGTTACAGAGGCGCCGATCGTGATAGCGAAGGTAAGATTTAACATTGGGCCTATACTGCTTCTAGATTGAGGCCTGTATTTGCACAAGTTTAGAAGACTTTAGGCTGACATTAGGGTTTGTCTTGTGTTGTGTCTTGCAGTGAAAATGGATATCTTGAAGGATCAGGACTTTATGCCAATCTTCATTGATATATTCAGGGACCTGCCCTGTCTGTGGCAGATAAACCACCCTGAATATAAGAACCAAACAAAGAGGAAGGCAGCGCTGGATAAGTTGATGCAATTTGTGAAGTCGGTGATCCCCACGGCAGATATCATCTATTTGAAGATCCTAATTGGTGGCCTGAGGATTACTTATCTAAGGGAGCACAAGAAGGTCTAGGATTCCCAGAGATCAGGAGCTGCAGATGCCATTTATGTCCCCAGGCTGTGGTACTATGACAGGCTGCATTTTCTGGCAGGTCAGACTGAACCCAGGCCAGCACTCTCCACTCTTCCATCCACGCTTTCTTCACCCCCAGCTGAGGCTTCTGACGCCCAACCTGGGCCTTCCAGGCAGCAACATGTGGAGGAGCCCAGCTTGAGCCAGGTATAGCATTCTTCTAAATATTTCTGGTTGTCCAATCAATGATGTTAAATAGATGTTAGTTAGGAGTACTAATTTATGATTGTGATTGATGATGCAAAAACTAAAACCATGTCCCTTTTTCATACACAGGGAAGTCTCAGCCAGGAGGTGGCCAGGCCAAGCAGGCTGCCTGATATCCAGGTCCCTACCCTCCGCCTTCAAAGACAAAGTGGCAGGAAGAGGAGTAACCTGGAGGAGGCTGCCATAGGCCTCTTTTGGAAGGCTACTGAGGCCCTCAGAACACCCCACAGTGTGGAGGAGGACTTTGCTGGCATAACTGCATGCAAAATGATGCAGATGGAGGAGGGCCAATGACTCCTATGTGAGTTTTTAATTTTGGAAGCTCTAAATAAGGGGTTGAGGGGCCTACTCACATGTGCAACCCACATTTGTCACCTCACCCATGGTCCTCCTCCTCCTCCTCCTCCTCCTCCAGGTCCTACTCCTCCTCCTGCCACATCTCCAACACCAGAGCCACAACCGGGAAGGAAGCGTGGAAGGAAGACCAGAGAGTGATGACCTGGGTTCAATCTGGTCTGGCAAAATATGCAGGCTCTTGTAGTACCACAGCCTGGGGACATAGATGTCATCTGCTGCTTTCATGATCTCTGGGACTTCTGGACCAGACTGCACCCCCTTACATAAGGACTCCTCAGGCCACCAATTTTGCCGTAAAATAATTGATGTCTGCCCTGGGGTCCAAGGCTTCGCCAATTTCTGCTGTTTCTCCAGCGTTGCCTCCCTCTTTGTTTGGTTCTGAGCCCTTAATAAAGGAATTTTTGCTTCAATTTTCCTCACCTATGTGTGTTTCCATTTCAAAAAGGACAGTTTGTTTGTGAGGAGGCAGGTACATTTCAAAAATACAATGTGAAATTAACAAGGGACACCAAAACCAAGCAATCTCCTTGAGATTAAATAATACAAAATAATGGTGTTGTGGTAACTTGACACACAAAACACACACAAAAATATTCTGGAGTAAAACCCAAAAAAAAAAAAATAACCAAAAAAAATTTTTTTCAGATGTGACAAATCAAAATATATTGAGGGGATCATGATAAATAATAAAGAAATAAGTTTGTAAGAACTCTGTGTGAATATGAGCAGCAAAACTACTTTATTCTTCTAGCATTATAAAGAAGAGAGTGCGCTGCATTAAACAATTTTTAACATTGCAGCCTGACGAAAGTGCTCTATCCATTCCGACCACGAATTTTACCAGACCGAGCTGTTCCGTCTCGGAATTTCTTCTGAGCATGCGTGACACTTTGTGCGTCGGAATTGTCCACACACGGTTGGAATTGATGCGATCGGATTTTGTTGTCGGAAAATTTTATAGCCTGCTCTCAAACTTTGTGTGTTGGAAAATCCGATGGAAAAAGTCAGATGGAGCCCACACACGGTTGGATTTTCGGACAACACGCTCCGATCGCACATTTTCCGTCGGAAAATCCGACCGTGTGTACAGGGCATAAGGGTTCATTTTAACCACTTCAGCTCTGAAAGATTTACCCCCTCCTTCATGACCAGGCCATTTTTTGCGATATGGCACTGCGTTACTTTAACTGACAATTGCGCGGTCGTGCGACACTGTACCCAGATAAAATGTATGTCCACGCCCCCACAAATATTGTTTTTTTTTGGTAGTATTGGATCAACCTGTGGTTTTTTTTGCACTCTAAACAAAAAAAAGACTGACGATTTTGAAAAAAAACAAAAGAAAAAAAACAAACAATGTTTTACTTTCTGCTATAAAACATATCCAATAAAAAAAAATGTGAACAATCAAATTTCTTCATCAATTCAGGTCAAAATGTATTCTGCTACATATTTTTGGTAAAAATAATAAATCACAATATATATTGGATATATTGATTGGTTTGTGCAAAAGTTATAGAGTCTACAAACCATGGGACATATTTGTGGAATTTTTATTTATTTTACATTTTTTTTACTAGTAATGGCGGTGATCAGCGACATATAGCAGGACTGTGATATTGCGGCGGACAAATTGGACACCTAACTGACACTTTTTGGGGAACCAGTGACACCAATACAGTTATCATGGCTAAAAATATGCACTGTCACTGCACTAATGATATTGGCAGGAAAGTGGTAACCATCTAGGGTGATCAAGGGGTTAAAGCAGTTGTAAAGTGCTTTTTTCTTACCTGCAAGGCAAAGGCATAATGTGCTACTATGCACTGCATACTAGCACATTATGTGAAACTTACCTCAAAACAATGGTGTCCATCTTCACCCGGTCTTCCTTCCTGGTTTGCGGACTTTGGCTCTGTGACTAGCCATCCCGTGCATGCGGACAGGAGCCTCCGGTCACAGCACAGGGCTCTGAAAAAACTGGAAGGGTGGCCACTCCTTCAGAGCACATGCGCCAGTGATTTGACTGGCTGTATGTTCAGTAAATATCTACTAAACGGTGCATGTTTAGGAGACATTTACACTACCTATAGGCAAGCCTTATTATAGGCTTACCTATAGGCAAAACTTAAAGATGGAAGTTTTACTTCTTCTTTAAAATGTGTGGCCAACGTGTGTTACTGTGTGTGATGTTTTTTCTTTCTGCTTTGCACATTGCTGCTGTCAGAAGAGAGCCTTGTGTTTGTTTACCTACACAGGACTCTCTTCAGTAATGTCCGGAGCCAATCGGCAGGTGCTGGCCACTGATTGGTCGATGCTGCAGCCAATTGCAGCACAGTCAGGGCAGCAGGTGTGCTCTCTACCCCGCCACTCGTATCACGTACTAGGTACGGGATCCGGTGCGGAGTGGCCGCCCTGCTGCAGTATCTCTATAGTGTGCGGTCCGCGGGTGGTTAAAATCAAGGGGTTTAATTGCACACATTTGCAAATATACAGTATGCCCAAGCTGCAGTGGCCATGTCAAGGCACCCTAGTCTACTGCAGTCTTAACACTATAATTTTGAGAGTCTCTCAAGTTAGAGCATATATAGTAATGGATAGATTAAGGGCAGATATGCCTGGAGGGAGCCCACCCCTCAAAAAGGTACAGGGACGCACAGAACACCCAGCAAGGGCACAATGCCAGCTGAAGGTATCCAGTGCATCCCTGTAAAAATGTGTGCAATTAAACCTCTTGTTTTTAACATGAACTGTTACACAGGGTCAGTTTGGTTTGTTGCAGGCTGACTGGCAAGTGAGTGGGGAATTTTTGTTTGTTTTTGACATTCTTCTGTACTTGCAGGGTCTTTAAAGGAATAAAACATGGGGAAATGCCTTGTTTTGCAAATATGTCCTGCAATGTTTCTTCTTACTTTTTCTTTTCCCTGTCAAAACTTGCTGGAACCACAATTTTGGATGGAGCTGGCAGTGTCTGCCAGTGTGGCTTATATACTCAATTCTGACAGAAGTTTGACAGAACGCTCCTGCTGCCTGAATGTGATTGGATCATGCATGTGTATCCTACTACCTTTTAATGCCCATGTTCAGCTTTATGGAGTTTGAACATCTTTCAGTTATCCTCCATTATGATACCGTACACATTGCCTTGTGTGACTATACTGTATTCATGGGTTCTCTAAGGGACACAGAAAATGATCTGATTTTTAAAAAAATAATCTTATACACCATGCCCTGCCACTCCAATGTACAAAACAGAACAGGGCAGATTTTTAAGGAGATAACGGGGGACTACATAGAGTGGGCAACCTAAAGACCACCTGCAATTATCTGTTACCGAATTCTTAGAGGACAACTGTAAATACCTCAGGCAGTCAGGGGTTTTAGGCCCCTTTCACACTTGTACGACTTGCCCTGCGACTTGGAACTGCAAAGTCGCAGGACAAGTCGTTCCCCGCGATTTCCAATGACAGTCGTGCCGATTTCAAAATAGTCCCTGCACTACTGGTCTGACTTTGATGCAAGTGCAGGTTGATAGAACTTAAGTCTCCCTGAAATCGCAGCAAAGTCGCAGTAGTTTGAAAGGGCCTTAGTAATCATTCAAGAAGTCTTCCTAAATTAATCAGACCCAAACCTGATCAAAACACTGTACACTTGCCATTGCCAATGTCAAGTGAATCTTGGAGTGAGTTGGCAGACATGTGACCCATTTGAGAACATATAGATTTGTTATCCCTATTGTTTCCAGGGAAATCTTCCTGTCTTTAACCACTGTCAATGATCATCAAGATAATTTGCTTAGATTAAAAGGGTTTTACAGATTTCATGCAGGTAAGACCTAACCCACTGACTTACAATGACAGACAGGAAGGCAGGCAGGAAAGCAAAGAACTAACAGGCAAAAAATAAAACCATGCACATGTAAAAATAGCAAATGTGTCTGCCTCCATGCGCATACAGTGGGTAAAATAAGTATTAACACCTCACTATTTTTCTAGGTAAATATATTTCTAAAGGTGCTATTGACATGACATTTTCAGCACGTCGGTAACAACTCATGCAATCCATACATACAAAGAAACCAAAACAAATAAGTTCAGAAATTAAGTTATGTGTAATAAAATGTACTGACAAAAGGAAAAAAGTATTGAAAACATGAAGAAAGGGAGGTGAAAAAAAGGCATGGAAAGCTAAGACACCAGCTGAAAACAATCAGTAAGTAGAAAGCAATCCTGCCCCTTGTCAGTGCAAATTAATATCAGCTGGTTCAGTCTCAACTGATGGCCTACCGGTATAAAAAGGTGTCTTATTATCAAGGTGTCACACAGGAAACATCTCATGATGGATAAAAGCAAAGAGCTCTCTCAAGACCTTCACAACTTTGGCTGTTGCAAAACATACTGATGGCATTGGTTACTGAAGGAGCACTAAACTTCTGAATGTTCCAGTAGGCACTGTTGGGGCCATAATCCGTAAGTGGAAAGAACATAATTTCACCATAAATCAGCCATGACCAGGTGCTCCTCGCAAGATTTCTGACAGACAAGTGAAAAAGAATTATCTGAAGAGTTATCCAAGAGCCAAGGACCACTTATGGAGAGCTTCAGAAAGACCTGGAATTAACAGGTACAATTGTTTCAAAGAAAAAAATAAGTAATGCACTCAACCGCCATGGCCTGTATGCACACTCACCATGCATCATTGGATGTCGTAATACACACCATGTTTGAAGGACAAATGGCAATGCACATCACCCCAAAAACACTATACCAACAGTGAAGTTTGGAGGTGGGAACATCATGGTGTGGGGCTGTTTTTCAGTATACGGTACCGGCAAACTTCATGTTATTGAAGGAAGGATGAATAGAAAAATGTATCTGACATTCTTGATAAAAAAAATCTGCTGCCATCTACCAGAATGATGAAGATGAAATGAGGGCGGACATTTCAGCAAGACAATAATCCCAAACACAAAGCCAAGGAAACTCTCAATTGGTTTAAAAAAAAAGAAAAGAAAGCTGCTAGAATGGCCCAGCCAATCACCTGGCTTCAATCCAATAGAAAATCTATGGAAAGAACTAAAGATCAGAGTTCATAGAAGAGGCCCACATAACCTTCAAGATTAGAAGACTGTGTGGAAGAATGGGCCAAAATCACACCTGAGCAATGCATGAGACTAGTTTCTCCATACAGGAGGTGTCTTGAAGCTGCCATTACCAACAAAGGATTTTGTACAAAGTATTAAATAAATTTCAGTTAGCATGTTCAATACCTTTTCCCTGTGTCATTCCATTTTATTATACATAACTTAATTTCTGAACTTATTTGTTGTATGAATTGCATGGGTTGTTACTAACATGTGATGAAAATGTCATGTCACTAGCACCTTTAGAAATATATTTACCTAGAAAAATGGTGACGTGTTCAATACTTATTTTACCTGCTGTATGTATCTATCTACAGTACACAGAAACTAGGACATTTATAAAAATTTACACTCATGGATAACAATTAAGTATACACCCATGTGGGGGCTCTGTTGTGCCTGCACAGGTGTTCCGTGCAACAGTGTACAGGCAGTCCTATTCATCTTAATGGGATGCATGACACATCCGTGTTGGTGTGGGTGCATGTCCTTGCAACTGCTGCATCCCAGTTAACATGAATGGGACTGCCTGCACCCAGATGCAGGGAACACCAGTGCATCCCATGCAGGCAAAACACAGCCCTCACACAGGTGTATGCAGCCTAATGCTCCATACACACGGTCGGATTTTCTGACGGAAAATGTGTGATAGGACCTTGTTGTCGGAAATTCCGACCGTGTGTAGGCTCCATCACACATTTTCCATCGGAATTTCCGACACACAAAGTTTGAGAGCAGGATATAAAATTTTCCGACAACAAAATCCGTTGTCAGAAATTCCGATCGTGTGTACACAAATCCGATGGACAAAGTGCCACACATGCTCAGAATAAATAAAGAGATGAAAGCTATTGGCCACTGCCCCGTTTATAGTCCCGACGTACGTGTTTTACGTCACCGCGTTTAGAACGATCGGATTTTCCGACAACTTTGTGTGACCGTGCGTATGCAAGACAAGTTTGAGCCAACATCCGTAGGAAAAAATCCATGGATTTTGTTGTTGGAATGTCCAAACAAAGTCCGACCGTGTGTACGGGGCATTACTTTCACATTCACACATAGTAAATATCCAAAACAAGAAAAACAACTCCAAAGTTTTTGTAATTGTGCAGCCTTACCACTCAGGGATAGGCGTTTGATCTGTTCCCTTTTGTTGTCAGCTCAGTGTCAGGCTATAAGGCCCCCAGGGAAGCTAACCTGTCTCCTGCCTGAGCTATACGTTTATAACAGACATGTTGTCCAAACTAGGGGTCGATTCATAATGAAGATTGGATATCACTATCAGCTCTCTGATATCCTTGGTGGTTACATGCTGAATTATGCACATCACCACCCGCATTTAGTGGCCAATTCATAAAATGCAGGCCACAGCATCTAGTTAGTGCAGTACAGAGAGTTTTGTGATTGTAGGAAAAATGGTCATGTGACTTACAGATCATGTGATCAGGTTCTCCTCCTAGATTTTTATTTACCCTTGTGACATTCTACGATTTTGTAACTAAACCCTCCCAATCTGTACAGCCAAGAAGGGTGCCATTTTAGCCTCCATTTAGATCTGCAGCTGCCATTGTGTTGCACATGTGATCACCTATGACACCAGTAATGAAAGTTCAGCTGAGGGCCAACATAAGCACACTAGCAGCTGTGACAGTCATCACCAGAGGCATGTCTTGAATGGAAGTATTTTGGGAGACAGTTAAATTGGTGGATATAATTTAGGGCTGCAACTAACAATTATTTCAAGAATCGATTAGTTGGCCCGATATATTGATGAATCGGATAAAAACCTCAAAGAAGTGTGGTGTACAATTTAGTTAATATGTAAAGTTTATTTTTGGATATCTATATACAGTGGTAAATATAAGTAACCAGTTATATGGTTAGGGAACATAATATTTAATCCACTCTGAGAGATATACAGTATATACTATTAGAGGTTGAATCTGGTACAGATCATCAGATTCAGAGATCAAAATTCTTATTCAAAGAAAAAAAAATGTTTAAAAAAAAAAAAAAAAAAAAAAAAAAAAAAAGGACCTAAAACACTGTTTTGCAGATTTTCAGACAGGATTGTAATATAATATTATGCACGATAGACTGCATTGTCATAGGCAGGTAGCTTGATACAAACACCCTGCGCCTACTGTCACTTATGCTGACAATACACAAACAAATTTTGCCTTGGAAAATTTCCATTTTGTTGGATTTTCTAATCATTAGTGGGGTCAAACTGACGTTCGTTGTTGACCACAGTGATGAGAAAATTTGGAGTAGAATAGAAAACTTTTCTTGGTCTAACAAATTTTCAGAGAGTATTTGTTTTTCGTTCAGAAATTACATTTGTTTTAAAACTGAATGTTAAATGCAAGTGATATTTTCTAAACATTTGTTCATTCATTGAATGTAAATTGATACATGTATGGCCAGCATAAAACATTTAGAAGCAGCAGCATGCATTTTTATCACCTGTCATGATGGGGTTAAAAAAACAAAAATGAGCTCTTTATAGTACAAAAACAGCAGATAATCACTACCATAAGGGGTTAATTTATACTGTGAAACATTAGTAATAAAATATATATTATAGTATAGTATAGAGTGCTCCTATAGTAAGGTTAAAAAAAAAAAAAAAAAAAAAAAAAAAAAAAAAAACTTCTGCCTTTAGAATCACATAGTTCCTTCTCCTGCCCAGGACTACATGTCCCATGAGGCATTGCTTAAATGCCCATTTAAATTGTCCATTTACAGGAATTCAGATTTCTATGAACTGACGCCAGTCTCCCTCAAAAAATTAACAGCTACAAATACTGTTGCTGCTGACTTTTAATATAAGGACACTAACCTTTTCAGGGATCCAGCGCTGTCCTCACCTGACTGATGCTTAAATGGGCTTCGGGTCTAGGCACCAGCATCCTAAGACCCCTTTCATACTGGGGCGCTTTGCAGGCGCTATAATGCTAAAAATAGCACCTGCAAAGCCCCTAAAAAGAGCTGCTGCTGTCTCTCCAATGTGAAAGCCCCGAGGGCTTTCACACTGGAGTGGTGCACTGGCAGGACGGTAAAAAAAAAAGTCCTGCTAGCAGCATCTTTAGTGCGATGAAGGAGCAGTGTATACATCGCTCCTGCCCATTTAAATCAATGGGGCAGTGCAGCTATACCGCCGGCATAGCGCTGCTGCAGCAGCGCTTTCCGGTGGTTTTAACCCTTGCTTGGCCGCTGGCGGGGGGGTAAAAGCACCCCGCTAGCGGCTGAATAGCGACGCAAAATTGACGATAAAGTGTCGCTAAAAATAGCGGCGCTTTAACGCCGATGCACCCACTGCCCCAGTGTGAAAGGGGCCTTAGGGAAACCGGCCTAAGGCTTCACAGCCAGCTTCCCACTGCGCATGTGAGTTACGCTTTGGCTTTGTGAATGGTCCCAAAATCTTCTGGAACCTGTGATGTGCCCAGAAAGCTGGGGGGGCGCACTGAACTTCAGCTCGGATTGCTGCGGTGATTCGACTGGAAGTGAAAGCGGGTACCTGTCAAAGCCCCCAAAAGAGTGCCAGTTGTTAGAGGAAGGAGGCAAACAAACAAGCGGGACTCCCAATTTTGGGTGAAGTTACGCTTTAATAATTTAATAAAAGCAGAAATAAACCCTCCAATCCTTTACAGCCAAGGAAGCTGCCATTTTAGCCTCTGTTTGATCTGCAGTTGCCATGATGCTACACATGTGACAGCTATGACACCAGCTGTTTGATGGCTTAACAGTTCGGTTGAGAGTACAAGCAACTGTGACAGTTATCATTCAAGACATGCCTTTATTATGACTGTTTTGGGAAATATTTAAATCAGAGGGTTTCGTTCAACTTTAATGATAAAATAATCAACACATGTGCACTCTGGGGTTACACTGTTGATAGAGATTAAAGCTTGTACATGTTATCACATAAAAAGTGATAATAATGTGTAAAAACGTCATAAAAAATATATATCAATGCACATTATAAAAATACATTTCCTGACACCTTTTATTTAAGGCCTCATCCACAGGCATATAGACCCCTACAACCATGCAGAGGGCCACATTTATGCCCAGGGAATGACAGGTGTTCTGTGCAAAGGTGTTCCTGTAAAAAGCAATGACAGCTTGTGACATGTGTTGTGTGCACAGGTGTTGTATGCACAGTTGTTACTGTAAAAATCAATGACAGCTTGAAAGACAAAAGAGGCTGTACGGACCTTCTCACACATCCAAACATGTGCATCCGTACAAGGACAAATGCATAGCCCTGGAAAGTGGAAACACATAGACAGTGTTCAAAGCTGTGCATCTGTCCCTGTATGAGTCTATGAACTGGAACTTGCAGGAAGTTCCGTACAGCCACCGCATTTCACAGCTTGTCACTGATTTTTGCTGGAGATGAGCTCGGGTCTGTTTGGACCCTGGTCTGAACCCACCTGGGCAAGTCCAATAGGAAGCTCTCACTGTACTGGGCCAATCGACCAGACCATTCCCAGCCCTTTGTAGACATGTGGTTGTGGGGACGGGAATCCCCTAGTTGCAGATTGGCCTAGTAAAGGCGACAGCTTCTTGGCTGGCTTGCTCGTGTGATTTCACACAAGGATCCGAACACACCTGAGCTCATCCCCGATTTTTGCAGGCTGCATGCACTGATCACCTATCACACTAAGGCTCGGTTCACACATGGGCGGCACGACTTGCAGGTCGCCTCAGCGAGGCGACCTGCAAACGACTGCCGGGGCGACTTGCGAGACGACTTCTGCATAGAAGTCTATGCAAGTCGCCCCAAGTCGCCCCCAAAGTAATACAGGAACCTTTTTCTAAGTCGGAGCGACTTGCGTCGCTCCGATTAGAACGGTTCCATAGCACAGAACGGGAGGCGACTTGTCAGGCGACTAGGTCGCCTGACAAGTCGCCCCAGTGTGAACCGAGCCTAAGGCCCCATTTACAAATGAGCGTTTTGTAACTTGAAGCCTGAAGCTACAAAACGCTGGAGGAGAAAAAAAAAGAAATCAATTATTCTCTATGGAGATGGTTCACATCTCCACTCCAAAATGCCTGAAGCTCAAACCAGCTCTGGAACTTTTTTTTTTTTAGGCAGATTTTCTAGTGCGTTTTTCTGCTTTTTACATTGGTGACCTTTTGACCTGTCCAAAATCGCACGACTTTCTGCCTCAAAAAGCTACGCTCAGGTGTAAATGGGGCCTTAGGCCCCTTTCACATGAGCGGCCCGATCGGGTCCGTCTGTCCGTTTTTCAGGTGGACCCAATCAGACCCTCCATTAACCTCTATGGAGTGGCAGATGTAAAACGGACTTCTGTCCATTTACACCTGCCTACCTCCAAACCAATCCGGCAAAAAAAAACAAAAAAACAGAAGGAGATTCATTCCCCTCCGTCTGGCCGGATCAGAAGGCAGTTAGATATAAAAACGGACAGCCAGTCTGTTTACATCCCACTGCCCAAAAGAGCAGAGCAGGCTGTGTCTGCTCTGCATAAGTGGAGTGGACACAGACCTGTCACCCACCTGCTCCACTCAGTTCTACAGGGAATCAGCAAACAGATCACCTGCTGAGAAAAATGGATCCGGCCTGTGTAAAAAAAGAGGCCTTAAGTCTAGTACACACGAGCCAAATGTCGGCGACATTGGCCGGTTCACTAAAAAAACGTCTGACATTTGGCCCATGTGTATGGCACCCGGTCTGACAGTTTGGCTGGGTTCTGTTAAATGAGAATGCTGAAAAACCAGCAGCCAACCGACTTCCGATTAGCGCTGACCAAAGTGTTCTGGCGGAGGGGCAGTCCCCCTGTCAGAACACAAAGAAACAGCAGGGGAGATCGCTGCACTAATGCTGGGTTGAACGAAAAAGAACTAGTGGTGTGTACCAGGCTTTAAACACTGCGCTCTGCACTGGAGGCCTAAATGCAATGCTTGTGTACATTATCCCTAGAGCTGGATATACACCTTTCGGTGTCATTTTCAACAATCATGTGATTTTCATGTTCTGCCATTGTCACCAATAGAGATGGGCTTAGGTGTGTTCGGCATCCTAGTCAGGAAGCCAAAACTGCACACCGCTAATCATAGGCAGTGAGACATTTCCCTGTCCACAGCTGCACATACCTAGAAATGTCTCACTGACCGCAATTAGCGGTGTGCAGTGTTGGCTCCCTGGCGGGATGGGGTAGGTGGGTTAGGACTAGGATGCCAAACACGTTTGAGCCCATCTCTAGTAAGGATGGGCTCTGGCGTGTTCGCAGCTCCACATGCCCGAGCCCACCAGGAAGCTTATACTGCCACAGGGCTAATCACAGGCAGTGAGACATTCCGCGATCTGCGGCTGATCTGGAAATGTCTTACTGCCTGTGATTAGCGCTGCGGAGTGTCAGCTTCATGCCGGGCTTGGGCACGTGGAGTAGGGTTGCCACCTCATCCCTTTAAACCCGAACACATATGAAATACACAGGTTCTGAGGCTAATTTACTGCAGAGAAGACACTGGGTGAGCTTAATTACCATCTTAATCAGCCAAAGAACCTGTGTAATTCATATGTGTTCAGGTTTAAAAGGATGAGGTGGCAACCCTAATGTGGAGCTGCGAACACGCCTGAGCCCATCCTTACTCACTAGTCACCAATAAGCTATATGATTGGACAGACATGAACTAGCACCTTTTACAACAGTGGCTATTGGCTAACCTGTGAGCGCAGGTGTGATTCTGGCCTACATGAGCGTACATAACACATATACATAGGAAACATCTGGACGTTGCATGTTTTAGTATCGTCCTTCATACCCTGATCTGCCTGTGGATGATATCCTGAGTGATGTTGATTCCTTCCATGCTGGACCTAAGACATGGGCATTCACAGTGCCACGGACCAAAGCTGTATTATTGCCATGCCTGTTTCCCGGACACCTGTAAAATGGAAACATCATTAGGTAAACCAAGCGCCTCTGCGCATACCTATAAATGATTCCTAAACTATTTTAAGCATTAACATGATTTGAAAGGCCTAAAAACACATTGGGGTGGGAACTGGGGAAAAACATAAGACGTTGTTGCCCATGGATTCCGTCATGCATTTTAAAGCCCGGTTACTACAGGCAACGACTCCATTTCTGCTCCAGGTTTTATAGATCGGCCCATGAGAGGCATATTTGTTACAGTAGACATGCTAGAACAGAAGAACACAACTGACGTATCAATGAGCTTTATTTATAAATGCACAATATAGCAATGCAGAGGTATGAGGAAGCCTGTTCCTGTAATTTAACTTCTGACTAGCTGCTTTCCATTACCCAACTCCTGCTAGTCGTATCATTACATATACGTCTAAATACACACATTCATCACTACATACCAACACAGCACATGTGTGTTCATAGTAGCACCCCACTCATATACCTCAGGGACAACAAGCACTCTTATGTGCTACAAAGACCCCAGCCTCTGCACCATACCAGCACTCTCTAAACGATTACGTATATAGAACATAGCCATACCTGCGGCCAGTGCATTGTTTTTCTATCGGTTCCCCCCTTCCCCAACGGCCAGGCCCCCTGACAGTCCAGTTACCCGTGTTTACCTCCCTGGCTGTCTCTCAGAACGGGCACTCTCCCACTACGCAATTGCCGTAAACGTATCAACTAATAGACGGTCTGCGCCACGCAAAGTGCGCATCTGTAGCTTGTAGAATACAGCTGGACGTACTAACTTCATACTGCTGCTCCCTGGCAACGCGCTCTGGGAGAGGAAAGAAGTTATGGACCAATGAGCGGCGCTCCTCTGGCAGAGCGATCGCTGCTGGAGCCAATAGGAGAGAGTGGCCGGATCAGCTGTTAAGTTAGGTTGCAGAGAAGAGCAAGCAGTGGCGCAGTTAATGATACGCCTAGAGCAAAGCATCGCGGGAATTGTAGTACGTGGCTTTTACGTAATTGAAGTTTCGCCAGGCTGATTGGAAGGAGAAGGCTGGAAGCATACGTTGGTTCATTTGTAAGAATTCAGTACTCACGTATTGATTTATAGCGTGGTTTAGAGAGGGTTCTGGCATACGTTGGTAAAATGTAACTGTCATCAAAAGAGAGCCATTCATGAGCCACCATTCAGTCATGGCTATTGTCACCAAAGCTGAATCTGAGAGAAAATAACATATTTAGAGGTGTCACTAAAACAGGAATAGAAAGGGGATCTTCCAATGGGGACACTTATTACCCTTGTCAGCAGGCTAAGACTGTAAACACACCACCAGGGGGTGCTCAAAACAGATGGTCGATATCAGGGGCGGACTGACAACTCATGGGGCCCCCGGGCCATAGGAGATTATGGGGCCTACCAGCCAGTGGTGTAGCGTGCGTTGTCAGCGCCCGGGGCAAGGCAAGTAATTTGAGCCCTCTAACCTGAGGACTTTTAGCACTCCGAGTCCCTTCCCACAAAAGTACCGACCAACCTGATTCCTACACTAACCACTATACTACACTGTCCGCTACACTACACACTAAACTGCCCACTACACACTACACTACACACTAAACTGCCCACTACACACCACACTAAACTGCCCACTACACTACACTACACACTAAACTGCCCACTACACACTACACTACACACTAAACTGCCCACTACACACCACACTAAACTGCCCACTACACACTACACTACACACTAAACTGCCCACTACACACTACACTACACACTAAACTGCCCACTACACACTAAACTGCCCACTACACACTACACTACACACTAAACTGCCCACTACACACCACACTAAACTGCCCACTACACTACACACTAAACTGCCCACTACACACTACACTACACACTAAACTGCCCACTACACACCACACTAAACTGCCCACTACACACTACACTACACACTAAACTGCCCACTACACACTACACTACACACTAAACTGCCCACTACACACTAAACTGCCCACTACACACTACACTACACACTAAACTGCCCACTACACACTAAACTGCCCACTACACACTACACTGCCCACTACACACTACACTACACACTAAACTGCCCACTACACACTACACTGCCCACTACACACTAAACTGCCCACTACACACTACACTGCCCACTACACACTAAACTGCCCACTACACACTACACTGCCCACTACACAATAAACTGCCCACTACACACTACACTGCCCACTACACACTAAACTGCCCACTACACTGCCCACTACACACTACACTGCCCACTACACACTAAACTACACTGCCCACTACACACCACACTGCTCACTACACACTAAACTACACTGCCCACTACACACCACACTGCCCACTACACACCACACTGCTCACTACACTACACTGCCCACTACACTACATACTACACTGCTCACTACACACTACACTGCCCACTACACTGCTCACTACACACTACACTGCCCACTACACTGCTCACTACACACTACACACTAAACTGCCCACTACACACTACACTGCTCACTAAACTGCCCACTACACACTACACTGCTCACTACCCATTAAACTGCCCACTACACACTAAATTGCCCACTACACTGCCCACTACACATTAACTGCCTACTACACACTAAACTACACACTACACTGCCCACTACACACTACACTGCCCACTACACACTAAACTACACTGCCTACTACACTGCTCACTACACACTACACTGCCCACTACACACTAAACTGCCCACTGCACACTACACTGCCCACTACACTGCCCACTACACACTAAACTGCACACTACACTGCCCACTACACACTAAACTGCCCACTACACACTAAACTGCACACTACACTGCCCACTACACACTAAACTGCCCACTACACACTACACTGCCCACTACACACTACACTGCCCACTACACACTACATTGCCCACTACACACTTAACTGCCCACTACACACTAAACTGCCCACTACACACTACACTGCCCACTACACACTAAACTGCCCACTACACTGCCCACTACACACTAAACTGCTCACTACACACTAAACTACACACTACACTGCCCACTACAGACTAAACTACACACTACACTACCCACTACACACTACACTGCTCACTAAACTGCCCACTACACACTACACTGCTCACTACACACTAAACTGCCCACTACACACTACACTGCCCACTACACACTAAACTGCACTGCCCACTACACTGCTCGCTACACACTACACTGCCCACTACACACTAAACTGCCCACTACACACTACACTGCCCACTACACACTAAACTGCACACTACACTGCCCACTACACACTAAACTGCCCACTACACACTACACTGCCCACTACACACTAAACTACACTGCCCACTAATCACCACACTGCTCACTACACACTAAACTACACTGCCCACTACACACCACGCTGCCCACTACACACCACACTGCTCACTACACTACACTGCCCACTACACACTAAACTGCCCACTACACTACATACTACACTGCTCACTACACACTACACTGCCCACTACACACTACACTGCTCACTACACACTAAACTGCCCACTACACTACCCACTACACACTACACTGCTCACTAAACTGCCCATTACACACTACACTGCTCACTACACACTAAACTGCCCACTACACACTAAACTGCCCACTACACACTACACTGCCCACTACACATTAACTGCCCACTACACACTAAACTACACACTACACTGCCCACTACACACTACACTGCCCACTACACACTAAACTGCACACTACACTGCCCACTACACAATACACACTAAACTACACACTACACTGCCCACTACACACTACAGTGCCCACTACACACTAAACTGCCCACTACACACTAAACTGCACACTACACTGCCCACTACACACTAAACTGCCCACTACACACTACACTGCCAACTACACACTACACTGCCCACTACACACTAAACTACACACTACACTGCCCACTACACACTACATTGCCCACTACACACTAAACTGCCCACTACACACTACACTGCCCACTACACACTAAACTGCCCACTACACTGCCCACTACACACTAAACTGCCCACTACACACTAAACTACACACTACACTGCCCACTACACACTAAACTACACACTACACTGCCCACTACACACTAAACAGTACACTGCCCACTACACACTACACTGCTCACTAAACTGCCCACTACACTGCTCACTACACACTAAACTGCCCACCACACACTACACTGCCCACTACACACTACACTGCCCACTACACACTAAACTACACTGCCCACTACACACTAAACTGCCCACTACACACTACACTGCCCACTACACACTAAACTGCACACTACACTGCCCACTACACACTACACTGCCCACTACACACTAAACTACACACTACACTGCCAACTACACTGCCCACTACACACTAAACTGCCCACTACACACTAAACTGCACACTACACTGCCCACTACACATTACACTGCCCACTACACACTAAACTGCCCACTACACACTACACTGCAAACTACACACTACACTGCCCACTACACACTACATTGCCCACTACACACTAAACTGCCCACTACACACTAAACTGCCCACTACACACTAAACTGCCCACTACACACTACACTGCCCACTACAAACTAAACTGCCCACTACACTGCCCACTACACACTAAACTGCCCACTACACACTAAACTACACACTACACTGCCCACTACACACTAAACTGCCCACTACACACTAAACTACACACTACACTGCCCACTACACACTACACTGCCCACTATACACTAAACTACACTGACCACTACACACTACACTGCTCACTACACACTACACTGCCCACTACACACTAAACTGCCCACTACACACTACACTGCCCACTACACTGCCCACTACACACTAAACTACACACTACACTGCCCACTACACACTACACTGCCCACTACACACTAAACTGCACACTACACTGCCCACTACACACTACACTGCCCACTACACACTACACTGCCCACTACACACTAAACTGCCCACTACACACTAAACTGCCCACTACACACTACACTGCCAACTACACACTACACTGCCCACTACACACTAAACTACACACTACACTGCCCACTACACACTACATTGCCCACTACACACTAAACTGCCCACTACACACTAAACTGCCCACCACACACTACACTGCCCACTACACACTAAACTGCCCACTACACACTAAACTACACACTACACTGCCCACTACACACTAAACTACACACTACACTGCCCACTACACACTACACTGCCCATTACACACTAAACTACACACTGCACTGCCCACTACACAATAAGCTGCCCACTACACACTACACTGCCCACTACACACTAAACTACACACTACACTGCCCACTACACACTACACTGCCCATTACACACAAAACTGCCCACTACACACTAAACTACACTACACATTACACTACACACTACACTGCCCACTACACACTACACTGCTCACTACACACTAAACTGCCCACTACACACTACACGCTAAACTGCCCACTACACGCTAAACTGCCCACTACACACTAAACTGCCCACTACACACTACACTGCCCACTACACACTACACTACCCACTACACACTAAACTACACACTACACTGCCCACTACACACTACACTGCCAACTACACACTACACTGCCCACTACACACTAAACTACACACTACACTGCCCACTACACACTACATTGCCCACTACACACTAAACTGCCCACTACACACCAAACTGCCCACTACACACTACACTGCCCACTACACACTAAACTGCCCACTACACACTAAACTACACACTACATTGCCCACTACACACTAAACTACACACTACACTGCCCACTACACACTACACTGCCCACTACACACTACACTGCCCACTACACGCTAAACTGCCCACTACACACTAAACTGCCCACTACACACTACACTGCCCACTACACACTACACTGCCCACTACACACTAAACTACACACTACACTGCCCGCTACACACTAAACTACACACTACACTGCCCACTACACACTAAACTGCCCACTACACACTAAACTGCACACTACACTGCCCACTACACACTACACTGCCCACTACACACTACACTGCCCACTACACACTAAACTGCCCACTACACACTAAACTGCCCACTACACACTACACTGCCAACTACACACTGCACTGCCCACTACACACTAAACTACACACTACACTGCCCACTACACACTACATTGCCCACTACACACTAAACTGCCCACTACACACTAAACTGCCCACCACACACTACACTGCCCACTACACACTAAACTGCCCACTACACACTAAACTACACACTACACTGCCCACTACACACTAAACTACACACTACACTGCCCACTACACACTACACTGCCCATTACACACTAAACTACACACTGCACTGCCCACTACACACTAAGCTGCCCACTACACACTACACTACCCACTACACACTAAACTACACACTACACTGCCCACTACACACTACACTGCCAACTACACACTACACTGCCCACTACACACTAAACTACACACTACACTGCCCACTACACACTACATTGCCCACTACACACTAAACTGCCCACTACACACCAAACTGCCCACTACACACTACACTGCCCACTACACACTAAACTGCCCACTACACACTAAACTACACACTACATTGCCCACTACACACTAAACTACACACTACACTGCCCACTACACACTACACTGCCCACTACACACTACACTGCCCACTACACGCTAAACTGCCCACTACACACTAAACTGCCCACTACACACTACACTGCCCACTACACACTACACTGCCCACTACACACTAAACTACACACTACACTGCCCGCTACACACTAAACTACACACTACACTGCCCACTACACACTAAACTGCCCACTACACACTAAACTGCACACTACACTGCCCACTACACACTACACTGCCCACTACACACTACACTGCCCACTACACACTAAACTGCCCACTACACACTAAACTGCCCACTACACACTACACTGCCAACTACACACTACACTGCCCACTACACACTAAACTACACACTACACTGCCCACTACACACTACATTGCCCACTACACACTAAACTGCCCACTACACACTAAACTGCCCACCACACACTACACTGCCCACTACACACTAAACTGCCCACTACACACTAAACTACACACTACACTGCCCACTACACACTAAACTACACACTACACTGCCCACTACACACTACACTGCCCATTACACACTAAACTACACACTGCACTGCCCACTACACACTAAGCTGCCCACTACACACTACACTGCCCACTACACACTAAACTACACACTACACTGCCCACTACACACTACACTGCCCATTACACACAAAACTGCCCACTACACACTAAACTACACTACACATTACACTACACACTACACTGCCCACTACACACTACACTGCTCACTACACACTAAACTGCCCACTACACACTACACGCTAAACTGCCCACTACACGCTAAACTGCCCACTACACACTAAACTGCCCACTACACACTACACTGCCCACTACACACTACACTACCCACTACACACTAAACTACACACTACACTGCCCACTACACACTACACTGCCAACTACACACTACACTGCCCACTACACACTAAACTACACACTACACTGCCCACTACACACTACATTGCCCACTACACACTAAACTGCCCACTACACACCAAACTGCCCACTACACACTACACTGCCCACTACACACTAAACTGCCCACTACACACTAAACTACACACTACATTGCCCACTACACACTAAACTACACACTACACTGCCCACTACACACTACACTGCCCACTACACACTACACTGCCCACTACACGCTAAACTGCCCACTACACACTAAACTGCCCACTACACACTACACTGCCCACTACACACTACACTGCCCACTACACACTAAACTACACACTACACTGCCCGCTACACACTAAACTACACACTACACTGCCCACTACACACTAAACTGCCCACTACACACTACACTGCCCACTACACACTACACTGACCACTACACACTACACTGCCCACTACACACTACACTGACCACTACACACTACACTGCCCACTACTCTACACACTAAACTGCCCACTACACACTACACTGCTCACTACACACTACACTGCCCACTACACACTAAACTGCCCACTACACTGCCCACTACACTACACACTAAACTGCCCACTACACACTAAACTGCCCACTACACTGCCCACTACACTACACACACAGGTGTGCACTACCTGCCCTGCTGCCTGATCCGAGGCCGAGCTCAGCAGTGCACCAATCTGCTGCCTCCGAATTCCAAGAATTTGATTTTTCATGGGCATGGGATTGTTAGATCGACTTCTGTTGAGCATACAGTATACGCACAGACGCACAGTATACATACACATAGACACACACAGTATATATACAATATACATATATAAACACACACATTAAGCATATACATACACACACACACACAACATCTAGAAATCAGCCTAATTGAACACACTGCTGCCTGCTGCTCTCCTGGCATGCTGGTACTTGTAGTGCCCCAGCAGCTCACAGACGCATTCGGTGGTAATGCAGGAGAGGAGGATGATGTGTCTGTGTAGTGGTGGGCAGGTAATCAGTAGGGAGGTGTAGTAGAGCTTGGGGGAGAAGTTCAGAACATCCTTCCTCCAGGAGCAGTGCACTTCTCACACAGAACAACAATCTAACAGCCTCAGATGAAGATCCTTTCAGAGCTGTGCTGTGACAAGATAAGTTTATTTATAGCATCCACCCCAACACAAAATTTCAGCTTTTACCTCCCATCTTGGAGAACTTCTCAGAAGTTATCATGCTGATAACAGAGTAATGAAACAGCAGAAAGACATGGGACTCAGGGATTTGGAGACAGATAAGTAAACACTACAGATAGATGTGCCTAGGTCAGATTTCATGAATCTGGTTTACATCCACTTTAACCGCTTGCCGACCGGCTCAAGCCGATATACGTCAGCAGAAGGGCACGTACAGGCATATTAACGTACCTGTACGTTGCCCTTTAAAAAGCAGCTTGCGGCGTGCTCGCCCCCCGTGATCTCCGTGAGTGTGATCGCAGGTCCCACGGACTCGATGTCCGCGGGGATACCCGCAATCGTCTCATGGGGAGGAAGAACAGGGAAATGCTGATGTAAACAAGCTAAATGAAGCTAAATTCTAAGGTAGACTAAGTTTATATTTCTACAGTGACCTTAGTTTTATAATATTTTTCTAAGTTTTCTTTATGCCGTCTTTACTTTTCATTAAGGGCTTGCTAGTTAATTATTATTAACACGGTGGTGGCACCCGGTGATCTTTGATCTTCTCCATGTTGTCCGGGTATATATCCACATCTCAAAGGTTGCCTACCCCTTATCTAAGGGCCAGTTCACACCACATGGAGTCCAGTGCGTTTTTTTCTGCATCAAAAACGCATAGAAAGTAGGTTATATGGTTTTCAATGGCATAGTTCACACCAGTGCTTACAGTTCCAGTGCATTCCAGTTCCAGAAAAAAAAGTAGAACATGCTGCATTTTTTCTGCACTGGACTGTACTGGAACGCTGTAAAATGCATCAAAAACGCACTGGAACGCATCAGAACGCACCTAAATGCACCAAAAACCACTGCAACACACTTGTCCTTATTTAAGGTTAAGAAAAAAGAGGGGGGGGAAGCACTGGACTGCATCAAAAACGCACCAAAAATGCATCAAAACGCACTGGAACGCATCAAAAACACGCACTCAGAAAAGCATCTGGAACGCATCTGGACTGCGTTTCTATGATGTGAGCTGGCCCTAAAAGAACTAAGGGCCAGTTGACACAATAGAAACGCAGTCCGGATGCGTTCCAGATGCTTTTCTGAGTGCGTGTTTTTGATGCAGTCAAGTGCATTTTTTCCCCTCCTTTTTCTTAACCTTAAATAAGGACAAGTGTGTTCCAGTGCGATTTACAGCATTCCAGTGCAGGAAAAATTCAGCATGTAATACTTCTTTTTTTTTTCTAGAAATGCAACGCACTGGAACTGCAAGCACTGACATAGTGAACTATGCCATTGAAAACCATATAACCTTTCCATGCATTTTTGATGCAGAAAGAAAACGCAGTGGACTGCATGTGGTGTGAACTGGCCCTAAAAGATACTTTTGTTTATAGTTATCTCCCAGCGCTGACAATGTTGATAAACATTTGCAGGCTTTTTTTTTTTTTTTGACAGCTTTGAGGCTCGGTTCACACTAGTGCGATGCGGGAAACCTGCAAATCCACTGCAGGTTCCCGCATCACACCTGACTTGCAAGGCAAGTCGCACTGCACTATGCGTGCTGCTGGGAGTGTCAATAGAAAGTTACTGATACCCCCAAATCAGTTCGCATATCACAGTGCGAATTGTCAGTTTGAACAAGAATCGGATCACATGGGGTGTAAACACCCATGCGATCCAATTCTGTTGCGGACCAAAAAAAGGGTCCTGTGCGAGTTTGGTTCGAATGCGATGCAAATTCAGCCATACTATCTGTATGACTGAATTCACATCACATGTGATTTGCACTGCAGTGCGGTGCAAATCACATGAGATTATCACACAGCGCACTGGTGTGAAACGGGACTAAGTAGAGAACATCTCTGTTCTTACGTGAATGAATCATGTAAATTCTGCATAGGGGTCGTGAGGGGGTTTGAATCGAGATTGTGATTTTTTTGCTTTTAACTATTAATCGTGCAGCTCTAGTACACACTATAGAGGGATATACTTTGTTCATATTTCACATCTGAGGTTTACAACCACATTAAAGAGTAACTGCAGTCTGCTCACATAATTTTTAATAAAAATATCTTTGCCATTCTGAAGCTTCCCTCCAACCACTTTGCATATTATTTTATATATACTGTGATTCTGTACTTGCCAAACATGCCGCAGAAATCTCCCTTTACTGAGTCTGGCTGCAATCATTTTAACTGTGGGCAGCTGAAGCTGCTGCCTGTTCACTTCCTGGATTTACACACAGAGGCATACCTCCAGCTCTGCAGCTTTCATTGGCCCTCTTATTAATCATCCCCCCTCCCTTCCTGGCAAGCTCTCACCAGAGTGAGGGAGAGAGCTGTGCATGATGTCATACGCCTAGGCTTTTTCCCAGAAAGGAAGTGGGCTGTATAAGGTATTTACTGGCAGAAAAAAAAATGTTTTACTATCCAAAGTTAAAACCACAAGGGCAGAAGATTTAATAGATGGGAAGATGAAAAAATGACTAAAGTTCCACTTTAAGTGCTTCTGCAACTTGTGGACTCTGGGATATGACTTCTGTGATCACCAACTGCAACCACTATACGTTGTTTTTAAAAAGAAACTGAACTCTGGAAGCTGTGCCTAAAGAAAAGAAGGAAGAGGGCAAAGGATTCGTGTCCTGTGGTCTCCCAACAGCTGCTTTTTTCCCATTACTGACTACACCTTGTTCTGCACTATTGCTGTGTATAGAAGTGGCCATATTTTTATAGGCAGAGCTTTGCTTTTTCATGTTAGAACCTCCAGGTAGAACAGTGAGCAGCACAGCAGTCACAGACAGCAGTGTCTTAGATGATCTCTGTCTGCAGATATGTAGCTACCACATAGCTCCCAACTGTCCCTGATTTCAAGGGACTGTCTCTCATTCGGAACAAAGTTCCTCTGTCCCTCTTTCCTTTTCATTTTGTCCCTCATTTAGGTCTGATCTATATAGCTGTATATAAAATGCACTACTTCTCTATCAAAAAGTGTTTTACAGTGCTTAACCTTTCATCCAATTTTTAAATTGCTGCATCTGTAAATGCCAAAAGCCAATATAAAGGAACAGCAGTGGTAAAAAAAAGCACTTGTGGGTTTAACCAATAATTTTTTTTGTACAATTCTCCTTTAATGGGGGGCCTGCAAGGGTGTGTGTGTTCTATGCCTACACACATTTGCTACTAGGTGTCCCTCATTCCCATCTCAGAAAGTTGGGAGGTATGATATGAGTGCCCATACTTCTTGGTATGGGCATCCTCACATACCAAGAAGTGCGCTGTTTACAGCTGTTCACCTTAATAGCTGATTAAACCTTAAGGTGTTACTAAACCCAGGACTCTGCATTCACTATATCTGGTCTCCCACAGTACACAGAACACGGAAATGCAATGTTTTTAGTAAATATAAGATGCTAAATACCTTTTTCTCGAATCGTCTTCCAGGGCAGCATCCGAGAGATAGGCTCCTCCTCCCTAAAACAGGAAACACATTAGTCCACCATTATAAATTTCACACTCTTACCTGTGTGCCTCAGTTGTTTGTGTTTCCTCCGGACCCACAGGAGCTGCAAGAACGTTTGTTATTTTATTTTCACCTGTCTCTGTGCTTGTTGCAGGAGACCCCCTGCCAGCATCCCATACAGCCCAAGGGGCTTTGGGAGGGCGAGCAGGCGCAGCACTGGGCAACATTGCTCAAAGCCTGAGATTTCGCCCCTACTGAGGGGTCTGCAATCATCCCCCCAGGCTGCAGGAGGACTCTGTCATCCCCACCCCATGCCGCTGTTAGGCCTGTGTATGCTTCCGCAAGCACCCCCCTCTGGCTTTCCGCAGAATCTGGAGCCCGCCAGGGGGGATGGATACATGCATAGATGGGCGCCCCCCCCCCGCCGCCGCCGCCGACCGCTGCCGAAAACCTCAGCAGCAGAGGGTCTAGCAGGGAGGGTTTTGCACCTTCTAAATTAGGTCCCTGGTGGCTGCGGCTGTCCCCCCAAACGAATCCACCGCTCTCCGGGCGGCGCAGCAGCGTCCTCACCGCCACAGGCCGCTACAGGAAGTCGGGGGTGTACCAAGATGGCGCCGAGGAAGTTCCGCTTCCGGGTTGGCGGCCATTTTCCCGTAGTCTATCTACTACGGAGATAGAGCAGGGACACCTAGGGGCGGGAAGTTTATAAAAAAAAAAAAAAAAAAAGAGAAAGAAAACAGAATACAAATAGCAAATTTGTTCAATGCTACCCCTCACTACCAGCACAGTTACTCTACAATACAGCGGCATGTGCAGGTGTGTCCACCAACCTGCACGGGGTCAGCCGGGGGCGGGGCCGGAGCTTATGCAGGAAGCAGATAAAAAGGCCTCTAAGCAGAGGATCCTGGTGGCTGATCATGTCTGACGCTTCCCCACCCTGCCCTGCAGATCCTGCAAATCAGGACAGCTCCAAGGTAAGCCAGAATATTCTTGAATTATCTCTGTCTTAACCTCTTTACTGCCTATCTACAGGCAGTTCCTTTGACCACCTAAACTCACGGGGTTTTTTTTTGTTCTCTATGCTCGCTTGCAGGCAAAGACCCCTGAGGAAAGGAAGGCTAAAGGCAAAACATGTGCCTCATGCAGCCACAGGCTTTCCCCAGATTGGAAAAAGCCCCTGTGTCAGAAATGCTTAGACAAAATGGTGGCAAAAGAATCACAGGGATTTTTGAAAGACCTGCTCAATTCTTTTAAGAAAGAAATTCAGAGCACCATGGCACCACTACGCTCAGCTATAGAGAAATTAGAAACGCCAGCAAGTGTCGCTCAGGCCAGTATCCCATCTACCAGCGGAACACACATTCCAAGGGAGAACAAGGTACAGGCAGAACAAGAGGTGGATTCAGATGAATCTGAACAATCTGAATCAGAAGACGGTATCTGTTCAGACTCAGAGGAGGAAGATGACACGACAGACTGCAACCTGTTTCCTTCTGAGGACACAGACAGTCTTCTCAAAGCCATCACTGACACTCTAGGCATTAAAGAACAGAAAACCGCAGAACTCACTATGCATGACAGAATGTACAAAGGGCTCCAGCCCAAGAAGCCAAGAACGTTCCCGGTACACCAAACACTTAAAGACATAGTCAAAAAGGAATGGGAAGACCCAGAGAAAAAGCTTTTCATCCCCGCCACAATCAAACGCAGATACCCGTTTGCGGAAGCAGACACCAAAACCTGGGCTAAATGCCCCAAGGTGGATGCCTCTCTGGCAAAAATCACGAACAAATCGGACTTGGCTTTTGATGACGCAGGTACCCTCAGCGACCCCATGGACAAGAAAATAGAAGCTCTCCTGAAAAGGGCATGGGAAGCAGGTGCGGCAAACCTAAATCCGGCTATTGCTTCCACCTGCACAGCCCGAACCTTGCTAATCTGGCTAACCCAGCTGCAAGATCTATTGGAGAACAACACACCCAGGGAGGAACTAATTAAAACCATCCCCACACTAACTAGAGCGGCAGCTTTCTTGGCAGATGCTTCAGCAGAAACTGTCAGAATATCCTCTAGGACCACGGCACTACTAAACTCGGCCCGCAGAGCCCTGTGGTTAAAATCCTGGGGGGGGGGTGCACCTTCCAAGAACCGTTTATGTGGCATACCATTCACTGGAGACCTACTGTTTGGTCCCGAACTAGAAACAGTCCTGGATAGGACTGCAGCAAAAAATAAGGGGTTCCCTCAAACCAAGAAGAGACAAGGGAAGGCGCCCTTTCGGCATTTCAAGAAATTCAATAAGCCAGGGGCAAAAAAGCACTGGGGTCAACAAAACAAGAAAGGCAAAGGTGAATTCATCCTCAAGCCTAATACCCAAAAGAACAAAAAACAATGACTGCCTTCAGGTGGGGGGCAGATTGGCGGCTTTCTCCCACCAATGGGAGGAGATAACAGAAAACAAATTCATACTGCGCACCATAGCGGACGGTTACGCAATAGAATTCTCCAACCGCCCCCCAACCAAATACTTAGTGACCATGCTACCCAAGGACAGCAATCAAGCAAAGGTGTTTCTAGAATCCCTACAGAAACTATTAGATCAGAAGGTGATTTGTCACGTTCCCCAAGAGGAGGAACAGAAGGGCTTCTACTCACACATCTTCGCAAAAAGAAAACCATCAGGCAAACTAAGGCTGATACTAAACCTCAAACCACTCAACCGAGGAATAAGATACAAGAGATTCAGAATGGAATCTATCTATTCAATCAGGAACATCCTACCGCAGGAGACATTCATGGCAACACTAGACTTACAGGATGCCTACCTACATGTCCCCATAAGGAAGGATCACCAAAGGTTTCTAAGGTTCGCAATCCAGGGGCCAGCAGCTACGCTGCACCTACAGTACACAGCTCTCCCCTTCGGAATCTCCTCGGCTCCAAGAATATTCTCAAAAATAATGGCGGAAGCGCTAAAAGGTCTAAGACAAGAGGGTATTGGAATAATACCATACTTAGACGACCTCCTGTTCTTTGCGGACTCAGCAGCAATCCTAGAAAACAACCTGCGCAAGAGTATGATCTATCTGCAAAACCTGGGATGGTTAATAAACGCAGAGAAATCGCAAATGATCCCAAGCCAGAGAGTAGTGTACCTGGGATACGTGCTGGACTCCAGACTGTCAAAAATTTTCCTAACAAAGGGAAAAGACGTAAAAATGACACAAGCAATTACGTCCCTGCTAAGGAACCATTCCACAACGATCAGGCACGGAATGTCCATACTAGGACTGATGACGTCTTCCATTCCAGCCATCACCTGGGCACAAATTCACATGCGACCCTTACAGAACTACATTCTGTCCCAATGGGATGGCAGGCAAGCATCCCTAGAAAAATCCATTCCCGTCCCCGCCACAGTCAAACAAACACTCTACTGGTGGCTCAACCCACTTCGGGTCATCGAGGGGCGCAGATGGGCTCAAGTCAATCCAGTCAGCATCACCACCGATGCAAGCGCCCTAGGATGGGGAGCCCACATGGAAGGGCGGTTCTCGCAAGGGAAATGGACACCCAAATGGGCACGAGCCTCCTCAAACTTGAGAGAGCTGAAAGCTGTGGGGGAAGCGCTAAAAACCTTCAAGCCAGCATTACAGGGGAGAACATGGTTCAGTCATTTAAAAAATCTCAGCATACAACCTCAGCTGACACTGACGGACCGCCCGGATCTACTGTCACAAGGCCCAGTCAACCATCCGAACCACAAAATCTCGAAGCTCTCGGCTTGGTTACTGAGAGGGTAAAACTCCAGAACAAAGGCCTGTCAGACAGAGTAATCAACACCATCGTAAACAGCAGAAAGCCGGTAACGAGAGCCATCTATGAGAAAATAAGGAAAAAATTTGTTTCTTGGTACGAAGACAGACCAATCTCCAACGGTGGGATAATTCCAATAGTTTTGGACTTCCTACAAGATGGTGCAGACAAAAACATATCACCAAGTACCCTGAAAGTACAAGTTGCAGCACTTTCCTCGGTCATGGATACTAGACTAGCGGAAGACCCGCTGATAAGACGATTCCTCATAGCTCTTAAAAGATCCAAACCAGCCAAATTGTACAAAACTCCCACCTGGGACATGGGCACAGTACTTAAGGGCTTTCTTTCCCCTCCGTTTGAACCTATCGAGGACAGCTCAGACAAAAACCTCACGTTAAAAACTGCGCTCCTTCTGGCCTTAGTATCCGCCAGAAGAGTGAGTGAGATCCAAGCTCTGTCTTCAATAGAACCATACTGTCTAATACATCTGGACAAGATAATTCTCTCTCCAGATCCGGCCTTTCTACCCAAGGTCTCTTCTACATTTCACAGAACCCAAAACATCGTCATACCCTCACTTCCAACAACCATGGATAGTAGGAAAAGAAACATTTACAGCAAACTTGATGTAAGGAACACGCTCATAGCGTATCTCGAAAGAACAAAAGAATGGCGTAGAACGACCTCCCTCTTCATCCTCTATGCAGGAATCAACAGAGGGAAACAAGCTTCAAAAAGCACCATCAGCAGATGGATAAGGATGGCCATACAGATTACCTATAAGGCACAGAATCTCACTCCACCTAGTGAAATCAGAGCGCACTCAACTAGAGCCTGGGCAACCTCGGCCGCAGAGAAAGCAGGGGCAACTCCGGAGCAGATCTGCAGGGCAGCGACATGGTCGAGCTTCAGTACTTTCGCTAAGCACTACCGCATAGACCAGCTGTCTGACCAAGACCAAGCATTTGGTCGTAAAGTGCTCCAGTCTCTAACCCCACCCTAGTAAGTATTGCTTGATATATCCTCTCGGATGCTGCCCTGGAAGACGATTCGAGAAAACAGAGTTAGGTACCTGGTAACTCTTTTTCTAAGAAGTCTTCCAGGGCAGCACTAGTTCCCACCCTTGAAACAACAAAAACCAGGTACAGAGGGGGAGCTTGCAGCTTACAGGGAATTCCTTCGGTGCTTTAACATAACTGAGGCACACAGGTAAGAGTGTGAAATTTATAATGGTGGACTAATGTGTTTCCTGTTTTAGGGAGGAGGAGCCTATCTCTCGGATGCTGCCCTGGAAGACTTCTTAGAAAAAGAGTTACCAGGTACCTAACTCTGTTTTCTCATCAGCAGCTTGTAGGAGGAGTTTTCATTCTCCCCTGATTGTCCTATGAGGCTACAGGACGCCTGACCCTCTGTCTGGACAGTGCTGATTGGCCCTGTGCTGATCACATGCACCCTCTCTAGCAATACACACCAAACTGTGTATTGAATGCTGCTGCCAGACTTATCCACCTTACCAACCGCTCAGTGTCTGCCAACCCTCTCCTCCAATCCCTACACTGGCTCCCAATCACCTAGCGAATTAAATTCAAAATACTAACCACAACATACAAAGCCATTCACAACTCTGCCCCGAGCTACATCACCAATCTTGTCTCCAAATATCACCCAAATCCACCTCTCCACTCTTCTCAAGACCTCCTGCTTTCAAACTCTCTCATCTCCTCCTCCCATGCTCGTCTCCAGGATTTCTCCAGAGCCTCTCCCATCCTCTGGAACTCGCTACCTCCATCTATCCGGCAATCCCCTACTCTTGCTACCTTCAGGCTATCCCTGAAAACTCATCTCTTCAGGAAAGCCTATCACATCTCCAACTAATCTCCTACCACTTCCACCAGCTCATTCCTCACAGTTACAACCTTTTGTACCACCTGCCCCACCCTATTAGATTGTAAGCTCTTCTGAGCAGGGCCCTCTTAATCCTCTTGTATTTTATTGTATTATAACTGTATTGTCTCCCTTTTATATTGTAAAGCGCTGCGTAAACTGTTGGCGCTATATAAATCCTGTATAATAATAATAATAACTGAGCATGTACAGCTTGTCCCCAAAGCTCTGTTCTATCGGCAAATAGATTGGGGACAATGGAAGAAGGGGAGGGTCAGAAAAGACAGGATCAAACAGCCTTTTTACACAGTGCAGAGGAGTAACCTCTTAGGTTCCACAGTGAGTATAACAAGCGTGCTTTACTGTGTATACAGACTGATTTTACTGTTGTGGGTTTAGTAATACTTTAACCAGTTGCCGACCAGCCACCGCAATTATACTGTGGCAGGTTGGCTCAACTGCGCGAACCACCATACTGGTGCGTCACCCACGAGTAGGGGGTACACGCGCCCCCGCCGTCCCCGTGGTGATCGGATTTGTTACAGAACCGATCGATCTACAGGCCCAAGCCAATAATTTCTGGCCTGGACCTGCTGATCGGTTTTGGCGAATGAAATGCCTCCTCTGCCTGTGTAATGTAAACACAGGCAGAGGATATGTCATCTCTCCTCGTGGAGCCTTTTTCTGTTCCAGCGAGCGAGGAGAAGACATCCATAGTGAGTACACCAAGCACTACACAAACACCAGGACACATAGACACACTTTTCACCCCTTCATTGCCCGTCCCCTCCACCACCCACCCCAGTTAACACTTTCACTCCCTGTCACAGTGTCACCAAGTGCAGTTTTCAGATTTTTCACTGATCACTGTACTGGTGTCACTTGTGACACTAATCAGCGTTAAGGATGTTAGCGGTAGTCCCAGATAGGTTTAGGGTACCTGCCATATAGTCCCTAATAAAGGTTTAACCCCTAACTCCTTGATCACCCCAATTAACCCTTTCACTCCCTGCCACTTGATGCATTACAGTACAGATCTTTTTTCTGATCACTGTATTAGTGTCATGGGTTAGCTAGTTAGCGTCAGTTAGCGTCAATCCCAGACAGCGTCAGATTTTAACCCCTTGATTGCCAGTAGCACTAATACACATGCACACACCATACACCTCCCTTACTAGAATAGTGTTTAAACGGATCAATATCCTTGATCTGATCAGATCTATACTAGTGTCCCCAATAGTATAGTGTTCCCAAAAATGCGGTGTTAGCAGGATAAGCCCAGACACCTGCCAGCACCTGCGTTTAGCCCCTCTGCCCAGACCAGCCCACCCAAGTGCAGTATCAGTAGATCACTGTCACTTACAAATCACAGCACACAAAACTGCAGCGTTAGCAGAGTCACGCCTGATGCCTGCTAGCACTAACAGTTCATTTTTTATAGAGATTCAAGCAGTCGCTGATAACCAGGTGCTCTTTTACCTGTAAGTTTCACTAGCTGTACCTATGAATTTAGTGACCAAAATGTCCATAAAGAGGTACACTAGTGAAGAGGCCTACACGATGCTGAGCATGACAGATGAGAGCGAAGGGGAAGCCTCACTGTTAGTTTCAGGCTCAGTATATAAACCTGTAGAGAGCAGCTGCACCCTGACAGATAGCTCTGATGATGGAGTAGTGGTCCCTGCTAAGGTCAGGCGTACCCGACACCGTTCTTCTGTTTCTGAGTTGCAACAACCGCATTGTTCTCATATGGAGCAGAGAGCCAGTACTAGTGCCGCTCAACCTTCTGTGAACTGGCAAGCACTAGCGGCCTAGTACATCCTGGTCATAGACAAACCAGCACTGCAGTAACTCTTGGTGATCTGACAAGTCCCCATAAGTGCAGTTCAAGCTGGTGTGGTGGCTAGCACAAGTAGTGCCCCGCAGCCACCAAGAATTCGAAGACAGGCCCGTAGAGCCCATAGTGTCCTTCCTGATGCGTTTGCGAATCCTGATTGGCAGCCTGCCACTTCTGCAGCGCCCGTACTTCCCCCATTCACTGGCCTGAAATTCAGGTGGAAACAATAGATTTGTTTATAGAAGTACCCTTGACTGTTAAGAGCTATTTTTCACAGAAGATCTGTACAGATCTATTGTGGACCAAAGCAATTTATATGCTCATCAATTTATCACCACAAATCCAAATTTGAACCTTGCCAGAGAATTTGGCTAGTAACCTATAACGGTTCCCGAATTTAAGACCTTTCTGGGCCTATCCCTCCTCATTACTAAAACGAGTGGGTTGCGGTCATATTGGTCCACTGACCCAATTCACCATATGCCCGTGTTCTTTGCTTTCATGACCAGGACTAGATACGAGCAAATCTTGCGTTTCATGCACTTCAACGACAATGAACTGTCGTCCTTGGGCTGACTCTGGATATGATCAGATCCACAAAATGCAGCCCCTTGTAAACCACTTCAACCAACAATTTGCAGCCTTGTTTAATCCCGATCAAGTTATCTGCGTTGATGAGTCCCTGATTAAGTTTTCTGGCTGCCTTGCTTTCAAACAGTTTTTCCCCAGCAAGCGTGCCAGGAATGGGGTCAAGATGTATAAGCTCTGTGAAAGGGCAACAGGCTATACATATAGTTTTCTGGTTTACGAGGGAAAAGATAGCAGGGTGGAGCCCCATGACTGTCCAGACTACATAGGGAGCAGCGGTAAGATTGTTTGGGACTTGGTGTCACCCTTATTCGGAAAGGGGTACGTGGACAATTATTACACAAGCGTGCCACTTTTTTAAATTGCTTGCAGTGAAGTGGAGGGACACACGGAATGTTTTCGTTCTGTCCTCCATTCACGCCCAAATTACAACGGCGACTGGTGTTGAGAAGCCCCTCTGTGTCCACGAATACAACCTTAACATGGGAGGGGTGGACTTCAATGACCAGATGATGGTGCCATACTTAATTGCCCATAGGGCCAGACGCTGGTATAAAAAAAGTCTGTATATTTATTCCAGTTGGCTCAGCTGAATGCTTATGTGCTATACAAAGCGTCAGGAAGAACTGGATCCTTCCGTAAATTCCAGGAAGAGATCATCACAGCCTATCTGTTTCCAGATGGTGCTGTGGCCCAACTTCCCAATCCAAATGTAGTGAGCCGGCTGCATGAGAGGCATTTTCTGGATGTCCTCCCTGGTACCCCTACCAAAAGATCACCCCAAAGATGTCGTGTCTGTAGAAAACGTGGATATAGGCGTGACACCCACTATTATTGTCCCTCCTGTCTTGATCAACCTGGTCTCTGCATCAGTGACTGTTTCCGTTGCTACCATACACTAGTTGAGTATTAGAATAGGGTTCAGCATACACAGTCCTAGGGCACACTTTCACACAGGGTCTCGAAAGTTGTTAGTGGGCCATCACATTTTGAGAGACACTAAGCTGGAACGTTACAGTAAAAGTGAAAGAAAAATATAACAAATTAAAAAGCAAAAAATAGTTGTTGTTTTATTGTTGTTCTCTCTATTGTTATCCTCCTGTTTTTTACTGTATTTTATGCTTAACTGTAATGTTTTATTGTTACTGTGTTTCATTGTGTTTGCTTTGCATGTATGTCATTCTACTGTTATACTGTACTGTTACTGTGTTTTATTGTTAACCATTATTTGCTTTGCAGATACGCCATTCAGCTGCAGCATGGGTTTATTTATTTTGACAGCAACAGGGTTTGCTCTCACGATACGTAAATCTGTGACTCCAGCACTGTAGGAGGTGATTTCACCACCACAGTTAAAAAAAACCCAGCATATATACCTAAGCATGGATGCAGGGGGGGACATTTAGGGGCGGATTGCCCCTATGCGTTGTCATATATTTTTTACTTTTTTTTTTGGCACAGATTACAATAAAAAAAAAAAAAGTTGTTTTATTGAGTTAATGTTTTATTGATACTGTGATTTATTGTTAGCATTGGGTGAACATTAGGGGCGAATTGCCCCTATGCTTCGGCATATATTTTTATTTACTTTTCTTGGCAGAGATTTCTTCATCCACATCGATCGATGTGAATGGAGGAATCTGTTCGTTTTTTTTTTTTTTTCCATGGGCTGAATGGAAAAAAAGAAGGGTACATGTATGCCCATCATTAGAAGTGGGTGGATGCAGGGCGGTATTCTAATGGTGGGCATACCACCGATCGATGTGAATGAAGAAATCTGTTAGGTTCTCTTTTTTCATTTAACCCACAGCCTGCATGGAAAAAAAAGAACATTACAATATATGCCCAAGGACCAGCGACGTACTGGTATGTTGCTGGACTTTGAGTGTTTATACCAGAATGATGCGTGCTGGTTTTGGTATCATCTTGGTATAGTTTTTTTTTTTTCAGCTGGCGGTCGGCTTTTTCATGTAAAAGCAATCTAGCGGCTAATTGGTTGCTAGACTGCTCTTACAAGCAGTGGGAGAGAACGTCCACCCCCCCTGCGCACGCACGCCGCCTTCCATGATTTTCTCGGTTTCCCCGGTGGGTTCTGCCAGCTGACCATAGAGCTGATCGGAGACTTGGATGGCTCCAATCATCTCTATTGTCTAAAAAACTGGAAGCTATGAGCATTTCATGACTTCGGTTTCGCCGAATATAAACAGCGCCATTGGGAAAGCATCTTATCACACCGATTTTGGTGTGGTCAGATGCTTTAAGGGCTGAGGAGAGATCTAAAGTCTAATAGGCCCCAAATGTTTCAAAAAAGAGTACCTGTCACTACATATTGCTATATAGGGGATATTTACATTCCCTATGATACCAATAAGAATGGAAAAAACAAAAAAAATGAAAGAGACGGTGTAAAAAAAAAAAAAAAAAAAAAAAAAAAAAAGGAAAATGAATAATTAAAAAATAAATTAAATTAAAGCACCCCTGTTCCCCCCTTGCAAAGGTGAACGCAAGTGGCTTGTGTCGTATGTAAACAGTGATTGCACCATGCATGTGAGGTATCACCGCAAACGTCAGATCGAGGGCAGTAATTCTAGCAGTAGACTTGCTCTCTAAATCTAAAGGGATAACCTGTAAAGGCTTTTAAAAATGTATATAGTTTGTCGCCGCAGCACGGGTGTGTGTAATTTTAAGGCATGTCGTGTTTGATATCTATGTACTTGGCATAAGATCATCTTTTATTTTTTCACCAAACATTTGAGCAATATAGTGTGTTTTTGTGCATTACATTTTTTTTTTTCCCCAAAAATTGCGTTTGAAAAATCACTGCTCAAATACTTTATGAAAAAAAAATTCAACACTCACCACACCATTTTAATCTGTAGGGTCTCTGCTTTAAAATAAATATATGTTTGGGGGTTCAAAGTAATTTTCTAGTAAAAATTTTTTTATTTTTTTATGTAAACAAAAAGTGTCAGGGCTTGGTGTTTCAAGTGGTTAGAAGAGTGGGTGATGTGTGGCATAAGCTTCTAATGTACTTGGGCATAAAATGCCAGGACAGTTCAAACCCCCCCCCCCACCACCACCACCACCACCACCACCAAATGACCTATTTTTGGAAAGTAGACAACCCAAGCTATTTGCTGAGAGGCATGTTGAGTCCATGGAATATTTTATATTTTGCCATAAGTTTTGGGAAAATTACAATGTATTTGTTTTTTGTTGTTGTTTTTTTACATAATGCAAGTAAATGATATATTGCACACACATGGTTATATATGAAATTACACCCCAAAATGCATTCTGCTGCTTCTCCTGAGCACGGGGATACCACATGTGTTATGCCCCGTACACATGGTCGGATTTTCCGATGGACAATGTCCGATCGGAGCGTGTTGTCGGAAATTCCGACCGTGTGTGGGCGCCATCGGACATTTTCCATCGGATTTTCCGACACACAAAGTTGGATAGCAGGAGATAAAATTTTCCGACAACAAAATCCGATCGCGTCAATTCCAACCGTGTGTGGCCTGTTCCGACGCACAAAGTGCCACGCATGCTCAGAAGAAATTCCGACACGGGACAGCTCGTTCTGGTAAACGTAGCGTTCGGAATGGATACAGCACTTTCGTCACGCTGCAATGTTCAAAATGGTTTAATACAGCGCACTCTCTTCTTCTTTATAATGTCACAAGAATTAAGTAGTTTTGCTGCTCATGTTCACACACACTTCTCACAAACTTATTTTGTTACTATTTATCGGGATTCCCTCAATATATTTTGATTTCTCACATCTGACAACAAAATTTTTTGTTTTTTTTGGACTTTAATGTAGATTCTTTTTTTGTGTTTCTCTTTTTTATTTTTTTTTTTTTTTGGTGATTTTGATTTGTATTCCCGAAAATGTTTGTGTGTGTTTTTGGTGACAAGTTCCCACAACACCATTGATATGTTGTTCTATTTAATCTGTAGGAGATTGTTTGGTGTTGTTGTCCCTTGTTAATTTCACATTGTACTTTAGAAATGTACCTGAATCGTCACCAACAAACTGTCCTTTTTGGATGAAAACACACACAGGAGAGTAGAATTTACCCAAAAAAATTTTAGTAAGGGCTCACAACTAAACAAAGAGGGAGGCAACGCTGGAGAAACTGCAGAAGTGGGTGAAGCCTGGGACCCCCAGGGCAGACATCAATTATTTAAAAGCAAAATTGGTGGCCTGAGGAGTCCATATCATAAGGGAGGGCAGTCTGGTCCAGAAGTCCCAGAGATCCGGAAAGCAGCAGATGACATCTGTGTCCCCAGGCTGTGGTCATACGAGAGACTGCATCTTTTGTCAGACCAGACTGAACCCAGGGCAATCACTCTTTGGTCTTCCTTCCACGCTTCCTTACAGGCTTTGGCTGTGGTGGTGGAGTTGTGGCAGCAGGAGGAGGAGGAGGATCGTCCCTCTCAATGACATCCGTCTTGTGTGTCAGTTCCCCACTCTCCCCCTTACGAAGGACTTTATAAATCAGGTCCTCAGAGATCTTGCGTTGACCCTCCTGCATGCCCTGCAATTTTGTGGCAGCCATGCAGGCAAAGGCCTCTTCTGGACTGGGGAAGGCTCTGAGGGACGCAGAAGCCTCCTGGATCAGCCTGTACGCTGAATCCTGCACGGGACTCGGAGTGGCCTTCCTGGCTCGTTTATATGGCAGGCGGAGGGGAGGGACCTGAGACTCAGTCAGGCTGCGACTTGTCCCAGGCTTCTCTTGGCTGCCACTTAGCCCCGCCTCCTCCTGGCTGCCACTAATCCCCGCCTCCTCCTGGCTGACACTAATAATCCCCGCCTCCTCCTGACTGCCACATTCCACAGCCTCCTCCTGGCTGAGGTCTTCCTGTGTATGAAAAAGGGACATAGTTTTAGTTTTTTATTCATCAATCACACACAATTTTCACCTCCTGACTGCTGCAAATTGAATGTTAACAAATATAACAGACTATCCTTCTGAGCCCAGCAGTTTTCATTCTTTTCCCAATTTTGGGTGCCCACTACTGTCTATTGATATGTAAAACACTTTCAATCAGCAATTAGTGATCAATAATAACATCTAGTAAACATAATTTCTTTATTGCCCAGAAATCTGTTGAAGAATGCTATACCTGACTCCAGCTGGGCTCCTCCACTTCTTCCTGGCTGGAAGGCCCATTTTGGCCATCGGAAGCCTCAGCTGGGGTGGAAGGAAGAGTGGAAGGAAGAGTGGAGAGGGATTCCCTGACTTCAGTGTGGTCTGACAGAAATCGCAGTCTCTCATAGTACCACAGCCTGGGGACATAAACGTCATCTGCTGCAGCTCCGGACCTCTGGGAATCTGTGACCTTCTTGCGCTCCCTAAGATAAGTGCTCCTCAGGCCACCAATTTTAGCTTTCAAATAAGGGATGGTTGCTGTGGGGACCACCGGCTTCACCAACTCCAGCAGTTTCTCCAGCGCTGCCTGCCTCTTCTGTTTGTGATTATAGTGGGGGTGTCTCACTTGCCACAGACAGGGCAGCTTCCTGTACTTGTCTATGAACAGGGGCAGGAAATTGTGGTCGTTGAACCCATCCATTTTCTCTGTAAGACAAAACACAAGACAAAGCCTAATGTCAGGCCAAATTCCCCTAATCTTGTTACAATATAGGCTCCCATTTCGAAGCAGTATAGGCCCAAGTTTAGATCCTACTTTCGTTAGCACGATCGGCGTCTCCGATGCTCCTTCCTCAGCTCACAGATCGTACGTAAGACGCGCGCGTTACGATTTATACACACTGCGCATGCGTATAACTCCGCCCGCCCCTGATGTTCTTTCTAGTCTATTCCCCGCCCCTTTTCGTTCGGCGCAGTGGGGGAAGAGCACATGGCGGATAGACAGCAGGATCGTGCTAATTGTAGCAACGAGGAGGAGGAGGAGGAAAGGCTGGAGCCTGAAACGTCCCGATTCAGAAGGAGATTAAAGGACTCAAATATGTCCTTTGGGGAGATGTTGGAGATGGTGGATATCCTGAAGAAGGCCGACTATGATGGAAAGTATGGGCCTTACCCCAACCCCAATGTCAGAAAGGCCAAGATCATGGCGAAAGTGGTCAGGAGTCTGCACCGGAAATTCGGGGTACGACGATCGAAAGATCAGCTCAGGAAGCGGTGGTCGGACCTGAAATTACGAGAACACGAGCAGTACAGAAAGATCCGGAGATTGCTGCAAAAAAGTAAGTAGTTGTGCTGTGTTCCTATTCTTTATGTTTATTACGTTCGTGCTGCTCCATGTGCTTTTAGGAACTGTTGTACAGTTTAAAATGGCAACTTTCATGTTCATGGGCACATTTTTCATTCGGATCACACATTGTTATTTCGGACGATAAAATACCATTGTTTAGGCCATATGCATTTGGCCACCATTTTGACGCCCTATACTTGTCTTCAAAGAATTGGGTTGTGTAGATGGCTTTGTTACTAGAATGAAATGCAAACTAGATTGTGTGTAAGGAGAGGACACTGAGCAGCTGTTTTCACATCTGGACACTGGATCACTAGTGTGGGACACAAGAACACCATTTTTATTAGGGGGGCCACACAGGTGCCCCAGTGTATACTATAGGGGGGGCTACATCTGTGAAGCTTTTACCAAACAGGTAAAGTATTGCAGCTTGACAAAGGGCACTAAAAAAGCTACATCTTGGAACTCTGCTAAAATAGACAATTGTACCCCACTTCCAAGCAATGTTTCATCTTTATAGTTCTGACATTAAATATCTGTGTGCTAATTATACCATTTTTGTTTTACATAGGGGAGAAAAGACTCGGAGGACACCCCTCATCCGAGGAGACCATAGCCCCTCCCCCCTCTGGAAGAAGGGGAAATCCACCCAACACAAGCTGAGCAGGAGGAAGAAGACGTGGTGGAAGTAGTCACCACAACAGGTGAGTGTCTGCAACCACAGGCTCCGATAAGAGATGGATGGCGGCATATTTTTTAGACCTAATTTATTTTGGGTTTCCTCTCTTTTTAGGTGATCGTGAGGTTGTGGATCCAGATCCTTTCACATCCGAAAGTGCCCAGATCGTGATCGGGGAGATCATGGGGTGTAATTTACAATTGGAAAACATCAAGCAAAACATCAATGATGTTATTCCAAAATATAAAAACATCATTGATGTTTTGGAGCGAGTTTAAAACCCCTCCAAATCACTTTCTTCTTTTGTGTGCTACAATGTGCTAAATGTTTTTGTGATTTTTCCCAAAGCCAAATTTGGAGGATGCACACAGTGTGTCAACATGTGCTATCTGCCATCACGGGAGATCAATGGACGCGTTTTGGGGGTGCAACCCCTTCCTCAATAATAAAGTAGCGGTGAGGAAGGGCTTTCTCCCCCAAAACACATCCCTTGATCCCCCGTGATGGCAGCTAGCACATGTTGACATTGGGAAATTTGTGTGCATCTTCCAAATTTGGCTTTTCCAGGGGTGATTTCCCCCCATCTGAACGCAATATCAAACACAGTTCCTAAATACTCATGTCTGATATTGCCTTCCAGTTCTACCAAATGTGAACTTTGTAAGATCAAGATTTGTGTCTTTCTTGTGGGTTTTACACAGGCCTGTTTTCTATAAAATGCACATTTTGATTTTGGATAATGACACCACAAAAATTGTTATACAACAAACATGTTGGTTTGTCAGAAAAACCTTGGGTAAATGCACATGTGATTGTGCAGGTATTAAAAAGATTGTTCATCAAGAATGTGTGGATTATTGTCTCATGCTACAGCACTTTTGGGGTGATGTAATTGTTGTTTTATGAGAAAATGGGGGTTATTTCCTAAGGGGAAATCCACTTTGCACTACAAGTGCAGTTTCAGTGCAGTTGCAAGTGCACTTGTAGTGAAAAGTGTCTTTGCATTTAGTAAATAACAGCCAACAGTGCTTTGTAAAAGGTTACACAATCACGACATTTTCTGCACTCCACACATTTCTGTCAGGGTCAGCTCAAACAAACACAAGCAGTAAATGTCCACAAAGAAGAGCCTGGGGGGAGATGCCTGTCGAGAACTTGAGGTCCTGCAGGCTTCTCCCTGTGGCCAAATACCGCAAGGTAGCGACCAACCTCTGCTCCGGAGTGATGGCTTGCCTAATGCAGGTATCCTGCCTGCTAATATAAGGGGTCAGCAAAGCCAACAAACGGTGAAACACGGGGTCCGTCATCCTGAGAAAGTTCCTGAAATCATCAGGATTATTCTCACGGATCTCACGGAGCAAAGGCATATGAGAGAACTGGTCACGCTGGAGCAACCAATTCTTGGTCCATGAACTCCTCCCCACCCTGTTCATGGACTGGACTTGTGTCAAGGTCAGGACCCCAACACCAAGCCCCCGCACAGCACGAACTCTACGAGGAGTACGCATACGAAACATGGCTAGAAAATGGTCGGCTGCTCAGAACGAAGTAACAGAACGCACTGAAGAACAGCAAGGCCTGTGAAGAGCGACCTGAAAAACAGCAACGAGCAGGCAAGATCACACAGAAAACTCTGATACGAACTGACTGCACGTACTGAAGAGCAGATACAAACCCACAAGCACAAACTGAACAGCAGAAAACGATCTGAAAGCCACGAGTCTGAAAAAGCGCGAATCGTCTCTCACCAAACTTTTACTAACACGAGATTAGCAAAAGGAGCCCAAAGGGTGCCGCGCTTGGTTCTGAACCGGCCTTTTCTAGTCTCGTCGTACGTGGTGTACGTGACCGCGTGGTTGTCGATCGGAAATTCCGACAACTTTGTGCGACCGTGTGTAAGCAAAACAAGTTTGAGCCAACATCCGTCGGAAAAAATCCTAGGATTTTGTTGTCGGAATGTCCGAACAAAGTCCGACCGTGTGTACGGGGCATAAGACTTTTTGGGAGCCTAGCCACGTACAGGTCCCCGAAAACCAATCACCACCTTTTTTTTTTTTTTTTTTGGCATTTTTCAATCACCCATGACAAAAAAATAAAATATTCAATGGGCTCAACATGTCTCCCAGCAAATTCCTTGGGGTGTCTACTTTCCAAAAAGGGGTAATTTGGAGGGGTTTTGTACTGCCCTGCCATTTTAGCACCTCACGAAATGAGATAGGTAGTCATAAACTAAAAGCTGCGTAAATTCCAGTAAATGTACAATAGTTTGTAGACACTATAACCTTTGCGCAAACCAATAAATATATGCTTATTGAATTTTTTTTTAAGCCAAGACATGTGGCTGAATATATTTTGGCCTAAATGTAAGACTAATTCCCCGTACACATGGTCGGACATTGATGGGACATTCGGACAACAAAATCCATGCATTTTTTCCGACAGATGTTGGCTCAAACTTGTTTTGCATACACACGGTCGCACAAAGTTGTCGGAATTTCCGAACGCCAAGAACGCGGTGACGTCCACCACGTACGACGAGACTATAAAAGGGCAGTTCAAGACTAAGCGCGTCACCCTTTGGGCTCCTTTTGCTAATCTCGTGTTAGTAAAAGTTTGGTGAGAGACGATTCGCACTTTTTCAGACTCGTGGTTTTCAAATCGTATTTCTGCTGTTCAGTTTGTGCTTGTGGGTTTGTATCTGGTCTTCAGTGCGTGCAGCGAGTTACCATTGACTTGTCATTGTGTTCCTGTTAGTTCGTTACTGATTTTCAGGTCGCTCTTCACAGGCCTTGCTGTTCTTCAGTGCGTTCTGTTATTTCGTTCTGACCAGCCGACCGTTTTCTAGCCATGTTGCGTGTACATACTCATCGTAGAGTTCATGCTGTGCGGGGGCTTGGTGTTTGGGTCCTTACTTTGACACAAGCCCAGTCCATGAACAGGGTGGGGAGGAGTTCATGGACCAAGAATTGGTTGCTCCAGGATGACCAGTTCTGTCACATGACTTTGCTCCGTGAGATCCCTGAGAATAATCCTGACAATTTCAGGAACTTTCTCCGGATGACGGACCCTGTATTTCACCGTTTGTTGGCTTTGCTGACCCCCTATATCAGCAGGCAGGATACCTGCATGAGGCAAGCCATCACTCCGGAGCAGAGGCTAGTCGGCACCCTGCGGTACTTGGCGACGGGGAGAAGCCTGCAGGACCTTAAGTTCTCGACAGGCATCTCCCCCCAGGCTCTGGGGATCATTATCCCAGAGACCTGTTCTGCCATCATCCAGGTCCCGCAGAAGGACTATATTAAGGTAAGATTTTTATCCTTTAACATCACATTTTATTGTATTTAATGTTTGATAATATATTGTATTTCTTTCCTCATTCCCTAATTACCATGATTGTAATATGCTGTGAATGTCCCCTTTGTCCTCATGCATGCAGGATTTTTATGTAATCTTTTTTTGTCCTTCATACATATTTGCCTTCACTTACCTCCACCGCATGCTCTCCTGGGCCTATATTCACCTCGTGTAGTCACTTAACAATGTATTTTGTCAGCTCCATAGTAGTGCTTTACCCTAAATACCCCCTAAAATGTTGAAAATTGTGATATGTGCTTTAAACTCTGGCAGAGTGCCAGAGGCTTTTTTTTTGGGTCCCAAAATTATTTGGAACCCTTCCTCCCCCCAACTGCTAACTCAGCTGATACCAATCCTATGTCTGCTGACTTTGCCAAACCCATACACACTATACCCACCTCTTTTGTGGTCAGATTTATGGATGAATTCCCCAAAGCATGTAGTGCAAGGGCCTGCCTGAATACTTTCAAATGGTACTGTTTAAAGTTTTTGTATCCTATTATTATCTTGATAGGTAATAGCAGAATGTAAAAATGTGCTAAAATGTGTACAGTGTGTATTTATATCTTTGTATTATGACACTTCTTACCTGTCCAGTGAGCTGCCAATAGTGTAAAGTAAGGAGGGACTGGCCAAAGTAATACACATTATTTAGGCATTCATCTCTCAATGAAGTGGAGAGGGTTACCTGTCCAAAATATCTCCCCCCATACATTTTTTTAAATGGCCCATGAGAGGGGGGAGGAATCTGATAGGTGGACCTTATACCTTTGTCTTTAAATACTCCCCAAAATAAATGTTATACTGATGTTGGCCAAGAATGTTTGTGTCTAATCTGCTTTTAATGTTTATGTGCAAATTTTTTTTTTTTTCTTGTTTGACTCCACAGTTTCCTTCCAACCCACAGGAATGGCAGACTGTGGCCTCCCACTTTGACTTTGACTTTGACTTTCCTAACTGCGGAGGGGCAATTGATGGGAAACACATCCACATCGTCCCACCACCCAACTCGGGGTCATACTATTACAACTACAAGGGGTTTAACAGTATTGTGATGTTGCCGGTAGTGTCAGCTACTTACGAGTTCCTGTATGTGGACGTGGGGAAGAATGGCCAGATGTCAGATGGTGGAGTCATTACCCACTCGGAGTTCTACAGGCGTCTCCAGAATGGCAGCTTGGACTTGCCACCTCCAGAAGACAATGCGGAAGGACTCCCATTCGTCTTCATTGCGGATGAAGCGTTTGCGCTGGGGGACCATCTTATGCGGCCATTCCCTATGAGGACCCTCACCCCGGACCAGAGGGTTTTTAATTACTGGCTGGCCAGAGCCAGAAGAGTGGTGGAGAACATGTTTGGAATAATGGCCAGCCGGTTCCGCCTATTTCTTACACCGATACACATGGCGGAGTATAAATTCAATCACATCATCCTGGTTTGCTGTGTTCTCCACAACTTTTTAAGGAGAAATTCTGTGAACTATGCTGGTTCAGTTGGGCCTGAAGCCAGAATTAATCTCAATGAACCAACCATGACGGCGCTTGAAGCTGGCTGTCCTGGCTTGCCCCCCCTGAGTGCCCGCGAGGTCCATATAAGATACATGGAATACTTTACGGGTAGGGGGGCCATCAATATGCCAGACAATGTCTGAGACATTTTTTAAAACTGAACAAATATTTGCTTACATTTACTGCTTGTGTTTCTTTTAGCTGACCATAACTGCAATTTGGGGAGTCCTGAAAATGGCGTGATTGTGTAAAATTAAAAAGCACTGTTGGGTGTTATTTCCTAAAGGCAAAGACACTTTGCACTACAAGTGCACTTGAGACTGCACTGAAACTACACTTGTAGTGCAAAGTGGATTATGCCGCGTACACACGAGCGGACTTTCTATCCTACTTGGTCCGGCACACTTTCCGACGGACTTTGTCCGCCAGGTGCGCCGGACTTTAAAACGGACGGACTTGCCCACACACGCCGGGACTTTCCGGCGGGCTAAGTCCGCCCGTCTTTCCGACGGACTTTCGCCGGAGTTCCGGCGGACTTTCAGAATGAACGGACTTGCCCACACACGGACAAGTCCGTTCATTTTGAACGTGACTCAGGTGCGACGGGACTAGAAAAGGATGTCAATCTTGCCGCTTTTATCGGCGAGATTGACACCTTGCTAGCCCCGTCGCGGGGCATACCAGGCCCTTAGGTCTGGTATGGATTATAAAGGGGAACCCCGCTACGCCGAAAAAACGGCGTGGGGTCCCCCTAAAATCCATACCAGACCCCGATCCGAGCACGCAGCCTGGCCGGTCAGGAAAGGGGGTGGGGACGAGCGAGCGCCCCCCCCCTCCTGAACCGTACCAGGCCGCATGCCCTCAACATGGGGGGTGGGTGCTTTGGGGGAGGGGGGCGCCCTGCGCCCCCCCCCCCCCAAAGCACCTTGTCCCCATGTTGATGAGGACAAGGGCCTCTTCCCGACAACCCTGGCCGTTGGTTGTCGGGGTCTGCGGGCGGGGGCTTATCGGAATCTGGGAGCCCCCTTTAATAAGGGGGCCCCCAGATCCCGGCCCCCCACCCTATGTAAATGAGTATGGGGTACATGGTACCCCTACCCATTTACCTAGGAAAAAAGTGTAAGTAATAAAACACACTACACAGGTTTTTAAAATATTTTATTAAACAGCTCCGGGGGGGGGATCTTCCTCCGGCTTCGGGGGTCTTCTTCCGGCTTCGGGGGTCCCTCCGCTTCATCTTCTCCCGGCGTCCGGTTGGTTCTTCTCCGCTCTCCGGCCTCTTCTCCCGGTGTCGCAGGTCTTCGGCCGGCCCCTCCGCTCTCTTCATGTAGCTCTATTGCGAGCGGAGGTCCGGACTTCTGGGCTTCTTGGCTTCTTGGCTTCTTGGCTTCTCTTCTCTTCTCTTCCCCCAGATGTTGACACGACGCTCTCTCCGGCTGGACTGGTCTCTGAGGGCTGCGTTGTGACTTATATAGGCGGAGACCCCGCCCCCATATGATGTCACAGTCCCTGGGCATGCTGGGACTGTGACGTTTTAGGGGGCGTGGTCGACCACGCCCCCTAAAACGTCACAGTCCCAGCATGCCCAGGGACTGTGACATCATATGGGGGCGGGGTCTCCGCCTATATAAGTCACAACGCAGCCCTCAGAGACCAGTCCAGCCGGAGAGAGCGTCGTGTCAACATCTGGGGGAAGAGAAGAGAAGCCAAGAAGCCAAGAAGCCAAGAAGCCCAGAAGTCCGGACCTCCGCTCGCAATAGAGCTACATGAAGAGAGCGGAGGGGCCGGCCGAAGACCTGCGACACCGGGAGAAGAGGCCGGAGAGCGGAGAAGAACCAACCGGACGCCGGGAGAAGATGAAGCGGAGGGACCCCCGAAGCCGGAAGAAGACCCCCGAAGCCGGAGGAAGATCCCCCCCCCGGAGCTGTTTAATAAAATATTTTAAAAACCTGTGTAGTGTGTTTTATTACTTACACTTTTTTCCTAGGTAAATGGGTAGGGGTACCATGTACCCCATACTCATTTACATAGGGTGGGGGGCCGGGATCTGGGGGCCCCCTTATTAAAGGGGGCTCCCAGATTCCGATAAGCCCCCGCCCGCAGACCCCGACAACCAACGGCCAGGGTTGTCGGGAAGAGGCCCTTGTCCTCATCAACATGGGGACAAGGTGCTTTGGGGGGGGGGGGCGCAGGGCGCCCCCCTCCCCCAAAGCACCCACCCCCCATGTTGAGGGCATGCGGCCTGGTACGGTTCAGGAGGGGGGGGGGCGCTCGCTCGTCCCCACCCCCTTTCCTGACCGGCCAGGCTGCGTGCTCGGATCGGGGTCTGGTATGGATTTTAGGGGGACCCCACGCCGTTTTTTCGGCGTAGCGGGGTTCCCCTTTATAATCCATACCAGACCTAAGGGCCTGGTATGCCCCGCGCTCGCCGCAATAGGAAGATTTGTTTTTCCTATTGCAGCGAGCGCGAGATGCAATACCATCCCCTCGTGTCGTATTTGGTCTGTCGGACCAGCCTACACACGAGCGGGCTTTCCGTCGGACCAGCACACACACGAGCGGACTTTCCACCCGAAACTGAGTCCGACGGAAAGATTTCAAACATGTTTAAAATCTAGGTCCGGCGGGCTTTTGGGAAGAAGTCCGCCGGAAAAGTCCGCCGCCGCCCACACACGGGCGGATTGTCCGGCACACTCTGGTCCGCCGGACCAAGTATGCCGGAAAGTCCGCTCGTGTGTACGCGGCATTAGTCCTTAGGAAGTAACCACCATTGTCACTGAAAACACCAATTTTACCACAAAAAAATGTTTATGAGCATTGAAAGAAGAAGCCACACATTGTTGATTATCAATCTTTTTAATACAAGCACAATCACATGTGTATTTAAAAAAGGTTTTTAAAACAAACCAACATGTTTGTTGTATAACACATTTTTAGGTCACATTACTAAAAGTAGAAATGTGCTTTTAAGGTAAAACAGGCATGTTTAAAACCAACAAGAAATACACAAATCTGGAACTTACAAAGTTCAACTTTTGTAGAAATTGAAGGCAATATCAGACATGAGTATTTATAAACTGTGTTTGATATTGCGTTTAGATGGGGTCAAGTCCCCCCTGGAAAAGCCAAATTTTGAAGATGCACAAAAATTGCCGAATGTCAACATGTGCTAGCTGCCATCATGGGGGATCAATGGACGTGTTTTGTGGGTGCAACCCCTTCCTCTCAGCTACTTTATTATGGGAAGGGGTTGCACCCCCAAAACGCGTACATTGATTTCCCGTCATGGCAGATAGCACATGTTGACACACTGTGTGCATCTTCAAAATTTGGCTTTTTGAGAATGTGTTACAAATGTGAAAAAAGTTTTCGGGAAAGAAAGCCTAAAAAATTAGGGATTTCGAGGGGTTTCAATCTCTCCCTAAAACATCAGTGATGTTCTTTATTTTGTTTTGAACATCATTGATGTTTTGCTTGATGTTTTCCAAGTCCCTATTACATCCCATGATCTCCCCGATCACAATCTGGGCACTTTCACTGGTGAAATGAACTTCATCCACAACATCACGATCACCTAAAATATAGAAACAAAAACGCACCATTAATTATAAATATCCCGGCATCCATCTCTTACCTGAGTCTGCGGTCGCAGACACTCACCTGTTGTGGTGACAATTTCCATCACGTCTCCCTCCTCCTCCTCCTCTGGTTGGCTTTGTGGCATTTCCACTTGTTCATGAGGTGGGGGGTCTGTTGTCTCCTCTGATGAGTGGTGTCCTCCGAGTCTTTTCTCCCCTATGTAAAAAAAAATAGGTATACTTAGCACACAGATATTTGATGGCAGAAATAGGAATATGAAACATTGCTTGGAAGTGGGGTACAATTGTCTGTTTTGGCAGAGTTCCAAGATGAAGAAATATTGTTTACCTTTTTCAAGCTTGAATACTTACCGTATTTATCGGCGTATAACACGCACTTTTTTCCCCTTAAAATCAGGGGAAAGTCGCAGGTGCGTGTTATACGCCGATATCCTGCGATCCCGAGCTGTCAAAACTTCAAAATCGCCGACCGCGATTTGAAAATGGCGCCGCCGGCGCCGAAATACACAGAGCCGGTCCTCGGCTCTTTCCGGCGGCTCTCGTTTACTTTCGGCTCCACTCATAGTCCCGAGCGGAGCTATCCGAACCTACTCGGATAGCTCCGCTCGGGACTACGAGTGGAGCCGAAAGTAAACGAGAGCCGCCGGAAAGAGCCGAGGACCGGCTCTGTGTATTTCGGCGCCGGCGGCGCCATTTTCAAATCGCGGTCGGCGATTTTGAAGCCCAGGAAGCAGGGACCGTTGATCGAAGGCTGCACTGGGGCAAGGCTGCACTGGGGAAGGCTGCACTGGGGAAGGCTGCACAGACATGGCTGCACTGACATGGCTGCACTGACAAGGCTGCACTGGGGAAGGCTGCACTGACAAGGCTGCACTGACATGGCTGCACTGACATGGCTGCACTGACAAGGCTGTACTGGGGAAGGCTGCACTGACAAGGCTGCACTGACATGGCTGCACTGACATGGCTGCACTGACAAGGCTGCACTGGGGAAGGCTGCACTGACATGGCTGCACTGACATGGCTGCACTGGGGCAAGGCTGCACTGAGAAGGCTGCAATGATGGGCATTTAAATGTAAGTTTTTTTCCCTTCAACTTCCCTCCTAAAAGTTTTTTTTTCCTTAAAATTCCCTCCTAAATTGGGGTGCGTGTTATACGCCGGTGCGTGTTATACGCCGATAAATACGGTACCTGTTTTGTACAAGCTTCACAGATGGAGACACCCCTATAGTATACACTGAAGCACCTGTGTGGGCCCCCTAATAAAAAGGGTGTTCTTGTGTCCCACACTAGTGCTCCAGCGTCCAGATGTGTAAACAGCTGCTGAGTGTCCTCTCCTTACACAGAATCTAGTTTGCATTTCATTCTAGTTACAAACCCATCTAGACACCAAAATTATTTTAAGAGCAGTAGGCCAGAAAAAATGTATTGAACTGCATCTGAACAAAACATGGTGTTTTATTGGCCGAACGAATAATGTGTCCATGACATTGGGGTTGGTGTAAGGTCCATACTTCCCGTCATAGTCGGCCCTCTTCAGTATGTCGACCATCTCCACCATCTCCACAAAGGCCATATTTGATGCCTTAAATCGTCTCCTCTGGGATCGTGACGTTTCTGGCTCCGGCCTTTCCTCCACCTCCTCCTCGCTGCTGTAATTAGCACGCACCTGCTCTGTCTCCGCCATGTGCTCTCCCCCACTGCTCCGAACGAGAAGGGGCGCGGAATAGACTAGAAAGAACGTCGGGCGGGCGGAGTTTCACGCATGCGCAGTGTATATAAAGCGTAACACGCGTGCGTCGTATGTACGATCTGTGAGCGGAGGAAGGAGTATAGGAAGCGCCGATCTTGATAACGAAGGTAACATTTAAACTTGGGCCTATACTGCTTATAGATTGAGGCCTATATTGGGACAAGATTAGGAAACTTTAGCCTGACATTAGGGTTTGTCTTGTGTATTGCAGATAAAATGGATGGCTTCAGTGACCACAACTTCCTCCCCCTGTTCATAGACAAGTACAGGGAGCTGCCCTGTCTGTGGCAGGTGAAACACCCGCATTATAATCATAAACAAAAGAGGCAGGCAGCGGTGGAGAAACTGCTGGAGTTGGTGAAGCCGGTGGTCCCCACAGCAACCATCCCCTATTTAAAAGCAAAAATTGGTGGCCTGAGGAGCACATATCTTAGGGAGCGCAAGAAGGTCCAGGATTCCCAGAGATCCAGAGCTGCAGCAGATGACATTTATGTCCCCAGGCTGTGGTACTATGAGAGACTTTGTTTTCTGTCAGACCAGACTGAAGTCAGGGAATCCCTCTCAACCCTTCCTTCCACTCTTCCTTCCACCCTATCTTCCGACCCAGCTGAGGCTTCCGATGTCCAACCTGGGACTTCCAACCAGAAAGAAGTGGAGGAGCCCAGCTGGAGCCAGGTATAGCATTGTTCTACAGATTTCTGGTCAAGAAATAAATGATGTTTCCTAGATGTTATTATTGATCACTAATTGCTGATTTAATAAAGTGTTTTACATATCAATAGACAGTAGTGGCCAAAAATAATTGGGACAAGAATGAAAAATGCTGGGCTCAGAATGATAGTCTGTTATATTTGTTAACATTCAATTTGCAGTCATGAAATGAAATTTGTGTGTGATTGATGAAGAAAAAACTAAAACTATGTCCCTTTTTCATACACAGGAACACCTCAGCCAGGAGGAGGCTGGAATGTGGCACACAGGATTAGTTAGTGGTAGCCAGGAGGAGGCGGGGCTCAGTGGCAGCCAGGAGAAGGCCCGGCCCAGTAGGAGCCTGACAGAATCGCAGGTCCCTCCCCTCCGCCTTCCAAACAAAGACCCAGGAAGGGGAGTAAAGTGGAGGATTCAGCACTCAGGCTGATTCAGGAGGCTTCTGCGTCCCTCAGAGCCACCCCCACTCGTGAAGAGGTCTTTGCCTGCATGGCTGCCACCAAACTGCAGGGCATGCAGGAGGGCCAACGCCTCATGTGTGAGGAACTAATTTATCAAACATTAAATAAGGTGTTGAGGGGAGAAATCACACCCAATACCCACCTGAGTGAGTTGCATCATCCTCCTCCTCCTGCCACAACTCCACCATCACAGACACAGCGTGGAAGGAAGACCAGAGAGTGATGACCTGGATTCAGTCTGGTCTGACAAAAGATGCAGGCTCTTGTATGACCACAGCCTGGGGACATACATGTCATCTGCTGCTATTCATGATCTCTTGGACTTCTGGACCAGATTGTACTCCTTTATATATGGACTACTCAGGCCAACAATTTTGCAGGAAATAATTGATGTGTGTCCTGGGGACCAAAGGCTTTGCCAATTTCTGCTGTTTCTCCAGCGTTGCCTCCCTCTTTCTTTGGTTATGAGCCCTTAATAAATTTTTGATTTGTTTTATTATACTTGCCTGTGTGTGTTTTCCTTCAAAAAGGACAGTTTGTTTGTGAGGAGGCAGGTACATTTAAAAAATACAATGTCAAATTAACAAGAGACCCCAAACAATCTCCTTGAGATTCAATAATACAAGATAATAATGGAGTTGTGGTAACTTGACACACAAAACTATTCTGGAGTAAAAAAAAAAAAAAGAAAAAGAAAACACAGGATCAGGCTTTAAAAAAATCAAAAAAAAAACATATTTCATATAAAAACATCAAAAAAATAATATTTTTTCGGTAGATGTGACAAATAAAAATATTATATTGATGAAATCACGAGAAATAATAAAGAAAGAAGTTTGTGAGAACTCTGTGTGAATATGAGCAGCAAAACAACTTCATTCTTCTAGCATTATAAAGAAGAAGAGAGTGCGCTGCATTAAACATTTTAAAACATTGCAGCGTGACAAAAGTGCTATATCCATTCCGAACGCTAATTTTACCAGACCGAGCAGTTCCGTCTTGGAATTTATTCTGAGCATGTGTGGCACTTTGTGCGTCGGAATTGTCCACACACGTTTGGAATTGACGCGATCGGATTTTGTCGGAAAAATTTATAGCCTGCTCTCAAACTTTGTGTGTCAGAAAATCCAATGGAAAAAGTCCGATGGAGCCCACACACGTTCGGAATTTCCGACAACAAGCTCCGATCGCACATTTTCCGTCGGAAAATCCGACCGTGTGTACAGGGCATAAAATTTAGTTTATTGGATTTTTTACAACAAAGTAGAAAATATCATTTTTTTTTAAATTTTCTTTTTTTTTCGTCTCTATCGCAAAAAATAAAAATACCAGAGGTGATCAAATACCACCAAAAGAAAGCTCTATTTGTGGGAAAAAAGGACGCAAATTTCGTTTGTGTACAGCGACTGCGCAATTACCAGTTAAAGCAGCGCAGTGCCAAATTGTAAAAAGTGCTCTGGTCATTAAGGGGGTAAATCTTTCCGGGGCTGAAGTGGTTAAAGTAAACAAAATCTACATCTAAATAATTGCATGTAGGTAGCTTTTTATTGCAGAAGAGATATGCTATGCCTGTTCTGCAATAAGACACACTTGCATGCTCGCTCGCAGTCTAATATTGAATGTACACTACAGCTGTGTCGGAATGACTGATTCCATGTGCATGCACAGAACCACGACATCCCCTATCAGCCAATTAAGAGACCTGTGTTGCCTCCAGAAGATATTTGAGCAATGCAATTGCATTTATGTACAGTACCTTGAAAAAGTATTCATACCCCTTGAAATTTTCCACATTTTGTCATGTTACAACCAACAATGTAAATGTATTTAATTGGGATTTTATGTGATAGACCAACAAGAAGTGGCACATAATTGTGAAGTGGAAGGAAAATTATATATATATTTTTTTCAAATTTTTTTACAAATAAATATGTGAAAAGTGTGGCATGCATTTGTATTCAGCCCCCATTACTCTGCTACCCCTAACTAAAATTTAGTGGAACCAATTACCTTCAGAAGTTATCTAATTAGTAAATAGAGTCGACTTGTGTGTAATTTAATCTCAGTATAAATACAGCCGTTCTGTGAAGCCCTCAGAGGTTTGTTAGAGAACCTTAGTGAACAAACAGCATCATGAAGGCTAAGGAACACATCAGACAGGTCAGGGATAAAGTTGTGGAGAAGCAGGTTTAGGTTACAATAAAATAACTCTGTTAACCACCCTATGTGCCCCATACTCATTCACATAGGGTGGGGGGGCCGGAATCTGAGGGCCTTCTTATTTAAGGGGGCTCCCGGAATCCGATAAGCCCCCCGCCCCCAGACCCCGACAACCAACGGCCAGGGTTGTCGGGAAGAGGCCCTTGTCCTCATCAACATGGGGACAAGGTGCTTTGGGGTGGCGGGGGCCACAGGGCGCCCCCCTTGCCCCAAAGCACCCAACCCCCATGTTGAGGACATGCGGCCTGGTACAATTCAGGAGGGGGGGGGCGCTCGCTCGCCCCCACCCCCTTTCCTGACTGGCCGGGCAGCATGCTCGGATCGGGGGTCTGGTATGGATTTTGGGGGGGACCCCACACCGTATTTTCGGCGTAGGGGGTTCCCCTTAAAATCCATACCAAACCTAGGGGCCTGGTATGCCCTGCGCTCTACGCAATAGGAACATTTGTTTTTCCTATTGCAGCGAGCGCGAGATGCAGTACCCTGCCCTTGCGTCGTATCTGGTCCGTCTGACCAGCATACAGATGAACAGGCTTTCCGTCAGGAACTGAGTCCGGCGGAGTTACGAAGGAAAGATTTGAAACTTGTTTAATTTCTAGGTCCGTCGGACTTTTGGGAAAAAGAAGTCCGCGGGAGCCTACACACGATCGGATTGTCCGACGGCCTCCGGTCCGCCGAACAAAGTATACCATAAAGTCTGGTCGTGTGTACGCGGCATTAGAAGAAAACATGTTAGTCTGCAAAAGACTTGAGACTGGGGCGGAGGTTCACCTTCCAGCATGGCATTGACCTAAACATACAGCCAGAGCTACAATGGAATGGTTTGGATCACAGCATATTCATGTGTTATAATGGCCCAGTCAAAGGCTCTCCATCCACTCTGACAGAGCTTGAGCTATTTTGCAAAGAAGAATGGGCAAACATTTCATTCTCCTAGATGTGCAAAGCTGGTAGAGACCTGCCCAAAAAGACTTGAAGCTGTAATTTCAGTGAAAGGTGGTTCTACAAAGTATTGACTCGGGGGGGCTGAATACAAATGCACACCACTCTTTTCAGATATTTATTTGTAAAAAATGTTGAAAACCATTTATCATTTTCCTTCTTCTTCATAATTATGTGCCACTTTGTGTTGGTCTATCACATAAAATCCCAATAAAATACATTTACGTTTTTGGTTGTAACATGACAAAATGTGGTAAATTTTAACAGGTGTGAATACTTTTTCGAGGCACTGTGTATACAGTGGGGAAGGAAAGTATCTAGACCCCCTTACATTTTTCACTCTTTGGTATATTGTTCTACATCTTCATTTGAGTCCAGCTGTGTTTGATTATACTGGTTGGACTTGATTAGGAAAGCCACACACCTGTCTATATAAGACCTTACAGCTCACAGTGCATGTCAGAGCAAATGAGAATCATGAGGTCAAAGGAACTGTCTGAAGATCTCAGAGACAGAATTGTGGCAAGGCACAGATCTGGCCAAGGTTACAAAAAAAAATTCTGCTGCACTTAAGGTTCCTAAGAGCACAGTGGCCTCCATAATCCTTAAATGGAAGACGTTTGGGACGACCAGAACCCTTCCTAGAGCTGGCCGTCCGGCCAAACTGAGCTATCGGGGGAGAAGAGCCTTGGTGGGAGAGGTAAAGAAGAACCCAAAGATCACTGTGGCTGAGCTCCAGAGATGCAGTCAGGAGATGGGAGAAAGCTGGCAGAGTGGCCCAACGGAAGCCTCTCCTCAGTGCAAGACACATGAAAGTCCGCATGGAGTTTGCTAAAAAAACACCCGAACGACTCCAAGATGGTGAGAAATAAGATTCTCTGGTCTGATGAGACCAAGATAGAACTTTTTGGCCTTAATTCTAAGCGGTATGTGTGGAGAAAACCAGGCACTGCTCATCACCTGTCCAATACAGTCCCAACAGTGAAGCATGGTGGTGGCACCATCATGCTGTGGGGGTGTTTTTCAGCTGCAGGGACAGGACGACTAGTTGCAATTGAGGGAAAGATGAATGCGGCCAAGTACAGGGATATCCTGGACGAAAACCTTCTCCAGAGTGCTCAGGACCTCAGACTGGTCCAAAGGTTTACCTTCCAACAAGACAATGACCCTAAGCACACAGCTAAAATAACAAAGGAGTGGCTTCACAACAACTCTGTGACTGTTCTTGAATAGCCCAGCCAGAGCCCTGTCTTAAACTCAATTGAGACCTAAAAATGGCTGTCCACCAACGTTTACCATCCATCCTGACAGAACTGGAGAGGATCTGAAAGGAGGAGAGGCAGAGGATCCCCAAATCCAGGTGTGAAAAACTTGTTGCATCTTTCCCAAAAAGGCTCATTGCTGTATTAGATCAAAAGGGTGCTTCTACTAAATACTGAGCAAAGGGTCTGAATACTTAGGACCATGTGATATTTCAGTTTTTCTTTTTTAATAAATCTGCAAAAATGTCAACAATTCTGTGTTTTTCTGTCAATATGGGATGCTGTGTGTACATTAATGAGGAAAAAATGAACTTAAATGATTTTAGCATATGGCTACAATATAACAAATAGTGAAAAATTTAAGGGGGTCTGAATACTTTCCGCCCCCTCTGTATATGTTTCACTAGTTAAAGCGGAGTTCTGCCAAAAAAAAGAAATTAAAAGTCAGCAGCTACAAATACTGCAGCTGCTGACTTTTAAAATGAGGACACTTACCTGTCCAGGGCGCCCGCGACACCCTTACCCGAAGCCGACCCGTCCCTTGGCTCCCGGGTGGAGAGGTCGGCATCTTCAGTAAGGGAGTCAGAAAGTGAAGCCTTGCCTGGTTCCCTACTGCGCATGTGCGAGTCTCACAGCGTGTCTTGACTGGATCTGTGTGTCTCCCAGAAGACAGCGGCGGGGGGGATGGAGGAGGGGCTGGACATGGCGTAGATTGCCACAGATTCTGGGGTGATCTATCACCGGAAGTGTGAGCAATTACCCGTATTGGACAGGTATCTGCTCTCCTCCCTCCTGAAAGGTGCCAAATGTGACACCGAGGGGGGGAGGAACAGGATAAACGGAAGTTCCATTTTTGGGTGGAACACCACTAAACAGTGATGTAGTGGTTAGCACTTTCACCTAGCAGCAAAAAGGGTTGCTGGTTCAAATCCTGACCACGACACTATCTGCCTGGAGTTTGCATGTTCTCCCTGTGCCTGTGTGGGTTTCCTCCAGGTACTCCGGTTTCCTCCCACACTCTAAAGACATGCTGGTAGACACCCCTAATTGGATCCTGTCCAAAAATTGGCCTTAGTATATGTATGAATGCATGTTTAATGACCTTAGGTTGTAAGCTCCTTGAGGGCAGGGACTGATGTGAATATACAATGTATATGTAAAAGCGCTGCTTAAATTGACGGCGCTATATAAGTACCTGAAATAAATAAATAAATAATTGTTTGGAGTTATGCTGCCACCCTGTGGTCATTGTTTTTAATGCTCTAGTTTTCTTTGCGTAAATTGACGGTGCTATATAAGTACCTGCAATAAATAAATAAATAATTGTTCGGAGTTATGCTGCCACCCTGTGGTCATTGTTTTTAATGCTCTACTTTTCTTTGTAATTCCTCTCCTTGTACGATGTAATTTTCTCCTTCCCCACTTGTGGGTTCCTGTATTTTTCCTATAAGATGCTTAAAGGAGAAGTCCAGTCTGAACTTTTTAGGCTGGTTTTCTCCTATGGTTTTCAAAGGTGATCGGTCTTAAGTCTGCTTTCTGCTGATGTCACCAAGATCAGTCCAGGCAGCGCATCATACTGACTTAGGAAGTCTGGATACGCTAGCTGCCTAGACTGATACCCATCTTAGCGAGCCACTGAGATAGCCACTCCCCGCCCCTCCACATCTTGGTGCTCCAGTGAGCGTGGAGGAGCAGAGCAGGAGACCTGCTGATTGACAGTCAGCAGCTCTCCGCCCGGGGAGGTGAGAGAACCAAACCATCGGCGGTGTTCGGTGGCTCGGTTCTCAGTGAAGAGGCAGCGGGGGACAGATGCAGCATTGGACCATTGGACTGCCTTAAACACTATCAAGATCTACCACATCATATTGTTTACCTCAACCCTTCTTCGTGCAACTTTTGTGGATTCTAAGTGTTTGAAGAGTTCAGCTGTCTGAAAAAGATTGTCTGCAGTGATTGTCTCTGCTACATTTAGGCCAGAGACCCATAGAGGTCCCAGGAAGGGATAAGTCACTATTACAACAGTTGGAGTCAGAATGGGGCCCCTTTTACACTTGTACGACTTGTCCTACGATTTGGGACTGCAAAGTCGCGTGACAAGTCATTCCCCATGATTTCCAATGACTACCATTCATATTAGTACAACTTCAAGTTGTGGTCTGATTTTGATCCTACTTCAGCCGTTGAATATCACTGAAGTCAGATCAAAGTCGGATCGCCGTATTAACTGATCCGACTTTGGCATGCGACTTGTGCTCTGATGATCTTGAAGGGGAACTCAACACCAAATTAAAAAAAAGCGGCATGGGTTCCCCCTCCAAGAGCATACCAGGCCCTTCAGTCTGATATGGATCTTAAGGGGAACCCCCACAACGAAAAAACAGCGTGGGGGTCCCGACAAAATCCATACCAGATCCTTATCCAAGCACACAGCCCGGCAGGTCAGGAAAGGGGGTGGGGATGAGCGAGCGCCCCCCTCCTGAACTGTACCAGGCCGCATGCCCTCAACATGGGGGTTGGGTGAAGTCTGCGGGCGGGGAGCTTATTGGAATCTGGAAGCTCCCTTCACCCTATGTGAATGAGTATCGGGTACATTGTACCCCTACCCATTAACCTAAAAAAAAAGTGTCAAAAATAAAACACAGTGCACATGTTTTTAAAGTATGTATATACATAGCGAAGATTAAAGGGATTTTAATGGTGCAAGTAGGCTGTACATACGGAAAAGCTGTATAACTTTTCTCTTTTAAAAAACAGTTTATTGTTTACAATCAATTAAAAGGAAACATATATGTTGTATAAAGTAACAGACATTTTTCTTTTTACAGCAATATAAAAACAAGGTGGTCAAATAGGGTAGAAAAGTGTGTATTATATATTGACAGATGGTAATTATTGCATACTAGCCCGACATGTTTCGCATTGTCGCTTTTTCAAGGGATATGCAACTGGTAAGTGAATCATCCAACACTTTTAGTGATTCCCTAAATTGACCCCACAAGGCCCCGTCAGAACCGGCATGTGCAGACCCAACCAAACGGGGTAGCAGGGAGGGCAGGTAGTTAATTAAGGCTATAACCAAGGATGCAGGTGATCATCGGTATCAGTAAGATAGTGGTTACATGGGATATTTAGATGGTAATCAAATGAAGCAGTCACTCACACTGCTGGGGTCTTGGCTTACATCTTCCGGCGCTACCCCGTTTGGTTGGGTCTGCACATGCCGGTTCTGACGAGGCCTTGTGGGGTCAATTTAGGGAATCACTAAAAGTGTTGGATGATTCACTTACCAGTTGCATATCCCTTGAAAAAGCGACAATGCGAAACATGTCGGGCTAGTATGCAATAATTACCATCTGTCAATATATAATACACACTTTTCTTCCCTATTTGACCACCTTGTTTTTATATTGCTGTAAAAAGAAAAATGTCTGTTACTTTATACAACATATATGTTTCCTTTTAATTGATTGTAAACAATAAACTGTTTTTTAAAAGAGAAAAGTTATACAGCTTTTCCGTATGTACAGCCTACTTGCACCGTTAAAATCCCTTTAATCTTCTCTATGTATATACAAATTTTTGCTCAGGGATGTGGTGCCTTTCTATGAGGGTGTTTTTCCCATATTCGGAACCAAAACCATAAACAATCATGTTTTTAAAGTAATTTATTAGGCAGCTCCGGGTCTTTTCCGACTTCTCCCCTCTCCGGCTCTTCTCCCTCTTCTGGCGACGTCTTCTGCCTCCTCCGCTGATGTCTTCTGCCAAGAATGGCAAAGATGTTTTTATTACAAATTATGTGAGCAGACTGTAGGTGTGTGTGTGATAAGATGGACCAGTAAGCTAGATTTACACATGTGGCAGTGCTTGCTGACCCTCTAAAAAAGCAGTCTGCGATGAATCACCTTTCAGAGATTTTTGACAGGTGGTGAGGAAGCGATATGTCAGCTCCTCACCGCATGTTTTAACTGTAAATGGAGCACTTATACACAGTTGTGGCACAGCTCTGTTCACTGGACAGGCTCATGTTTGGTGGTGGTATGGCCTTCCAAACATGACAGCGGGGCTAATTTTTGCCACAGGATATGTACACACCCCCCAGCTTTTTTTTTTTAACCACTTCAATACCAAGGACGTCATATGACGTCCTTGGCTTTGAGCAGGTATATCTGAATGATGCCTGTAGTTACAGACATCATTCAGATATTGCCGGTTTCAGCCGGCGAATCTCTACACCATAGGAACAATCATAGCGGCTGTTCCGCCGCTCAATCGTTCCTATGGGAGGCGAGAGGGGACGACCCCCCCTCCCGCCGCCCTTCGGTGCCTGCTCCGACTCACCGTTACGATCGGTGAGGCAGAGAGTGGATCCGCCGGCGCCGGATGTAGATCATAGAGATTTCCGGCGGACCAGATGGTCCCTGGAGTCTCTATGATCGCCGAAGGCCGGGCGCGATGTTATGATGTCACGCCCGGCCTCTCCATTCAAAAAAACGGCGCTGCTTCGGCTTGGAAGCGGCGATCGTTTTATTTTATTTTTTTTTCAGGCTTCCCAGCCTAGTGGTGAGATATGGGGTCTTATTGACCCCATATCTCACTATTAAGAGGACCTGTCATGTTATATTGCTATTACAAGGGATGTTTACATTCCTTGTAATAAGAATAAAAGTGATCTTTTTTTTTTTTTTCAAAAAAGTGTCAAAATAAAAAAAATAAAATATAATTAACAATAAAAAAAAAAAAAATTTTTTAAAGCGCCACTGTCCCCGTGTGCTCGCACGCAGAAGCGAACGCATATGTAAGTCCCGCCCACGTATGAAAACGGTGTTCAAACCATACATGTGAGGTATCGCCGCGAACGTTGGAGCGAGAGCAATAAGTTTGGCCCTAGACCTCCTCTGTAACTCAAAACATGTAACCAGTAAAAAAATTTCAAGCGTCGCCTATGGGGATTTTTAAGTACCGAACATTGGCGCCATTCCACGAGCGTGTGCAATTTTGAAGCGTGACATATTAGGTATCTATTTACTCGGCGTAACTTCATCTTTCACAAAATGCAAAAACATTGGGCTAACTTTACTGTTTTGTTTTTTTTTTTAAACACAAAACAGTTTTTTTCCCCAAAAAAACGCGTTCGAAAAATTCCTGCGCAAATACTGTGTGAGATAAAAAGTTGCAACAACCGCCATTGTATTCGCTAGGGTCTTTGCTAAAAAAACATATATAATGTCTGGGGGTTCTATGTAATTTTCTAGCAAAAAAATGATGATTTTTACATGTAGGAGCAAAGTGTCAGAATTGGCCCGGTATTGAAGCGGTTAAACCCTGCAAAGTAAAGGCATAATGTGCTAGTATGCATCACATACTAGCACATTATGAAATACCTGAGAACAAAGCCCTCCAGCGGCACGCTGTCACCACTGAGAGGGCTTCCATCTTCTCCCGGTCTTCCTTACATATTTGAGTGCTCTGGCCATCTGAGCGCGCCGTGATGATGTCACTCCCTCCCACATATGCGTGCAAGAGTCCTGGACCAGAGTCATGGATCATGGGTATGCCGTCCCTTCAGAGTGCACGCCCCAGTGATCTCATCGGTCTTATGCAGTGTGAATATCTCCATGCAGGTTTAGGAGATATTCATGGTACCTAACTAACTACAGGTAAGCCTTACCTGTAGTTAGAGATGGGCTGAACATCACAACCCCCACCCCTGGTTAGGTTCACACCAGAACACTTGAACATTGTGAAAGTTTGGAGCCAATTAACGAACCCCATTGAATTCTATGGGACCCGAACTGGAGAAATCAAAAGTGCCCATTTTGAAGGCTTTGATGCAAGTTATTGGGCATACAAAGAGTATGGGGGTCCGAGTACTGCCCTGGGGGACATGTATCAATGAAAACTGTTTGTTAAAAAAGTTTGTTAAAAACATTATCTTTGTAAATGAGCAGTGATTTACTGATGCTTAAAGTGAAACAACAGAAATTAAAAATTCCTTTAAATATAGTGCCTGGGGGGTGGCAAATCTTTACCGTGCTTAGAACCTGCTGCAGCAAATATGACATTTATAAAGGTAAAAAAATGACATTTTCCCTGCAAGCTTTCTGGTGTCTGTTTTGCGGACTTTGGATAGAAGTAACAGGTGCGGAAAAATTGGGCTTTGGGTGTTGGTGGTGCCTTCACACCAAAACCTTATAGAGGTACTCTTGATGAAAGTAAGAATTGGCCTTGCTGTAAAAAATTTAAATTATGTCAAACAGGTGTGAAAAAACTGGTCCTTGGGTATTAATTGTGCCCATGAAACTTATACCAAAAAAATTCTTCAAGATAAAATCAACACCCACAAATCTAGGAAGTGTATAAAGTAGAGCTGCACGATTCTGGCTAAAATGAGAATCACAATTTTTTTGCTTAGAATAAAGATCACGATTCTCGCGGCGTAACATCATCTTTCACATCCTACAAAAAAATTGGGCTAACTTTACTGTTTATTTTTTTTTTTAAATTCATTAAAGTGTATTTCTTCCAAAAAAATTGCGTTTGAAAGACCGCTGCGCAAATGCAGTTTGACATAAAATATTGCAACAAGCCATTTTATTCTCTAGGGTCTCTGCTAATATATAATGTTTGGGGGTTCTAAGTAATTTTATATAAAAAAATCCTGATTTTAACTTGTAAGCAACAAGTGTCAGAAAAAGGTTTATGCCCTGTACACACGGTCGGACATTGATCGGACATTCCGACAACAAAATCCATTGATTTTTTCCGACGGATGTTGGCTCAAACTTGTCTTGCATACACACGGTCACACAAAGTTGTCGGAAAATCCGATCGTTCTGAACGTGGTGACGTAAAACACGTACGTCGGGACTATAAACGGGGCAGTAGCCAATAGCTTTGGTCTCTTAATTTATTCTGAGCATGCGTGGCACTTTGTGCGTCGGATTTGTGTACACAGGATCAGAATTTCCTACAACGGATTTTGTTGTTGGAAAATTTTATAGCAAGCTCTCAAACTTTGTGAGTCGGAAATTCCGATGGAAAATGTGTGATGGAGCCCCCACACGGTCGAATTTCCGACAACAAGCTCCGATCGCACATTCGTTGGAAAATCCGACCGTGTGTACAGGGCATAAGTCTTTAGGTGGTTAAACTGACCTCATTTACAGACCGAATTCATTCCTTTGATCTAAAAGAACTAAATGTAATGTTTCTCTTTAACTCCATGTTGTGATAAACTTGGCAGGCTGCCTGTTTTTTTTTTTAATTTTGTTTTTTGTCAGCTGTGAGCAGAGAACTCTCTGCACTGAATCAAAGAAAATGCTGTTTTAAAGATCATGAGGGGGGTTGAATCACGATCTCGATTCTTTAACAATTAATCGTGCAGCCTCAAGTAGACCGTCTTGCAGAGATTCTAGATCCAGAAAACACTTAATCTGCAACATTGGCATCAGGGGCTTGATAGCTGCTAAAATCCAGGACTGATTCATTTTGATAAATGTCAGCCGGTAAACGGAGTCTGTGGACAGACTTGCTCTTTTATCCGTCACAAAATCTCCGGCAGCACTGAATGCCCGTTTGGAAAGCACGCTGGATGCAGGGTAGCCCGGCAGCTTTAATTGCATATTGGGCAAGTTCTGGCCACTGTCCTATTCTCATAACCCAGTGGATCGTCAACTGGAAAGCTCTCCATGTCTGTTTTCCCCCCTAGATAATCTCCCACCATATGATCCAGACGCTGCTGATGGGATGTGGAAGCTCACAGCCTTGGGCGTCGAGGACTAACCAAATTTTGAAATGCATCACTGAGGCAGCCTCCTTCTCCACCGCTCCTCTCTTGACCAGCAGAAAACTAGCCTTTCCATGAGACTGTAACCTAGCAGAGTCTGGAAAGACATTACATAAACTCCTCTTTAAGGGGTCCTCAAGATATTTTATCCTCTGCTTCCTCTGTGAGGACAGGATGAATTCTGAGACTTTTCCCTATGTAACGGTGGTCAAGAAGGGTTAACAACCAATAGTGATCCTTCTATTTGATGCCAAAAATTCTCGGGTCCTTTTTCAGGCTTTGAAGAATGAGGGGGCCCATGCAGCGCAAGTTTGCGGATCAATGAGAAGCAGGGTCCTTGGGGGCACTAAGGATTACAGTATCTGGCACTGCCTTTTCCCAGCTATGTACTACTCCCAAGCCTTCTGGGGACGGAAAACCATCTCTTAAGGTTTGACATATGTCTTCCTCTGCTTCAATGCCTCCAAAACTGCCAGAATCCCCCTCCTCCTCCTCCACCTCTTGTGTGTTCTGTGGAGTCACAAGAATGGTGTCTGCATAAAGCAGGCCTTGAGAGGAAAGGAAGTACTCTTTCCCCCGCTGCTCTGCCGCGAGTGCCCTGTCCATAATGCCACGCACAGTCTGCTCTAGCAGGAACGTAACAGGGATTGATGCATGCATTGTCACGGCTCACCATCCTTGTCGCCTCCTCAAAGGGTGACAGTACAGTGCATGCATCCTTTATCAGCAGCCATTGGCGTGTCAGCAGTAACGTGGACCTTGCAGGCTGACTGCCTTTGCCCAACTATGCCACAACATTGCCTTCCACATGATGGTACAGAGCTGGAATGGCCTTACGTGTAAAGAAATAGCGACTGGGAACTTCCATTGTGGTACAGCACATTCGGGGGAGGGAGGCATCATTTACTAGATGGAAAGGCAGGCATGGCACATGTATTAACTTTCCCTGTCTAAGGGTGGACAGGAGGTTAGTACCATTATTGCACATCACCATTCCTAGCTCCAGCTGGCATGGTGTAAACCACCTTTGGGCTTGCCCCTGCAGAGCTGAAAGAATCTCTGCTCCAGTGTAGCTCCTGTCCCCTAGACAGACCAGCTGAAACACTGCATGGCATCTTTTAGCCTGACTCATTGAATAGCCCCTTGAACGCTTAGGGCAGGTCTCAAAACTGCGGCCCGGGGGCCAAATGCAGCCCTTTACTTGCCGTTATCTGGCCCTTGGGGCACTATTCCTCTTACTGATACCAGGCACTATTCCTCCCACTGACACCAACAATGATGCATTAATTCCTGTACTGACATCAACAATGGGGCACTATTTTTAACACTGACAACAATGATGGGAAAACTATTCCTCCCACTGACACCAATGATGGGGCACTATTCCTCCCACAGACACCAATGATGGGGCACTATTCCGCTCACGAACATCAATGATGGGGCACTATTCCTCCCACAAACATCAATGATGGGGCACTATTCCTCCCACGGATACCAATGATGGAGCACTATTCCTCACACAGATTCCAATGATGGGGCACTATTCCTCCCACGGACACCAATGATGGGGCACTATTCCTTCCATGGACACCAATGATGGGACACTATTTCTCCCATGGACACCAATGATTGGGCACTATTATTCCCACTGGCACCAATAATGAGGCACTAATAATTCCCCTAATACCAAACATGGGACATTTTCTACTCTCACTGGCCATGGTCCGGCCCCCTAAAGTCTGAAGCACAGTAAACTGGCTCATTGTTTAGAAAATTTGGAGACCCCTGGCTTAGGGGGTATTGGTGGTTCATAGGACAATTCAGCAGAGGAGGGCATGGAGGAGGAGGGGGTGGAGCTTACAAATCTCGCATTATCCCCACCAGCTGTATGGAGATGTGGCTGCAAAAAAAAGATGCAGCACTGAGCCCTGTCCTTCATCTTTCTGAGTTGCAAGCAGCGCTACCCAGTGTGCTGTGAACGAAATATATCGTCCCTGACCATGCTTGCTGAACTATGTGTCAGCAGTAACGTGGACCTTGCAGGCTGACTGCCTTTGCCCAACTATGCCACAACATTGCCTTCCACATGATGGTACAGAGCTGGAATGGCCTTACGTGTAAAGAAATATCGACTTCCATTGTGGTACAGCACATTCGGGGGAGGGAGGCATCATTTACTAGATGGAAAGGCAGGAGTTGTAAAGCCAGCAGCTTTGACAAGCTTGAATTTAGATGCTGGGCATGTGGGTGGTAGTGACTGTATTTTTATTTATTTTTTGCTGCAGCAGCTGGGGCAGAGAAGTTTGCCTGCTATAGTCTACAGCTGGTGATGTGCTGCAAGGACCAGTGACACCCTTTGCTATATCATCATCCCTGTCAGTGGAGGCTGTTGAGAGGTCATGAGATATAGCGGGGGTAGACCTAAAAGGTGAGGAGTGAGGAGCTTCCTTGTTCATTTCTTGTTCCTCCACAAGGAAGCTAGATACAGCAGCATTACATGGAGAAGCACTGGTCCTGACTGAAAAGTTCCTTGTCATCACTAAGAGACATTTAAACAAGGCTCTGAAGAAGAGGGGAACCTTGAAACGTGTTAGCCAGTGGGACTACAAGTGTTGTGGATTTTCACATATGGATTTAGGCGGGTGATTTTATGATAATGCTATGACACAAGTACTGGTTTGTAAGTATATTCACCTCTATTTTAGTAAATAAAAATATGTATAGAGGATAATGCGCTAGGCCTATGCGCCTTCTGTTTTCTTCTATGCTTAGGGACCTTTTATAGTGTTGGGTGGGTCTATAAGCAATGAGCCATGATTGGACACAGTAATCATTACTTTCTCCAATCATGGCTGTTCCCTGATTGGGCAAATTATTGCTTCAGCCAATCAGGGCCTCCAATGCACTGTGCGGCACGCAGTGAATTGTGGAGCACTTGGCGGGCCAAACAAACTGTCGAACGCCGCTACAATTCGGGTGTTTGCCAAACAGCCAATGTTTGGACCGAACTCATGCTCAGGCCGAACTGTTCGTCCAACACTACCTGTTGATACAAGACTTTACTTCCACTTTAACACGGACGGCTATTCTGCTGCAGTTAAAAGCATGTTTTTTTTTCTGTGAAATTCAAGACACCAGGCACTGCGATCAGCTGCATTTGTACAATGCGATTAGCTGCGGTTTGCCATTTTCATAGCAACCCGACAGGGTACCGACTCATATTGAACGGGGATCCGACTTGGATCCCCGCCAATACCAGGCACTGTGTTTGGTATGAATTTTGAGGGGGAACTCCACGCCAAATTTAAAAAAAAAAAACAGCATGGTTTCCCCTCCAAGAGCATACCAGGCCCTTCGGTCTGGTATGGATTCCAAGGGGCACCCCCTACGCCGAAAAAACAGCGTGGGGGTCCCCCCAAAATCCATACCAGACACTTATGCGAGCATGCAGCCTGGTTGGTCAGGAAAGGGGGTGGGGACGAGCGAGCGCCCCCCCTCCTGAACCGTACCAGGCCGCATGCCCTCAACATGGGGGGGTTGGTGCTTTGGGGCAAGGGGGGCGCCCTGGCGGCCCCTCCACCCCAAAGCACCTCGTCCCCATGTTGATGAGGACAAGGGCCTCTTCCCAACAACCCTGGCCGTTGGTTGTCGGGGTCTGCGGGCGGGGGGCTTATCGGAATCCGGGAGCCCCCTTTAATAAGGGGGCCCCCAGATCCCGGCCCCCCACCCTATGTGAATGAGTATGGGGTACATCGTACCCCTACCCATTCACCTGGGGAAAAAAAGTGTCAATAAAAAAAACACTACACAGGTTTTAAAAGTAATTTATTAGGCAGCTCCGGAGGTCTTCTTCCGAATTCGGGGTCTTTTTCCAACTTCGGGAGTCTTCTGCCGACTTCGGGGGTCTCTCAAGCCTCTTCTGCCTCTCTCCGGTGTCGTCTCTGTGCTCTCTGGTTCTTCTCCGGTGCCTTCTTCCTTCTGCCGGGCTTCTCCACTATCTTCTGGAGAAGAACCAGAGAGTGCGGAGACGACACCGGAGAGAGGGAGAAGAGGCCTGAGAGACCCCCGAAGTCGGCAGAAGACCCCCGAAGTCGGAAGAAGACCCTCAGAGCTTGCAAATAAATTACTTTTAAAACCTGTGTAGTGTGTTTTTTTAATTGACACTTTTTTTTCCCCCAGGTGAATGGGTAGGGGTACGATGTACCCCATACTCATTCACATAGGGTGGGGGACCGGGATCTGGGGGCCCCCTTATTAAAGGGGGCTCCCGGATTCCAATAAGCCCCCCTGCCCGCAGACCCTGACAACCAACGGCCAGGGTTGTCGGGAAGAGGCCCTTGTCCTCATCAACATGGGTACGAGGTGCTTTGGGGTGGGGGGCCCGCAGGGCGCCCCCCTTGCCCCAAAGCACCAACCCCTCCATGTTGAGGACATGCAGCCTGGTATGGTTCAAGGGGGGGGGGAGCTCGCTCGTCCCCACCCCCTTTCCTGACCGACTGGGCTGTGTGCTCGGATAAGGGTCTGGTATGGATTTTGGGGGGAACCCATGCCGGTTTTTTAAAATTTGGCGTGGAGTTCCCCCTCAAGATTCATACCAAACAGTGCCTGGCATTGGCAGGGATCCAAGTCGGAAAATTCTATCCGTCCGTGTGAAAGGGGCCTAAGGGGGTAGTAAAAATGCAGATCAACTGTCTGTTTTTATCACCCCCCCCCCCCCCCCCCCCCCCAGCCACAAGTGTAAACAAGCTCTTAGCAAACATGGAGGTAGTCAAGGAGTCTAAACTGTACACATCTAAAGGATACCAGAAATACCTTCAAATTGTTTTATGCAGTTTTAAAGACTACAATTCCCTTTGTGACTACCATTAAATAGGATCATAACTCCCAAGGACAAATTTCAGCAGTGGCTGCAATACCGTTTCCAAGTCAAGTGTTTTTCTCATGGAGATTCATATATAGTGATGTGTAGTGTGGTTAACCTGCAAAACATGTCTCTTGTTAACTAGCTCAGATAATTTTGCAAGCAAGGTTGTTTATACAGAAACTGTATACCTAACAAAATAAAAAAATATATCTTTCTGGGAATAAATAACAACATTTAGAATTTTTGGTTTGCTGTTGTATGCAAACAGAAATAGCAAACATCTCTCAGATGAAGTATAAAATCTCTAAAAAAAAAAAAAAAAGCTTAAGCTTTCTTTCGGAAACTGCTTTAGTTTTGTATGTGTTAAATCCTCTCTCATTAGATCCTGACATAAGAGAACATACAATTAACCTGGCCATATACACCTGGCTCGGGGAATGTTCGTATGCCTTTTAAAGTCTCATTCGCTTGGGAGTATAGGTGTATTTTACATGATAGAGACAGAATATAAACTAAAAATCCAGAAAAAACACACAATACAAATGTTATAAATCGAGTTGCAGTTCAGTGAGAAAAATAAGTATTTGATCCCCTACCAACAAGCAATAATTCTGGCTCCCACAGACTGGCTATGGTATATGCTCATGTGGTACACAGATAAGTCCTGTCAATTTAAGAAGTTGCTCCTAACGACGACTCGTTATGTGTATAAAAGACATCTGTCCACAGAATCTCTTTCTTCCATTCAAACCCTCACCATCACCTCACTAACCAATGACACAACAATGCTCTTAATTCACTCCCTGGTCATTTCTCGCCTCAACTACTGCAACTCCCTTCTCCCTTTTTGGCTTATCTCTACATAGTCTATCCCCACTTCAATCCATCATGAATGCTGCTGCCAGACTCATCCACCTTACCAACTGCTCCTCCTCTCTCTCAATCCTTCCACTGGCTTCCGCTCACCCCACAAATTAAAATAAAAATACTTACAACTACTTAAAAAGCCATTCACAGCTCTGCCCCCTAGCTACATCACTAACCTATAGTCTCAAAATAACAACCTAATCGTTCTCTTCATTTCTCTCAAGACCTCCTGCTCTCTAGCTCCCTCGTCACCTCCTCCCATGCTCGCCTCCAGGACTTTTCCAGAGCCTCTCCAATCCTATGGAATTCGTTACACCAATCTGTCAGATTATCTCCTACTCTATTCAGTTTTAGATGATCCCTCAAAACCCTCTTCTTCAGAGAAGCCTATCCTATCCACACCAAACAACTGTATATCTATTTACCTACCATCAGCTCATCCCCCTTCAGTTATTAACTTTTGTTTCACTCGACCCTCCCTTCTAGATTGTAAGCTCTAACGAGCAGGGCCCTCTGATTCCTCCTGTATTGAATTGTATTGTAACTGTACTGTCTGCCCTCATGTTGTAAAGCGCTGCACAAACTGTTGGCTGTCAGGAGACGCAGGTCGCCTCCGTCCGCCGGGCTGCGGCTCGCATGCGCAGCGGGCTAGTGTTGAGACGTGCACCAGTTCGTGGCCTGATGGTGCGGCGCGCATGGGTGCACGGCGGTCCCCGTGTGCGCGCCGTCACCCGTGCGGGTGTCCGTTAGCGCGTCACGCTGACGCGCTCGCCGGGAGGCTACTTCAGATGACTCCAGCACCCAGTCGGGTTGCTGGTTTGTCCTCAGCTGCTCCTGTTCCCCTGAATCATTACTTGTTCCTTGTTCCTGTCTGCCTGCACCGAACCTCTGCCTGTTAAAGGATTACTCTGCCTGCCTGATACCCCTGATCTCTGCTTGTTAAAGGATTACTCTGCCTGCCTGCCTGATACCCCTGACCTCTGCTTGTTAAAGGATTACTCTGTCTGCCTGCCTGATACCCCTGACCTCTGCTTGTTAAAGGATTACTCTGCCTGCCTGATACCCCTGACCTCTGCTTGTTAAAGGATTACTCTGCCTGCCTGATACTCCGGTTCTGAACTCTGCTTGTTAAACGGACTCTGACCTGCCTGATACCCCGGTTCTGACCTCTGCTTGTTAAACGGACTCTGACCTGCCTGATACCCCGGTTCTGACTTCTGCCTACCTTACGGACTTCCTGTTCTCAGATCCCCGGTCCTGCACGGCACCCGCTGGTGTCCTCCAATACCTACAATGACTTCTAGCCCGCCTTCCGGACATCCTACAGTTACCGGAAGCCCGTGCTTCCGCGTGCCTCCGATTCCCTGTATCACCCTCAGGGGTTCGGGTGCGCGTGGTCGTAAGGGCGAGCCGCTCTCGGCATCTTGGCCTCGGTGAGTATTAGTCGTGACATGGCGCTATATAAATCCTGTATAATTGTAGACCTGCACAAGGCTGGAATGGGCTACAAGACAATCAGCAAGAAACTTGGTGAGAAGGAGACAACTGTTGGAGTGACTGTTTGCAAATGGAAGAAATGCAAAATAACCATCAATCGCCCTCGGTCTAGAGCTTCATGCATGATTTTGCCTCATTGGGTAAGGATGATCATGAGAAAAGTGAGGGATCAGCCCAGAACTACACGGGAGGAGATTGTGAATGATCTCAAGGCATTTGAGACCACATTTACCAAACAAACAATTGGTAGCACAATATTCCACCATGGATTTAAATCCCTGTTGGCAAAGTTGGCAAGCCAAGAAACCTTAAAGCGGGGGTCCACCTATCTATCATTTTTTTAGTTCATTCACAAACTTTTCTTCTCAGCATTACATACTCACATATTGTGTGTAATATGTCCGCCTGTGTCAGATTTCCTCGGAAAGAATAACTTATATTATTCACTGCAGGCGGTTTTCATCTTCATTGTGGGCATTTGAAGCCCACAAGCATTTATTTCCTAGATGCGGTGAATGCTGTGCTCCCAGCATTCACCGCTCGTTCCCGCACATGCTCAGTGGCATCCTGGGAAGCCTGAGACTAGCTCCCAGGAGACTGTGCGGAGTCTGGGAGAGGCTAGAAACACGCCTACTCCCACGGGAGGAGAACCAGGAAGTACAAAGAAGAATAGAGAAATAAAAGGTAATTACGGCGATTTAAATTTTTTTAAACGGCATGTCAGCATCTAGGCAAGGAAGAGAATACATACAGATATTGTTCAAAATTTGGGTGGAACCCCGCTTTAAAGTGGATGTAAACCCGATTCATGAAATTTGAGCTGAGCACATATCTGTAATGTTTTCTTCTCTCTCTCCAAATCACTGTGTCCCATAGCTGTCTCTTGCTCGGTAGCTCTGTTATCAGACTGATAACTTCTTGCACATTCTCAGAGACCAGAGATAGAAGTGTGTGTTGGGGGAGGTTGCTATAAATAGATTACCAGTCAGCTTGCCATCTAAGAGCAGAGCTATGCACATTCCTTTCTTCCTTTGTCTAAGAGTAGAGGGGGGGGGGTGCCTTTCCTCCAATCAGCTGTTTTGGCTGTATGTCAATAATACACTCCCAGTGCTAACCAGGAAGAGAAAAACTTCAACATGAAGAGCACTTTCTAAAGTACAGTTGTTTCGTTTACATACCCTGGCAGAATTTATGATTTCTTGGTCATTTATTTTTCAGAGAATATAAATGAATCTCAATTCTTTGGATATCATTTTATATCCCTTTCCTGTTTTATACAGTTCAACTACCTTTTCCCGCAGATCCTTTGACAATTCTTTTGCTTTCCCCATGACTCAGAATCCAGAAACTTCATTGCAGCACTGGATAAAAGATGCAAGGGTCTGTCAGGAGTCCAGAAACTGATTGACCTTTTATACACACTAATTACAAGCAAACAGATTACAGGTGAGAATGGTTACCATTTTAATAGCCATTCAAACCCCTTTGTGTCAACTTGCGTGCATGTTATCAGGCCAAAATCACCAGGGTATGTAAACTTTTGACCAGAATCATTTAGGTAGTTCCTGTTGTCATTATGATTTAAAAAGAGTAAACATAGTTGATTGATAATAAATGGCTTCAGCCAAACACTAACCATGAGTGAAAAAAAAGTTTTTGTGTTATTCATATTCTCTGAAAAATGGCCAAGAAATCATAAATTCTGGCAGGGTATGTAAACTTATGAGCACAACTGTGTATATATACAGATGAAGACAGCAGATATACATGTAAAACTTATATAGGGAGATTTGTTTCATCTCTGTGTATCATCTGAGTCTGTTTACTTCACTGGGTATATGTGAGGGTTAACATCCACTTTAAGAATTTAGAGCAGATCAGTAAAAAAAGAGTGGACCAAAATCCCTCTTGAGATGTGTGCAAACCTGGTAACAAACTACAAGAAACATCTTACCTCTGTGCTTGCCAATAAGGGTTTCTCCACCAAGTACTAAGTTATGTTTTGCTTGGGGATCAAATACTTATTTTATTGACTGAACATCAACTCAGTTTATAACATTTGTATCGTGTCTGTTTTTTCTGGATTTTTGGTTGATATTCTGTCTCTATTATTTAAAACACACCTATGATAAAAATTATAGACCCTTCATTTCTTTGTAAATGGGCAAACTTACAAAATCTGCAGGGGATCAAATAATTATTTTCCCCACTGTACATCTGTTTTGAAGGGCTGTCTTTGCCCTCACAGGATGCACATGTGTTCAAGGGTCACTTGCCTGAAAAAGGGGCCCTGCGTAGCCCTCAAACTTTGCTGTATGTTTATTATGTGACCACAAAAATAAAGCTTTGGACTCTTTTGAGGAAACCTTGGTGTGCTGATGACATTTCTTCACTTTTGTGTATCACACAATTTGCAAATTTTAAGAATGTGTAAGAGAGCACAGGATTCATGAGAGCATAGCACATAGGGTATGGCGCTCAGAAGTGGATATTGTGCAGTGCTGAGGTGTGCGTGTCAACGAGGCACAAAAAGAAATCAGCACAAGGGGCAGTACCTTCATTTAATGCAACGTTTCCCTTGTGCAGCTGGCTGCTGTTTTAGCTGAGATCTGAAGTCTTCTTCCACCTGTGACAAGTTTTCATCCTGTGACAAGTCCCCTGCAGCTTTTGGAAGATCACAGCTGAGGAGGTGTGTGTTGGGTAAGCTGGCAGATGACTTGGTATTTCAACTAAACAGCAGCACAAGGGACACTTCATATTTAATGTAAGTTATGTGTGTTCCACAAATGAGACACATATAAACCTCAGCACAATAATTTCTAAAAAAATTAAACTTTCTTTACAAATACTTTATTGCACACAGAATATAGACAGAGAGCTAACACTTTGTCTAAAGCTACCTTAAGAAGAACTTTATTAAAATAGTCAAAGACTACTTAGAAACTGGAAACTGTAGAGGCAAAAAACAGTTTGGTCAGCATTGTATTTACAATATAGCATATACAGTGCAGGGACTGCAGCTTCCATTAACATGTTAGCTACAACAGTAAAAAGTATGTGCCACACAGAACAGAATAAAGAGTATAGGAGTATGTAATGTACACTGTATATACATAATCCTGACTGCTGCAATCTGTAGGCTGTGGCTTATGTTGCACACTTCTGATCATTACATCTATATACTGTGCTATGCGTTATGTAATCGTGACCACTGCGCTCTTTATCCTAAACTGTATATTACATACATGAGCACTGTGCACTGTCAGTTGTGCTGTACATTATATACTCTTGAGTGCTGAACTCTATATGCATCTCTTGTTTGCATGGTGCTGACTGCTGCTCTCCCAGAATACAGAGTGGTCAGGATTATGCAACATTTAGCCCTGTGTACAGAGTGCAGTGGTCAGGAATATGTAAAGGTGGCCATAGTTGTTGTTTTTCCTTTTTTTTTGGATCAGCCCCGGAAGGATTTACCCCCTTCCTGACCGGGCCATTTTTTGCGATACGGCACTGCATCACTTAAACTGACAATTGCGCGGTCGTGCGATGTTGTACCCAAAGAAAATTGACATCCTTTTTTCCCACAATAGAGTTTTCTTTTGGTTGTATTTGATTACCTCTGTGTTTTTTATTTTTTGCGCTATAAACAAAAAAAGACCGACATTTTCTTTTAAAAAACAATATTTTTAACTTTTTGCTATAATAAATATTCCACAATTTAAAAAAAAAAAAAAACTGATTTCTTCATCAGTTTAGGCTGATATGTATTCTTCTTCATATTTTGGGGGAAAAATAGCAATAAGCGTATATTGATTGGTTTGCGCAAAAGTTATAGCGTCTACAAAATAGGGAATAGATTTATGGAATTTTTATTATTTTTTTTTTTTTTTACTAGGAATGGCGGCGATCAGCGATTTTTATCGCGACTGCTACATTGCGGCGGACAGATCGGACACTTTTGACACTTTTTTGGGATCATTGACATTTATATAGCGATCCGTGCTATAAAAATACAGTGATTACTGTGTAAATGTCACTGGCAGGGAAGGGGTTAACACTAGGGGGGTGATCAAGGGGTTAAATGTGTTCCCTAGGTGTGTTTCTAACTGTGAAGGGGTGGGACTGACTAGAGGATGAGCCAGATCGTTGTTCCTACTCAGTAGGAACAGATGATCTGTCTGTCCTCCCCTGTTACACACACACCGGCCACGCGCAGCAGGTCCCCCGTGTGCCTGCTATGGCTCTTAAAGGTGCCAGCGTACGGGTATGGCGGTTCACCCAGTGGTACCATTCTGCCGATGTATATCGGCGTGAGCCGATCGGCAATTGGTTAAAAAGAAAAAAAAACACATTTCTCCATCCACACAGCTCTCACCTCTTCATAAATACTTTACAGCAGTGCAGTCATTACCGCTCTATTAGGTAGATGCAGCCTTTTTCTATTCAATAAAGTGCATGCTGCTTTGCCTGAGCAGTTCCGCCTATCAGACCCTTGAAGCACAGAACTGAGGATGAGTTTTAGAGCTCTTCACTCAGCTCTATGCTACACAGGTCTGATAGGCGGCAGGCAGGTACAGGAGCACAGATATCCTGAAGCATCACACAAATATTTAAAAACCAGCAGTTGTGGCCCTGGTGGCACACCACCCATGTCGGTGAATTTGGAGAGAGGAGGAGAGAGTCAGATGCCCATGTTGAATATTTCTCTTTCCATTGCTTTTGTTTTCCCATAGCCTAGGCAAATGTTTAGAAGGTCTGCAAAGTGTTCTACTAGAGATAAAACATGCTCATTCATCCATATAAATGTGCATATTTATTAGACTCTTACATAAGAAAGACTGGTGGCCAGATCTTGCATGCCTAGTCAGCCACCATCTACTGTCTATGCAAGTATAGAATATAAGGGAACAGGATTAGGTAAGGCTGATGACAGGACAAGTGACTCTTCTACTAGTGTTCCTGCTGCTGACAATTTGCTGAAATCAACGGTGGAAGGATCACATAGAGCCCTTTCACACTTACAGCGCCGGGGTGCTTTTAACCCCCACTAGTGGCCGTAAAAGGGTTAAAAGAGCCACTGCAGCGATTTCAATGGGCAGGGGCACTTTAGGAGTGATGTGTACACTGCTCCTAAAGCGCCTCAAAGATGCTGCTTGCAGGACTTTTTTTTAGCGTTCTGCCAGCTCACCGCTGCAGTCTGAAAGCCTGAGGGCTTTCACATTGGAGTGACGGGAGAGGCGCTTTACAGGCGCTATTTTGGGCACTATAGCGCCTGTAAAGCGCCTCAGTGTGGAAGGGGTCTAAGAGGTGCTTGTTTTGTTCCTATGGAATCACTCCTTCAGTTTGTTCCCAGCATTTCAGCACTGTTCCCAGCTATCTGTGTGAACTAAAGAACTCCTTAAAGTGGTTGTAATCCCTTACAGACCACTTTTTGCTACATGTAAGCCTATAATAAGGCTTACCTGTAGCTACCCAGGATATCTCCTAAACCTGCACGGTTTAGGAGATATGCCCTGTATTTGCATGTGTCGACGTCATTGGCACATGTGCACTGACACAAACTGAAGCAATGGCACGTATGTGCCATTGCTTCAGTGAGTGTGCCATTACCACGCGCATGCGCGGCAGTGATGTCATCGCGGCTCCAGCCAATCATAGCACCAGAGCCGCGGTACCCAGAATTAACCCCCGGGAGTGATGTCGCCGGCCGGTGCTGTGTATGGGCACCGCAGAGAGGGCTTCGATCTCAGGTGAGTATTACATAATGAGCTAGTATGCTATGCATACTAGCTCATTATGCCTTTGTCTTGCAGGTGCCTTTGTCTTTTTTATTTTTCAAAGTGGGTTTACAACCACTTTATCCCTATGTTATAGAGAAGAACAGGAGATGTTCTGTTATATACAATACTGTACAAAAGTTTTAGGCAGGTATGAAGAAATGCTGTAAAGTAAGAATGCTTTTAACAAAATATATTTTAATTGTTTATTTTTTATTAATTTACAAAATACAAAGTGTGCGAACTAAAGAAAAAAAAGCTAAATGAAATCAATATTTGGTGTGACTACCTTTTTTGCTTCAAACCAACATCAATTCTTATTCTTGCACAAAGTCTGAATTTGCAGGATTAGAGTCAGGTGTATGATTAACCAATTGTATCAAGCAGGTGTTGATCATCAATTTCATATGCAGGTTGATACACAGTCATTAACTGAAACAGAAACAGCTTTGTAGGAGGCTTAACCACTTGAGCCCCGGACCATTATGCTGCCTAAGGACCAGAGGTCTTTTTCCAATTTGGCACTGCGTCGCTTTAACTGCTAATTGCGCGGTCATGCAATGCTGTACCCAAACGAAATTTGCGTCCTTTTCTTCCCACAAATAGAGCTTTCTTTTGATGGTATTTGATCACCTCTGCAGTTTTTATTTTTTGCGCTATAAACGGAAAAAGACAGAAAATTTTGAAAAAAAATGATATTTTCTACTTTTTGTTATAAAAAAAATCCAATAAACTAAATTTTAGTCATACATTTAGGCCAAAATGTATTCGGCCACATGTCTTTGGTAAAAAAAATGTCAATAAGCATATATTTATTGGTTTGCGCAAAAGTTATAGCGTCTACAAACTAGGGTACATTTTCTGTAATTTACACCGCTTTTAGTTTATGACTGCCTATGTCATTTCTTGAGGTGCTAAAATGGCAGGGCAGTACAAACCCCCCCCAAATGACCCCATTTTGGAAAGTAGACACCCCAAGGAAATTGCTGAGAGGCATGTTGAACCCATTGAATATTTATTTTTTTTGTCCCAAGTGATTGAATAATGACAAAAAAAAAAAAAATATTTACAAAAAGTTGTCACTAAATGATATATTGCTCACACAGGCCATGGGCCTATGTGGAATTTCACCCCAAAATACATTTAGCTGCTTCTCCTGAGTATGGGGATACCACATGTGTGGGATTTTTTTGGGAGCTTAGCCGCGTACGGGGCCCCGAAAACCAAGCACCGCCTTCAGGATTTCTAAGGGTGTAAATTTTTGATTTCACTCTTCACTGCCTATCACAGTTTCGGAGGCCATGGAATGCCCAGGTGGCACAAAACCCCCCCAAATGACCCCATTTTGGAAAGTAGACACCCCAAGCTATTTGCTGAGAGGCATATTGAGTCCATGGAATATTTTATATTTTGACACAAGTTGCGGGAAAGTGACACTTTTTTTTTTTTTTTGCACAAAGTTGTCATTAATGATATATTGCTCACACAGGCCATGGGCATATGTGGAATTGCACCCCAAAATACATTTAGCTGCTTCTCCTGAGTATGGGGATACCACATGTGTGGGACTTTTTGGGAGCCTAGCCGCGTACGGGGCCCCGAAAACCAAGCACCGCCTTCAGGATTTCTAAGGGTGAAAATTTTTGATTTCACTCTTCACTGCCTATCACAGTTTCGGAGGCCATGGAATGCCCAGGTGGCACAAAACCCCCCCAAATGACCCCATTTTGGAAAGTAGACACCCCAAGCTATTTGCTGAGAGGCATGGTGAGTATTTTGCAGCTCTCATTTGTTTTTGAAAATGAAGAAAGACAAGAAAAAACTTTTTTTTTTTCTTTTTTCAATTTTCAAAACTTTGTGACAAAAAGTGAGGTCTGCAAAATACTCACTATACCTCTCAGCAAATAGCTTGGGGTGTCTACTTTCCAAAATGGGGTCATTTGGGGGGGTTTTGTGCCACCTGGGCTTTCCATGGCCTCCGAAACTGTGATAGGCAGTGAAGAGTGAAATCAAAAATTCACGCCCTTAGAAAGCCTGAAGGCGGTGCTTGGTTTTCAGGGTCCCGTACGCGGCTAGGCTCCCAAAAAGTCTCACACATGTGGTATCCCCGTACTCAGGAGAAGCAACAGAATGTATTTTGGGGTGTAATTTCACATATTCCCATGGCATGTTTGAGCAATATATCATTTAGTGACAACTTTGTGCAAAAAAAAAAAAAAAAAAATTTGTCTCTTTCCCGCAACTTGTGTCGCAATATAAAATATTCCATGGACTCGACATGCCTCTCAGCAAATAGCTTGGGGTGTCTACTTTCCAAAATGGGGTCATTTGGGGGGTTTTGAACTGTCCTGGCATTTTATGCACAACATTTAGAAGCTTATGTCACACATCACTCACTCTTCTAACCACTTGAAGACAAAGCCCTTTCTGACACTTTTTGTTTACATGAAAAAGATATTTTTTTTTCCAAAAAAATTACTTTGAACCCCCAAACATTATATATTTTTTTAAAGCAAATGCCCTACAGATTTAAATGGTGGGTGTTTCATTTTTTTTTTTCACACAGTATTTGCGCAGCGATTTTTCAAACGCATTTTTTGGGGAAAAAACACACTTTTTTAAATTTTAATGCACTAAAACACACTATATTGCCCAAATGTTTGATGAAATAAAAAAGATGATCTTAGGCCGAGTACATGGATACCAAACATGACATGCTTTAAAATTGCGCACAAACGTGCAGTGGCAACAAAATAAATACATTTTTAAAAGCCTTTAAAAGCCTTTACAGGTTACCACTTTAGATTTACAGAGGAGGTCTACTGCAAAAATTACTGCCCTCGATCTGACCTTCGCGGCGATACCTCACATGCATGGTGCAATTGCTGTTTACGTTTGACGACAGACTGCCGCTTGCGTTCGCCTTAGCGCGAGAGCAGGGGGCGACAGGGGTGCTTTTTTTTTTTTTTTTCTTTATTATTTTTTTGCTTTTTTATCTTATTTTTAAACTGTTCCTTTCATTTTTTTTTTTTTAAATCATTTTTATTGTTATCTCGGGGAATGTAAATATCCCCTATGATAGCAATAGGTAGTGACAGGTACTCTTTTTAGAAAAAATTGGGGTCTATTAGACCCTAGATCTCTCCTCTGCCCTCAAAGCATCTGATGACACCAAGATCGGTGTGATAAAATGCTTCCCCAATTTCCCAATGGCGCTATTTACATCTGGCGAAATCTAAGTCATAAAATGCTCGTAGCTTCCGGTTTCTTAGGCCATAGAGATGTTTGGAGCCACTCTGGTCTCTGATCAGCTCTATGGTCAGCTGGCTGAATCACCGGCTGCATTCTCAGGTTCCCTGTTGAGACAGGAGAGCCAGAGAAAAACACGGAAGACGGTGGGGGGGGGGGCATTCCCTCCCACGGCTTGTAAAAGCAGTCTAGAGGCTAATTAGCCGCTAGGATTGCTTTTACATGAAAGCCGACCGCTGGCTGTAAAGAATGATACCAAGATGATACCTAAACCTGCAGGCATCATTCTGGTATAACCATTCAAAGTCGTGAATGGCGTACCTGAAGACAAAAAAATGGTTAACAATAAAGCACAGTAAACGGTAAAGTATAAATAATTACATACCTGAAAAACAAACATGATAAAACATAATAACAATAAAACATTGCAGAATAGAATACAGTAAAAAAGAGCAGAACAAGAGAGAGAGAATAGAGAGAGAGAGAACAATAAAACGACAACTATTTTTTTTTATTTTATATATATATTTTTTTTTTTTACACTTTTTTTGTAACTAACTTTTATAACGGTAACCGGTTCCAGGTTCGGGTCTCTCAAAATGCGATGGCATCTTGGGAGACCCTGTGAAAGTGTGCCTAGTCTGTGCAATGCTGTACCCTACGCTAATACTCAACTAGTGAATGGTAGCGTTCAAAACATTCACCAATGCAAAGACCAGGATTGTCAGGACAGGAGGGACAATAATAGCTGGTGTCACGCCTATATCCGCGCTTGCTGCAGACACAACATCTTTTTTGGGGGGCGTTGGGTAGGGGTACTCGGGAGGACATAAAGAAAATGCCTCTCATGCAGCCGACTGCATTTGGTTGGGGATGTGAATGGGGGAAGTACGGGTGCTGCAGAAGTGGTGGGTTCCCAATTAGGAATGGCGAATGCAGCAGGAAGGGCACTATGGGCACGACGGGCCTGTGTTTGTCTTCTTGGTGGCAGCGGGACACTACTTGTGCTTGCCACCTCACCAGCTTGAACTGCACTTATGGGACTCGCCACGTCACCAAGTGTTACTGCAGTGCTGGTTTGACTACGACCGGGGTGTACTAGGCCGCTGGTGCTTGCCAGTTCAATAAAAAGCTACCAAAAAAACTGTTAGCGATCGCAGGGATCAGGCCTGACTCTGCGAATGCTGCAGTTTAGTTTAGTGTTTTGTAAGTGACAGTGATCGATCGATACTGCACTTGGGTGGGCTGGGCCGGGCGGAGGGGCAAAATGCAGGTGCTAGCAGGTATCTGGGCTGATCCCGCTAACACTGCGTTTTTGGGAACCCTAAACTGCTGGGGATGCTAGTATAGATCTGATCGGATCAGATATTGATCCGTTCAGATACTATACCACTAAGGGAGGCGTATGCTGCATGCGTGGGTGTTAGCGGTACTGGCGCTAATCTGACGCTGCTTGGGGCTGGTGCTTGCCAGTTCACCAAAATACTACCAAAAAAACTGTTAGCGATTGCAGGGATCAGGCCTGACTCTGCGAACGCTGCAGTTATGCATTTAGTGTTTTGTAAGTGTCAGTGATCGATCGATACTGCACTTGGGTGGGCTGGGCTGGGCCGGGCGGAGGGGCAAAACGCAGGTGCTAGCAGGTATCTGGGCTGATCCCGCTAACACTGCGTTTTTGGGAACCCTAAACTGCTGGGGACGCTAGTATAGATCTGATCGGATCAGATATTGATCTGTTCAGATACTATACCACTAAGGGAGGCGTATGCTGCATGCGTGGGTGTTAGCGGTACTGGCGCTAATCTGACGCTGCTTGGGGCTGGTGCTTGCCAGTTCACCAAAATACTACCAAAAAAACTGTTAGCGATCGCAGGGATCAGGCCTGACTCTGCGAACGCTGCAGTTATGCGTTTAGTGTTTTGTAAGTGACAGTGATCGATCGATACTGCACTTGGGTGGGCTGAGCTGGGCCGGGCGGAGGGGCAAAACGCAGGTGCTAGCAGGTATCTGGGCTGAACCCGCTAACACTGTGTTTTTGGGAACCCTAAACTGCTGGGGACGCTAGTATAGATCTGATTAGATCAGATATTGATCCGATCAGATACTATACCACTAAGGGAGGTGTATGCTGCGTGCGTGGGTGTTAGCGGTACTGGCGCTAATCTGACGCTGCCTGGGGCGACGCATATCACCGCCGGGCGATCAGGGGGCTAAACCTTTATTCGGTAATAAACGGCGGGTGCCCTCACACTAAAAAAAATAAACAAACTAACCAGCGTCACCCGTAACAGTTATACGGTGATCAGTGGTGAAAGGGTTAACTAGGGGGCCATCAAGGGGTTAAAACATTTATTAGATAGTATATGGGGGTCCCTGTCGCTATAAAACGCTGACGGCGAACCTAAATATTTATCTCACTAACTAGCGTCACCAGCGACACTAATACAGCGATCAGAAAAATGATCGCTTAGCGACACTGGTGACAGGGGGTGATCAAGGGGTTAAAACTTTATTAGGGGGGGTTAGGGGGGTATCCTAGACCTAAAGGGGGGTAATATTCACTGTCCCAACACTGTAACTGTCACAAACTGACACCAATGCAGTAATCAGAAAAAAAAAAAAAAAAAAAAACTGCTGGTGTCAGTTTGTGACAGGGAGGGGGGGGGATCGGGGGGCGATCGGGGGGGGGATCGGGGTGTTTTGTGTGCCTGGCATGTTCTACTGTGTGTGTGTAGTGTTAGTGCACTCACAGTGAAGTCTTCTCTCCTCGGCGCTGCAACGGAATACCGAGCCGAGGAGAGATGACATCATTTCCTTTGCTGCTGTTTAGCATACAGCAGCAAAGGAAGTTATCTGATTGGCCGGCGGCGATCGCGAGGGGGGGGCCACGAACGGATGGCCTCCCCCTCACCTCCGATCGCCGGGGGACCAAAGACGACCGCCTCGGGCACCGGGGGGGGGGTCCGATCGGACCCCCCACCCGCGGAAGGCAAATCACGTATATATACGTGATTTTGCCTGTCCGTGCCACCTTGCCGACGTAAATCGGCGTGAGGCGGTCGTCAAGTGGTTAAAATAGGTTGAGGAACAGCCAGAACTTGCTGCTAAGATGGGGTTGTGGAAGACCATTTCGTGTCGCAGGTCATACACCATCGGCGTGAGCCGGTCGGCAAGTGGTTTAAAATTAAAAAACAGCAGCGAAACACAAGGTTGTTATAGTGCATCAGCAAGTTCTTTCTTTCCCAGGCAAGGATTTCAAAGCAGACTGGGATTTCAAGATGTGCTGTTTAAGCTCTTTTGAAGAAACACAAAGAAAAGGGAAATGTTGAGGAACGTAGACGTAGTGGTCAGCCAAGGAAACTCTAAGGCCCCTTTCACACGGGACGGATCCGTGTTGATCCGCCCCGTGAATATCCGCTGCTCAGCGGGGATCTCTCCGTTTTCCCCAGCTGAGCCGGCGGATGACAGGGCGGGACCCGCACACTGTGCAGGGACCGCCCCGTCAGATCTCCGCTCTCCCCTATGGGGGATCGGAGGAACACGGACCGTCTGTCCGTGTTCCTCCGATCCGCTCTGCAGACGGATAGAAAAATAGGATTTTCTTCCGTCCGCAGAATCGGACGAGAGCGGAGCCGGATGACATCGGGTGTTTGCGGATGTACATCCGCTGACACCCGCTATCCCATAGGGATGGCTGTATGTCCGTATTTCATCCGAAAACGGATGGATGAAATACGGACATATGGTCCGCATGTGTGAAAGGGGCCTAATACAGCAAATGAAAGACACATCATGCTTACTTCCCTTTGACATTGGAAGATGTCCAGCAGTGACATTAGCACAGAACTGATGGAAACCAGTGGGATCCAGGTGTACCCATCTGTTTAGAGAAGTCTGGCCAGAAGTGAATCTTCATGGAAGAAATGCAGTCAAAAAGCCATACCTCCAATGTGCAAACAAGGCTAAGCAACTCAACTATGCACAAAAACATAGGGACTGGGCTGCAGAAAAAATGGCAGCAGGTGCTCTGGATGGATGAGTCCAAAATTTGAAATATCTGGCTGTAGCATTTTGTTCGCTGAGCTGGCCCAAATGAACTACGGTATTTCTTTCACTAATGTACAGCCGCTGAATGTGCTGTTTAAACTGCATGTAACCTATGTAGGCTGTGCAGAGCAGGATTAGACTGTGCCTTACTGCATTTCAGCAGTATAGGCAGTTATTTGTAATGTTTGTTTTACATAGCTATACCTGCAAAAAGGGCCAGCATTAAAGAAGAAGTCCAGCCTGAGCTCATTCGGCTGGGCTTCTCCTATTCATTTTGCACTCCTGTGACCCGTTTTCAGCAGAGAGCGGGCTGAAGTCCGCTCTCTGCTGATGTCACCAAGATTAGTCCAGGCACCGCATCATCCCAACTCTGGAAGTCTGGATCCGCCAGGTGCTTGAACTGATACCCGTCTCAGCCTCTCAGCGAGCCGAAAAGAGCCTGAGACGGCCGCTTCCCACTCCTCCACAGCTCAGTGCTCCAATGAGCGTGGAGGAGCAGAGCAGGAGAGCTGCTGATTGACAGGCAGCAGCTATCTGCTCGGGGAAGTGAGAGAGCTGAGCCATCGGCGGTGTTCGATGGCTCGGTTCTCAGTGAAGAGGCGGCGGGGACAGATTCAGCATCGGACCGATGCTGCATCCACCTAGCTAAGTATGATTATGGGATAAATTAAAAAAAAAAAAAATCCCATACTTCTCTTTTAAGTAATCTATCGGGACCTAATTTTCTTATTAAATTTCCACTTTAACAAACGCTTCTCTGCATTTCCTCTTTCTCTTCACTAGTTGCTGCTGTGGTACAAGAGTCAGTTTGCTCTTCATCTGTCACATCTGCTGACAGGCAGACAGCAGATATGACTGATTTGATCCCTGCTGGGAGGTAATTGAGATTGTGTGTACTTGAACAACTAAGGGTTTTGTTTTCTTAGTAGTGCAGAATGTGTGCATTGACAATATAGTACAAGAGGACATGAGTAACAAGAGGAGACCTTGGCTATGACATCCTGCAAAAATAAAAAAAGAAAAGAAAAAATAATTGTCTGGAAGTCAGTTGTGTGCAGAAAAATATTTACATGTTAACACAGATATGATAAGCCATCATCTTTTTTTTTTTTCTCAAAGAAGTTTATTAGAAAACAAAACAAAGAAAAACCTTACAGCTCACAAATGAACATCAGCGTCTGTCATACATTCCAATTACAGAGAGTATATTAGCACGGTGAACTCAACGGCAATCACCCCCCCCCCCCCCCCCCCATTGTGTGATTCAGGTAATTCCCCCCCACGTACCAATTAAATGTTTGCCTGTGGTCTGGATCTAAGAATGCTTGGTCTGCTCTTTGCTGTGATTATGCTAGGATTGAACATCCAGGTGTCCGCCTTTGTATAAGGCATATCCTGCTAATCAGCTGTATCTCTCACAGCTGTGAATAGGAGGGAGAAAGGGCTGGAGGGAGGTGGTGCCCTCCAAGTCCCCGGCGTGCAGACCCTCCCCCCAGAGCATCATCTCATCAAGACTTATGGAGGTGTGGAGCGCTGCTCGGACACAGCGTAATGATGTAATGCCCAGGTGACTGGTGTCCGCGTCGGCGGCCCACGGTGCATAACGGGCACCATGGCAATGAGAAAAAGCACTCGGCCAGGTACGCCCAGAAAGACAGAGGTCAACCGCATCAAGGGGAGAAAACGCAGGTGGCCCCTGAGTGACCAAGAGATGGGCCTTGTACGTCCTACCCCCAGTGGCTGGATTTACAATGACAGGCAGCAGACATTAACCCTGAAGATCACAGAAAAGAGCCAGAGAACTAGAATACAGAAAGATAAATTATATAGGTCAGAGAAACTATAGAGGGGAATCAAAAAAGAGGAAAACAGAGTTGATGAATTGTGATCCAAACATATGCAGTATTTAAACAAACCCACATTAGAGAATTGCATCAGATAAGAAATTCCAAAGAAATAAATATCATTGGTATGTATCATTCCTACTTAAAACTTAGTATAATGACAAATAGTTTTTATTCTTCAAAAGGAACATAGCGCACCAAAACATAGAGGCCTGTTAGAAGGTCAGACTCGCATCATTGGGATCCCATTTTGATTCCCCTGACGTGAAACCTTCCAAAAAAGGCCTGAGTGAATCTATTGAGAAGGCTGATACACAACCAGAGGGGAACGCCAGAGCTTTCCATCAGCGAACCTTTGACTCTACTAAAAGAGCTGTTTGAACCCCCTGAATAAAGGAGGTCGCTGGCTTTCTGGTAAGCCTTTTATCCTAATGAGGTGACAGGAATCAAGGTGCCGAGCACCCGATCTACGTTTCACGTTGCACTTGAAATCACTTTATAGGATTCCAGCATTATACAAACTTTTGTTATTAATCAACCTCTTTCATTCATATTGTTTTTTAGCACGTTTGTGTGTGACTTTGGCTTTATTGTACTTAGTCGCATAAATATTTTTGTAATATTTTGTGCACTGTTTCTGGGTGTACATAGTATTGTACGTTGCACTGCACAGTTGCAGTTGGACATATGCCATTTATGTCTTAGGTTACACTTCACATTTATATTAATAGTTCTAGCTCTGCACTCCATTATTTGCAATCTTATATTTTTAGCAGTGTTCATAAACTGGCAGTAGCTACAACCCCCCACACCTGAAAGTCCCTGGACGTTTGCAGGGATCTCTCTTTCCTCCTCCTCCCAAGTATTCACTCGTGACTAGCTGATCTCTTAGCGATTTAGCCCATTTGAATGTGAATAATGGATTATCTGATACGAATGGGCCAATAGTTGGATCAAGTTTCAGCACATGCCAGTAATTTTCAATGATGTTCTTAAAGGTCTTGTGTTGATTTGAAAATTTGGTAATGATCCGTTTCGGATTGGTCTTATTTTTCGCAGACCTGGGATTATATATAAGCTCCTGTCTCGATCTTAAACAGGCTCTTTGGAAGGATTTTTTTTAGGCACGTGATGGAGTATCCTTGTGCCAGTAGCCTTTCTTTTAATGAGTCAGCTTCTTTTTTGAAAATGTTTTCATTAGAGCAATTTCTTCTGACCCGTGGGTATTGACTGTAGGGAATCGAGGAGATTAAAGGTTTGGGGTGGAAGCTACTTGCATGCAATATAGAGTTCCTGGCTGTGGGTTTCCGGTAAAGGGAGCTGGTTAGCAAACCATCTTAATCCTTGTGGATTGGTACATCCAAAAAGGTGATGGAGCTATGGTGGTAGGCCATGGTAAAGGTCAAATTGAATATATTGATATTCAATTCACAGAGAAAACTTTGTAGCTCATCAGAGGGTCCATCCCACAAGAATAGAATATCAATGTAACAATACCATATGATTACATTTTCAATATATGGACGCATGTGTTCCGATTGAGTGAGCATCCGCTCCCATTCCCCCAGGTACAGGTTGGCATAGGACGGGGCACAAGACGTCCCCATCGCTACCCCCTGTACCTGGAGGAAATGTGCACCATTGAAAGTGAAGTGATTATGATGGAGTATGTAATCCAAAGCATCTATCAAAAATGTATTTTTATTTCTCTCAAAATGACTATTTTGTGAGATGACATGCTTGATACATGTCAGCCCCTTGTCATGTGGTATTGAGCTGTATAGGGCCTCAACGTCCAACGCCACAAGGATTGATGTTTGTGGGACGCATAGGCCATCAATAATTTGTAATAGATGCATGGTATCTTTTACATAGCTTGGTAAATTTAACACGTGTGGGCGTAAGTGACCGTCTAAGAACTAGCTACGGTTTTCCGTCAACGAACCGTTACCAGATATGATGGGCCTGCCCGAAGGCCAGTGTATACTCTTATGTAGTTTAGATAAAGCGTAAAAAGTTGGGGTACGGGGTAATGCAATTCTTACATAATCTCATTCTGATTTGTAGAGTATATTGGCAGCAATTCCTGATGGAATTTGTCAATTTTGGTTGAAGAGATTTTACAGTACCATAGCTTGTTGGATAGAAGTCTATTACAGATCTCTTCATAATGCTCATTGTTCATAATTACGATAGTTCTCCCTTGTCAGAAGGTTTGATCGTGATTGAGGAATTGGAGGCTAATGATTTAAGCGCCTCTCATTCCTCGTCACCTATCTTGTGCTGCCTATCATTAAAGGTATTGATTTTACAAATTTCATTACATGTCAACTTGACAAAGGCTAACACATTTGAGTTGGTATTAAGGCTGGGAAATGTATCCGATTTTCATTTTAAATATTTGTAAGGACGTAGTGGGTAATTCTGATTGATCGAAGCGTCCAAGCAAATGCTCAAGGTCAATCCGATCGATCAGATCGGGGGGATAATTTTCCTCCAGTAATTAAATTAGATTGTTTAGAGCAGTGAGTTCTTGGGATTTAAATCTAGGTTGTTTTGGTACATCTTTATCATTATTATTATACGAGATTTATATAGCGCCAACAGTTTACGCAGTGCTTTACAATGTATAGGCGGGACAACACAATTACAGTACAGTTCAATACAAAAGGTACAGGAGGGCCCATCTTTAGAATACATTTGTTTAAGGACGAGTTTTTGTGCAAAGAGTTGAATAACTTTGGTCACCTCAAACTTGTCCTTGTCCTGATTAGGACAAAAACTCAAACCACGTGCTAGTACCCGTGTTTCTGATTCACTAAGGTTAGAGCAATTTCTTCTGACCCATAGGTATTGACTGTAGGGAATCGAGGAGATTAAAGGTTTGGGGTGGAAGCTACTTGCATGCAGTATAGAGTTTCTGGCTGTGGGTTTCCGGTAAAGGGAGCTGGCTAGCAAACCATCTTGATCCTTGTGGATTGTTACATACAAAAAGGTGATGGAGCTATGGTTGTAGGGTTAATCTCCTTATGTGTATGTGTTTGTAAGCGCGTCAGGACCCTGCGAGTAAATGACCGCGCTATAGCAAGATGCAACTCAACTCAACTCTCAACTCAACTAAGGTTATAGAAGGAAAGATTAATCACATTAAGGTTGTTGGAAATTGTTGATTGTGGTTTGGTGGGTAGCTTGTGTTGGTGTGATCCTTGATCGGTCATGTCTCGACATTGTCGATTGGTTTGACTAAAAAATTGTCCTGTGTTACATTGAGTGGCTGTGCCATGTTGCCTGATACCATTAGTCTAGGAAGAAGAGTGTTAGTGTCTAAGTGAGAGGGAAATGGAAGGGGAGGAAGAAAAATAATAAGGACTACTCCAATCAAGTCCTACCTCACCATCCAAAAACTCACTGGACTATTCCGATACCTCATACAGACATATGATTATAGGTAAAAGTTAAATTTATTCAAAAAACATCAATTTTAAAAAACATCTATATGAACATGATATAGACATCACACATAACTGTTATAATACAAAAATTGCAGTGACATTTAAAAGTGCCCACAAATGTAGTTGAAGGCTGTAGTTTAGAGTACTTGAAAACGTGACCTCAACAGTTTCGCGGACACACATATTACACATACAGTGAATAACAATGAATACATTGACAGTAACGTGACATTGGAGTGGTAATTGATTTCAGATAAACAATTATATAAACTCACCAACCACTGCCCAAACCGGGCTTAGACGGCACTGTGAGACGCCCAAATGTGGGCGTTCCCCCAGAGGCGAACACGGAGGGGGGGGGGTTTTACAGCAGAGTACACTGATGTATAAAAAGAATGAAGAGCATATCAGATAAAGAAATAAAATATAATCAATTATGAATAAGTGCCCAGGTGAAGTAAAGAATAGAATGAAGTGACCAGGGGGAGAAGAAGGAGAGGGAAAAGAATGAAGGAGAGGAAGGGAGGGAAAGAGGAAAGGGGGGGGGGAAAGAGGGAGGAGGGAAGGGAAAGAGGGGGAGGGGGGAAAAAAGGGGGGAGGAGGGGGAGGAAAAGGAGAGGGGGGGGAGAGGGGATGGGACCAGGGGGCTTTATGTCCAATATCCAGGCAGGGTGCCTCACTAACTATAAGACTGATGATGAAACAAAAGTTTTTTTGGACAGAATGTTTAATCTTTTAAAAAGAAAATCTCATTTATATTGGCATATCCAATATTTTGAATCCTACATCAAAGAAAAAGTCTGCCCCTTAGGCCTCCGTATACAGATGTTTCTGACTATTAAGGACCCTTCCCCTGATTTTAAAAAAGCATGGGAGGGTACCTTAACGCAATGCAAAGTGGAATTAAGTATGGTGCTGTGCTAATCCCAATGAGATAGGCGCATATTGGCTCTGTGCTCGTGAGCGTCTTATAGTGCACCAAAATAGGCTTTGCAAATGTAACAATAAAAAGATAACCTCATATGACAAATGTGTTCTTATGTGCTGATAGTGTGTATGATCAAGAAAATCGTAAATAGATACACAATAAATAATAATAAATATAACGTGCAAAGTGATTAGTGCTTAGGCAACACAGTAGCAAACATAAATGTATGGGTGAATATAGCTCAGATAAAAATAGCAGCTGGCTAAGACTATCACCAATCGCCAACTAGCTAAAAACAAAATAAATCAACACATTCATAAGTGCATATATAGCCAAAGTGCATCCAGTGCAAGTTAAATGTGGCTACGTGCTTAAAAGTTCATAAACATGCATGCAAAACTGCGTGCGAAATATTATCAGGTGCAGTGCTCCTTGCGGCGAAAAACAGTCAATCAAAAGTCCATAGAACGTGTATTGCCTTCCGTGCTAAACATGGGTGACAGTAGTGGTCAGTCTTCATGCGACAGTGTGCACATTAGTGGGCAGTGGCCCCTTACCTGAAGGTAATGGGGTAATCGCGTTTAGCCAATCAGAGGCATGGCAGCCTTTGTAGAGACAATGGGTATACTCTGTAGTGGAGGATGGTGGAAATATGGTCCTATCCTGATCGCTTCTATTGTAGGGGCGTCTGGTCCTTCCAAGTAGTGTCCCGGGGTCACCCAGATAGATTAAGAAAGGAAGCCCACAATAGTGTAGTATTGCATGGAAGCGTATCACTTTTATTACAACATAAAATACAGTACTCACATAGAACGTTAAAAACCGGGTGGAGATCCGACGAGCAGCGAGCTCGTAATGCAAATAACAGTCAGAGAGTGCCTGTCCCGTCCCTACGCGTGACGTCACGGTCACGTGACTTCTTCAGGGGATACAGGGAGGCACTGTAGATGTCTTTAAATAGCGCCCCATAGACTATAATGAGCGGCCATTTTCCCGGAGCCGCCAGGAAGTATTCCGGCGGCCATTTTGCCTGAGACTAGTGGGCGCAACCATGATGGTAATCGGCCAGTCACAGTAACAGGGGCGGGCACCTCACAGTAGCGGCCCCGCCTCATTTAGCCAGCCCACATCCTCATCCTTAGTGACTGTCAGCAGAGGGGGAAATCGGCATAACATACCGGCCAGCCAAGTGATCATCTGTGTATGGCGGTGAATATCTTATCAGCCCACACAGGTCGACATTCAGGTAGGGGACATGGAGCTCCAAACATGTTACACAGTTAAGACATGTTAGAAGCAGGTAAAAATAAAAATATATTAAATCGCTGTATAATACATTAAATGGCTGTGTAATCTCTCCATAAAGAATAATAATAATTAATATATAAAAAGCGTATATTTTTGAGTAATCTCCCGTTTCGGGGTCTCAGGGCCAGTTTGTCCATGACGACCCCGATGCGTACCACTGTAAAGGTTTGGCAGGAGGCCAGGAAAATATATGGGAAACCTAATCACATTTCACCTCACATGCCCCTGTGGGGCAACCCTATGCTACCCCATTTTTATACTTTACCGGACCCCTCTCTCTGGGCTAAAAAGGGAATTCTTACACTAAAGCACATAGTCAAGGATGGCAGGCTTATGACTTTTCAAGCCCTTAGACAATCCTTTGCTATTCCTGCCTCCTTCCAGTTTAGATACTGGCAGCTGAAACACGCCTTTGAGGCTCAGTTCCCTGCCCCCCTCATTCTGGAACCGGACTCTATTGAAAGGCTCTTGACTTCCAGCGTGATGGGGAAGCCCCTCTCCACACTATACCTATACCTGACAGTGGAGTATGATGCCAAACTAACTAAAACCTGGGATAAGTGGAGGGTTGATATTCCCTCGTTAGCTGAGGAGGAATGGAAGGAATGTTTAATATCCTACATTCCTTCCATGATCGCCGCAAAGGATAGGTTCATACAATTCAAGTTCCTACACAGGGCGTATCTCACTCCACAGAGGTTGGCGCGTATTTACCCTCAGAGAGATCCCAATTGTCAGAGATGCAGACAGGAAGTGGGTACTTTCTGGCATATGGTCTGGTCGTGTCCCTGTCTCCGACTCTTTTGGTCAGCGGTGGCGTCCACACTGAGCAATGTCATAGGATCAGACTTGCAGGCGGATCCCCAGATACTACTGCTCAGTCATTTGGAAGATGTTGAGAGTGATAGGTATAGCAAATTGTGTCTAACCTTCACATTGTACTATGCTAGGAGGGAAATTCTATTGCGGTGGAAAATGGTAGAGCCTCCTACCTTGGCCTCGTGGATAAGGTCTGTGAATAAGGTGCTCCCTCTGTATAAATTAACGTATGAAAGTAGGCAATGCCCGGGGAAGTTCGATAAAATCTGGTCGTCCTGGGTCGACGCCTCCGGAGACCCTGATCCCCCTACCTGATAGGACGGGGAAAGTAATAGAGGATATCCTATATCTCACGTCTCTTCCCTTTATGCCTGTTTTCTTTCATCCCATTCCTTCTCATCCCTCCTCCCCCCCCTCTTCCTTTCTTCCTCTCCCCCTCCTTCCTTCCTTCCTTTTCCCCTCTCCCCGCCCCCCCCCCCCGGCTTCCCTTCCCCCCTGCTGTCCCTACCAGGTTTAGTTGAATATTGGGCCACCCATTTATACTATCAAAATGTATGAAGATTTGAGCTTTGAGAGGTCTGATTGAGTAAACTTCTGATGTTTGCACACCTGGAATTTCTGATAAATAACGGCTATTGTTTAAGGGTCAATTTTACTGTTTTTATTCTCACTACAATGTCTGTATTAAACTTTGTATTGTTCTGCTGATTTGTTCAATAAACAAAAATTTTCTGTAAAAAAAAAAAAAGCGTATATTTAATTAAAAATTATTAAAATAAGCAAAATTCAACGATGGAAAGGGGAATTTGTAGAAATGTATAAAATTATATATATAAAGCTGCACGGTCTGGGACAGGCATCTCGACACACTAGAACAATATGAAATACAGTAAGGTAAAATAAATTCAAACTAACCTATACAGAGTCAGATCATACATAGGTGCTAATACCCAGTAAAATTATATACGACCATTGGTGTTATGTGGACGTAGGTAGCAAAGAGAGGTAATCCATACATAAGTATACCCACGGGTCTAGATAGAACGGTGGGTATGTATGGCACACGCTTCTCTATTTAATAGTGGTGGGATTCCCTACATTGTGTGAACTCCATCATATGCCTACATGTCAGCACTATATGGGGATGCTGGTGGCGTGTGTGGATAGAATATAAAAAGTGTATAAAAGACTCTTCAACGTGGACAAATTAAAAATAATTAAAGGTTAAAAATTAAAAAATTAGAAATTACTCAGGAAACAATTTAAATCAAATTCTATATTGAGGCCTCTTGGCGAGAAGGTGTCCATGGTGAAAATCCACCTGGATTCCATTTGGCTCAGAGTCCTAACTTTATGTCCCCCCCGCCAGTGCCTCACATAGGGTTCAATGCCCCAAAATTTAAGCTGGGAAGGATCTTTGTTGTGGTGAATTAGGAAGTGTTTTGATACGCTATGCTTATCGTATCCGTTGATAATATTTTTTACATGCTCCTTGATGCGGACTTTGAGCGGTCTCTTAGTGCGGCCTATGTATTGCAGACCGCAGCTACATTGTAAGGCATATACGGCCCCTTCTGTGTTACAACAAACAAAGTTGCGAACTTCATAGGTGTCCCCCGTCGATGTAGATGAAAAGTGGAACACTTTCTCATTGGGGCGTCTTGTTCTCAGGCATGCGTAACATCTTTTACATGGAAAGAAACCTTTTCCAGAAAAAAACGTAAAAGGTTTCCTTGGAGGCTCTGTCACAGTTTTCACCAGTTTATCACGAATTGATGGTGCCCTCTTGTAGATAAATCTCGGATTTTTTGGCAGTCTTTCTTTCAGCTGTGGATCTGTTATTAGAATGTGCCAGTGACGTCTAATTATTCTTTCTATTTTCCTATTATTGTGCATTGTAGTTGAGGATAAGTGCTGGTCCCTCCATCGAACGTTTCTGTGGGGTTTTATCTTTGATCAATGTGTTGCGATCCATTACTGCGACTTCTGCGGTTTTCATCTTTAGAAGTCTTTGGTCATATCCTTTAGCAGTGAACCTTGCTTCGATCTTCTCTGCCTGTTCATAGAAGACTTGAAGTTTCGTGCAGTTTCTTCTCAGCCGCATCAACTGGCCCTTTGGGATATTGTAAAGCCAATTCCTATGGTGGCAGCTTTCTAATGGGAGGTAGCTGTTACGGTCAACATTTTTAAAGTGCGTATGTGTGTGGAAACTTGAATCTTCCTGTAAAACATCCAGAACCAAGAACGTAACCTTTTCCTCGCTTATATCCCATGTTAACCGAATGTTTACATCATTCGAATTAAGTTTATCCAGAAAATTGTGTAACTGGTGTGCATCGCCTTCCCATACTATAAAAATATCGTCTATGTATCGTTTATATATTAAAAGTTCTTCTGGTCTATTATTAAAAACAGCTTCTTCTTCCCACTTCGCCATAAAAAGCCCAGCTATGCTGGGAGCAAATTTTGCTCCCATGGCAATTCCCGTTTGCTGGTGATAATATGTATTGTTGTACCAGAAGTAATTGTTTTTTAAGCTAAAATCTAAACATTTCACCAGGAACCTTCTTTGTAGACATGGTAGCTCGGAATATCTTCTCAGGCCCCATTTTGCGGCCTCACATGCCAGATGGTGGGGTATAACCGTATATAGGGATGCGACGTCTGCCGTGGCCATGATGCGTTTCTTCTGGTTCTGGGGATCTCATTTAAAATTTGCAGGATATGTTTAGTATCTCGTAGGTATGCCTTTGTGCTCTGAACCACTGGTTGCAGAAAGAAGTCGATGTATTCCCCTATCCTGGATGTCAGAGAATCAATCCCATTTACTATGGGCCTTGGAGGTGGATTAGTCCCGTCCTTATGGACTTTGGGTAATGAGTATATGATAGGGGTGCGACATGAGTCGGGTACGAGGAACCTTGTTTCTTTTTTACTTAGGATGTTCTTTTTAGCTCCAAAATGAACTATTTGTTCGAGCGCTTTCCTACATCTAAACATCGGATTGCTTAGTAGTTTTGTGTAGGTATTTGCGTCATTAAGCATATCCATCATTGATCTGTGGTATTGCTCTTTGGATAGGATGACGATGCCTCCCCCTTTGTCCGCTGGCCGGATCACAATATCCTTCCTCTTCAACAGTTTCCATATCCCATTCTTAATGTGTTTGGGATCTTCTCTTTTCTTGACTTTCAAGTCTTTGATCTCATCCAGCACAACTTTTTTAAACACCTCAATATATTTATTATCTTTGATTTGTGGATTAAAGACTGAACTGTTCCTTAATGTACTGTGTACTATATTCCCATTCACCGTTCCTGTATATCTCATAGGGTTTCCTGCAGTGTATTTCTGGATATTAATTTTTCTTATAAACCTCTGTATTCCGATATACGTTTCAAATTTGTCCAGATTCTTAGTTGGTGCGTATTTCAAACCTTTGTCTAGGACCCCGATCTCTTCCGGGGTGAGTGCCTGGCCACTCAAGTTAAAAATGCCTTCTCCCTTTACTGTCTTTTTCGCTTGCTCTCTCTTTCCAGCTCTTCGTCCCCTCTTCTTTCCGGACTTCTTCTGGGATATCTTCTCTCGTCTGGATTTCTCGGTGGATGGTTTGGCCTGTCCCTGTCTAAAAAAGGCTTATTCGGGTCAGGCTGTCCATAGTGTGCCAGGTATTGCCTGTCTTGTCTTTCGTCGTCTTCTCGATTCATTAGAGGAGCATAGTGATTATACGTAGGTACCGGGCTTCGCTCATAGTATCGCTGAAAATCTTGCTGCGGGCCCGTCCTGTGATCATGATCATAGGTCCGAGGGGGGGTTCTGTCCCTTGGTCTCGGGTGATCATAGTATGGGGCCCTGTTGTCCCTCTGATCATAGGTCATTCTCCTCGGATCCCTATACTCATAGTATGGTCCATGTTGGTCCCTCTGCTCGTATGGAGGTCTCTGCCGATTGTTCCTATATGGGGGTTTCCTGCTGTTTTTCTTGTTGTACGGTCTCCTACCTCCATATTGTGGGGTCCGGTTATAATGTTGGGGTCTTCTATCACCCCTATACGGGGTATGTTGATGGTATTCCATATTTCTCTCTCCATAATCCAAAATTCTTGGTATCAAGCCTTCACCATTACCCCTTTGGGTCTGGATATCAGGGTATGGAGTATTGGGCCCGGGTGTGGTGTCTGCTTGTCGCGAATATACCCTCACTGTCCTTTCTGGTGTAGAGTATGTAGAGTGCGTCTCACTTTTCCCTATCAGGCTCTGCCATTTAAACACCTGGTTGTTCCAAAAGTCATTCGTGTCTCTAATATGTTTTTTGCTCTTCCTTTGTTGAACTTCTTTATCTTTTTTCACGAGATCTTTATTTAGCTGTGACGTTAAGTTCTTAAACTCGGTAGAGTCTTTATATGGTTCTAGTTCTTCTTTTATTTCTAGAATGTTTTGGTCTATCTTTTTATTTTTCTTGTGCTTTCTTTCTAGAAGGAAGGATAACATCTCTAGCCCTTTATCATTGAAGAATTTAAACCATTCCTCGTTCGATTCTGCATCCATTAAGCCATCGTTTGGGGGGACGTCCCATCTGAGTCTCCTCGGGACTATTTTTTCTTTCAGATAGATCTCAAATGTACATATGTCCCACCACAGGCTTACTTTCTTTTCCATGTTGTGTCCTAATTTTCTCATTAGGCTTTCTAGGTCTAGATTTCTGCTAGTGTTTACGTTAGTGGTGCTAAAAACTTCCTCTAGATTGACCTTCCTTTTCTCCATATAAGAAAATACCTCCATGATGGCAGCGACAATGAATGGAGAGTAGAAATAAGATAATTGTGGGGTATTCCTGCGCTATCGTGAATGGGGTTGTGGAGAGAGGAGGAGGGACACCCAATCTCAATACAAACAAGGAAAAGCAGCATACACCGAATGGGGTACAGCCTGTCCCTAGTTAAAACAAAGTGGAATAAAGTATGGTGCTGCGCTAATCCCAATGAGATAGGCGCATATTGGCTCTGTGCTCGTGAGCGTCTTATAGTGCACCAAAATAGGCTTTGCAAATGTAACAATAAAAAGATAACCTCATATGACAAATGTGTCCTTATGTGCTGATAGTGTGTATGATCAAGAAAATCGTAAATAGATACACAATAAATAATAATAAATATAACGTGCAAAGTGATTAGTGCTTAGGCAACACAGTAGCAAACATAAATGTATGGGTGAATATAGCTCAGATAAAAATAGCAGCTGGCTAAGACTATCACCAATCGCCAACTAGCTAAAAACAAAATAAATCAACACATTCATAAGTGCATATATAGCCAAAGTGCATCCAGTGCAAGTTAAATGTGGCTACGTGCTTAAAAGTTCATAAACATGCATGCAAAACTGCGTGCGAAATATTATCATGTGCAGTGCTCCTTGCGGCGAAAAACAGTCAATCAAAAGTCCATAGAACGTGTATTGCCTTCCGTGCTAAACATGGGTGACAGTAGTGGTCAGTCTTCATGCGACAGTGTGCACATTAGTGGGCAGTGGCCCCTTACCTGAAGGTAATGGGGTAATCGCGTTTAGCCAATCAGAGGCATGGCAGCCTTTGTAGAGACAATGGGTATACTCTGTAGTGGAGGATGGTGGAAATATGGTCCTATCCTGATCGCTTCTATTGTAGGGGCGTCTGGTCCTTCCAAGTAGTGTCCCGGGGTCACCCAGATAGATTAAGAAAGGAAGCCCACAATAGTGTAGTATTGCATGGAAGCGTATCACTTTTAGAAGAAGAGTGTTAGTGTCTAAGTGAGAGGGAAATGGAAGGGGAGGAAGAAAAATAATAAGGACTACTCCAATCAAGTCCTACCTCACCATCCAAAAACTCACTGGATTATTCCGATACCTCATACAGACATATGATTATAGGTAAAAGTTAAATTTATTCAAAAAACATCAATTTTAAAAAACATCTATATGAACATGATATAGACATCACACATAACTGTTATAATACAAAAATTGCAGTGACATTTAAAAGTGCCCACAAATGTAGTTGAAGGCTGTAGTTTAGAGTACTTGAAAACGTGACCTCAACAGTTTCGCGGACACACATATTACACATACAGTGAATAACAATGAATACATTGACAGTAACGTGACATTGGAGTGGTAATTGATTTCAGATAAACAATTATATAAACTCACCAACCACTGCCCAAACCGGGCTTAGACGGCACTGTGAGATGCCCAAATGTGGGCGTTCCCCCGGGGGCGAACACGGGGGGGGGGGGGTTTACAGCAGAGTACACTGATGTATAAAAAGAATGAAGAGCATATCAGATAAAGAAATAAAATATAATCAATTATGAATAAGTGCCCAGGTGAAGTAAAGAATAGAATGAAGTGACCAGGGGGAGAAGAAGGAGAAGGAAAAGAATGAAGGAGAGGAAGGGAGGGAAAGAGGAAAGGGGGGGGGGAAGAGGGAGGAGGGAAGGGAAAGAGGGGGAGGGGGGAAAAAAGGGGGGAGGAGGGGGAGGAAAAGGAGAGGGGGGGGAGAGGGGATGGGACCAGGGGGCTTTATGTCCAATATCCAGGCAGGGTGCCTCACTAACTATAAGACTGATGATGAAACAAAAGTTTTTTTGGACAGAATGTTTAATCTTTTAAAAAGAAAATCTCATTTATATTGGCATATCCAATATTTTGAATCCTACATCAAAGAAAAAGTCTGCCCCTTAGGCCTCCGTATACAGATGTTTCTGACTATTAAGGACCCTTCCCCTGATTTTAAAAAAGCATGGGAGGGTACCTTAACGCAATGCAGTTTGGAACTGATGAAACAATTGACCACACGATATCGATCGGACATGACGACGTTGGATGGTGAAATTAAAAGATTGTTAAACCAATTTCCAAATATAAAAGATTCAGCCCCCTTTACCGATAAGTGGAGGGAGGTAAAAGAACGCCTAGAAATTATCAACAAGGATATTATAACAAAAAAACAAGGCAAATTTCTTCAGGATAAGTTAGCTTTCTCGGAAGGATATGCATATAAATGGTCAGGAAAATTACATTCGAAAAGAAACAATTTTCGTAATCGGAAACTCCCAAATGCTGTAGTAACATATTACACTGAGTCTGACTCTTCTATGTCTTCTCTGTCTTCACAGGTCACAACACAATCTACCATTCCACGTACACCCAGTATTCCTCGGAAGAGGTCCCTCACGGGCGACAATCACCCCACCAAATTTCCTAAAAAGAGTAAACAGCACGGAAAAACACTCAAAACACAACAAGCACCTAGAACGGGTTTGCAGACCCCCTCTGAGGGATCTGCACAACCCACTCTACACAATATAATTCCCAAACTATTACAACCCAACATTCAGACACTTTTGTCACAACCAGGTTTTTTAGTGCAGGCAACTCCAGAACCCAACAAACAAGGGAATCTGGACGCGCATATACAAAAAACCCCGCACCCAGGCACTTCTCACAATTAGACACAGCAGAGCCAAATGGTAATGTTCATACATTGAACATTATCAATCTGACACCCTATCCACTAAACCCTGAGGAAGAACAAGTCCTACAATTAGGACTGGGTTTCTGCCCTACGGAACCTATTAACATCTATGAGACCATAAAAGATCTCTATCTCTTTGTCAGAAATCTAACATTTAGTTATATTTTCGATCATGACCGGAAAAAGCTGAGACTGGAGAAAGAGTTGGCAGAAAGAACCAAAAATTTCTCTATGGCTGAATTCCGAGCATTGCGTGATCTAATGCTCCTGTATGACGAGGTAGCAGTGGGCTCACAGGATGTTGATATCAGTAACGATCTTTCCAAAATAAACTCAAGCAATACCAATTTTACTCCAATACACAAAGACCCCCCGAATAGCCTTAAACTCAAATCCTGAGCCTTTCCCGATTTAATGACATGCCCCTCCATCTGGGCCTTCCTACATGAATGTATTCTATCTCTCAAAAAAGAACAATGGGTAACATCATCATCAAATTTAACCATTGAACAAAATAGAGCCATAAGAAAACTTCAAAAAAATCCCAACTTAATCATTAAGCAGTCAGATAAGGGTGGAAATTTGGTACTGATGACGCATCAACAGTACCAAACCATGTGTCTAAAAATCTTAGTATTCCCCTATAGACATCTCTTTCATCCAAACAACAATTGACGAATTCAGGCACCTCGTAGTTGGGGCCTTCTGGGAGGGCCTCATCGACGAGGATACCTTGAAATTCATCAATACCCAGATGCCACGTACACCAACATTTTATGCACTCCCTAAGACGCATAAAAACTTGACAGTGCCTCCAGGCCGACCAATTGTATCGGGCAAAGGATCACTTACAGAAAATGAGAGTAAGCTAGTAGATACATTCCTAATGCCAAACGTACAAAGCTTACCCTCCTATATTCGTGACACCACGGATTTATTAAAACACATTGAGGGGATTCAAGTCCCTCCGAATGCCCTGCTTGTGGCTGTTGATGTCGAGGCTCTTTACTCGAGCATCCCCCTCGAGCGGGGCGTCCGGATGGCTGGATCTTTCCTCATGGAGCAAGACCATAATACATGGCCGGTCAATAATTTAATCTTAAAACTTCTGGAATTTATCCTTACTAAGAACTATTTCACCTTTATGGATCAACTTTACCTTCAAACCCAAGGTGTCGCAATGGGCACATCATGTGCCCCGTCTTATGCCAATTTATATCTCGGTGGCTGGGAGCGTACCGTCTTTGGGGATGAACAATTAGAACCTTTTTTAGACCATATTTTATGTTGGCATAGGTTTATTGACGACCTATTAATTATCTGGACAGGGACTGTAGAACGTCTTAACATCTTTATAGAAAGGCTGAACAACAATCAATGCAACCTATACTTTACATATACGTATGATATTCAGAGTGTTTCATTCCTTGATGTACAGATCACTAAGAACTCTTCAGGGAAATTGATTACAGATCTTTTCCGTAAACCTACGGCGGGCAACACGCTACTACATGCGTCTAGCTCACATCCCCGTCCTCTAATTCGCAGTATCCCTTATGCCCAATATTTGAGACTAAGGAGAAACTGCACGGAGGATGGGGATTTCCATCGACAGGCTGACGCATTACGTACACGTTTATTAGCACACGGTTACAGCCGCACCAACTTGAGAAAAGCATTTAATAGAGCCTTTGCCCTGGATTGTCAGACATTATTGTATGGTCCCCCCCCGTACTAAGCGACCTTTTAATGCCGCAATCATTACCAGATATTCCACTCATCATCATCAGTTTTACAACATACTGTCCAAACATTGGCATCTACTGACTGATCATCACATTGTTAAAAAATACATTAAATCCACCCCTGAACTAGTATTCAGAAGGGCTACTTCATTGAGAGATAGACTTACCTATAGCCATTATAGAACCCCTAGGACTACACCTAAAGAGCCCCATGGCACTTACAAATGTGGCAACTGTCCACACTGTCCCTGGATTCTAGAGGGACACCAATTAGTGCTCCCCAACAGTGAGCTACTACTCCCGAGACATTCGGCTAATTGTGGCATGAGAGACATTATTTATTTAATGACCTGTGATTGCGGGGCGTTTTATGTGGGGAAGACCATTAGGGAGCTGAGGCAACGACTGGGAGATCATTTTTATGCATCAACAAATGGTAAACTCACTACGATGGGGCGCCACATTGGTATCCACCACAAATTCAACCCTGACTATGTTAAATTCACTGTAATGGAGGTTATCCCAGAGGACCCCAGAGGGGGTGACTGGGATCGAGAAATCCTCAAACGGGAATCGTTCTGGATAGAACGCTTGAATGCTCTTACCCCCCCTGGCCTCAATGAGGCACATACGTATAAGCATTTTTTACAGTAGAAATGATGATCCCTGTGACCTGCCCAGTCTTGCTGCCGCTCCCTGATGGCCCCCCTCCCCTCCCCCTTTCCCCCTCCCCCCCCCTCCCTTGACGCCCAACTTTCTAGGTCATTACTTTTTAACCACAATAGATTGATCTATTCCTCCTTTTTTCCCTGTTTTTTTCTCTCTTCTTCCCTCCTTCCCCCTTTTTTCCCCCTCCCCTCCTCTTCCCTTTTCCCCCCACCTTTTCCTTTCCTTATTGGTTTTGCTCATTCACCGGAAGTCCCTCTTGCCTTATCTCTACTACGTGAGAATAATAGGCAGTCTAATTAATGCCAAGATGAAATTCTTTAACAAAATGACTGGTTCTGTTTTTGTAACTTTACATATTAATTTGTGTTATTATTATAACATTATAAGATTGTTTAAGCTGATTGTTTTATAAGCCATTGATGTATGCATCCGGATGGGTCGACCGGATGCAATGCACAGATCTTCTGTATGTATTACATTGTACTTTTGACTTTAACAATGGAATGTGCTCACCACCAGTGCACGGCGTGAGGAGTTTGTTCTCCCCTAGTGGCGGGCATGTGGCTTTCCAGGCAGAGGAGGGGCCCCTCCCTTGGATCGGGCCTCCTTTCCCCCGCCTCCCTCGGCGGTGTAATCCACTGCCACTATAATGGGCTAGGCGCATGCGCAGTACAGGTTCCGCGCTTGCGCACTAGGTGAAAGCCTGACCCGGAGACGATGCGGACTCTTCGGCGCCGCACGTCTTCTGGGTTGGGGGCATATAAGGCCACCGTCATGGCGGCCTTATATGCCCCCAACCCAGAAGACGTGCGGCGCCAAAGAGTCCGCATCGTCATGGCGGCCTTGTATATACGGCAGACACCCGGCAGGCTACTGATAGACGGATGGACCATAAGTAAGTAACATATGAACCTTTGCTACGTTTGCTTTTCTCTCCTCTTCCTGCTTCTTATCAGCTAACAAATGTCATTTGCTTTAAAGAGAATGATGGCATTCCTTTCCTGTTTTCTTTTTTGGTCCATTGTGACAATATCAGTGATATTTACAGTATCTACCTGTTAGCTTTCTGTTTTCAAAAGCTGCAATGCTTTATTCTGAAATAAGTGTCAAATTATACGGTCCCCAAGTATTATAAATCCTGCCCAGGGAGACAGTTATAGAGCCCTCATTGATATCAAAGCAATGGTGGGTGTTTTTTCCAATTATTCAGCAATATTTGATTAGATGCACTACAGGTGGAGGGCTGCTCTTTCCAATCCCCCCCCTCCCCCCTTCGCCCCCCTCCTCCCTTTTTCAGCCGTTGTTCTGATCATTTTTCTTTTCCTTTCTCCCCCCACTCTGTCTTTCTTTCTCTATTTTTCTCTCTTCCTCCCCTTTTTTCCCTTTACCTTTCCTTTCCTTCCTCCCTGCCCCCCCCTTTCCCCCCGTTTCCCCCCCTTTCTTCCCCTCCCCCCTTCTTCTTTCCCCCCCCTCTTCTTTCCCTCCTTTTTTCCCCTCTTTCCTCCCCCTTGCCTCTGTGTGCCTCCTCTCTTCCCTCCCCCTTTTTTCCCCCTCCTCCCCTCCTTTCTTTCCTTCCCCTTATTTTTCCCTTCCCCCTGGTCCCGTCCCCTCTTCTCCCCCTCTCCTTTTCCTCCCCCTCCTTCCCCCTTTTTTCCCCCCTCCCCCTCTTTCCCTTCCCTCCCCCCTCTTCCCCCCCTTTCCTCTTTCCCTCCCTTCCTCTCCTTCATTCTTTTCCCTCTCCTTCTTCTCCCCCTGGTCACTTCATTCTATTCTTTACTTCACCTGGGCACTTATTCATAATTGATTATATTTTATTTCTTTATCTGATATGCTCTTCATTCTTTTTATACATCAGTGTACTCTGCCGTAAAAAAAAACCCCCGTGCTCGCCCCCGGGGGAACGCCCACATTTGGGCGTCTCACAGTGCCGTCTAAGCCCGGTTTGGGCAGTGGTTGGTGAGTTTATATAATTGTTTATCTGAAATCAATTACCACTCCAATGTCACATTACTGTCAATGTATTCATTGTTATTCACTGTATGTGTACAGACCATATTGGCCCCATAAAGAATGAGGAAGGACATCTGGTTACAAAGGATGGGGAGATGGCAGAGTTATTGAATTTATTCTTCTCCTCAGTCTTCACGAGTGAATCGGGGGGCTTCAGTAACCAAAACTGCAGTGTTTATCCTCATGACACAACACAGGAAGCACCTACATGGTTAACAGAGGACGGAATTAAAATTAGACTTGAGAAACTTAACATTAATAAATCACCGGGACCAGATGGCTTGCATCCGAGGGTACTTAGGGAGTCAGGTGATTGCCAGACCGTTGTTCCTAATTTTTACAGACAGTCTATTGACTGGAATGGTACCAGCTGATTGGAGAAAAGCCAATGTAGCACCAATATTTAAAAAGGGCCCAAAAAACATCCCTGGGAATTACAGACCAGTTAGCCTAACATCAATAGTATGTAAACTCTTGGAGGGGATGATAAGGGACTATATACAAGATTTTAGTAATAAGAATGATATCATTAGCAGTAATCAGCATGGATTCATGAAGAATCGTTCTTGCCAAACCAATCTATTAACCTTCTATGAGGAGGTGAGTTGCCATCTAGATAAAGGAAGGCCCGTAGACGTGGTGTATCTGGATTTTGCAAAAGCATTTGACACAGTTCCCCATAAACGTTTACTGTACAAAATAAGGTGCGTTGGCATGGACCATAGGGTGAGTACATGGATTGAAAACTGGCTACAAGGGCGTGTTCAGAGGGTGGTGATAAATGGGGAGTACTCAGAATGGTCAGGGGTGGGTAGTGGGGTCCCCCAGGGTTCTGTGCTGGGACCAATCCTATTTAATTTGTTCATAAACGACCTGGAGGATGGGATAAACAGTTCCATCTCTGTATTTGCAGACGATACTAAGCTAAGCAGGGCAATAACTTCTCCGCAGGATGTGGAAACCTTGCAAAAAGACCTGAACAAATTAATGGGGTGGGCGACTACATGGCAAATGAGGTTCAATGTAGAAAAATGTAAAATAATGCATTTGGGTGGCAAAAATATGAATGCAATCTATACACTGGGGGGAGAACCTCTGGGGGAATCTAGGATGGAAAAGGACTTGGGGGTCCTAGTGGATGATAGGCTCAGCAATGGCATGCAATGCCAAGCTGCTGCTAATAAAGCAAACAGAATATTGGCATGCATTAAAAGGGGGATCAACTGCAGAGATAAAACAATAATTCTCCCGCTCTACAAGACTCTGGTCCGGCCGCACCTGGAGTATGCTGTCCAGTTCTGGGCACCAGTCCTCAGGAGGGACGTACTGGAAATGGAGCGAGTACAAAGAAGGGCAACAAAGCTAATAAAGGGTCTGGAGGATCTTAGTTATGAGGAAAGGCTGCGAGCACTGAACTTATTCTCTCTGGAGAAGAGACGCTTGAGAGGGGATATGATTTCAATTTACAAATACTGTACTGGTGACCCCACAATAGGGATAAAACTTTTTCGCAGAAGAGAGTTTAATAAGACTCGTGGCCACTCATTACAATTAGAAGAAAAGAGGTTTAACCTTAAACTACGTAGAGGGTTCTTTACTGTAAGAGCGGCAAGGATGTGGAATTCCCTTCCACAGGCGGTGGTCTCAGCGGGGAGCATTGATAGCTTCAAGAAACTATTAGATAATCACCTGAATGACCGCAATATACAGGGATATGTAATGTAATACTGACACATAATCACACACATAGGTTGGACTTGATGGACTTGTGTCTTTTTTCAACCTCACCTACTATGTAACTATGTAACTATGTGTAATATGTGTGTCCGCGAAACTGTTGAGGTCACGTTTTCAAGTACTCTAAACTACAGCCTTCAACTGCATTTGTGGGCACTTTTAAATGTCACTGCAATTTTTGTATTATAACAGTTATGTGTGATGTCTATATCATGTTCATATAGATGTTTTATAAAATTGATGTTTTTTGAATAAATTTAACTTTTACCTATAATCATATGTCTGTATGAGGTACCGGAATAGTCCAGTGAGTTTTTGGATGGTGAGGTAGGACTTGATTGGAGTAGTCCTTATTATTTTTCTTCCTCCCCTTCCATTTCCCTCTAATTTAAAAATGTTTGAAGGATGAAGGTACCCACAAAAATGTATCAATCGTTATTTGCGTGGCAATTATTTCACTAAAGTGTCTAAGTGGGAAAAAGTGAGGGCTGTGCGATCCTGACGCCATGAGTGATTCAGTGATGCGTTTTTTTATTTCACTTCTCATGTGATCTGTTTCCTAGTGAATTCCTTTTGGATTTCCATGATTGCTTGTGTTTTGTTGACCCTTTGGAAGAGATAGAGGACATGGATGAGGCATCGGATAGCCCCAAATTAGTTTTAATATTTGGTTGATATTTAATTTTATTTTTTGGAGTATTCTTCCAAATATATGCTTTGCTTTCCTGAAATGCATTTTTATCTCTATAAAATGTATTTTCTTTTTTAATCAAGATTTCCCTATTGAACTGTTCTAGATGTTGATTAAGATCTTTATTGTACTGTTCATATGATGCATGATTTTTGAAAACTGACAATTGTTTGAATATGGACTCTAATTATCGACTTCCCTGAGGTTTCTCTGATACTCATCTGTGAGTAGAGACATCATACCAGCAGAACATGTAGAGAGATTTTTCTCCCAATCATTTTTGAAGGTCATACTCGTATTTTCCAAAGTAGGAAAGATTTGAATACGTAAACCGAAGGGGTTCATATAGTTTTTAATATATTGTTGGAAAGAATGTATGTGCCAATGATAGGAAGATTTCTTCTCTAACATTTTTTGTTCCTTCTGTGTGAAATCTTTTTAGCCTGTTTAAGAACGAGACATGGGCTTATTTATAATCCCATGTCTGTGAAAAATAAGACCAATCCAATATGGATCCAATATGGATCATTACCAAATTTTAAAATCAACACAAGACCTTTAAGAACATCATTGAAAAATACTGGCATGTGCTGAAACTTGATCCAACTATTATCCTATTCGTATCTGATAATCTCTCATTCACATTCAAACAGGCTAAATCGCTAATGGGGCGTACACACGGTCGGACTTTTCGACCGGACTGGTCTGACGGACGCCGATGGACCAAATCCGGCGAACAATCCGATCGTGTGTGGGCTTCACCGGATCTTCAGTGGACTTTTCCAGTCGCAAATCTGACGGACTTTAGATTTGGAACATGCTTCAAATCTTTGTGTCGTAACTCCGCCGGACCCAGAAATCCGCTCGTCTGTATGCTAGTCCAATGGACAGCTATTGGCTACTGGCTATCAACTTTCTTTTTTAGTCTGGAGTACGTCATCACGTACGAATCCGTCGGACTTTGGTGTGATCGTGTGTAGGCAAGTCCGGTCATTAGAAAGTCCATTGAAAGTCCGCCAAAAGTCCGTTGAAAGTCTGTTGAAAATCTGTCGGACAGGCTGTCGGACTTTTGTAGCTGAAAAGTCCAACCGTGTGTACACGGCATAAGAGATCAACTAGTCACATGTGAATACTTGGGAGAAGGAAAGAGAGATCCCTGCAAACATCCAAGGACTTTCAGGTGTGGGGGTTGTAGCTACTGCCAGTTTATGAACACTGCTAAAAATATAAGATTGCCTAATGGTAAAAAGTATCTCCCAAACCAATATGCAAATTGTCGAACTTCTGAAGTTGTATATCTCTTGTCATGTGATTGTGCGTGTTTCTATGTTGGCAAGACAAGCCTTGAATTTTGGAAGTGAGCATACTGACACATAGCAACCATGAAATCCTGTAACCCAAGTCTTCACCTTGGTAGACATGCTTCGGCCATACATAATGGTAATTTTTCAAACATATCTTTTTTGATTCTAGATCGTGTACATTCGGGTATGCGTGGAGGCGACTGGAATAAGATCCTATTGGAATATGAACAGAGATGGATCTTTGGCATAAACGCAACTAGACCCCCAGGACTGAATTAATCTATTTCATTCAGGCCTTTTTTGGAAGGTTTCACTTCAGGGGAATCCGAATGGGATCCCAATGACGCGAGTCTGACCTTCTAATGGGCCTCTATGTTTCGGTACGCTATGTTCCTTTTGAAGAATAAAAACTATTTGTCATTATGCTAAGTAGGAATGGTACATATCAATGATATTTATTTATTTGCAATTTCTTATCTGATGCAATTCTCTATTGTGGGTTTGTTTAAATACTGCATATGTTTGGATCATAATTCATCGGCTCCGTTTTCCTCCTTTTTGATTCCCCTCTATAGTTTCTCTGACCTATATAATTTATCTATCTGTATGCTTGTTCTCTGGCTCTTTTCTGTGGTCTTCAGGGTTAATCTCCGCTGCTTGTCATTGTAAATACAGCCACTGGGGGTAGGACGTACTAGGCCTATCTCTTGGTCACTCACTCGGTGCACGGGGGCCACCTGCGTCTTCTCCCCTTGATGCAGTTGGCCTCTGTCTTTCTGGGTGTACCTGGCCGAGTGTTTTTTCTCGTTGCCATGGCACCCATTATTTGCCACAGGCCACTGATGTGGACACCAGTCACCTGGACATTACGTCGCCACCCCTCTCCAATGGGGGCGGGTGACGTCATGACGCTGTCTCCAAGCAGTACTCCACACTTCGTCTTGAGGAGATGACGGTCTGAGGGGCGGGTCTGCATGCCGGAGACTCAAAGGGCACCACCTCCCTCCTGCTCACAGCTGTGAGAGATACAGCTGATTAGCAGGATATGCCTTATATAAGGCGGACACCTGGATGTTCAGTCCTACGCTGCTCACAGCACCGTGCAGACCAAGCATTCTTTGATCCAGATCACAGATAAACACCGGCTTTCTATATGTTAAATTTGCAAAAGATTTTTTTGAATGTTTGTTACTCAACATTTTTGGAGATGCAATTCTGTTCTTGCGCTGTATTCTGTGTGTGACATTTTATTTGTTAATTTTCTTATAGATGTCAGGTGCTGTCCTGCCCTGGTATTATATATATGCTTGTTCTTCGGACTGCATGCTATCAATCCACCAACCTATTTAAAGGTGTGTGCTCAAAATAGAGGATTACTCTCTCTCTCGATATTAATATATATAGCTTATTACCGCCTTTCTTTTTCCCTCTCTCTTTTTTAGACTTGAGAATTTTGAGGGGTCTTTTGCCTCAATGCTGATAGCTCTGGGCTGTTTTTTGGATGAGGGCGCCCTCTGTGTTTGACCTCGTTTTTAGGCCTGGAAAATTTCCTCCCCCAGTCCTCCTTCATCGGCTCCCCTCTATCGGGTTGACCTCTGGCAGCGGATTTTCTCCTTTTCTCCTTTTCTTCTTTTTAAATGGATGCAGTATTGGTGATTCTCAAGAAATATATGGTTAGAATTCATATTCTATTATTCTAACACGTTTACTGTAAGAGCCCATTCACACAGGGACAATTGTCAGGTGACCTAGTCACCTGACAAGTCGCCTCCCGTTCTGTGCTATGGAACCCTTCTAAGGGGAGCGACGCAAGTCGCTCCGACTTAGAAAAAGGTTCCTGTATGACTTCGGGGGCGACTTGCATAGACTTCTATACAGAAGTCGTTTTGCAAGTCGCCCGGGCAGTCGTGTGCAGGTCGCCTCGCTGAGGCGACCTGCAAGTCGTGTTGCCCCTGTGTGAATGGGGTCTCAAGCTTACCTATATATGTTATGTGATGAATGCTTACTGCTTCTTTATTTTCTATTTAATTGTAGACAACCAATTATTTAACCACTATCCCCTGAAGAAGAGGTTCTCTTGTTACTAACCTTGAAACGCGTTGGACATCCTCTGTCCTAGTTCTGCACACTGGACAGAGTCAAGTGGTTATTTTGTTTGTATATACATGTGTTTCTTTTTGACATTTCACCTGTAAAAAATATATGCATCTAATTTTGACTTTTAAAGTTATATCCTCAATTTTAACTTTTCTAATAAAAATATGAATATATTTTCAAACGCATCTTGATTGTCAAGAAGTTTCTACCTTTTGAAGTCCCATAGAGGAAATTGTTCTATATTATATCTGATTTAGGGATGTGGGCAGCAACTCCTTTTCCATAGATCTATGGCACAACCATAATATAGCTTACACAGGAAGATCCAGCATTCTCTTCTGGCTATGTTCGTATCAGCTCAGCTGCTTTGCTCTATCATTCAGGATTACAGTTTTTTTAAAGTGCTAGCTGAAGACCACAAGATTCATCTTTTTCCTCTGAGTTACTTTTAACCCCCTTTTGCTCTTCCTTGTCCTTTCACAACAGACTATTGTTACCTAATAAAGGTGATCCTTCAGGTAGTTGGACTCTGTTTAGAAGGAGCCAATCAAGCCATGGTTAGAATTGTTCTTACTAAATGCTTGTTATTTGCCTTGTGGGCCTGTAGGTTGAGGTACAAGGAGGAGAGGTTTGACACATCTTAAAAGGGTCAGTCCTCTGCCTCTCTACTACCTGTTCACATAGGTATCAATACTGTGAACTGACTGTTGTGTTAACTGCACTGTGTTTCCCTGAATCATTAATAGTAATCTGTCATATAAACTAAGATTTTCATCTGACGTACATGATTTGTGCTGAATATATATATCTTTTTGTGTCACTTTTGTCTCAGTAAACATATCTTCTGGTTTATCACAGTTGTGCTTCCTCTCTACTGCTGTGTTCCACACTAATATTGGCAAGTAGGTGTGCCAAAGGGGTTGGGGCTGTTCTTGGGGTTGAGAGGCAGAGTACAGAACCAAATATACATTAAGCGGCTCCACCGGGGGTAGCGCTACATATAGATTTGCCAATGTAGTAGGAGCCACATGGGCATATTATAATGTAAATAATCCCAAAAGATTGACAATCCACAAATTATTTAGGATGAAAAATTCATCCATTAGGGAGGAGAGGAGTGCGTTTGGAGCAGATGTATTTGCAATAATTACATGTTCCACAAGGGAATGTACCTAAACGTTTGGGTATATTTGTGGATTCACCCTTAGATGAAAAATTGCTGAACACCAATCTGTCACGGAGGGATAAGGCCCTTCTAAAAGTTATCTGAGGATGTGAGGGAATGAGTCTAGCTATTTTGGGGTCTGAAGTCAGGAGATGCCAGTACTTCTGAATGTACTTCCTGATAGTATCATGTTGTGCACTATAAGATAATAATGTGTGATAAATCATTACTTTTTTTGGGGTGTGGTCCAAAAAGCAAATGCGACCATGATTGTTGCATGGTTCTGTTGAAAGCTTTGCAAAGGCAAGATTTTGAATAACCCCTCTCAAGAAGGTGGAGTTTTTAATTTATTAACCGCTTTCTTGAAATTAACTTAGTCGCAACAATTGCACCAAAGGTGCATGTATTGCGAATAAGTGATGGACTGTACCAGAGGTTTAGGATAAAAACTGTTTGTTGAAGGATAATTTTCCCAGTGGTGGGTTTCCTATATGGACGACTTCTTAACCGCTTGCCGAACAGCTGCCGTCATTATACTGCGGCAGGTTGTCATGGCTGTGCAAATCGCCGTAGGTGTACGTCGGCCGCTTTAAGAGCAATAGCAGGCACCCGCAGCTCGATGCCAAGGTCGTTGTGCGTGGCCGGCGGCTGCGGTGTCTGCTGGCCGCCCGCAATTGCTCCACAGAGAGCCAGAACGGGGATCTGTCGAAGTAAACAAACAGATCGCCATTCTGACAGGGAAGTAGAGAGAGATCTGCTGTTCCTAATGATCAGGAACAGCGATCTCTCTACTCCCAGTCAGCACACTCCCTCCATAGTTAGAAACACCTCCCTAGGGAACACTTAACCCTTTGATCGCCCCCTAGTGTTAACCCCTTCCCTGCCAGTGTCATTTATACAGTAATCAGTGGATATTTTTAGCACTGATCACTGTATAAATGTCACTGGTCCCAAAAGAGTGTCAAAAGTGTCCGATCTGTCTGCCGCAATATCACAGTCCCACTAAAAATTGCTGATCACCGCCATTACTAGTAAAAAAAAAAAAAAATAATAATAATAATAAAAAAGCCATAAATATATCCCCTATTTTTTAGATGCTATAACTTTTGCGCAAACCAATCAATACACACTTACGTTTTTTTTTTTTGTTTTTTTTTTACCAAAAATATGAAGATTACATATTGGCCTAAACTGATGAAAAAATAATGTATTTGTTATTTTATTTTTTGGATATTTATTATAGCAAAAAGAAAAAATATATTGTTTTTTTTTCAAAATTGTCGGTGTTTTTTTATTTATAGCGCAAAAAATAAAAACCGCAGAGATAATCCAATACCACCAAAAGAAAGCTCTATTTGTGGGGGAAAAAGGACATACATTTTGTCTGTGGACAATGTCACATGACCGAGTAGTTGTCAGTTAAAGCGACGCAGTGCCGTAATGCAAAAAATGGCCTGGTCATTAAGGGGGTAAATCCCCTCTGGGCTGAAGTGATTAAAATCCCATCATTACTGACTTCAATTTCCAAATCCATAAAGGTAATTTTCTCACAGTTAAAAGTCACTGTAAAAGTGAGAGGAATTAGAATTCTTAACGTCAAGACATTCGTGTAACAACTCCATGGGGCCATCCCATATGAACAAAAATTGAATCAATGTATCTCAACTAAGTCATACAGTCAGAGTATTTAGACATGTTTTCAGAAAGCAAAAAAGAAAAAATGAACACACTCACTCCCCCAGGTTCAAATTGGCATAGGATGGGGCACAACAAGTCCCCATCACTACACCTTGTACCTGGAGGAAGTGGGAGCCATTGAACACAAATGCATTATACTGCAAGATATAATCTAAAACCTGCAGCACAAAGTCGAAGTAGCGGTGTGTACTTTGACAAAAAAAGTTTTTAATTGCTTGAATGCCTTTGGAGTGTGGGATTGATCAGTAAAGAGATTCTACATCAATTGTTACTAACACCGCATTAGCGTGAACAGTATGATTTTCAAAAAGTTGTAGAAAATGAATAGTGTCCTTTACATAGGATGGCAAACTAAGGACAAAGGGTCTTAAAAAACGTATGGACCCACTTACTGGCATTCTCTGTTAAATTCAAGTTTCCAGAGATAACAGGTCTTTCAGGAGGATTACCTAAATGTTTATTAATCTTGGGCAGCATGTAAAATGTTGGGGTTTTAGGGAATTTGTTGTACAAAAATTCCCATGTACCTTTTGGAAATAATACTGCGACAGACCTAGCCGGGAGAGAGACTTTTGGAGGGGACTATATGCTAGCCTCTTGCCGATCGATCGGGGGCCCTTGCATTTGGGGAAACGGTGCTCTTTGTGAGCTGTATGCCTGGGGACCCTTGAGGTGGTATTACTGTGGATTCGGGTCCTGGTCCCCCAGGACACAGACTCTGGGGACCCTGGATTTTCCATATGGGAATAGTGGCTGATTCATAATGCTGGGACAGATACTGTTAGGAGATGCTGATGTAAATTCCAACACCTGTCTGTCTATTGTCTGCTAAAATGTGTATTGTAAATAAGTCTACTATGGGATCTAAAAGTCATTAGATCCCCATTGTTATTTGTGTTAATTAACTCTGCTATTGTGTGAAGAAGAGTCTATGTTGATTGTGATAATGTTGATTGGATTTTCTGAACTACAAGACGGCCAGTCTGGCCTAACGGTCATGTCTGAGTCATCTAGGCTGTCTAAAGGGATTAGTTAATTAGCTCATGTTAATTAGGTTAATTAGGTTACAGCTTTATTGTTAGAGTAATATGAGCAGGAGGTCTGCACCTCCACTTTGAGTGTATAAAAGCCTGTATTTTGCAATAAAAGAGAGGCCTGTTTGAACTTACATACAGCCTGCCTGGTGTTTGTTCTGAGCTATCACAACTGGGTTAGAACGGCACAGAGCTGAAGTTCTAATCCCGGAGCATTGGATGACCAAACCATCAGACGTTGCAATCTGATTCAATAGCTGCAGAGGAGTGTCGGGAGAGTGGAACCGAGCGAGCAAGGGGCTCGTTACATTGGTGGCAGCAGTGGGATTTGCTCTCCAGATACTGGGACACTCCAAACCAGCCTGCAGGAGAGCCACGCTGAAAGACTTACTTGAGAGCCGTGGAGGGAATGGTGGGATCGTGCTTCCTTGCCGTGAACACATCCAAACCATCACCCGGATCCAAGGTAGCAGGATAGCAGGAGAGGAGAGATACCAGCCACCATGGATGAGGAATTCAGAAGGAGGTTGCGAGAGAAGGAGATACAGCACAGAGGACCAGTATCAGAGCAGGTCCTGCTAGGATGGTTTGATTCTATCCGCTGTAAACTCTGGAAGGAAGCGCTAGCCCGTGAGCAGTGACACCAGGGAAAAGTTCTCCCCTCCATCCATGTAAGGTACTGGTCACAGTATGAAGTGCGAATGCTGTTTTTGGGGGAACAGCCGAACCAGGAGTGGACAGCCGAGTTAAGCAGACTGATCCGGGCAGAAATGCGGTTGGACGAGAGCTACAGAGCCCTCCAGTGGTATGTAGCCCAAGTGTGCCCATGGACAGCGGATGACAGCCCCACGGAAGGCTTTGACTACGATGGCCTGGGATTGTTATACTGGAGGCTGTCCAGGGACCCTGACTTTGGAAGTGATCGGGAGTGGCGTTTGGAGGAAATAATGGAGCACAGAAAGCGGAGACTGAATGTCTCAGAAGTGCACTGGGCACTGGAAGATTTGGAGTTTCTGGCCGTTCAGGAATGGGAGTTGGAGATCGCCTACAAACAGCTGTTAGACTCTGCTCAGCAGCAGGGTGGTGCTCCCTTTGCCTGGGACTATCATGAAATACCAGTTGACAACTCTGAAATCCTGGCTGAAGAGTTGACAATGTGGCAGAGTAACGGTGTGCTTTGCCAACCTGCACCCGCAGCTATGGAGGCGGAGGTCTTATGGCGGATGCAGCAAGTGCTGACTGACCTTGATGAACCTGTTTCTGCATTGGATGATCTTGGATGAAGGAATGTGCCTGTCCAGCAGAATGCCAGAGAATCGGCAGTGGAAAATCTGAAGATTGCCGTCCCCAAACCTGAAGTGCTGACAACAGGGCAGAGCTCTGCTAACCTCTGCCCAGCACTGATAGCATCTTCTGGGTTCCACGGACAGGAGATGGTGAACCTTTATCCCCAGACACCAGTTGCAGAGACAGGGGATTTGATAAACTTTTCTGCTGAAGAAGAACAACCTGGTGAGTCTCCAGCAGAAGAAGAGCTGTTATTAGGGCCAAACTTTACGGTGCTGTGCCCAGCACTGATAGCATCTTCTGGGTTCCACGGAGAGGAGATGGTGAACATTTATCCCCAGACACCAGTTGCAGAGACAGGGGATTTGATAGACTTTTCTGCTGAGGAAGAACAACCTCGTGAGCCTCCAGCAGAAGAGGAGCTGTTATTAGGGCCAAACTTCACTATGCTCTGCCCAGCACCAACAGAAGTATCTGTGAAGTCACAAGGAACTTCCCCAGCTGAAGCGCTGGCAACCGGACAGAGGGTCCAAGATCTCTGCCCTACACCTGCAGCGGTTCCGGAGGCTCAGGGTGAGAAGGAGGTGGTCACTTCCCAGCAGCAGATCAGGATGCAGGGGGAGAAGGGAGAGGAGGTGTTCGTCGTCCCTCCCCAACAGTTAGCCGGAGCAGATGGTGTGGGGTTTCCAGCAGAAGGGCTGGCAACAGGGCCGAGTACTGCTGGACTTTGCCCTCAACTAACAGAGGATGGATGTCCTGTGAAGGTGGATGGGACTTCAGTTTCCACCTGTATACCCCAGGGATGCTGGGCAGTCGGCCCAGATCCCCAACAGCATGACGGAGTGAGCCCAGAAACCCTGTCTTCTCTCCAGCGGTAGAAAGGACTCCAGGGAGAAGGGCCAGTCCAGGCCTCTCCCCAGCGGCAGATATGTTCTCTGAGAGAGGCAGAGGTTGGCTGGGTGGGTAATGCTTTGTTTGGAACAATTTGTTTGGGGTACTGTGTGGGTACAGGCATTAGAGGACTGGAACTACTGACTAACTTCGGAGTCAACCTGTCTGGGGTCTCCTCTTGTGTTAGTCTCCTGCCAAAAGGGGAGAAATGTGACAGACCTAGCCGGGAGAGAGACTTTTGGAGGGGACTGTATGCTAGCCTCTTGCCGATCGATTGGGGGCCCTTGCATTTGGGGAAACGGTGCTCTTTGTGAGCTGTATGCCTGGGGACCCTTGAGGTGGTATTACTGTGGATTCGGGTCCTGGTCCCCCAGGACACACAGACTCTGGGGACCCTGGATTTGCCATATTGGAATAGTGACTGATTCATAATGCTGGGACAGATACTGTTAGGAGATGCTGATGTAAATTCCAACACCTGTCTGTCTATTGTCTGCTAAAACATGTATTGTAAATAAGTCTACTATGGGATCTAAGAGTCATTAGATCCCCATTGTTGTTTGTGTTAATTAACTCTGCTATTGTGTGAAGAAGAGTCTATGTTGATTGTGATAATGTTGATTGGATTTTCTGAACTACAAGACGGCCAGTCTGGCCTAACGGTCATGTCTGAGTCATCTAGGCTGTCTAAAGGGATTAGTTAATTAGCTCATGTTAATTAGGTTAATTAGGTTACAGCTGTATTGTTAGAGTAATATGAGCAGGAGGTCTGCACCTCCACTTTGAGTGTATAAAAGCCTGTATTTTGCAATAAAAGAGAGGCCTGTTTGAACTTACATACAGCCTGCCTGGTGTTTGTTCTGAGCTATCACAACTGGGGTAGAACGGCACAGAGCTCAAGTTCTAATCCCGGAGCATTGGATGACCGAACCATCAGACGTTGCAATCTGATTCAATAGCTGCAGAGGAGTGTCGGGAGAGTGGAACCGAGCGAGCAAGGGACTCATTACAAATACCATCATCACAGGCTCTTGAAATCAGGGACCAAAACGTTTTTATGAATTTGTCTATCCATTGAGCAGAAATGGGGCAATACCAATTACAATTGTTGAAGATGTCCATGCACATCTTATAATAATTCTCCTGGTTCATTACAACTTTTTCACTCTTATTGGCTGGTTTAATTACTAAAGATTTGTTTTTTTTGCAAATTGGATAGGGCTTCAAGATGTTCCCTAGACAGATTGGGGTAAGCATTTTTATTTTATGTAATCCCCTCAATAGCTTTGGTGACACATTTAATGAATGCAGAAACATCGGAGTTAGCATGAATAAGAGGACATTTGAGAGATTTTTTCTTCAATATAACAGATTCAGATGTACAGTCAGATGACTCAACATCTTTGAGGAGTTTCTCTAGGTCCACTTGGTCAATGAGGTCAGTGGAATCACTGACCTTACATTGGCCAGTGGAAGCCACAGGATTACTTTCCTTGTACAAAAGGGTCACAAAGAGCCTTGCATTCCTGTATAGATAACATTTCTTCAGGTTCAGGCTTGGATGTTCTGTCAAACAATTTTCTGAACAAAAAGATAAAGGTCCTTGATGGTATTGAATCTATCAATCTCCGCAGTTGGCCCAAGGAGAGGACCTGGGTCTCCTCCAACAAAAGAGAGTAAGAAGACATATTTATAACTTTCAGTCCTGCTTCATTGTCAAAGGAGGGTTTATGAGATATGCCTCTATCCCTTTGCCTGTTTTGAGGCAATTTGTGTATATGGATATACATTATGTATGGGTTTTAACACCCTTGCTTGCTTTTAAAACATTTGTACAATAAACTTTTTGTATATTAATTATGATGTTGGTTTCATGGTGCTTTTTAAAGTCCTATTCATAGCATAATTTCCTCTTGTTATCTTGTTTAGGGATGTGGCACCAACAATTGGGCATCTATAACTTATTAGCAGATTAATCTTATTTTGTATTATTCTGTCTTCATTGCACTTTACTAATATGGGTTTGTAAGTTTGTAGTCTAGACCAGTGAACACTAGTTATATTGTAGCTGCTACAAACCATACTGCAGATAGCTGTTCCTTAGTAAACTGCCTGCTCGACTCAAAGCATTCCTAATTTTGATTATCTAAGTTTGCCATAATCATTTGGGATAATAGGAGCAATAGTAATACTTTGAGCAATTTTTCAGCCACAATACTTCAGAGAAGTCCAGGGGGTGGGTGGGATGTTGAACTGCCAACAAGTTTAGAAAATCCCCAGGTGGGTTGAAGGACTATAGCCAGAAAACGAAAGGATTAAAGGACTGTTCTAATAAGTAGTGAAAAGCAACAGTGGGGCGGTACCTGTCAACCCAATCACTGGTCAGAGATTACCTACCTCTGGGGACAACCACTTAAGGTTGGGGAATAATTTCAGGGTCTGGTATCCGTAAGGATGGGTAACAGAATCACTTTAAGGGGGGCATCTAAGCATGGTTAACCTGACCCCAAAGGAAGAAATGATAGATAAATATGGACCCAGGGTGGTGAAATATTGTATATTCAGGACTGGGATTGCTGTACTGAGAAGAAGTATCCTAAAAGAGGTACTTTTAACTCAAGGCTTGGGAGGAGCTTGTGGTATGATCATCATAAAAAAGATGACACACGAGGGGCGTGGCCTGACTCTGCATGGCGTAGGACGCATCTTTCCGGAGCTCCGATGAGTGATCCTGAAAATCGGCTAATCCTGTGACTATACCGCAAGATTTTGCTCCCAGACTGACTCGGAAGGCACCCGCTATCTCATGTGATCATGTCCCCCCCAAAAAGCCAAAAATCAGCAACGGCGAAGCTAGCGCAATAGCGCTGGCAGGAAGGTGAGGAGGGAGAGGATGATGGCGGTGCCGGGAAGGCGGGAGGAGAGCGGGGGACAGGAGACACTGACAGGTTACTGGAGGCTATCACACTGTGCCGCACTTCCCTCACTGCACAGATTGAGGAAGTTAAAATGGACATTTCATTAATAAGATAAGACTTCCAGAAACTTCGTGATCGGGTCAGGGAGACTGAGACACGCATAAGTACAGTGGAGGATGCCCTCCCGCCATTACAAGCTGGATCAGACCACGTGCAAAGACAGATTGCCCAGCTTCTTGCCAAACAGGACAACATGGAGAATCGCCTAAGAAGATGCAACATCCGCTTCATCGGTCTCCCAGAGGGGGCAGAGGGGAGAGACCCGACAACATTCTTGGAGCAGTTACTGATCAATACTTATGGTCGTGATGCCTTTTCCCCCATGCTGGTGGTAGAGCGAGCACATCGCATACCTACAAGACCCCCACCGCAAGGCGCCCCCCCCCCCCTGCAAATTTATCGCAAAACTACTAAATTACAAGGATAGAGATGCTGCCTTGTGAATGGCGAGAGAGAAGGAGAGAAGGGAAACATCCCTATTGGAAATGTAAAAGTCGCAATTTTCCCCGACTTCTCCGCGGAGATACAGAAACGGCGCCAGGGATTCATGGAGGCTAAGCGATTACTGTGCACCCACTATCTGAAATATTCCATGTTGTTCCCAGCGCGTCTGCAAGTGGAGAGCGGAGAGAGGGTATTATTCTTTGAAGATCCACGAGAGGTTATTACCTGGCTGGAACGCAAAGAGGCCCCTAACAGAATCGAATAAGGAAGTGCCAGAAGAGTTATGCGGTGAGATAATATCTCCCCCCTTTCTTTCCTTTGCCGCCGTACTGTTCAGATACATTCCATGGCACACTGTTTAAAAAGAGGGAGAGAGGGGAAGGAGAGAGGTTTTAAATTTTATTATTTTTTTCCTTTTTTCTCTTGTTATTTTTTCTTCTTCTCCTCTCCAATGCAAGAATACCATGCAGACCTATATATATTGGTCATAGTCGAAATCATATTGGACAGCAGTATTGAAAGGACAATTTCAACCTGAACAGTTATGAAGCTAGGATTGAAGCCAGGAAACTTTTCAAATGACGGCTAGGAAACCGACTAATCCTGCAAACTGTGAGTCAACACAATGTACTTTCCACCCCCTTTGAGGGGGTTTTTCTTTTTTATACTCCTGTGTAATTTTCTGGGGTTATGGGAACATGTTAGTTCTACAGACTGCGTGCACAGTGCAGCGAGTTTCTGCCCCATTATCCACTGGGAACCATCACCATGCAAACAGAAAGGGAAACTGGGATTGTTCACCGTTGTGTACTAATGCCTCCTTAAGGCAGGCATCTCGGCACCCCTTAGTACAAGGGGGTTTGACCCAACAAATCTGCTCAATTCGACGGATGAAACTGATCTACGTGTCTCTGCTTTTTTCTTATTGTTATTCTTCTCCCGGTTCACTGATACTGACTTTCCCAGTTGGAGGTTCCCAGTTGTTAAGGGATTATACAAACACAACAGGTGGGGAGGGTGCAGGGTAGGGAGGGGCGAGGGGGGAATGTTACTATGGTTAAATTTAAAAGTGTTTACTGTTGTTTGGACACAGGCTTCTCCTCAATATTGTTTAATTTTGAACAGGTACATGCATCTTACGTCATATACACAATTGGTAATGCTATGTGAGAGTGGGAAGGTTTCGGTGGGCTGGTTCACAAGACGATTGGGGTCCACTCTGCCTGACATGTATAATAATACAGATAATCTCATATGGCGTCAGCAAAATTTCTTACTTGGAATTTGAGAGTCCTGCGTGAGAAAATAAAGTGTACGGCAGCCTTCACGTTGCTTAAGAAACAAAGAGCTGATGTGGTGGTGCTGGTGGAGACACATGTGGAGGGCAGACTACAGATGGCCCTTCGGTGTCCATGGATTGGATGGGCGTTCCACTCGGTGCACACATCCCATTCTAGGGGAGTATCTGTCCTCATAGCAAAATCAGTGCAATTTGAACTCTGTGAGGCCTGCACCGACCCACAGGGTAGATATGTATTTTTATCCACTAAATTGTATGGAGAACCATTTCTTATTATGACCTTTTATGTACCTCCCCGTTTTCCCTATCAATCATTATGGAAGGGCTCTCATTTATGGTTAGGCACCCTACGATACCGGTTGTCTGGCTAGTGGATTTTAACACCACACTAAATACCTCTCTTGACAGGCTCAGATCCCCATCATTGGCCATGGGACAGACTGGAAATACCAAATTTTCCAAACTCATTTCTTCTATTCATCTGATAGATACTTGGAGACATAAATTTCCACAGGTACGTGAGTACTCTTGCTTTTCTACCACGCACAATTCCATGTCCTGCATTGACTTTATTCTTATATCCCAACAACTCACGCCCAGATTATTAGAAGCGAAGTTTGGCCCCCGACTATTGTCGGACCACAGCTCATATTCAATAGGAATTAGCATACCTCTTAATACACCCCCACGGACATGGCGCTTAAATCCGTTCTGGTTATCTTTGCTGCCAGAGGAGGATACACTTGCCGTTGAATGGGAACGGTTCTTTGCAGAAAATGACCACTCTGCCTCTGTCCCGGCGGTGTGGGATTCATTTAAGCTACACGTCCATGCAACCTTAACTTCACGCATAAACCAGATAAAGGCAGACTCCACAGAAGCCTTTGATAAGGCGGTAACGGAGCTCTCCTCCTTAGAACGAGCTTATGTAATTGCTCCCTCTCTATCGAATGCTCATGTGCTTAAGCTACAGGGGAGGGTGGTGTCCCAGTTGCAATATGAAAAAGACAGACAGAAATTATTTTTTACTAAACAGAAACAATTCGAGCATGGGGAAAATACCGGTAGACTTCTTGCATACCTAGCGCATAGTGAAGAAAGACCTCCAGTTGTCATTACTTTACATGGCCACGGAGGACAACAGATCACAGACCCCTCTACTGTAACCTCCAGATTCTGAGACTTCTTTAAAGATCTATACACCTCTACAGTTTCGATAGATACAACACCCATGGATCAATTTCTAGAAAGTATCCCACTCCCCCAATTATCAGAGGATCAGATTGATCTCCTTGAAGCACCTCTTACCTCTGAGGAAATAGCCACTGCTATTGCGGGGTTTGCTAGGTCCAAATCCCCAGGCTCGGATGGCTTACTCATCGAATTTTATTCACACTTTAGTGAGCTACTCATACCGAAACTACTTACCCTATATAATGATCTTTTTGAATCCCTATTATTACCACCTTCTATGAGAAAAGCCACAATAGACCTGATACCCAAACCAGGCAAAGATCCAGGATATCCAGAATCCTATCGCCCTTTATCCCTATTGCAAGTGGATATCAAAATATTAGCCAAAATACTTTCTATGCGCTTAAATCAGGTAATACTCTTTCTGACATACAGACCAGGCGGGGTTCATGCCAGGCCGAAATACCTCCTTCAACCTTAGAAAATTATTTATCAATTTACAGGCCACACATGATAACGTGGGAACACGAGTGCTGGTGACACTAGACACAGCCAAAGCGTTAGATTCGGTAGAGTGGAGATATCTCTGGAGGTGCCTGGAGGGATACGGCTTTGGGCCTAAGTTCATTAGATGGGTTCAATTACTATATCAACACCCAACAGCTAGAGTAGTGGTGAATGGATGGCCGTCTCAGAAGTTTGACCTCAACAGAGGCACGAGACAGGGCTGCCTACTTTCCCCACTGCTTTATGCACTGGCTGCGGAACCCCTTGTTGTGTCCATCCGCGCAAATTCAGAGATCAAAGGGCTGACAGTCGGGCATTTAACGGAAAAAATCAGTCTATGCTGATGACACTTTGCTTTATGTAGCTGATTCTGGCCCCTCCCTACACAACGCCCTCCAAACGATTGAACAATTCGGGACGTTTTTCGGCCTAAAGATCAATTGGGAAAAGTCTCAGATTCTGCCGGTCAATAGTTTTCCACCCACAGAGGCTCAGACCCAATTACCACTTCAGCGAGTCGCCATAATCAAATACCTGGGTATTCATATATCCAGAACCCCGACAGATTATATTGCCCTTAATATCGAACCACTGTTCTCCCTAATCAAATCTAAAATACACACTTGGTCCTGCTTACCCCTGGGAGTGTGAGGTTGCATTAACTTAATAAAGATGATACTGTTACCCAAAGTGCTATATATTCTATGGCACTCTCCTGTTTACGTACCCCTCAAATATTTTAAATCGCTGGAAACTCTCCTCAAACCCTATGTATGGGAAAATAATAGACACAAACTTTCATGGCAGGCACTAAAAAACCCGACCGACATGGGTGGCACTGCCCTCCCGGATTTTAATAACTATTATATTGCATCACAACTATCCCAGCTTTTTCATGTTGACAAGTCAGTTAAAGATCGCTTCCTTACCCTCTTATGCCCCCGCTGGGCACAATGCACTGGGGACCCTATAACTGCCATATCAGTGGGTGCAGGAAACATGGTATCGAGGGAACACAGACAATCCCTGCTCTTTCACTATAGGCATATATGGAACATAGCATCAACCAAATTAGACATACCACCATATAATGACTATGCACCACTCTGGCACAACAAACATCTACAGGAATTTCACCATATTCAGAATACAGAACTCTAGGCCTAGAGGGGTATATATTACCTACACCACTTGATCACTCATGGGACTTTAAAACCTTTGAGGTACTCAGGGAATAATTTACACTTCAAGACCACATGTTTTATCGCTTCCTCCAGATTCGCCATGTGGCATGGACACAGTTTTCACAATCTTTTCTGCAATCCACCCCCAATCCCATTATAGCAATAATTAAAAACAATGACCCCAAAAAGTTCATATCATGCTTCTATAATATGCTTTCCACACCTGTCTCATCAAAACTAGCCTATGCTCTAAAATCCCGTTGGGAGGGAGATGTGGGAACGATGGAGGATGAGGAATGGGAAGAGGCCTTAGAAACTTGCAAGACAGTGTCCCCCAAGCTTTCAGACAGACTGTCCCAAATATACATACTCCACTGAGCATACCTCACCCCTCTCAGGATGGCCAGATACAACAGGAACCAGCCCACTACATGCCCAATGTGTAATATTGCAATGGGGACATTCTTCCACCTTATATGGTCATGTCCCAAACTGCAGGAATTTTGGAAACAAACAGTGACTTTCCTCCATGATGTCATGGGATCTCCCCTGGCTCTTGACCCAAAGTCGTGCATACTTGCAATATTCCCTGATGTTATCGAAAAATTCACAAAAATATTCCTACAAGAAACTCTGTTCTCGGGCAGAAAAATCATTGCTAATGGAAATGGATGAGATCTGAACCCCCAAATGTGGTAGAATGGAAAAGGGACACAAACACGACCTTGCCATATAAAAAATTCCTATACATTAATAGAGGCTGTCCAGCTAAATATAACAGAATTTGGGACCGATGGCTACAAGAATCCGAAACCTGTACATAAGGGTTGTAAAAATAGATGTAAATGGAATACTATATGTAAATAATGCATATTCTTCTATACAAATTGCTGCACATTCCCACATGAACAAGTGTCTACCAAGTATGTGATGATTTGTACATGTATTGTAAATGATGCATATGCTGTGTTACAAATTTTTCACTATTTCTCTCTTACATGTGATATGCACACCTGTGTCTAATAAAACCTTTTACAGAGAAGAAAAAAGATGACACAACCAAATGAAAGCAATGCCTAGAGTTTATGGATGATAGAATCCATTAGTAGGGCTGAGGATGTTAACATTTTTACTGTGAGATTTAAGGAGAAAACACACCAAATGACAATTAGAGACAAGCTGGAACAGCCACAAAAGTGGTGACACTGATGAACAGGGGGACAATGGCGTGTTGTCAGGATTGAAGCCTTATGAAATCAACTGGTCCTTGTTAGCAAAATACTAAAGTGGTGATATGAATTGTTATTTTTCAGCAGCTGAATAAAGGGAAAGTCACAACTTGCCGGGAAGTCCATGTTAAGGGTGAAAAGTATCCCAAGTACCAATGATCGTATGCGCACAGAAGGAATACTTTCTGCCCCTCTGACAGAAGAGTATGCAAAATGAAAGCTTAGTGAAAAAAATACAGTAAACGTGAGGATAAGACACGTTTTAGAGTTTGTCTTTAAGCTAGTTAACTGTGAGAGTATATTTGTTTGATTTGTGGGATCAATGAAATTTATGTTGTTTTGTCTGTATTAATGTTGCTACACGGGTGTTGTTTAAAGTTTTTGAACAATCAAAAATGATGTGTCACAGTTTAGGTTGCTGACAGCCCACCATGGGCGTAGCATAAGGGGTTGCAGGGGTCACAACCCTGACCCTAGCTCCAGGGGGGCCCTGCAGCCTCCCTGTCATATTTTCATATCCTCCACAAAATCCAGCTCTGATCTGCCCTAGGACCCCACAGCCACGCTCCAGTACTGGGCTTCTACCTTGCCTTACACAGTCCACACCCCTCTGTTCCCATTGGGCTGGGGAGAAGCTGTGAGCCACTTCCGGAATGGAGAGGAGCACAAGGTGAGAACAGCCCAGGATGGGGAAATGTCTGTGCTGTGTGCTGGCAACATGGAATGGTAACCGATGTCACTGGTGAGGTAAGACACTGCTCAGTGTCTCCTAGTCACCAGCTGGGATTCTCTCTAATCCCCCCCTCCACCTGGGGATGTCCACTTACCCCACTTCCCTGACAATGGGGAAAAGACATACACCTCCAGGAGGTGACCTTCCCCCAACACCTGCCAACACTGACAAACCATCAGAAATTGCTAAATCAAATCCCTTAACACCTCCTGAGGGGCTGCAGGCTCCAGATTTTGTGTCACATGGCTTTGCCCTCCCAGATCTAAGTTGTGAAGCCCCCTGACCACCCCCTCTGCCCTGGATGCGATGCCTGGCTGCTGAGCTCCTTTCCCATTACAGCACTCTATACTGTTCCTCCGCCGCAGGGCTGAAATCCCCTTCCTTTACAACAGCCAGTCAGCCGCGATCTGCACAGGGTGTATCTGCCTACTGCAACGACACTGCCGTTCCGACCAAAGAATTTCACAGGTCAGAACGGCAACATAAATGCCAGATACACCCTGTGAAGGCTGACAGACTGTGTGTAAAGGAATGTGATTTCAGCCCTGTGTAGTGGGAGCAATCGCCCATTATAGCCGCCTCACGGCTCTGGGGCTTAGAAATCCCTGAAGCTTAATCTCCTAAATGTACCCCAATCAGGAGGTACGTTTAGGAGCATTCTAATTGGTCGGCGCCCTCATATGAGCACCCTCAGAAGCCGCGTAGCCCGTCTTCTCAGTTGGGAAGAAGAGAGAAAGCTAAGAGGATTTCTAAGTGCGGGAGCAGTGAGGCTGCTATACCGAGGCTCAGAACGGGCGTTTGCCCCCATGCAGGCTAATGCTGGTGCATCTGTATGAGTTTATTCGTTTTTCTATTTACTTGTTGGGTGCTAAACCTTGTGTGAGCCTTAATGACATCACGAGTTTCCAAAACCAACAAGATAAAGCTAGCAATCCCCTACTACTAGTTACATAGTTACATAGTTACATAGTAGGTGAGGTTGAAAAAAGACACAAGTCCATCAAGTCCAACCTATGTGTGTGATTATGTGTCAGTATTACATTATATATCCCTGTATGTTGCGGTCATTCAGGTGATTATCTAATAGTTTCTTGAAGCTATCAATGCTCCCCGCTGAGACCACCGCCTGTGGAAGGGAATTCCACATCCTTACCGCTCTTACAGTAAAGAACCCTCTACGTAGTTTAAGGTTAAACCTCTTTTCTTCTAATTGTAATGAGTGGCCCCGAGTCTTATTAAACTCTCTTCTGCAAAAAAGTTTTATCCCTATTGTGGGGTCACCAGTACAGTATTTGTAAATTGAAATCATATCCCCTCTCAAGCGTCTCTTCTCCAGAGAGAATAAGTTCAACGCTCGCAACCTTTCCTCATAACTAAGATCCTCCAGACCCTTTATTAGCTTTGTTGCCCTTCTTTGTACTCGCTCCATTTCTAGTACATCCTTCCTGAGGACTGCTGCCCAGAACTGGACAGCATACTCCAGGTGCGGCCGGACCAGAGTCTTGTAGAGCGGGAGAATTATCGTTTTATCTCTGGAGTTGATCCCCCTTTTAATACATGCCAATATTCTGTTTGCCTTATTAGCAGCAGCTTGGCATTGTATGCCATTGCTGAGCCTATCATCTACTAGGACCCCCAGGTCCTTTTCCATCCTAGATTCCCCCAGAGGTTCTCCCCCCAATGTATAGATTGCATTCATATTTTTGCCACCCAAATGCATTATTTTACATTTTTCTACATTGAACCTCATTTGCCATGTAGTCGCCCACCCCATTAATTTGTTCAGGTCTTTTTGCAAGGTTTCCACATCCTGCGGAGAAGTTATTGCCCTGCTTAGCTTAGTATCGTCCGCAAATACAGAGATTGAACTGTTTATCCCATCCTCCAGATCATTTATAAACAAATTAAATAGGATTGGTCCCAGCACAGAACCCTGGGGAACCCCACTACCCACCCCTGACCATTCTGAGTACTCCCCATTTATCACCACCCTCTGAACACGCCCTTGTAGCCAGTTTTCAATCCATGTACTCACCCTATGGTCCATGCCAACAGACCCTATTTTGTACAGTAAACGTTTATGGGGAACTGTGTCAAATGCTTTTGCAAAATCCAGATACACCACGTCTACGGGCCTTCCTTTATCTAGCTGGCAACTCACCTCCTCATAGATGGTTAATAGATTGGTTTGGCAAGAACGATTCTTCATGAATCCATGCTGATTACTGCTAATGATATCATTCTTATTACTAAAATCTTGTATATAGTCCCTTATCATCCCCTCCAAGATTTTACATACTATTGATGTTAGGCTAACTGGTCTGTAATTCCCAGGGATGTTTTTTGGGCCCTTTTTAAATATTGGTGCTACATTGGCTTTTCTCCAATCAGCTGGTACCATTCCAGTCAATAGACTGTCTGTAAAAATTAGGAACAACAGTCTGGCAATCACCTGACTGAGTTCCCTAAGTACCCTCGGATGCAAGCCATCTGGTCCCGGTGATTTATTAATGTTAAGTTTCTCAAGTCTAATTTTAATTCCGTCCTCTGTTAACCATGGAGGTGCTTCCTGTGTTGTGTCATGAGGATAAACACTGCAGTTTTGGTTACTGAAGCCCCCCGATTCACTCGTGAAGACTGAGGAGAAGAATAAATTCAATACCTTTGCCATCTCCCCATCCTTTGTAACCAGATGTCCTTCCTCATTCTTTATGGGGCCAATATGGTCTGTCCTCCCTTTTTTACTGTTTACATACTTAAAGAATTTCTTCGGATTTTTTTTGCTCTCCTCCGCTATGTGTCTTTCATGTTCTATCTTAGCCGTCCTAATTGCACCCTTACATTTCTTATTGCATTCTTTATAAAGTCTGAAGGCTGAGGATGATCCCTCAACCTTGTATTTTTTGAAGGCCTTCTCCTTTGCTTTTATATGCATTTTTACATTGGAGTTAAGCCATCCAGGATTTTTGTTCGCTCTTTTAAATTTATTACCCAATGGGATACATTAGCTAATGCCCTTATTTAATATGCTCTTAAAGCAAACCCATCTCTCCTCCATATTCTTTGTTCCTAATACTTTATCCCAATTTATGCCTTTTAGCAAGGTTTGTAGTTTAGGGAAGTTGGCTCTTTTGAAATTCAGTGTCTTTGTATTCCCTTTATGTTTCCTATTTGTGTGATTTATACTGAAACTAATTGACCTGTGATCGCTGTTACCTAAATTGCCCCGTATTTCCACATCTGTGATCAGGTCTATATTGTTGGTAATCAGTAGATCCAGTAATGTTTTATTTCTAGTTGGTGCTTCTACCATCTGACCCATAAAATTGTCCTGCAAGACATTAAGGAACTGGCGAGCCTTAAATGAATGCGCGGTTCCCTCTGCCCAGTCTATGTCTGGATAATTAAAATCCCCCATTATGATAACACTTCCCATCCTTGCTGCTAATCCAATTTGTGATAGGAGATCCGTCTCCACTTCCTCCTTCAGGTTAGGGGGCCTATAGCATACTCCCAGTATTATTTTCCCCTTAGCTTCATCCCTTTGGAGCTCTACCTATAAGGATTCCACCTCCTCTCTAGCTCCCTCAGTGATGTCATCTCTCACATTCGCTTGTACATTATTCTTGATATATAGGCATACCCCTCCCCCTTTTTTACCCTCTCTATCCTTGCGGTATAGGGTATACCCTTGAATGTTTGCCAGCCAATCATGAGAGCTGTTGAACCAGGTCTCTGAAATTCCCACAAAATCCAAATCCTCCTTGTACAACAGTATCTCTAGTTCACCCATCTTGTCTGCCATGCTCCTGAACATGCCACGTAGTTTAGACCGGTCGCATATTGTCCTCGTATTGGGTGTTTCAAAATTGCAACTAGGACTTGTTACTATACTCACCTTGTGTTTTTGTGCTTTGGTTAACCTACCACTAATGCCCCCAACACTACCCTCTGGAATATCATCCGCGCTGGCTATCACTGTCTCTGGACCCTCCCCCCCATCGCCTAGTTTAAAAACCCCTCTAACTTTTTGGCCATCTTCATTCCCAGCAGATCTGCACCCTCCTCATTTAGGTGCAGTCCGTCCCTTCTATAGTACCGGTTACCGACTGAGAAGTCGGCCCAGTCCTCCAGGAACCCAAACCCCTCCTTACTACACCAGCTCTTCAGCCACTTGTTTACTTCCCTAATCTCCCTCTGCCTTTCTGGTGTGGCTCGATGTACCGGTAGTATTCCTGAGAATACTACCTTGGAGGTCCTTTTCCTCAATTTAGCACCTAAGTCCCTAAAATCGTTCTTTAGGACACTCCATCTGCCTCTGACTTTGTCATTGGTGCCAACGTGCACCATGACAGCCGGGTCTTCCCCAGCCCCTCCCAGTAATCTGTCCACAAGATCCGTGATGTGCCGAACCCGAGCTCCCGGTAGACAACATACTGTTCGGCGCTTCAGGTCTTGGTTACAGATTGCCCTCTCTGTCCTTCTAAGAATTGAGTCCCCTACCACCAGAATCTGTCTTTCCTTTCCCTTTGCTGCCCCCCCCACTCTCACTGGAGGAGTTCTTCCCCTGGCAGCTAGGAGAGTCCCTCATCTCCAGCAGTGCTGGTCCCTGACTGGTTTCACCAATGGCACTCAATGGAGCGTACTTATTGGGATGCTCCAGTCCTGGATCGGCCTCTCTGGCACTTCCCCCTCTACCCCTCCTGACTGTCACCCATCTACTCTTTGCTAGTGCCTGTGCCTCTTTGTCTCCACCCGCCTCTGTGCTGGCCCCTGCCGGCACCTGCCGTGTACATTCCTGGCTCACCTTTAGTATGGAGGGACTTCTCAGTGCTGACAGTTGCTTCCCTAGATTCAGAACCTGGGCTTCCAGGGAAACAATGTGCTTACATTTTGCACAGCAGTATTCACCCTCGATCGGATGATCAAGGAACGCATACATGCGGCAAGATGTACAAAGAGTCACCTCTCCACACCCGCCGGGCATCGTACCTATTAAATTTAGTGAGGATTTGGGGATTTTACCCTGTCCAAATTACCTAACAGCTAGCTTCCTGGCACTAATACTCAAGACAATACACAGGTACACAACAAGACAATACACAGGTACTCACAGACCTACGTGCAATCGCAGAACAGTCGCAGACCTACGTGCACTCGCAATACTCAAGTATACAGTACACAATACACAAGTACTAACGATCCACACACACTACTCAGACAACACTCAGATACTCACACTACACAGATACTATGACCCCTGTTATAACCTCCTGTTTTAAACTCTAGTTTTTAACTCCCACTTCTACCAAGTTCCACTTACACAAAGTTCCACAGCCAAAGACTGAGCACGCTCAGACTGAGTTCTACACACAGTTAAATAGGCACCTGTGAGCAATTAACCACCCCCCTTAATTGATAGGCTGAAGGAACAATATGATTAAGCATCTCCAGTCTTATATAGTTTTTATATTATTGTAAGATGAAAGTTTGATTGCATTGAATATTTGTTACTCTATTTTAACACCTATTGTATGTTAATAAATATAATTAACCTATGTCAATGTTACTAAACTGATTTTTAAGATTCCTTGGGTATTGCTAAGTTTTTAAATTAGTGAACAAATAAAATAATATAGTGCAGCGCTAATGAGGATGACATGAACAATAAAGTTATCCCAATAGAAAATTGATATGGTATAAAAATGTGCAAATCATGAGTATACAACAATATAAAATTACACAACAGTAGTGATAGAGTTGCATGAACCAACAGTGTTAGTGCATATAAAGTGCATATAGTCCATATGTGGAAATAATTAAGGTAATTGTGAATCTGTGTGAACTGGCTGTCTGTAGATAATCCACTACCATGAGGAAAGAGGCTTACCTGACAGATATAATAGGGATCCGTGACAATATTGACATCAGTGGTTATCCACCATAAGTTTAGTGACCGGAATTGGTGAGCGGTTCCTCTCAATATGACATATGGCAAAAGGAGAAAAGATTGGGCCACATAGTGTGATTCTGTTTTAAATGTAAAACATTTATTGAAAAATGATAAATGACTCACATACTAGAGGTATAATATCGCTATTATACTCCCAGATACTAGAGCATCCTGAACTGAGGAAACCTTCATATGTACAAAAATGGGAGCTAGACTTGGAAAGAACATTCGAAATTGAAGATTGGAACAGTATCTGGTCAATAACAAAAACGATCTCCCCCAATGTAATGGCGGTTGAGACCAACTACAAAGTTTTAACTAGATGGTACCTAGTACCAGTCAGGACTGCTAAATATGTGCAGAATTGCTCAGCACAATGTTTCTGTGGTTGTTCAGATCTAGGCACATACTTTCACACCTGGTGGGTATGCCCTAAAGCACAAATTTTTTGGAAATAAATATTTAACATGGCATCTAAATTATTTAAGAAGGATATCCCTATTGATCCTGTAATGGCTCTTCTTAATTTAAAACCGGAATACTTAACACATTACCAATTTAACCTGCTGGTTCAATTTTTCACAGCAGCCAAACAAACCATGGCAAAGGCCTGGAGAACTCCGGACTTGGTTATTAATGAAGCAGTGAATAGAATGAACAATACTATGTCTCATGCTAAAATGATAGCTCTTGAGGGGGCGTGGCCGAGCGGGGAATGGAGTAAGACGCACACTGCACAGCCCTGCCAGGAATCCTGACGAATCCTCTCAATATCACCGCCATCCTACTACATAGAGACTCGGCTCTTAGTGCACTGTGATCCCCTGACTGTCAGCTATCCTCGGAGGGGTAAACCGGCGAAGATACAATGGCCAGATGCGGACCGGCGGCACGAACGGCACTGGACACCCCTGGCCATGATGGCGGCCTCCCGCCCCGCACGGCGAAGGAAGCTGCCCAGTGCCTATTTGGCATCATTTCTGCCCAGAGAGACCTCTCAGCAGCTCTCATGCCTGATCCTGAGGAAGCGCTGCTGGAGGATGTTATGAGCTCCCTGGATGGGATCCCTCCTCAGCTTGCTACTGCAACACCTTCTGCAAATGTGAGTACTCTCCCACATTCCTCCAATATGGCCCCGCATCTCTGCAGCAGGACACTGACCCTGAGCCCACACTGCGGGATATCTTTGCTGCAGTTACATCTTGCAGCTCATCTATCACTGCACTAACTGGGGAAGTGAAAGGTATGAAGGGGGAGATTTCCTTAATAAGACATGATATGCAGAAGCTGCGCGAACGCACATCCGCTTTGGAAGGCAGACTTAGTACATTGGAGGATGAGTGGCAGCCCCTACAGAGGGATGTGCGACATGCGACATCAGTGGCGTCTGTGAATGCGGCCCGATTGGAGGATATGGAAAACCGCCTGCGCAGAAATAACGTGCGGGCGGTCGGTATTCCGGAAAGAGCTGAGGGCAAAAACCCGGTAGCTTTTATTGAATCTTGGCTGAAGGACACATTTGGCAGCACCGTGTTTTCTCCTATGTTTGCGGTTGAGAGGGCCCACCGAGTCCCCTCAAGGCCACCACCACAGGGAGCTCCACCGCGCCCTTTCCTCTTTCGGCTGCTTAACTACAAGGATCGAGATGCCACCCTGAGTAATGCCAGAACAGCTGGGAACCTGAAAGTGGACAATGCTACGGTCTCATTATTTCCGGATTTCTCCGCGGAGGTGCAGCGGCAAAGATCCAAATTCATCGATATCAAGAAGAGGCTAAGGATCCTGAATCTCCAATACTTTATGTTGTATCCGGCAAAGTTGAAAGTGATTGCTAATGGCCATTTCTTTGAAAACCCCAATGCTGCGATGAACTGGTTGGATAGAGAAGAGCGTGCCTTAGCACAACGTCCTGCATGAATGCGGTTTCTCTTTTCTTTACGGCACCTTGTTCAAGCGGTGCTCTGTTGAAATTTGATTCCTTCTTTTTCTATTATGGTGGAGTTGGCTCTCACACCCCCTTCTTATTTTTGCAGAATATTTTTTCTATTTTTTGAGGGTTTTTTTTTTTTTTTTTCATTCTTTTCATTTTTTTCATTCTTGCACGTCACTTTTATATGCTGATATTTCGGCATTAGTAACATACTGTTTCTAATTTTGTTGGTGCAAGATTTGATAATAATACATGCCCCTTGGGCTACGCAAGAGCCCCCTCTACAGAGTCCTGAGAGGACTGAATTCCCCACGTTGGGGTTTATTATGGTTATGTACGGCCATGTTGGTCAGACACTTTGTTTTCTTTAAGGGTGTACTTTTTCCTTTTCCCCTCTCCAGGTGTGACCCTCTTCCTCCTACAGGTTGGACGATTATATGTCTGTTTAACTCCCTTCATACTTATACACTCCAAGCAGTGGCAGGAATTGATGTGTAGGAATATTGTGGTAACTAGGGCAGGCTGGGATGTTTTACTATCTGAAAATAGTACTGTGACACAAAAAGCATGTGGCTCCTCAGCCCTCAATTTTGCCTCTAAAACAGATTGGAAATGGCGAATCGAGGTACTGGGGGGTTAATGCTCCTTTCTTGGAATATTAGGGGACTGGGGCAGAAAACAAAACGGAGTGCAATGTTCAAATATTTGGCTCGAATGCAGCCGCACCTGGTCTGTCTTCAGGAGACTCACCTGCAGCTCAATTCGATTTACATGTTGAAATCACGTAAATATCCTACTCAGTTTCACTCGGTGCACTCCTCCTATTCCAGGGGGGTGAGTGTACTGATATCTGGGAGGATATCTTTTGAATGTCTGCAGCAGAGGATTGATGGGGATGGCAGATTTGTGTTTCTACTGTGTAAGCTCAATGGATATAGGTGTATTGTTGCGGCCATGTATGTTCCTCCCCCATATTCCTCGGACCCTCTAAAGAAATTTGCCCAGTTCATAGCCTTATACCCTAATACCCCTGTTATAGCATTGGGAGACTACAACAATGTGTTAGATACACACTTAGATAGAATATCCTTAAACTCCAGACAAAATGGTCGCTCCCCGGGTACTACCTCATTTGCACTTATGCTTGCTGAATTGGGTCTGAGAGACGTGTGGAGGGAGAAGCATCCAATGGATAAATGTTATTCATGTAGATCGAGCACATATGGTGGTCTTTCACGTATAGATCTGGGCCTGGGCAACACTGCCCTGCTGCAGAGGGTATTGGATTCCGCATATGAACCTAGATTACTTTCTGATCACTCTCCCTTTTGGGTGCGAATAGACGTAGGAACCCAGGAGGTTAAGCCCCTCTGGCGGATTAACCCATTCTGGCTGGAGCTATTCCCAGAACCGGATGGGATGGCTGATGCCTTGAGGGAGTTCCTACTCTTCAACAGAGGATCCGCGAGCGCGGCTGTTGTGTGGGACTCTCTGAAGGCGTTCCTGCGAGGATGTCTGATCAGAGGAATTAATGGAGTGAAAAAGAGGTCGGGAGAGTGGGAATCCAGGGTTAGAGAGGATTTACAAACTAGAGAGCAGAAGATGATTTCAGACCCATCCCAGGAGAATAGGGAGGCATGGATTGAGGCTCACTCATTATACAACTCAGTAGTCTTATCAGCGGCCGAAAAACAGAGGTTCTTCCTACAACAGGAATATTATGAAGAGGGCGAGAACACGGGTCATCTACTTGCCCTACTGGCCAAGCAGCAAAGAGACACGGCGTCCATTCTAGCTATTAAATCGGGGACAGGGGAGACTTGCTCCAGGACAGCAGACATTATGCAGATATTTTATCAATTCTATGTGGACTTATATTCCTCTAGGACTGCATCTAGTTCTTCTGAGCTGGATTCATTCCTACAGAATTGTCCCTTCCCTCAAGTCTCGGAGAATGAGAGGAGTATGTTGGATGCTCCAATAACTATGGAGGAATTGGCGAAGGCCCTTCAGGGGGCTAAGAACCATAAGTCTCCAGGCTCGGATGGATTGCCTGCTGAGGTTTACAGGAGATATAGTGATATTTTACTTCCACCACTGCTGCAGGCTTTTTCTGCGGCAGAGGAGGAAGGATCCCTGCCGGATAGCATGCAAGAAGCCCTCATAGTTGTGATCCCTAAACCGGGTAAGGATAAACTTCTACCGGATTCATACAGGCCCATATCCCTCTTAAACCTAGACGTCAAACTTTTAGCACGAGTACTGGCAAACAGATTGTCCGGGGTGATAGGGAAGTTGGTGCATAGAGACCAGTCTGGGTTTATACCCACTAGATCTACAACTAACAATATTAGACGCCTCTTTATGAACCTGCAGACCCCAGTGGATAACCCTGGAGGTAGGGCTATATTATCCTTGGATGCCGCTAAGGCTTTTGATAGTGTGGAGTGGCCCTACCTCTGGGAGATCCTAGCTTGTTTTGGCCTGGGTGACAGGTTTGTTAAATGGGTGAAGATTCTATACTCAGCTCCTAGAGCGAGGCTTCGCATTAATAACGCCCTTTCTCAGTCCTTTGCGTTACACAGGGGCACTCGTCAGGGGTGCCCATTGTCACCCCTGCTGTTTGCTTTGGCAGTCGAACCGTTGGCTATCATGATCCGTAGTTCCTCTGAGATAGTGGGATTCTGTAGAGGCCTCTCAGAGGAAAAGTTCTCACTGTACGCCGACGATGCACTGCTGTATCTGGGAGATACGGATAAATCTTTGAGGCTACTAATGTCACTTATAATTAAATTTGGAGGATTCTCAGGTTTTACAATAAACTGGTCCAAATCTATTATGATGCCTATAGACCCCATAATTAAACCCGTGCCCCAGGAGGCAAGGCAAATCACCATCGCTGAATCATTTCGATACTTAGGAGTGGTGGTGACTCCGGACACCTCTAAGTACCTCAAATTAAATTTGGAACCCCTGTTGGAGAAACAAAAAGAGAAATCCCTTAGCTGGTGTAAACTTCCCTTATCAGTCGTGGGGAGGATAAACCTAATAAAAATGATCTGGGCCCCGCAATTATTGTACGTCACTCAAAATTCCCCTATGTGGATCTCTAACAAATGGTTCAGGAAAATAGATACACAGATGCAGGATCTCATTTGGAAAAGGAAGGGTGCTAGAATTAGCTTAAACACTCTACAATATCATAAAGACAGAGGAGGTCTAGCGGTACCACACCCCAAACTATATTTTTTGGCCTCTCAACTGCAGCAGTTAATGGGGTGGGGGGATGATGATATCTCAGAAGATCCCATAGTACGTTTAGTGGTCCGTACAAACCCGGACTTGAAGGCCAGCTCCCATTTAGAAATGGACCTCCCCAGCTTACCCCCAAATTCACCTACGGCGTGTCTTCTTAAAAAAGTATGGGGGGCAGTTCGGGGGGCACTGAAGGTTGTCGGCCCCTTGGAGTGCACCCCCTTATGGGATAACCCAAGATACCCAGAACTTAATAAATTAGAGGGATTTACCCTGTGGAAGCGTAAGGGAATTTGGTTTTTCTCACAGTTATATGTGGGGAATATATTAAAATCTTTTGAACAATTATGTTCAGAATTTGCACTCCCCAATAGATGCTTTTTTCAGTATCTACAACTTCGACATGCAGTACAGGCCCAGAGTCGGGTAATCCCCGTGTCTGTAACGTCATCCCCACTTCTGAGGAAACTGTTGCATGCGAATGTTAGAAAAGGACTGATATCTACAATATATTCAGTGTTGCTCTCCTCCAATCAGGACCATACCTCCTTAAAATGCAGAGCTAAATGGGTCATAGATATTGGTGACATCGATGATGAACAATGGGATATGGTACTGGAATCAATCCCTAATACATCCATTTCAGCTTCTCATAGGTTGTCGCAGCTGTTTATTTTGCATAGAACCGGACGCCAACTAAACTGTTTGGTTGGGGCCTGAGAGATTCACCCCTGTGCCCAAAATGTAAAACACATCAGGGTGACCTCATCCATATGCTCTGGCAGTGCCCAAAGCTTAATAGATACTGGAATGAGGTCATACAGATTGTATCCCGGTTGGCGCAGGTGCCAGTGCCCTCCACTCCTCTGGTGTGTTTACTAGGTGCGATTGATGAGGAGATGTACCAGAGGGGAATGTACATTATGCTTACCAGGCTATTGTATCTGGCTAGAAAACTTATAGCTCGACACTGGATGGCGCACACTGTACCAACGGGAAAGCAATGGATTGCACATGTAAACTCACTCCTGATCAGGGAACAATTAGCATACCGTCATAGAAATGCTGGCAATAAATTTGAAAAGATATGGGAGCCTTGGTTATCTGACCCAGCTCTTGCCCCCCCACAGCTTGTGATGGATAGACTGTTACGAATTTAGTTTGAAGAATGTGCAGCAGATGGAGGGGGGGGGGGGGGAGGGGAGAGGGGAGGGGATCACACCCTACAGTTTTATGTTAGGTACGTTAAACACCTGTTTGTATTATTCAATAGTAGACAAAGATGCAGTATAAAAACTTTTATTCAGATGTATAAAAATTTGCACTGTATAATTTTGCTTTTTCCTTTTTTTTGGCTGGACCTTGATTTCTTTAATCCTTACGGTAATCTGTATTATCTTTGTATGATCATTTTCTGCATCGGAAATAAATAAATAAAAAGTTTGGATTAAAAAAAAAAAAATGATAGCTCTTGAATCAACACGATTCCTAAATTTGAAAAAGTATGGCAGCCATGGATAGATAACTTTCTATCCCCAACATTTGACCTACAAGTACTTTTGCCATGGTAGTTGATTGAGAAGATATCAACCTGAATGTATTCATTTCAGAAATAATGGAGGCTCTCGACTCAATTCCACGGATTCCTTCCCCTTTTCCTTTTCTTCTTTTTCTTTTTCCTCTTTACATCTTTCCTTTTCTCTCTCCTTCCCCTTTCTGTAATTATACTATTACTCATATATCACTATAAAATATACATATTTTTTGTTTAATTAGTTTTTAATAGGAAAGAGAAGAAGTATACAATGTATGTTGAAGCAGTTAACAACCAGTACACATACAAAATGGGTTTGAATATATGTGGCACATAAACTTGTAATAACATGGTGTGTCAAAGAAAAATTTACTCAATCAAGGTGCATCTTTTTAAGACAGTACGACCAAACTGCACAAATGAGCAACATAGTTGGGATGCGAACATTTTCAATTACTCTGTAATTGAATCTTGTTATAGTATACTTCCTCGAGTATTATTGTTTAATATAGGAGGAAAAGAGAATGAAAAAGTGAAGAAAAGTAAAGATAGAAGGGAGGGAGGTGAGGGGGGAGGGGTGTATGTCTGCTCAGGTCCAAATTCCCTTACTCACTAATTTTATCTATTAACAAGTTACATAGGTTGAGACATAATTCCCGCGTATGCGGTAGTATATTTGAAGGCAAACCAACAGGACCATATTTTCTTTGCAAGATCTGATTTGTTTCTTAAGGAGAGGGTCATATCTTCCATGTAGTAAACATAATCTACTTTCAGCAACCATTTATGTAGTGTCGGAATGGTTGTTTTTTTCCAATATAGAGGGATGAGTGCCTTTGCGGCGTTAAGTAAGTGTGGTGTTATTGATTTTTTATAAGGTCCTATTGGTTTACCTGTACAGTGAAATAAGACATACCACGGATCGTTAGGAACCTCCCACCCTTGAATTTCCTTGATCCAATATAAGATGGACAGCCAGAACGGGCATATCAATGGATAGAACCACCAGATGTGGGCGTGTGTTGCCCTCTCACCACCACCCTCCAACACAATGGAGATGTTTGTGGGAAGAACTTGTGTAGCACCACAGGCGTATAATGCCACCTTGTCAATAGCTTGTAGTTTACTTCTGCCATTCTAGAAGCCCCAGAGGACGTGTGTGCTAATGTAAGAATGGTGGACTTTTGGGTTGACGACAGCTCTTTTTGTAAGTCTTGTTCCCAGTTGCGGATAAAAGTGGGGATGTTTGAAGAGGCCAACGTAATCAGAGCATGATAAAAGTAGGAAATAGGTTTCTCCATCGGTTGGTCTTCGGAAAAAGCAATTTCCAGGGGAGAAAGCTCAGAAAAGGATCTCAGGGTTTCGGGAGGGAGTGTACAAAGGCTGCTAATTGTTGGTGTCTCCAATGATCCATAGTAGAAATGTTGGAATTGGGAAGTAGTGTGGACAGAGGTATTATTCCTGTAGTATTGGTTACATGGTGTAGTAGAATTTTAGATCCAAGATTCCAGGCGTGAATCCCAGGATCAATATTTCCAGGAGGGAAGTAATTATGACTGGTCAGAGGTAAAAGTGGATAATTATGTGGCCATTTGTGTATGTTACACAATGAGTCCCAGGACATGAGGGAGGAATGAGATAGCGGCGATGTGTCCTTGGACAAGCTTCTATATTTTCCAGGTATCCATATTTGTGTGAAAAGATCTGTGCCACTGAGTTCCATTTCCAAGGACACCCAGAGTTTGGAACCTCTATGATACTTCCAGTCAGAGATTCTATTCAACACGATGGCCCTGAAGTATGTCTTAAAGTCAGGTAGGGCTAAGCCTCCTTCCCTTTTGGATCTAATAATAAGAGACCTAGGGAGTCTAGGTCTTCTTCTATTCCAAACATATTTACCAATAACAGAATTGAATATTTTAAAAAGCCTATCGGTATACCATATGGTATCATCTGAAACAGAAATAACACCTTGGGTAGAATATTCATCTTTACAACTCCAATTCTTCCCAACCACGAATGGGCAACCTGGGACCATCTCTGAAGGTCTGATCTAATTGTATTCAATAGGGGGATACAGTTCATATGGAATAATGCGGCCGGGATCGATGTGAGAAAAATACCTAAGTATTTAATTTTTCTTGCCTGCCAACTAAAAGGAAAGGCTTGTTTTAATTGGGTCACAGTGGAGTTGGGAATAGATAGATTTAAAATTTCTGATTTTGTCATGTTAATTTTGAAATTAGAGACTGTGCTAAATTGTGAAAATTCTGACATGAGATTAGGAAGGGTTATCAGGGGTTGTTTTACATAAAACAGAATATCGTCTGCGTATGCAGCGTACTTATGTTCTGATTCACCTACGACTATTCTATGAATATTTGGATTTTGTCTTATAATAGAAAGGAAGGGTTCTAGCGACAGGGCAAACAAAATCGGTGAAAGGGAGCAGCCTTGGCGTGTACCATTGTGTAAAGTGAAGGAGTCACTTAAGGTACCATTTATGCGTAATTGTGATGTAGGGTGATTGTATAGCGCAGAAATTTGGGATAACAGAGATGACCCAATGCTCAGATGGGACAATGTGGCCATTAGGAACTCCCAGTCCACCCTATCAAACGCCTTCTCAGAATCAGTTGAAAGTAGAAGGGTGGGCTGGGAGACTCCACGAGCATATGACATTAACAGGAGAGTACGAAGGGAGTTGTCCCTTGCTTCCCTACCAGGGATAAAGCCTGTTTGGTCCTTTGAAATCCATTGCAGAATCAGGGGAAGGAGTCTATTTGCAATGGTTTTAGCGTATAATTTAGCATCAATATTGAGTAGCGAGATGGGGCAGTAGCTTCCACAATTGCTGGGATCCTTACCAGGTTTAGGTATGACTGTAATATGTGCTTGGATTGTCTTGGGGCGGAGGTTATCACCTGTAGAGATTGTGTTAGCGTAGTCTGACAAATGAGGTAAAAGTGTGTCCGCAAAAGAGTGATAATAAGCTACCGTGAATCCGTCAGGACCCGGTGCTTTGCCTTTAGCCATTGCTTTTAAGGCAATACGTAACTCCGAGGTGGTAACCTCCCCCTCTAGGGAAGCTAGCATATCAGGTGAAAGTCTAGGTAAATTTGCACGTGCTAGATAGTCCCCAATGAGTCGCTTCTTGTCATCTCGATCTTTAATCGAGTGTTGGACATGATACAAGTATTGATAAAACTCTCAGAATTCTTTGGCTATATTAGGGGTGTCATGTATCAACGTGGATGAAGAATTTTAAATTTTTGCTATGAAAGAGGCGGACTTCTTCTGTTGCAGGGATCGGGCCAACAATCTGCTTGGTTTGTTGCCCCATTCGTAAAAACGTTGGGCAGCTATGCGTGTCTGTTGCTTTTGTTCTATATGACAGAGTGATTTCAATTCCTCTCTCTTTGCGGTCAAGGTGTGGTATATAGCTTGCGACTGTCCAGCTTTATGTTGTAGTTCGAGTAATCTAATTTCGCTAAGTAATTTAGATTGTTGGGAAGCGCGTTCCCTTTTTTTCCTGGCTCCCAGTTCTATTAGTTTGCCCCGTATATGGGCCTCCCACAATGTCCCTGCTGAAATGTCAGGGTGGGAATTTTCTTTAAAATATAAAGAGAGTTCTTTGCCTATTGTTTGTTTATCGATCTCATCAGCAATAAGTTTCTCATTAAGTTTCCAATTAGTAGATTTAAAGGGAAGGGACAGGATTCTAACAGTGATCATGATTGGGACATGATCAGATATGGGGGAGGTTTCAATTGCAGACTTCACCAGTAAGGGTAAATGATGATGATCAATAAAAAACAGATCAATTCTGGAGTAAGTCTGGTGGACCTGAGAGAAATGAGTGAAATCCCGATCCGCTGGGTGCATAATCCTCCAGGCGTCTACTAATTGGGAGTCGTGCAAGTGCTTGCGAATGTATCTTAAACGTGTATGGGACATGCTAGAGCTCCCTCTGGAGGTGTCTATGACAGGTTCCAGGGGTGTGTTAAAATCCCCGGTGAGAAGAATGCACCCATGGGAAAAGTCTCTAATTTTCTTTAATGTAGAAGTTATGAAACCTGCCTGATCACGATTAGGGGAATAAAGAGTTGCCAAGGTACAAGGCATGCTACCCAGTTTGCCTTTTAGAAACAAAAAACGTCCTAATGGATCGCTTAACATGGAGTCTAGTGTAAACGCAAGCCCTCTGCGGAACCCAATGGCCACCCCTTTTGCCTTATGTATATCAGAGAGGCTATAATACCACGTGGGATACTGTTGTGAATTAAGTTTTACAGATGTGGACTGTGTAAGGCGGGTCTCCTACAGGAAAATCACATGCCCTCGCAGGCAACCCAGCTCTCTATACAAACTATGTCTCTTTCCAGGAGCATGTAATCCCCTTACATTAAGTGAAAGTAAGTTTACCATAGCCATGGAGACTGTAAGAGGGGTTTCGTGAGCACCGTGATCCTGTGGGGATGGACCTGAGGCAGAGGGAAAAGGATTAGGGTGAGGAGATGAGAGGGGGTAGGGAAGAAAAGAAAGAGAAGGAGAAAGATAGTGAGGAGAGAAGAGAAAAAGTTAGTAACACATAATGAAAAAAACACAGACCACCGTGGGGGGGTGACTGCAAGTGCACGCATATCATTGCAGTGCAAATACAGGATGCACATGAGGCTCAGCACCACCACATCCACACCCCACGAAGGGGCTGGAAGATGAGGACGCGAAGCCACACGGCCCCTATTAAAGGGGGGGTGATAGATCCTGGGCATCCGGACACAGACACCAAGAAAAGAGTGAGCAGCGTCTCAATGCCCCGGCGCCGACACCATACGTTAGAAAAAATAAAAACAAATATAAGTAGCCATAGCTAAAAAAGAAAAATTAAGACCTTACTAAATAACCAACTATATGATATTTTAGAACAACTAGCAAGATTACACAACCAAAGACCCCAATCTGAACTTGGAGCGATATGTGTCAAACGTAAATAAATAAGACTAAGAACTAATAGACACAAGCTCCCTGTTAATAAGACTAACTCAGGGCTAAACTAGGCAGAATGTACTTGCTAGTAAAGGGTTTTCATTTCCGTCTGGAGATGGGAAGATGTTACTTAGGGCTGCGGGCCCGAAACTTAGGTTGGCTGTGGTAAAGAGGTTCAGTGTTTGCGATCCACTTTCTGCCATTTTGGTTCAGAATTAGGAGGTAAAGGCGGGATGCCATCTTGCCAGCCAGGAAGCTCCAGGGGGGATATGTTCATGTCCAAGCAGAACTTTTCCAGGTCTTCTGGGAATCTAAGGACGGTCGTTTTGCCATCACTGCTAGTTATTAGAGCAGCTGGGAAGCCCCATCAGTTGATAGATGCATCTTTTAGCTTTTCCGTGAGAGGACGCAGGGCCCTGCGTCTCTCTAGAGTCTCCCTTGCCAGATCTGGAAAGATGGAGAGATTTGCACCATCAAAGTCAAGTGAAGCAGCCTCCCTGGCCTTTTTCATGATAAGTTCCTTTTCAGGATAGTGATGCACTCTGCATATAACATCCCGTGGGGTGTCAGAAGAAATATTGCGTGGGCGGAGAGCTCAATGAGCACGATCTATTTGCAGGGGGTTATCTGCAGCACAGCCTAGGAGGCTGTTAAAGATACCATGGATGGAGGGGAGTAGGTTATTGTCTCTTGTCGCCTCAGGGAGACCCTGAATCCTGATGTTGTTACGCCTGTTGCGATTTTCCTGATCCTCTATTTTGTAGAGGACCATTTTGTGTGCAACAGCGAGTTGGCGGTTAGATGACTGTAAAGCCCTAATGGCGGCCGCGTGACGATCTAAGCGCTGCTCAGTTTCTTCCACCCTCACCAGGACCTGGGAGAGGTCTGAGCGCACCGCAGAGACCTCCTTCCTGATAACCCGCTCAAGGCCCAACAGCATGGATGCCAGATCTGTCTTAGTAGGTAGGTCACTCACCAAGGCAGCGACCCCCGAGCGTGTGCTCTCCTCCTCAGCCGATCCGGCAGACGAAGCGGGAGAGCGGCGTCTGAACTCAGGGCTGGTGCGGGAGGCGGAGTCCTCTCCAGATGTCACGCTGTGGGGCGACCGGCCTAAGCCTTCCATATCCTCCATGTCCTCGGGTTCTGTGGATAAGAACCGCTTAATCGAGCCCACTGAGGTACCCTTTTTAGGCAGGGACTTGCCAGGTCACTTCCGCATCGTTATTTAGATAGCAGCGGTGATGGGAGTTCAATAAAAGGTGTTTGTGCTGTGTCGGCGCCGGAGCTCAGAGGAGATGCATCCACTCTACAGCATGCTGAAACCACGCCCACTATAAAATATACATATAAGAAGTCTTTACTTAACTAGAATTCCAAGGATCATAGCTAATTCTACAAGATCCGTGATTCCCAAATTGTTATTAATATTATAGTTTATTAGATAAGGATTCATTAATAACTTACCATTTTTATTTTAACTGAATTCAGTTAATGATAATAATATTTGTGGATCTATGTGAGTAAAATTCATCATTTTGATTGTATAATCATTAGTGTATCCAATTTGTATGCTATATGTATATGCAATAAAAATCTTTTAACAAGGAAAAATGATAAATGGTCACTCACATTTGAGAAGATAATAAAAGCATATGGATAAAACCAAAGTAACGCAATGGCATCAGCAGAGCCCGTCCCGACATTTCGTCCTAACAAGGCATCCTCTGGGGTGCCTTATTAGGACGAAACCTTACGTTTTTAAATTAGGCCTACGTTACAGATCTGCAGCAGATCTGTCTTCTACATTCCTAAAGATCATCAGACGTGCTGGGTTTGCAAGGTTCTCCTGTTACCTGTTATCCCACAATACGTGAGTTCAAGACTGGTTAACCTCCTGTCGATTCAATAAGCTATACGCTCAGCCCATTCTGTTTAAGCTTGGCCATTGCCTCAGGCTTTGCAGTAATCTTAGCAGTCTGCGGCAATTGCTCCCGCTGAGCTATTGTGCTCTGTTGGCGGGGAGCCTTCCCTGCTGGCAGAATACAATTATAAGTGTTGGCGGCTATAGCCAACTTCACTGATCATTCGGGAAAAACCCTGCAGACTGCTTGTACACAAATCAATCTGTCCCTGCTGAACCAGAGGAATTTAGATCCATATATGGCCGGCTTTAGATGCTCCACCTCTGCCCTTTCAAAAGCCCTCATCTTTGTTGTATGTGCGGCAGTGGTGTACTTAAGTTTTGTGCTGCCCTAGACTTGACTAAACTCGTGCACCCCTAATTTAAATATGATCCACCCCTTCCTGTCAAGTGCACTCCCCTTCCTGTTTAAGACCCGCCCTGTCATCTGTGCCTTATCACTGCCCATCAATGCAGCCTATCAGTGCCCTATCAGTGCAGCTTCACCAGTGCCCATCAGTGCAGCCTCACCAGTGCCCATCACAGCAGCCTCACCAGTGCCCGTCAATGTAGCCTCATCAATTCAGCCTGATCAGTGCTCATCAATGCAGCCTCACCAGTGCCCATCCGCGCAGCCTCACCAGTTCCCATTAATACAGCCTGATCAGTGCCCATCAATGCAGCCTCACCAGTGCCCATCAATGCAGCCTGATCAGTGCCCACCAGTGCAGTCTGATCAGTGCCCATCAATGCAGCCTGATCAGTGCCCATCAATGCAGCCTCACCAGTGCCCATCAGTGCAGCCTGATCAGTGCCCATCAGTGCAGCCTGATCAGTGCCCATCAGTGCAGCCTCACCAGTGCACATCAATGCAGCCTCACCAGGATAAAAGTCAAGAAGTGGTTGTAAACCCTCATATATACCCAGTAAAGTGAACCACCTCAGATGATACACAGAGAGGAAACAAATCCTCCTAGATAAGTTTTACTTGTATATCTGCAGTCTTTCCCTTTCTACACCCGTTGAAAAGTGCAGATCGTGTCACATGCCTCCCAGTGTGATCCTCCACCAGTCGTACCAAACCACTGCTCCGGGAGGATGATGAAACGCGTAGGGCAGGGCAAGGAGGCTGACGTGAACACGCTATCCAGGATCATACTCGCGGCTCCCGTTTAAACATAGTGGCCGGAGACGATTTGGAACACACAGATGCAATTCATCCCTAGTGTCAGGTCTGACACTTATGAAATGTGAGTGAATCTGGAGATCTGGAGAGGACAACGTGCATTTTAAACAGGTTTTTGGATTACAGCATTTAAAGCTTAAAGGTGCATCTGCTGGTTTATAATCTTACCAGCCATTTTATCTGGTGATTTTTTTTGGCACGACTGGTGGAGGATCACACTGGGTGGCATGTTCACAAAACTGATCGACATACAAGATATCACTGAGTGTCACCATTTTCTGCATTGATGAACTTTATGATTACCACTCATAATAAATATATTATTGCACTGTATTTAGGATTTGCTTTAGGTCTTATTTATGGTCATCTTCACTATAGGGATAGACATGTACTTAGAGGGGTTATTTATAGTTTTTTTGGATCATCGCTGCTTTCCTTTTCTTTTTTAACTTTAGTTTCTTTTTCGTACATCACGGGACATCACGGGACACAGAGCCACAGTATTTACTGAATGGGTTATATAGGCACCTCTAGGTGATGGACACTGGCACACCCTAGACAGGAAGTCACGAGTAAAGACGTGCTGTGCTGAGCTCCACTGGAGAAATCTTTGCTGGGGCAAGCCATGTAATCGGATCCATTCAAAGTGTCTTTTCCAGGCCGAATTGAATGGTACCCAGGCTTCGTGTCTGAAGAAACGAGGTTTTGCCTGTAACGCTTCTCTTTTTAATGAGCTGGACCCCGGGATCCAATGTTTGGTTTTTTCAGCCATATTTTCCTGGCGGGGTGCTTTACAGGCCCAGGAGTGTGGATCACCCAATAACAAGGGGCCCCGGTTCCTGAAGGTTTTTTAACGGAGCCCACCGTGAGTGGTGAAGATTGGGTCTGTTTGGTTTACCACAGAACCCTGCAGCCAGATAAGGTAAGGGAGATTCCTAAGGAATTTTTCTAATTCTTGTGGGTTTTCTCCTTTAAGTAAATGTTGCTTGAAAGGTTATGCTAAGCCTCCATTTTGTTCTGTCAGCCATCTTAAATAGCATGTTCGGTTAGAATACCTCTTCAGCTTTGCAGAAGTCTATATCAGCATGAGATTCTTGTAAATGAACTGTTCTCGCATACTTCTTATCTACACTTTCACACTGTCTCTTACATTCCTTTGTATTCAACAGCCTGAGAAACAGAAAACAAAGACTGTTTGTCTTGATCAGCTGTAATTGCCTTAATATCTACTACGCATGTTTTTAACTATGAATATTCCATGTGATTTATAATTTGTTATAAGAAACGCCTCCTGGCAAATCAATACAATCAGTTTCTAGAATGTAACATCGTGTGAGGTCTGAGAGGTTAAAAGGGCCCCCCTCTAGACACAGGATTAACCCTTTCAGTACTGGGAGCTCGTCAGCGATAGAGGACTACTACCCTTAAAGGATGGAAGGCTACTTTTAGTGGATTTGGTAAGTTATTCTTATTCTTATTGAGTGAAATTGACTTGCCGGGGTCCTTGTGTGGCTTCCACCCCATAGAGATTGCATTTGCTGTTGGGTTATAGAACCTCTCATAAGTAAAAGTTGACCGGTCATATAAATAGTGTTTTGGGGACACTTAAAAATGTTTTGGTGACCTTTGAAAAGGTTTTGGTGACCTTAAGAGAATTATAGAGTACTGTAGAGCAGTGGTTCTCAACCTGGGGGTCAAATGATGATTTGCCAGGGGTCACCAAATTCTTGGCTGTTCCTGAAGCCCACACCACTCTCTCGGCCTTTTTGCGGCAGCCCAGCAGGGCTGTCCCTGGAGCCCGCAGCTGCCCTCTTAGTCTCTTTGCAGCCGCCCATTCAGTTCACGGCATGACTGGGGGGCAGAGACTAGAGGTCAGCTGACTGGTGAGTAATGTGAAGTGGGAGGGGCTGGAGGAGACCCTATCTCCTGATTTCGGCATAGGTGTCACTGCAGCAAGACACCACAAAGTCGGAGACACATTGAGTAACACTACCTGGGATTATAGTTGCCATTAAAGGTCCCCACTACAGTTCTCAGATCAGCAGATGACCTTAATCAAGAGCACCTTAGTTGGCTGATCAGAACTCCCCGCCAACACTGCCACTTATGCCATTCCCCCACCCCCCCACCAAGAAGTAAGAGAAGTAATAAAAATAGAGAATACATGGAAGGGAGAGGAAAAGAGGGGGATGAACAAAGAAAAAGGCAGAGAAAGAATAAGAGAAAGAACAAGAAAGATGGCTAGAAAGAGGGATGGGGGAAAAAAAAAACAAGAAATTAGGATAGAGAGAGATAAAAGGGAAAGAAAGGAGAACAAAGAGAAAGAGTGGTACATCCTAAAATGTACCATAAGGGTTTTAATACTGTACGAGTCTTAGGGACTCAGGGTGTGCTAAATGTCCGTGGGTTAGGGGCGCAAATTACTTGTCTTGCCTTGGGCGCTGACAACCTACGCTATGAAAATAATTTTACGGTTGGGGGTCTTCACAACTTGGGAAATTTTATCAAGGGGTCACGGCACTAGAGAGGTTGAGAACCACTGCTCTAGAGTTTTTAGTTCTGTTTGGGGCAGAACAGGAGACTGACGATCGATATATTGTGTAAACTCTGTGTATGATTGTATAACTGCTTTAAAAGTATCACGCTGGATGAATTGCGCTGAGTGTATATGTGGACTGCTATTTTGTTTCAGGTACCAAAGGGGCGCATTTGGTGAGTAATGTCCTCGGAGGTTGTAGACACAAAGCAGCAGGTCTGTGAACAAGGTTGTATATTTATTGTAAGTCCAAAAACTCTTGAATTTGTTCCAAATTTATTCTAATAAGGAAAATAAATTGGCAGGATACTTTGAGGCTAACTCTTGATCAAAACATGCTATTTGAATAATTCTTTTTGCTACTGACATCTCTTGCGCAGGGGAAGTCAGGTGCAAAATTTGGATATTTAGCAACAGGGTTCAAGTGCTAATATCTCCCTAACCATAATAGATAGTGGGGAATTGTTTGCGGCATTAGTACTGACGCTATTGAAGGCACTGTTTGAACCTGTTGGCACTCTGCCAAAAAATTTGAAATATAGATAAAAATTGGTTATAAAAATAACAAAAGTAATAACGTACAAAGCTTGCTTGTGATCAGGGGTACCTCTGACCATAAGGAGTGCTTATTGGCATTTTGCCAGGAAATAAAAGACTCAGAGTATCTACAAGAACCTAATCAGAATGTTTAGAAAGAAAAATAAAGACATAAATCCGCCACTCTCGCCTACCTGAAAAGAGCTTGTAAAGGCAGAAACTACACACAGGAAGATATGAGGTTAATTATTGAGGGTGTTGTAGGGACAGGTACAGGTTGGGACTGGACCAAGGTTGGAACTATATCTACTGTAGAACCGGCGGGTACAGCTGCAACCGATTAACACAGAACACAGAACAAGGGAGAGATGATATGTGGACTGAATTAACAGCTCACATGCTAGAGATTTTGAAACCAAAATCTTCATTGCCCACCGCCATAGCATGCAAACAAAAGACAGGACAACCAGTTCTTGAATTTTGGAAAAGATTCAATGATGTGTGGACACAGGAAGCCAGTTTGGGCATTCAGCCAGATATGGATCCATTATTGATCCAGACTTTCCTGAGTAATCTCAAACCCCATTTAGTGGTCCTAGTCAAACAGATGATTACTGAATGGTCAACCCTTTCTAGAGCTGACTTTGGCAAAGCACTTTCACAGAAAGATGCAGCAGGTTGTTTTGATATACCAAAGCCATCACCTGTCTCCACACAACATTTCCAAGGAAATATGAAGGGAAACTTTAGAGGAAGAGGTAGAGGCAGGTTTAGAGGCAGAGATGGAAGAGGGATGAGTCGCCCTGTTTCAACTGCGGTGCGTCCTCACCCCACCTCTCCACAGACTTCCGACTCCAGCTCTGCCCCTAACCAGACACAACAACCACAGGCATCCATCCAACAAGGTCCAACATTTCCAATCAAATGGGGAAATCAACAACAATGATGGGGCCGGAGGGTAGTGTCCCAGCTTTTCCTTTTGTCTCGAATGATTTCACTGACAGTCCAATTGTTGTTATTTCAGTAAATGGGAGACTCCTTCCCTATCTTGTCGATAGTGGGGCCACTAGGAGTACTAATTGTAAAGATAATTTCAAAGGCTTTGGGAATTAATGGGATACTGACAAAAACATATAGGACCCCACCCCTACCAATAGAGGATGATGAAGGTTGCACCATATGCACACACTCTTTTAGGATAATACCAAGGTGCCCTGTAAATTTGATGGGAAGAGATTTGTTTGGGCCACTAGGAATCACAATTAGAAACAACTCAGAAGGAGGTCTAGACATTTCCTCAGATAAAATCACTATAGTAGCATGTAAACCAGGTTTATTGATGCTGTCACAACAAAGTAGTGAAGAAGATTTTGAGGATGTAGACCCCCGGGTCTGGTCTGCATCAGATCTGGATGTGGGACTTATTTCATGCACACCCTACAAAGCCACTCTCAAAAAAGGTGCATTTCCTATCTATCACAAACAATATCCACTCTCTAAGGAAAAGATGGATGGCATAGTGCCAATGGTGAAAAAGTCTCTGCAGGATGGGATCCTGGAAGAAATGATTTCTCCCTACAACACACTTGTTAACCCTGTAAAGAAGCCGGATGGCTCCTTCAGGTTTGTACAGGACTTGAGGGCCATAAATGACCTCATAGTTCCAACAGCACCCATTGTACCTGATGTTCCATCACTCCTGTCCTCCATTCCAGCAACAGCCAAATGTTTTACTGTGATTGATTTAAAGAATGCTTTTTTCTCCATCCCTGTAGACGAGGAGACACGGCCACTCTTTGCTTTTACTGTGTCGATTGACCAACACAATCGCCAGTTTACCTGGTGTAGAATGCCCCAGGGTACAGGGAATAGACTCACCTGTGGTCTATTCTATAGTACTCCAAGCCACCCTCAAGCCTTGGACTGCCCCTCATGGTTCTGTACTGTTGCAATATGTTGATGATCTTTTGATTTGTAGTTCTTCAGAGGAGGACTGCCGAGCTGATAGCCTATCCTTATTGAAATGGTTACATGTATGCGGTCACAAAGTTTCTAAGAAAAAGTTACAATGGTGTAAACAGGAGGTTGAGTACCTAGGGTTTGTGCTGTCTCCAGGAGTTAGGAAAGTCAGCCACAAAAGAGCTGCCGCTCTAGTGGGTCTGCCCCACCCACTTACCAAGAAAGACATGCTCACCTTTCTTGGAATGATTGGTTACTGCCGCCAATGGATACCTGACTGTTCTTTCTATGACATTATACTGAGACAAGCAACCCTCTCTGAAATGTCTGATATTGTAAAATGGTCTGATGAAATGTTAAATGCTTTTGCCTTGTTGAAATGTGCAATGGTTACTAGCCCGAGCCTCAGCCTCCCTGAATATGGCAAAATGTTTCACTTGTTTGCCAGGGAAAATTGCAGAACCATGGCGGGAGTACTGACCCAGGAACATGGTGGGGGACTACACCCTGTAGCTTTTTTCTCAAAAGTGGTTCTAGTACAGGTGCAAGGCATGCCCGCGTGTCTCAGAGCGATGGCTTCTTATGCAATAGTTGTAGAGATGGCAACACCTATTACCTTGGGTCATGACACTACCTTACATTCTACACACAATGTCATCACACTCCTCAAAACTTTACATACTCAGCATATGTCAGCACAAAGATTGAGTGGGTATGAAGTCATCCTCCTGTCCAATCCAAACCTGAAAATAAAAAGTTCAAACATAAACACTTGCCCAGCTCCAATTTTGAATGCCTTATTAGGTCTTAAAGGAGAACAGGATGACTTACCACCACCTCATGACTGTACACAATCAATACATCAGGACACTTCACCTAAAGCAGATATGCTTTCAGTACCAATCCCTACTGCACAAACAGTTTTTGTTGATGGCTCTTGCAGCAGGTGATAATGTCTATCACGCGGGATATGCTGTGGTCCAACTGCCGGATACTGTCCTCAAGGCCAATTCAATACCCTATCAGTCTGCACAGGCTGCTGAATTGATAGCATTGACCCATGCATGCCAGCTGTTTGCAGGAAAAGAAGTAAACATTTACACAGATTCCAGATATGCTCATGGTGTGGTCTGGGACCATGGTGTAATATGGCTTCGCAGAGGATATGTGGCAGCAGATGTAAAGAGCATCTCACACTCTGACCTAGTCACAGCATTACTAGATGCAATTCAGTTGCCTTCAAAACTAGCTATCATGCACTGTAAGGCACATACAGGTCAAATGACTGATATAACCACTAGCGAATTGACAAAGAAGCTGCATCTACACAAAAGGCAAACATTCAAATGCCCATGCTAACTCCTCAGCCATGTTCCCTGAAAGAGACACATTGGCTCACGGAACTGCAGGCTTTTGCCACCCCTGATGATATTGCGCAATGGAACTGTAATGGAATGGTGCAAAAGGATCCTAAAACAGGATTAATCTGCCAAGAGGGGAGACTATGCATTTCTGTTGCTAGCGCCCCCCTGTTCATTGCACAATACCATGGACTGGGTCACAAGAGCTGGCAGGCCACATGTGAACTCCTAGATGCAGATTTTTTCATTGCAGGACTACCTAATCTAGTCAAAGCTTTTGTACGGAGATGTGTCACTTGCATTAGGAACAATCCAACAAACCCAAAGAAATCAAAGCATGAACATCTTGAGTACCCAACAACACCGTTTACCCATTTACGGATAGACTTTACACATATGCCCAAAGAAGGAAAGAAACAACAATACCTTTTGGTCATAGTGGACATGAAGTCACACTGGCCAGAAATCTTTATCACCAACAATGAAAACGCATAAACTGTGGTGAAGATCCTCACACAGGAAATTATTCCTAGTTGGGGATGTCCATTACAAATAAATTCAGACAATGGCCCAGCCTTCACAGCTAAAATCTGCCAAGATCCTGTAAAAGTACTAAAAATAGACTGGAAATTTCACCTCCCCTACCATCCACAGAGTTCAGGGATTGTAGAAAGAATGAATAGAACAATTAAAGACAGGATAAGGAAAGCTATGGGTGGGAATTTTGGCAAATGGGGAAAAGTTCTCCCAGCTGTATTCGCTAAAATCAGAATGACCCCTCACAGTGTGATGGGTTATTCCCCCTTTGAGGTACTCATGGGTTGGCCATTCCCCACACCGTGGGCTAATCATCCTTTGATGGTGGAGGAAGGTGATTTGGAACAGATACAGGAGGAATATGTAAAAAAACTGATTGAAACTCTTGATATTGTTGAAAGAAGAGTAGCTCGCACCTCTCCTTCTTCTTCACAGGTACCAACCCACCCGTTCCAGATCGGTGATCAAGTTTTGGTTCAGAAGCTGCGGAAAGGTCGAAAGCCACAAGAGGTTCCATTCGGACCATTAACCAAAGTGGTAGCCATCAACAGGACCGCCATCCTTACCGAGGAAATTCCTACCTGGATCCATGCCAGCAGGATAAAGAAGGTTGATCTAAGCCCAGGAATTGAAGAAAGGCTGAAAAGAGGTGAAGCAGGAGTTAAGTCCTCAAAAGACAAGCATAGGAATAAAGGACAGTGATGTCGCTCATTTCTACTTCTGATCTTTGTCCCAGTGTGGATAATAACTAACTGTATCTATCATCCTGATGACTTAGGAGCCTTGAAACTCATATGTGGTAAAAGCAAAGTACACACCAATCATACTGACTTCCACCCCAGAGATCACAGTAAAAGAGATGTCTTTAATGAATTGATCAAAGAAACTGTTTTTTCTGGAAAAATGTTACTGTTAAAATTAAAATATGTTAGAAAGTCAGGATATGAAAAATGCTGGATTTGTAGTAAGTTACACCCAGAAAATGCTAAGATCCCACTTTTAGCTGTCCCTCTAAACCTCAAGTCATTATTGAAAAGTACTCTATTCTTAAGTATTAAGAATGTCTCAGAAGGATAATGCAATCAGAGTATTATGTTTTACACTTTAGGAATGACACATGAACCCGAGTGGTGTGTTCAGTTAGGCAATACATCCAAAGGAGTAGGCTTGTGCTGTAAGTCAGTATTTAACAATTTCAAAGGGTATTCCCATCCGCACTAGTAATTTTACACATACAGGTCAGTTGTGTAGTTACAAAAACCAATCCCTTAACAACACCATTAGTAAACTTACTACATACAAGAATACAACCTCTGCGATACTTGTGGGTAAACTTGTTACTGTTGCGCTTGAGGCTGGAGCTTTGCCCCAACGTAGTTCTCTAAGAAGTTTTTAATTGGGAAACAATACATACATATGCTGTGGTAAAATTTGTTACCCATGGATCCCCGCAGGAGTGAATGGATGGTGTTATTTAGCACAGTTAGTACCAGTCATGTCAGCCCTAGGCCAGACTCAGGAGCATCACAAACAAGTTACTTCAAGTCCAGTACACAGGTTAACTTATAAATACAAGAGAGAAAACCAACCTATGCTTCCTGCCTTGGATAAGATATGGACATGGTTTCCATCCTGGATAGGATGGGGCATAACCATGATGGACAAATTAAATAACTACAGTAGTCTAATAAATGATGTTATGGAAAAGAACTCCCAAGATATAACTATTCAATGTTGAGCTCAAAGCAATTAGAAGACAACTAGAGTTACACGAATTAGCTATTGAAAGCATGAGTGCAGCTCTAACAGGTTTATGTGAAATTACCCAAGATTATGAATGTTGTACATGGATTCATAATACCAGCCTGGAAATACCAGATTACTATGATGTTATTAATCAACACCGAATACAGGTAAATGAATTAATGAATCAAGCAAGGGACATAGGTAATAAGTAACCTTTTCTAGTTTAGGTGGAATGTTTTCATGGTTAAAGGACATAGTTATTATGATTATCAAAGTATTATTGTTAGGATTGATAGGCTACCTGATTTTCAAGCTGATTTTGCTTTGTATTAGCAAATGTACTACACCAGACCAACCTTCTCACACATATACACAATATCTGCAGGTTTATGTAAATGAATACATCAAGCGTAGAAAGAACCGTAGATTTCAGGAGTCTGTGGATCTGTAGAAAGTCATATTCATGACTTAAGAGGGGGTTGAATGGTTATGCTAAGCCTCCATTTTGTTCTGTCAGCCATCTTAAATAGCATGTACAGTTAGAATACCTCTTTAGCTTTGCAAAAGTCTATATCAGCATGAGATTCTTGTAAATGAACTGTTCTCACATACTTCTTATCTATACTTTCACACTGTCTCTTACATTCCTTTGTATTCAACAGCCTGAGAAACAGAGAACAAAGACTGATTGTCTTGATCAGCTGTAATTGCCTTAATATCTACTACGCATGTTTTTAACTATGAATATTCCGTGTGATTTTTAATTTGCTATAAGAAACGCCTCCTGGCAAATTAATACAATCAGTTTCTAGAATGTAACATCGTGTGAGTGTCATTTCTTCATTCTCGGGAAACGGATTCCAGATATATCTGAAATGCATAATACATCGATCCGAGGTCTGAGCGGTTAAAAGGGACCCCTCCTAGACCAAGGATTAAGCCTTTCATTGCTATGCCTAAAGTCACTACCGGGGGCTGTCAAGAGCATGTACCTGTTCCATGCTCATCAGTCTTGATCAGTGTCCAAGCTACACGCTTCCTCTGAGCCCAAGCTCCAGGTAGGATGTGGGAAGGGATTTTTTTCTTTTCAGGAATGTCCCCCCACAAGCTTTCCTTCCAGGCTAGAAGCCATGGGTCAGTCGGCGGTATGCCGCACCGCTCCCGCCACCATTACGGCGGCTCTCCATCCACCTGCCCCCCTCTCTCCTCTGCCACAGCCCCCCTCTATGTGCAATCCAGTCGGATCGGAGCCCCCGCTCGCGTGGGACAGTGTTTTTTTTTTTTTTTAAAGATGAGGGGGGGTGGAAGGGGTGGTCGGAGGAGGGGGGCGGAGCATCAGTGCGGCATCGGTGTGGTTCAACACCCGCAACGCAGGCCATGCATAGCTATAAAGGTGCACTTTTTGCAGGTGCACACAGCTAAAGGAGGGACACAGAGCAGATGGATGGCATGTGAGTGTTGGTGACACAGGCATTCCCAGGCATGTTTACTTAGCATCAGACTGAGCCTTGATAGCAGCGGCAGTTGCTGAACTATTTTGCTCAGCAGTGGGTGCATTTGTGGTAGTACCTCTGCATTTGTGCTTAGCACTATGGGCAGAAGGGGAAGGTACAAATACCCCAAAAAATAGGGGCTCAAAGGGATCTCCCTGAGGCTCTGAGGACCCCACCTCTGTAATGCCATCTCCCCCTGAAAGACCTAGGGAGGCTGGTCAGAGTGAGCCATCGGGGTTAGGGGCTGCAACTGCTTCTGGCATTTCAGCCCCTGTATATATTACTCAGGAAGTTTTTTCCTCAGCCATGATTGGATTAGAGGAAAGATTAGTGGCCTTATTCGCATCTTCACAAAATGGAAGAAAACCCATTAGGTCCCCTTCTACCACCCAGGACCCTCAAACAGAGGAACTCTGGGAAAGGGGAGACGAATCCCCCTCAGGGGACCAGGAAGAGACTATTGACTCCTCTTCTGAGGAATCAAGTAGAGAAGGACCCTTTTCAGCTTCACAGACAATTTACTGGTGCATTCTCTTATTGAAATCCTATGGAGTAAAAATTTTCAAAGATGTGGTGCTTAGGGTTCCAACCGATAAAAAGTTGGAATTCCTGTTAAAAAACATTTTTTCCTTGGCAGGTTCAGTACCTCAACCTGCAGTGGCGGTATTTCAATCCTTGAGAGACCACTTAAAACAGGTGCTCAAGGTTTTCCCTGAACAGCAGGCCCAGGAGTTAGCCCAGCTGCCAGCGGCTTTGTGTTTTGCAGTTGACGCAATCAGAGATTCTATCCTTTAGACCTTTTGCCTTACGCTTGGGTTGGTGCATATGCGTAGAATCTTATTGTTGAAAAATTGGTCAGCCGAAGCGCCGTGCAAAAAGCTCCTGGCTGGTTTTCCCTTTCATGGTGTAAGGCTGTTTGGGGATGATTTGGACAATTATATCCAAAAGATTTCAAGTGGGAAAAGTGCCCTTTTGCCAGTTAACCTCCCTGGCGGTATGATTATTTCGGATTTTAGGTGCTGAAAGCGGTACAATTATTTTGCATGGAAATTTGGCGTTTTATATTGTAGGCCTGTAGTTCTTAACAATAACACACTTAAATCTGTCCAAACAAGAGTCTAGTAGATATCCCGGGTATGATAAAGTTTGAAACACAACAACATAAATTATAATATAATAAATAAAAATAAGTAATAATAAAAAAAAAATAATAATAATAAAATACATTTCCCCACGATTCACTATCGCTCAATTCTGCAAGTGTTCTAATTTACTATCGCTGTTTTCTAGCTGGTCTAAAGCCACTTTTGATGTAAAAGGGACACTTTTTGGTTGCTATTGACAATCTCCAGTTTCCAGGCAGAAAGAACAGTATATATAATATAAAACTGCATGCAGGGCATAGGACAAAGCACTGGGGACAAAAGGGATGTGAAATGATTTCATACAGTACTGTAATCTGTAAGATTACAGTACTGTATGTGTTATGATTTTTACAATTTTTTGAATTTGCCACCAGGCTCCGCCCCGTGCGTCGCGACGCTCGCAGGGAACAGAGCCTGGCACAGAGAGGCTTCGGGCGGAGGACAGAGCCCACGGACACAGCTGGGGACATCGCAGGATCCTGGGGACAAAGTAAGTAACACCGCACCAGGATCCTGCAATGCGATCCCGAGTGTGGCTCGGGGTTACCGCTAATGGGACTGAATTTTAACCCCGAGCCACACTCGGGAATACCGCCAGGGAGGTTAAGAAAAGGAGTAAACGTCCCTCATTTAAACTGGCTCTTTCTCAAGTGCCAGGGGCATCTGCCTCCAGGCAGTCACAACGGCCTCCACCGTCAGGTTCAAGCGGTAAAACCCAGAGTCAACCCCAGGGACAAAAGAAGTCCTGAGGGAGGAAACCTACAAGACAGAACGCTAAAGCCTCTTTATGAAGGGGCGCCCCCATTCGTTCGAGTGGGGGGAAGACTGCTACAGTTCTCAAAGGTCTGGCAGGAGAATTTTCAGGACAGATGGGTGGTCTCCACAATAACTCTATGTTACAAACTAGAGCTCAAAGAATTCTCTTCATTTTTCTCAGATCAAATGTCCCCAAAGACCCAGAGAAAAGAAGTCTCTCTTTCAAGCGTTAGACTGACTTTTGTCGCAAAAAGTGATCATGGTGGTTCCCATGGAAGAGCAGGGGTTGGGGTTTTATTCAAACTTTTTTCACGGTGCCAAAACCAAATGGAGATGTCAGACCCATTCTAGATCTCAAAGATCTAAACAGGTTCCTAAAAATTCGATCTTTTCGCATGGAATCAATCCTACAAGGAGGAGAACTTCTAGCATCAATCGACATCAAGGATGCATACCTGCATGTACCTATTTTCCCCGCTCATCAGAAATATCTGTGTTTCGAAGTGAAAAAACTTCATTTTCAGTTTGTAGCTCTACCTTTCGGTCTAGCTACTGCACCTTGGGTGTCTACAAAGGTCCTGGCCCCTCCTCTGGCCAGATTAAGGGCCCAGGGTATAACGATATAACGATTATAGCTTACCTAGACGACCTGCTCTTAATAGACCGGTCGGTAGCCCGCTTAGACCAAAGCTTGGTCACCACAGTCAACTACAGTACCTGGAATACCTAGGTTGAGTCCTCAACCTAGAGAAGTCTTCTTTAAAACCTGTAAGAAGACTAGAGTACTTGGGTCTAGTTATAGATACAACCTAGAAGAGGGTGTTTTTACCCCAGGCAAAAATCAGCGCCATAAAGGAGCTGTTTCAGGTAGTCAGGGCGAAGAAGGGTCCTTCTATTCGCCTTTGTATGAGGTTGTTGAGAAAGATTGTGGCTTCATTTGAAGCAGTTCCCTATGCTCAGTTTCATTTGAGACTGCTGCAAAACAGTATCTAATCTGCCTGGAACAAGAAAGTCCAGGCACTAGATTTTCCGATGCGTTTGTGGCCAATAGTGCATCAGAGCCTCAGTTGGTGGTTGGTACCCGAGAATCTGCGGAAAGGGAAATCCTTCTTGCCAGTTACCTGGAAGGTGGTAACAACAGATGCCAGCCTTTCGGGTTGGGGAGCAGTTCTGGAAGAGACGACTGTCCAAGGGAAATGGTCCAAAACCAAGGGGACCTTACCCATCAACATTCTAGAGATTCGGGCAGTGTACCTAGCCCTAAAGGCCTGGACATTCAGGTTGCAGGGTTATCCTGTCAAGATCCAATCTGACAATGCCACACCAGTGGCTTATATCAATCACCAAGGGGGCACCAGGAGTCGTGCAGCCCAGGTAGAAGTAAACCATATCCTAACCAGGGCAGAAAAACACAGCAATCTTCATTCCAGAAGGTAGGTAGGTAGAGAACTGGCAGGCGGCTACTTAAGTCGCCAGCAGTTGTTCCCGGGGGGAATGGTATCTTCACCCTGAAATCTTCCTAGCTATATGCCAAAGATGGGGGATTCCGAACGTAGATCTGTTTGTGTCCAGGTTCAACAACAAAATCGACAAGTAAAAGAGGTACAAATTAATATACAACAAAAGTACAATCAAAGAATATGCTATTGACCGTCCAAGCCCAATGGTCATCAGCCACCCAATAAGAGGTGTTTACCTGCGACTTGATGTTGAGCCAAAATAGGAAGACGGACACTGAGCTGCACACAGAGAAGCTAGCCAGGAAGATTACCTGATTACCTGATCTGACCCCTTTTGCCTTATCCCCTCTCCCTCCCCTCCTTCCTATATTCCACTCCCTCCTTGCCACCCCCCTTCCCTCCACTTTCCCGTTTTCCCCGCCTCTCCTTTCCCCCTCCTCCTCTATTCATTTCCCTTCCCTTTTCCTACTCTATTATCCAATTCCCTCTCTCCCTCTTATTTACTGACTTCTATGTATTTATCTAGAGTTTTATGATTATGAAAGAGTGTGTACTTTAATGTACTATTTAGGCACTATCCCCTTTACTCATTCATTTATTTTATTTTATTATTTTCATCATATTTCCCTCACAATCATCTCCTATTTCACCTTTTATATGTGCCATCCGCTGCCCTATGAGTGGAGATGGAGGATAGATGCGCGCCCACTAATTGGGGCATGTCAGCTGCTCCAGCTCCTCCTCCGCATCCGCTCATGGGCCGCGTTACTTTATGGGTAGTGTAGTTTTCTATCCAGCGCTCACCAGGCTCTGTGTGTGTATCGCACCGTCCACTTCCCCACATCATGTGATGTGGGATATTACGTGCATGGCGTGTGCACGGATAAAAGCACCCCCTCTCACTCACAATGTCAGACACTAGATGGGTTTACCACGCTGACACATCTCTCTCTACGAGGTAATTCATTGAATCAAGCACTTTTTCACTATCTTCTTGGGCTTGACTCTTTTCTTCCCCCTTTTTTCCTTTTTTTAAGTTTTGCTGCATTTGATTAGTCTCGGCCTTTCCCTAGACCCCCTAACCCCTCGGGGGTCGAATGACGATTTGCTAGGGGTCATCAAATCCTGGGCTGTTCCTGAGGCTCTCCCAGCCTTTTCGTGGCCACCCAGCTGGCCTGTTCATGGAGCCTGCAGCCACCCACTCAGCCTTTTTGCAGCCCCTCATTCAGTTCACGGCATGGCTGGGGGGCAGAGACTAGAGTTCAGCTGACTGGTGAGGCATGTGAAGTGGGAGGGGCTGAAGGAGACCCTATCTCCTGATTTCGGCATAGGGGTTACGGCTGCGAGACACCACAAAGTCGGAGACACAGTGAAGCCAGAGACACAGTGAGTAACACTACCTGTGATTATAGTTGCCATTAAAAGTCCACACTACAGTTCTCAGATCAGCAGATGACCTTGATCAAGAGCACCTAAGTTTGCTGATCAGAACTTCCCCAGCACTGCCACTGATCCCACCCCCCACCAGCACTGCCACTCATCCCAACTCCCCGCCAGCACTGCTACTCATCCCATTCCCCCCACCCCCCCCCCCACCAGGGAGTAAGAGAAGGAATAAAAATAGAGAATACATGGAAGGGAGAGGAAAAGACGGGGAGGAACAAAGGAAAAGGGAGAGAAAGAATAAGATAAAGAACAAGAAAGACGGCTAGAGAGAGGGATGGGGAAAAAAAACAAGAAATTAGGCTAGAGAGAGATAAAAGGTAAAGAAAGGTGATCAAAGTAAAAGAGTGGTACATCCACAATGTACCATAAGGGGTTTTAATACTGTACAAGTGAAAGGGACTCAGGGAGTACTAAATATCCTAATGGGTTAGGGGCGCAAATTACTTGTCTTGCCTTCGGTGCTGACAATCCACGCTATGAAAATAATTTTACTGTTAGGGGTCCCCACAACTTGGAAAATTTTATCAAGGGGTCACGGCACTAGGAAGGTTGAGAACCACTGCCCTAGACCCAGCTGGGTTGCTTGTAAGTACACTATATTAAATCACATTTGTTCACACCTTCCCTGATGTCACCTTCTCACCTCACTGCTCATTGCTCCCCCCTTCCTCTTGGCCCGCTTTTATCAATCCCTGGCGGGACCTATACATCACAGCATCTACACATCATCCCACCCCCCATCCCCCCTTCCTCCCCCCCATTCCCTTCACCTTCCTTTCCCTTTCAGTCCCTCATCACTAGTGTATCCCTACATTTCCTTGGATCTTACACTTACATTCCTTTTTCTACCGGGCAGAGATTGGCCTTTTTGGTCTTGTCCCTGGGCTCTTCCCGGCTAGCTTCTCTGTGTGCAGCTCAGTGTCGGTCTTCCTATTTTGGCTCAACATCAAGTCGCAGGTAAACATCTCTTGTTGGGTGGCTGATGAGCATTGGGCTTGGACGGTCAATTCCATATTCTTTGATTGTACTTTTGTTGTATATTGATTTGTATCGCTTTTAATTGTACTTTGTCTCATGCAGTGACACATCTACTTCTGTCTCTCAATAAACATCCCATGAAGAAGCCCTAGAGGGCGAAACATGTCGGGATACTATTGCTGAGTGACTTTTTCCATCACTTAACTAGGATGTGTACTGATGTCTGCGTAATATATGTATAGCCAATACATTTCTTTTTTAAATTTGTCTTATGTCTAATAAATTTTGATATTTTTTATACTTTGGTGTATTACTTGTAATTCTATTTGCCTGGCACCCTGAAAATCCCACGAAATCATCCTTTTGTCTATATATATTATTCAGGGATGGTGGTGCCTTTTTGTTGACATTGTCACCTATCCATACTAACCACTAACAAGATCGACAACTTTGTGTCAAGAACAAGGGATCCGCATGTGGGACAGATGCGTTGGTGACCCCGTGGGATCAGTTATGACTGATTTATTCATTCCCTCCTATTCTGCTGCTACCACGACTTCTTTGCAGGATCAAGCAGGAAAAGAAGTCTGTGCTTCTGGTGGCCCCAGCGTGGCCCAGAAGATCTTGGTATGCAGAAATAGTAAAGATGGCGGTAGGGCCCCCATGAACCCTACCACCACGTCCAGACCTGCTATCACAGGGACCAGTGTTCCATCCTACTTTACAAATGTTAAATTTAACGGTTTGGCTATTGAAACCCACATTCTGAAGAATCGCGGGCTTTCAGGCTCAGTGATATCTACCTTGATTAATGCAAGGAACCCAGCTTCCAGAGTCATTTATTATAGAGTCTGGAAGGCATATGTTTCCTGGTGTGAATCCGGGGGTTGGCATCCCAGAAAGTATGTCATAGGTAGAATCCTTACTTTTCTGCAAATGGGAATAGAGATGAAGCTGGCCTTGAGCACTATCAAGGGTTAGGTCTCAGCCTTATCAGTATTGTTTCAACGTCCGCTTGCTTCGCATTCTTTGGTCCAAAGCTTTATACAGGGGGTAACATGGCCTAATCCTCTGGTTAGAGCACCCCTGAAACCCTTGGGACTTGAATTTAGTTCTGTCGGCATTACAGAAACAGCCTTTTGAGCCGATAAGACATTTTCCCTTAGTCCTTTTGACCAGGAAGCTAGTTTTTTTTGGTAGCCATTTCCTCTGCAAGAAGGGTATCAGAATTGGCGCCTCTTTTTTGTAAAGAGCCATATCTAATCATTCACAAGGATAGAGTAGTATTGTGTCCTCATCCTAGATTTCAACTGAAGGTGGTTTCAGGTTTTCATCTAAACCAGAATATTGTTCTACCTTCATTTTTTCCAGAACCCTGTTCTACGGAAGAAAAGGCACTACATTTTCTGGATGTAGTGAGAGCGATCAAAATCTATTTGGAGGCGACTGCTCAGGTTCGAAAAATGGATGTTTTGTTTGTGTTGCCTGAAGGTCCTAGAAAAGGACAGGAAGCATCAAAATCTACTATTGCTAAGTGGATTTGGCAAGTAATTATTCAAGCTTATGGTTTGAAGAGGAAAGTTCCACCTTTTCAAATTAAAGCGCACTCCTCCAGGACTGTTAGTGCTTCATGGGCAGTGCATCACCAGGCCTCCATGGCTCAAATCTGCAAGACCACAACTTGGTCTTCAGTCCATACATTCACCGGATTCTATCAGGTGGATGTGAGAAGGCATGAGGATATTGCCTTTGGGCAAAGTGTGCTAAAGGCAGCAGTATAAGGTCCTTAGGTCTGATTGCACCCTACTTTTTGTTTGTGTCCCCCTCCCCTCAGATAGCATTGCTCTGGGACATCCCATTCAGTGAATACTGTGGCTCTGTGTTCCCTGATGTACGAAAAAGAAAATAGGATTTTTATAACAGCTTACCTGTAAAATCCTTTTCTTCTAGTACATCACGGGACACAGAGGTTCCTCCCCTCTTCTAATACATGTATATTGCTTTGCTACAAAATTGGGGTACTCCTAGTAAGGGGAGGGGTTATATAGGGAGCTGAACTTCCTGTCGAGTGTGCCAGTGTCCATCACCTAGAGGTGCCTATATAACCCATTCAGTGAATACTGTGGCTATGTGTCCCGTGATGTACTCAAAGAAAAGGATTTTACAGGTAAGCTGTTATAAAAATCCTATTTTTTGGTTTGCCAAAAATCTGGGCAGCTGCGATCTGCAGTTTTATCGTATCCCCTATATTTCAGTTCACATTAATGACCTTTGGCGCTGTGTTTTATCCTTTTTTAAAAGTAAATGTAGAAGGAATGTTATACACTTGATGCAAAATCCCAACCCGTCTCATACATGGTACCTCTTCCATACTGGATTATAGAATACTAGGGGGGGAACGAGGGGAACAGGGTGGGACTTTAGGGGTACCAAATATCCATGAAAGAAAATTCAAAAAAATTGTTTGCATTATTGACAACGTTTAAAAATGATCCTACATCAAGAATAAATAACAACCAAATGTATCAGTGGTCATCTGCATCATATATGTGTTCCATCCATCAAGATGTCTTTCAGATTGCAAATTGAAAACCTCAACTTATAAAGAGTATATTCTATAATGTGTACATAAGTACCAATACCGAGCAAAATCAATAATTGCACAGAAATACAGCCAAATATATTTGTATATAAAGGATTACTTACACATGTTCAGAGATGCATTATAATAATAATAGCAAACACATGGATGCACATCCAAACAAGAGACCCCCAAACTTGGAACCAGGTGAGATGTAAGGGCAAATGGCCCAACCACCTCCTCAATGACTATAAATTATATCAAACAGCAAAATAATGAGTGTGGCACACTGGACCGAGGGCTATACTCTATAATCATAATATAATAATAAGGAGGAAAGGGAGAGAAAATGCATATATATATATATATATATATATATATATATATATATATGTATAGTGCCTTGAAAAAGTATTCATATCCCTTGAAATGTTACACATTTTGTCATGTTAGGACCAAATATGTAAATGTATTTTATTGAGATTTTATGTGATATACTAACACAAAGTGGCACATAGTTGTGAAGTGGAAGGAAAATGATAAATGGTTTTAAAAATTTTGTAAAAAAAAATATCTGAAAAGTGTGGCATGCATTTGTATTCAACCCCCCCCTGAGTCAATACTGTAGAACCACCTTTCGCTGCAATTACAGCTGCAAGTCTTTTTGGGGATGTCTCTACCAGCTTTGCACATCTAGGGTGACATTTTTGCCCATCCTTCTTTGCAAAATGGCTCAATCTCTGTAAGATTGGATGGAGAGAGTCTGAACAGCAATTTTCAAGTCTTGACACAAATTCTCAATTGGATCTATAACAAAAACAAAGAAAATCATACATCGTATCAAAAAATACAAATCTATTATTAGTGTGTTAGTACAGGTCAGATTGGAACATTTTATCTAAAAATAGCTATTCTTTCCATTCCCCATGAAAAATTTTTTATATCTTTAATATTACATATCAGTTCATCCCTTTGGGAAGAAACAAGCACACTTACCCAAAATGGATGTAGTATAATATACTAGGTGTCCATGGAAGGAAAAGGGTCAATGATTTTAAAAAATAGCCTGCCGGCCCATGGGAGAGCAACCATCAGGTTAAAGTATCAAGGCCAGGTAAACTATATCAACCAAAAAGAAAGAAAGGTATTAGCTAGCAAGAGAGTTTCGTCACTACTGTATATCAGAATAGACCAAGCTAGAGATGTACTACATAGCCGCTATTTATCAAAGCCTGTATATATAAAAGAATGGGAATGCTTACCCAAGTTCTAAGCTGATATGCATATAATATCGTAGTGAATCAAAGATGAAGTATAAGTAGATTGTAATGCATGCACTGTGATTAAGGAGCTCACCACACTATACTGACATGAGAAAAATCCAAGCTTAGACCACTCAGATAAATAAAGTGATAGATTGATAGCACATTGTCCACCTCAGAAAAAATTGTAACTATGCTTACAGTCAGGTGTGAAAGATGGACGAATGACACATAAAGCAGCAATAATTCAAAATCCCAAATAGGGCCCATTTGGCTTAGACAAATAGGTGCAAGCCACAGTCAAATTAAAGAGGTCATCTCCACAGAGGGATAACTCACACACAATCTAAAAGGATTCCACAATAAACAGGCGAAAAACAAACACTCCAGCCAGAGTAAAAACAGGTCTAGAAAGTAGCCTTATATCAACCAAAAGAGAGTTACCTTGTATAGAGATTAGAGATAGTATGTTTCACCCCTCCTTCCAGGATAAAAGCACAATCCTGAATGGGAGGGAGGTACCTTAAATACCTGATTGTATCTCCTCCAAGGGCCGCCAGGTGTGACATGGGTGAGGCCAATCAAATTGGTCCCATAATCACCCACATCACATCCAGAGGGTCTCACCTTCCTCCTCTATACCACCACCAAAAAAGTGACAGACTGTGATGGTTTATCATGCGGGGAATGGCTGCCAGAACCCAGCCAAATGGTATCCATATATTGATGTAGTAAACCAACGATTGCCAAGGGTGTAAAAAGATGGCGTCCAAACCGGAAGTGCTCGGATCAAAACATCCTGTACACCCAAAATTCAGGTGTACCAATATGGCACCCACACAGCAAAGAAAGTACAGAGCGTGACTGGAAGACGACCTGCATGAATGTCTAGTTCTCAGCTTTCCCTTAGCCTGCAGCTATACGGCACATTCGGGGACTTTTTCTGTCCACTACATTGGCAGATTTAGGACCACCCGCTCCTCTAAATCCCAGAGAACCGCTCAACCTCCACCCGACTACTCCACTAACCTCTGGGACTATTTTATAGCGGCCAACATGCCACCGGGCAGAGAAGATAAGGTGGCGTTGGACGCTTCTTCCGCCCGCTCCCATGCCACTCTGCAGCTCTTCTCTTCGGCTCCGGTGTTGCACCGAGTCCCTGCAGACCTCTTGCCATCGGTACCGGCCTCGGCTGGTGGACCCCCACAGCTATCGATAGGAGTGGTGAGTCATTCTCCCCTGATGGCCCTCCCCGCTGCAGTGTCACGCAGAGCGCAGGCCACCTCATTCAGCCAGGCCCTTCCATCCTACATGCAGTGTACAGACGTCTTCCTGTAGCTCCTGCGAATGGCATCGGAACCCTGTATAAGTGAGGAAAGCCCCGGATCCCCCGCATCCTCAAACAGCTTGCTGAACTCCCCTGATCCTCATGATCTGATGCCACCCTTGGCCCGCCATAAGCCGGCGGCCGAGCTCACAGACTCCCTGTCACGTACCTGGTATCAGAGCCCAACTGTACAAGGAGACCTCTCTTACAGCCCTGGTTCGGGGGCCACTGGGGTTGCAACAGTGGTACAGGAGTGCAGTGAGGTAGGAGTGCCTGTATGATCCGTGGTAGCTGATGCAGGTGGTAGAGGTGATCCACCGGATGAACTGGTAGCGGAAACAGTGGGAAGTGGTGGAATAGGTGCGGGTCAGTGACCCCTGGATCTAGGCGGAGCTGGATCAGGAACGGACTAAGCAGAGTGAGACAAGCCAGGTCAGAACGGGCAACAGGTAGTCCAATCAGCAGGCAAAGGATAGTCAGCAGGCAGGCAGAGGTTCGGCAACAGGAGATCAATAGTTTCAGAAGTAACAAGGTCAAGCAGGCCAGGTCAGGAGAGGAGAAGGCAGCAGTAGTCAATGAAGCAAGGTCAGGTAACACAGCAGGTTCAGGATCAGACTCAGGTTTAGACTGCAGATCAGACAGCACTGTACCAGAGCAGCTGCTGGCTTTTTAAAGGGGAACTGGTGCCAAGCCGAGTCAGTGCACGCTCACCCTCGCCTGCTGCGTGCTCTCGCACGCCTCGTGACTCTGCATGCGCTCACGCCCCGCTGCCTGGTACAGCGTGCTCCCATAGGAACACGTGTGCGCATGCGCGCACGCCTGAGTGTCTGTCCTGCCACAGGGTATCCCTGACATTGCCCCCCCCAAGGGGCAACCTCCGGGTGCCCAACAGGTTCTTTTTATCAGGGTGAGCAAGAAAAAAGGCACAAACTAATCTTGCATGGATATTGCATGCGGGATCCCAGGAATTGTCCTCCAGGCCGTATCCCTTCCATTTAACCAGAAATTGTACCTGATTCTGCCTTCTCCTTCAATCCAAGATAGCCTCCACTTCATATTCCTCATTTCCATCGATCAAAACAGGTTCCGGTGGTTTAGGTCCTCTGTCGGGAAAAGGATCAGGTACTGCAGGCTTCAGTAGCGAGACATGAAATATAGGGTGTATCTTAAATGAGTCAGGTAGAGACAGTTCATATGATACTTCATTCAACCTCCTCTTCACCGGGAAGGGACCAGTAAATTTGGGTGCCAACTTTTTCGATGGACATTTCAACTTAAGATTTGTTGTGGAAAGCCATACCTGATTGCCCGGCTGTAGGTTCAGTTCTCCTCTCCTTTTCCTATCAAAAGCCTTCTTGTTGTCAGCTTGTGCTTTGGCCATTGCTTCCTGCAAGATCTTATTATTGTAGTTGAGGAAATCCATGGTATTCTGTACTGCTGGAACTGTAGACTCTGGAAAGAAATCAGGCAAAAATGATAAATGGAAACCATAATTAGAAAAGAAAGGGGATTGACCTGTAGCTGAGTGATTGGCATTGTTGTAGGCAAATTCTGCTAGTGGCAGTAAGGATACCTAATCGTCCTGAGCAAAGGATGTGAAACACCGGATGTACTGTTCGAGCGTTTGATTAGTCCTCTCAGTTTGCCCATTAGTTTGGGGATGGCATGCTGAGGACAATGCCAACTCAATTTTCAACACTTTGCATAAAGCTCTCCAGAAGCGTGAGGTGAATTGTACACCACAATCAGACGTGATGTTTGCAGGAACCCCATGTAATCTAACAATCTCCTTAATGAATACTTGGGCTGTTTCCATAGCAGATGGGGTATTCTTTAAGGGCAAGAAATGGGCCATCTTGGTTAATCGGTCCACTACAACAAAGATTGCCGTGCATTCTTCGGCAGGTGGAAGTTCCACTATAAAGTCCATAGAGATCATCTGCCATGGTTTATCAGGAATGGATAGAGGCTTCAACAGGCCCCAGGACTTACTTCTCACTGTCTTGTTCTGAATACAAACAGAGCATGAATTCACATATTTCTTACAGAAGTTTTCTAGGTCAGGCCACCAAAAGGTACGCCGTACGAGTTCAAGAGTCTTATGTATGCCAAAATGGCCTGCCAGCGGATGGTCATGGAACATCTTTAGGACCCCTACATGCACATTCTCAGGAACAAAAATCTTGCCTCCTTTCCAAAGCAGACCGTCTTTAGGGGTTAGAGTCACTCCAGGGGGGCTGAGGATGTTCATGGAAGCTTGTTTGATTTGTGACAAAAGATCCGTCTGCAGAAGTAGGAAGTTCCCTGTAGGCAGAATGGTATCTGGTGTTGTCAAGTCCTTGGGGTCATCGTACATACGAGATAGAGCGTCCGGTTTTGTATTTTTTGATCCAGGTCGGTAGGTGATATGAAAGGAAAAACAAGTAAAAAACAGAGCCCAACGAGCTTGTCGTGGCTTCAGTCTCTTGGCAGATCTTAAATACTCTAGATTTTTATGGTCCGTATATATCAGTATGGGATGGTTAGCGCCCTCCAACAAGTATCTCCACTCCTCCAGTGGTGCTTTGATGGCTAACAGCTCACGATCTCCTACATCGTAATTTCTTTCTGCTGGAGAAAGTTTCCATGAGAAGAAGGCTACAGGGTGCATCAAGGCTTTAACCCCCTGACGTTGGGAACAAACTGCCCCCACTGCTGTTTCGGAGGCATCCACTTCGAGGATGTAGGGTAAGGACGGGTCAGGGTGGCTGAGGATAGGAGCCGAAGTGAAAAGTTTCTTCAGTGTTTCAAAGGCGCTTTGTGCCTCGGAGTTCCAGCAGAATCGTAGGTTTTGTTTGGTTAGTTGTGTTATTGGGGTGATGATGGCAGAGAACCCTTTAATGAACTTCCTATAAAAGTTTGCAAAACCTACGAAGCGTTGTACCCCCTTCTTGTCTGTGGGTACAGGCCATTCCAGTATGGCGGACACCTTTTGGGGGTCCATTTCAACTCCTGCTGTGGAAATTACAAGTCCCAAAAACTGAATGCTCTGCCGGTCAAATTTGCATTTCTCCGGTTTTGCATACAGCTTGTGTTGACGGAGTCGGCCTAACACAATACTGACGTGCTCTCGGTGTTGATCAAGGGAACCAGAGAAGATTAAAATATCGTCCAATTAGACAATTACGAAGATATCCAACAGGTCTCGGAAAACATCGTTAATAAAGTGTTGGAAGGTGGCCGGGCCATTGCAGAGCCCAAAGGGCATGACCCGATACTCGAAGTGCCCGAATCTGGTGCGGAAAGCCGTCTTCCACTCATCCCCTTTTTGGATACGTATCAGGTTATAGGCACCTTTCAAGTCCAGTTTAGTAAAAATGGTTGCAGATCTCAGTTTCTGGAACAACTCAGTCATTAGAGGCAGGGGATAGCGGTTCTTAATCGTAACTTTATTTAGCTCCCGATAATCCACACAAGGGTGGAGAGAGTGGTCTTTCTTGGTTACGAAGGATATCCCTGCTCCTGCTGGGGAGGTGAAAGGGCGGATAAACCCCTTCTTGAGGTTCTCATCAACATACTCTTTCAATGCCTCTTGTTCTCGCTCTGATAATGGGAACACACGACCAAATGGAATCGCAGCTCCGGGCAAGAGATCAATTGGACAGTCATATGGGCGGTGGCACGGCAAGGTATCAGCTCCTTGTTTGCTGAAGACGTCAAGGTACTGGTGGTAGGGTTTGGGTACAGATTGAAGAACATCTTGATCAAAGTCCATACAGAATAGGTTTGCCGACGAACTCATAGATCCTGGTAGACAATGCTTCAGGCAATACGGTGATGAAAACTTGATCTCCCCGGACAACCAGTTAATCTGAGGGTTATGGGCCTGGAGCCAAGGTAAACCCAGGATGACAGGAAACAAGGGGGAAGTGATAGCGTCAAGACTCAAAAGTTCCTTATGTTGATGGGAAGAAGTAACGGGTAAAGGAGGTGTCTCCTGAGTTACGGGTCCAGAACTGATGCGTGAGCCGTCAGCTAAAAAGACATCCAGTCCATGCGTTTTTTGGCCACAAGGGAATATGTTGCTGGGTGGCAAAGTTTAAGTCAATGAAGCAACTGCATGCTCCGGAGTCCACAATAGCGTTAATGGGAATAGTCCTTCCTGGAAGCTGGACTAACAGAGGAAGGATAAGATGGGCTGACTGGGCAGGCCGCATCGTGAGGTTAGTATCAGGAAACTTCCTCATCTTTACAGGACACCCATGAACATAATGGCCAGCCTCTCCACAATACAGGCAAAGATTCTTCTGCCGGCGGCGTGATCGCTCCTCTGGAGATAGCGTGTGGCGTATCACTCCGAGTTGCATGGGCCTTGGAGCAGCAGGTGCGGGTTTGATGGAACTTGAGCCGGCTGAACAGGAGCCTTTGGTGCCATCCATGCAAGGTGGGTCTGCTGGCTGCATCTCTCTGACCGGCGCTCACGGAGCCGCTTGTCAATCTGAATTACCAAACTGATAAGTCCTTCCAAGGTATCAGGTATTTCTGCTCGGGCAAGTTCATCTTTCAAGTCCTCAGATAGACCCATGCGGAACTGGTACCACAGAGCTTCATTATTCCACTGGGTGTCTGCACTCCAGCATCTGAAGTCCGACACATAGTCCTCAACCACACTGCGGCCTTGCTGGTGCGCATGGAGAGCAGCTTCTGCCGTGGAAGTACGTAATGGATCGTCATATAGTTGTGACATAGCATCAAGAAAAGATGACATAGTATGCGTCTGTATGTTGTCTCCTTCCAGCAACCGGTGGGCCCAGGCTTGAGGATCCCCTTGTAGTAGCGAGATAATAAACCCCACTTTGGTGGATTCCAGCATGAAAGTCCGGGGTTGTAAAGCAAAATACAACTGACATGCGTTGCGGAAGGCCCGAAACTTGATGCGCTCCCCAGAGAATTTCTCAGGAACAGGAACTCCGGGCTCAGGTGGAGGTGCAGTGAAGGATACTGGAACTGAGCTGACAGGAAGTGTCTGGATTTGTCCTTCCAACTTAAGGTACCCTTCATGTAGGGACTGTACAGCTTGTGTGAGGGTTGCAAGGTGGTGGCCCACCTCCTCCATCTGCGAGACTCCTTCTGTAGGCTCAGTCATGGCTGTCTGATACTGTCACGTACCTGGTATCAGAGCCCAACTGTAGAAGGAGACCTCCCTTACAGCCCTGGCTCGGTGACCACTGGGGTTGCAACAGTGGTACAGGAGCGCAGTGGGGTAGGAGTGCCTGTATGATCCGTGGTAGCTGATGCAGGTGGTAGAGGTGATCCACCAGACGGACTGGTAGTGGAAGCAGTGGGAAGCGGTGGAATAGGTGCGGGTCAGCGACCCCTGGATCTAGGCAGAGCTGGATCAGGAACGGACTAAGTAGAGTGAGACAAGCCGGGTCAGAACGGGCAACAGGTAGTACAATCAGCAGGCAAAGGATAGTCAGCAGGCAGGCAGAGGTTCGGCAACAGGAGATCAATAGTTTCAGAAGCAGCAAGGTCAAGCAGGCCGGATCAGGAGAGGAGAAGGCAGCAATAGTCAACGAAGCAAAGTCAGGTAACACAGCAGGTTCAGGATCAGACTCAGGTTTAGACTGCAGATCAGACAGCTCTGTACCAGAGCAGCTGCTGGCTTTTTAAAGGGGAACTGGCGCCAAGCCGAGTCAGCGCGCGCATGCGCGCCTGCCTCGTGCTCTCGTGCGCGCTCAAACACCGCAGCCTGGTACAGCGCGCTCCCATAGGAACACATGTGCACATGCGCGCACGCCTGAGTGTCTGTCCTGCCACAGGGTATCCCTGACACTCCCATACATCCCATTATTCCTCTGCCTCTGCTCCTGGCTCTCCCAAGGCTCAGAGACTGCCTTGGTCCCGGGACCCCAACTCCTCTAGAAATAATGCAGAGCCCCTTCTGTCTTATGCCTGTACACCTGCTCCTTCCCCTGAAAGGGGTATTAACATGCCAGTCGCCTCTCCTCCAGCCTGGTATGAACCGTGGGACCCCCTTCTACAGTCTGTACCCCAAACTCTTCCTTGCCGTCTTGGCAACACCATGACTGCCACCCTCTCGCCCACTTCCACAGCGCTAGTTACCAAATTACACCAAATACCTCCTTCCTGGGAGGCTTATCTTCAAGTTATTCCTACCAAAGATAATTTTAAACAACTAATAGAAGATGTCAAATCTACATGCCGTACAGAAATCCAAGCCCTTCATATGGGTCTTAAGCATCTGGCGAACAGGGTGGAGATGGCGGAGGAGGAGATCCAGGAAACCAAACTGGCAGTTCATCATACTCAACACCAGGGTGCTGACCATCGTCTTCTACTAAGGGACATGCAACGCCATGTTGAGGACTTAGATAAAAGGGGACATAGGAATAATATCTGCGTGTGGGGCCTCCCGAAAACAGATGACCCTGAAGACCTTCAATCCACCTTACAGACCGTATTTAAAAACCTCCTGGGTGAATACCCCACTAAACACATTAAGATGGACAGAGCCCACCGTGCCCTACGACCTAAAGGTCCCCCCACAAAACCACGAGATGTTATTTGCAGGGTTCACTCCTAGAGTGAATAATGTGAAAAGATACCCAGGTCCAGCTATACCCGGACTTCTCTTGGATCACCCTCCAAAAGCGCAGGCTTCTTCAATCCCTCCTGCGCACGCTATAGGAAGCGGACATTGTTACATACATAGATACATAGTAGGTGAGGTTGAAAAAAGACACAAGTCCATCAGGTCCAACCTATGTGTGTGATTATATGTCAGTATTACCTTGTATATCCCTGTATGTTGTGGTCATTCAGGTGCTTTTCTAATAGTTTTTTGAAATGATCGAAACCACCGCCTGTGGAAGGGAATTCCACATCCTTGCCACCCTAACAGTAAAGAACCCTCTACATAGTTTAAGGTTAAACCTCTTTTCTTCTAATTTTAATGAGTGGCCATGTATCTTGTTAAACTTTCTTGTGCGAAAAAGTTTTATTCCTATTGTGGGGTCACAGTACAGTATTTGTAAATTGAAATCATATCCCCTCTCATGCGTCTCTTCTCCAAAGACAAAAAATTCAGTGCTCACAACCTTTCTTCATAACTAATATCCTCCAGACCCTTAATTAGCTTTGTTGCCCTTCTTTGTACTCACTCCATTTCCAGTACATCCCTCCTCCTGAGGACTGGTGCCAAGAACTGGACAGCATGCTCCAGGTGCGGCCAGACCAGAGTCTTGTAGAGTGGGAAAATTATCACTTTATCCCTGGAGTTAATCCCTTTTTTAATGCATGCCAATATTCTGTTTGCTTTGTTAGCAGCAGCTTGGCATTACATGCCATTACTGAGCCTATCATCTACTAGGACCCCCAGGTCCTTTTCCATCCTAGATTCCCTCAGAGGTTCTCCCCCTAGTGTATAGATTTTTCTACATTAAACCTCATTTGCCATGTAGTTGCCCACACCATTAATTTGTTCAGATCTTCTTGCAAGATTTCCACATCCTGTGGAGAAGTTATTGCCCTGCTTATCTTAGTATCGTCCGCAAATACAGAGATTGAACTGTTTATCCCATCCTCCAGGTCGTTTATGAACAAATTAAATAGGATTGGTCCCAGCACAGAACCCTGGGGAACCCCACTACCCACCCCTGACCATTCTGAGTATTCCCCATTTATCACTACCCCCTGAACTCGCCCTTGTAGCCAGTTTTCAATCCATGTACTCACCCTATGGTCCATCCTAACGAACCTTATTTTGTACACTAAAACGTTTATGGGGAACTGTGTCAAATGCTTTTGCAAAATCCAGATACACCACGTCTACGGGCCTTCCTTTATCTAGATGGCAACTCACCCCCTCATAGAAGGTTAATAGATTGGTTTGGCAAGAACGATTCTTCATGAATCCATGCTGATTACTGCTAATGATACCGTTTTCATTACTAAAATCTTGTATATGGTCCCTTATCATCCCCTCTAAGAGCTTCCATACTATTGATGTTAAGCTAACTGGTCTCTAATTCCTAGGGATGTATTTTGGGCCCTTTTTAAATATTGGTGCTACATTGGATTTTCTCCAATCCACTCACCTGGTACCATTCCAGTCAGTAGATTGTCAGTAAAAATTAGGAACAATGGTCTGGCAATTACTTGACTGAGTTCCCTAAGCACCCTCGGGTGCAAGCCATCCGGTCACAGTGATTTATTAATGTTAAGTTTCCCATGTCTAATTCTAATTCTGTCCTCTGTTAGCCATGAGGGTGCTTTCTGTGGTGTCACGAGGATAAACACTGCAGTTTTGGTTACTGAAGCCCCCTGATTCCCCCATGAAGACTGAGGAAAAAAATTAATTCAATACCTTCGCCATCTCCCCATCCATTGTAAACAGAGGACTTTCCTCATTCTTTATGGGACCAATATAGTCTGTCCTCACTTTTTTACTGTTTACATACTTAAAGAATTTCTTGGGATTTTTTTTGCTCTCCTCCGCTTTGTGTCTTTCGTGTTCTATCTCAGCCGCCCTAATTGCACCTTTACATTTCTTGTTGCATTCTTTATAAAGTCTGAATGTGTCAGGGCTGGGCTCAGCCCTTCCTTCTCTGAGTCGGCCGCTCAACTATCGGCTAATTGCCAGCTCCCATCCCTCTCCACAGCTACTCAGCTGTTGATTATCCTGCTCATCAGTCCTGCCTACTTAAGCCGTCCAGTCCAGAGGAGCTCTGCCTTCGCCTTGGTCACATCACAAGAAACTATCTCCTGCATTCCTGTTTAAGTACTGGCTTTGCTGACATCCCTTTCTGGCTCCAGATCCTGCTTGTTGTTCCACTACTTTGATTCCTGACTTCTGGCTTGACTGACTACCCGTTCCGGTTACTGAACTTTGGCTATGTTTTGACTACATTTGTTCTTTTTACTTTTATTATTAAACAAGTGTGATTTAACTGTACTTCTGTCTTGGTCTGATTTAATGGCTTCTGACAGTAGGCAAAGGCCATGAATTCAGAAGATGCAGTCAATCCACTTGTTGGTAATATTTTTTCCAGATTGGATGAAATGGATCACCGCATAGATCAGTTCGCCATGGTGTTACAAAGGCTCCTGAGTCACACAGCTCACCTGGAATCTCCCACTGTGGCCGCTCCGATACAACCTATGTTGCAGGCCGACCCCTACTCGTCCAGGGAACGCCCGAACCTTGAGGTCCTGTCACAGACAGACCTTAGGTGGCGTTATTTCATCCCCAGTTATCCAGGAGGATAAGCCCCTGGTTTCGGTCACCCTTTCTTTGGCTGAGTCGTCCATCGAGATACAGGCTCTAATCGACTCTGGGGCTGCAGGCCTGTTCATTGATGCTGCCTTTGTACCGAAGCACTCGATTCTGCTGCAACTGCGTGACACTCCACTTGCCATTGAGGCTCTTGACGGTTGACCTCTACAGCCTGCCCATGTGACTCATGAAACGGTTCCGTTGTCCATGACCGTATGGGCTCTTCACCATGAGATAATCCAATTCCAAGTTATTTCTTCACCTAAGTTTCTGCTGGTTATTGGTTATCCTTGGTTACAGAGGCATAACCCCTCTTTTGATTGGCTCCGTGCTGAGGTTCTCTCCTAGTCACCACAATGCATTGAGACGTGCTTCCAGAAAGTTGCCAAGGTCCTGTGCACCTCTTCACTCTCCTTCCTGCCAGCGGAGTACCGGGATTTTAGCGATGTCTTTGATGAAGGTCAAGCAGGTAGTTTGCCTCCACACCGGCCATGATTGCGCACTTGACCTTCAACCTTGTGCCATACCCCCTTGTGGCCGGGTTTACCCTTTGTCAGACTTGGAGGATAAGGCCATGGAGGAGTATGTTGCAGACGCACTTTCTCGAGGTTTCATCCGCAAATCCTTGTCTCCTGCTGGTGCTGGTTCTTCTTTGTGCGATGAGTGGAAAACTGCGTTTAATACCAGAACAGGCCATTATGAGTACCTTGTGTTGCCTTTTGGCCTTTGTAACGCCCCGGCGGTTTTCCAGGAATTTATTAACAATGTTCTCCGAGATTTGTTGCAATTATGTGTGGTGGTTTATCTCAATGCTATCCTCATATTTTCCAAGTCCCTGGAGAGCCACCACACAGATGTCTGTCGTGTGCTTCAGAAACTAAGAGAGAACAATCTCTATTGTAAACTGGAGAAGTGCGTATTCCATCGTGAACAGGTTAAATTCCTGGGCTATATCATTTCCACTGCTGGTTTTTGGATGGACACAGTGAAACTTTCAGCAGTCCTACAGTGGCCCCAACCCGTGGGTATACGTCCTCTGCAGCATTTCCTGGGCTTTGCCAACTATTATCGGAAGTTTATTTGTAACTTCTCATCTCTGGTCAAGCCCCTGACTGATATGACCAGAAAGGACGGTAACCCACAGAGTTGGTCTCCGGAGTCCATTAAGGCCTTTGACAGTCTCAAGGCTGCCTTTGTGTCTGCTCCTGTGTTGGCACATCCTGATCCTATGTTACCTTTTATCCTTGAGGTTGAAGCTTCTGAGACTGGTGTTGGCGCCCTTCTGTCTCAACCTCCTACCTCTGAGAGTGCTATGCATCCTTGTGGCTACTTTTCCAAGAAATTGTCACCTGCGGAGTGCAATTATGAGATTGGTGACAGAGAGCTGTTGGCGATCATTTTAGCCCTGAAAAAATGTAGACATCTCCTCGAAGGTACCACTGTGCCGGTTCTCATTCTTACTGACCATAAGAATCTCACATTCTTGTCTGAGGCTAAACGCCTCACTCCCAAAATGGCAAGATGGGCTCTTTTCTTGTCGAGTTTCAATTACATTGTCTCATTCTTACCCGGTACTAAGAATGTAAGGGCTGGCGCCTTGTCACAACAATTTTCCTCCACATCCAAGTTGGAGTCAGTTCCGGTTCCTGGGATTCTTCCTGATCGTATTCTGGATACGGTTTGCACCAGTCTCCTTTGGGTGACAAAATTCTTGCTGCTCAGGTCCATGCTCCTCCTGAGAAATCTTGTGACCGCAGCTTTATCCCAGGGAGCCTCCATACTGCCGTGCTCCAGACATACCATTCTCCCAAGGCAGCTGGCCACCCTAGGAAGAATCAACTTGTTTGGGCCATTTCCCAACAATTCTGGTGGCCTAGTCTACGTGCTGATGTAACTGCCTTCGTAGCTGCCTGTTCCATGTGTGCTCAGAGTAAGACTCCATGACACCTTCCAGTGGGCCTCCTACAACCCATACCCAATGGAGAGAGGCCCTGGACCCACCATTCATTGTGGAGTTACCAAACTCCCAAGGAAACACTGTTATCCTTATGGTTGTTGACCGGTTCTCAAAGATGTGTCATTGTATTCCACTTAAAAAGTTGCTCACTTCTAAGGAACTGGCTTCCATTTTTGCTCGGGAGATCTTTCGCTTACATGGGCTACCCAAGGTGATTGTCTCGTACGGGGGTAGTCAGTTTGTGTCCCCGGTTCTGGCGAGCCTTTTGTGCACAGTTGGGAATTCAGCTTGCTTTCTCCTCTGCGTATCACCTGCAGTCTAATGGGGCCGCAGAACGAGCCAATCAGTCCTTGTAGCAATTCCTACATTGCTATATTTCTGACCATCATAACAACTGATCAGACCTATTACCGTGGGTAGAGTTTGCTCACAACAGTGCCTTGAATTCTACTTCCCGATTGTCCCCGTTTATGGTGAATTATGGTTTCCAACCTTCCATGTTGCCTGACTCGTTTGTTCCGCAGAGTATTCCTGCATTAGAGGAGCATCTCCGTGGTCTTCGTTCCACTTGAGCACAAGTCCAGGAGGCTTTGCGTTATGCTAATGAAAGGTACAGACTCCATGCTGCACGCAGACGCCTGCCTGCTCCTTCCTTCCAGGTTGGGGACAGAGTCTGGCTGTCATCTCACAACCTCTGACTTCATGTTTCCTCACTGAAGTTCGCACCTCGGTTTATTGGGCCTTTCAGCAGGGCCGATCCTAGGGTCACAGACGCCTGGGTGCAGAAATACTTCTGGCGCCCCCACGTGGGCGTGGTCATCTTACCAACTCCCCCCCTTTACAAATATTACTATGGCAACAACTCAAACACAGAGATGCTCCCCTAAGAAGTCTTTGTTACCCTGGGATCCTCCCATGATCTTTTAACAATAAAGAAAATACAGGAAGAGCGTACACTAATGAGACCTGGAGGGGAGTCTCTCTGATGCACACAGAAAGGGCTCCTGTTAGAGAATCTGTTAGAAAGAGCCCCCAGACATAGTACAGGAGATGGTCAGAGACTGCAGACATGATACAGGAGATGATCAGAGACAGCAGACATAATACAGGAGATGGTCAGAGACTGCAGACATACTACAGGAGATGGTCAGAGACTGCAGACATACTACAGGAGATGGTCAAAGACTGGAGATATAATACAGGAGATGGTCAGAGACTGCAGACATAGTACAGGAGACAATCAGAGACTGCAGACATGATACAAGAGATGGTCAGAGACTGCAGACATGATACAAGAGATGGTCAGAGACTGCAGACATGATACAGGAGATGATCAGAGACAGCAGACATAATACAGGAGATGGTCAGAGACTGCAGACATACTACAAGAGATGGTCAGAGACTGCAGACATACTACAGGAGATGGTCAGAGACTGCAGACATGATACAAGAGATGGTCAGAGACTGCAGACATGTTACAAGAGATGGTCAGAGACTGCAGACATTTTACAAGAGATGGTCAGAGACTGCAGACATGTTACAAGAGATGGTCAGAGACTGCAGACATGTTACAAGAGATGGTCAGAGACTGCAGACATGTTACAAGAGATGGTCAGAGAATGCGGACATATTACAGGAGATGGTCAGAGACTGGAGATATAATACAAGAGATGGTCAGAGGCTGCAGACATAGTACAGGAGATGGTCAGAGACTGGAGATATAATATAGGAGACGGTCAGAGACTGCAGACATACTACAGGAGATGGTCAGAGACTGCAGACATACTACAAGAGACGGTCAAAGACTGCAGACATACTACAGGAGACGGTCAGAGACTGCAGATATGATACAAGAGATGGTCAGAGACTACAGACATGATACAAGAGATGGTCAGAGACTGCAGACATGTTACAAGAGATGGTCAGAGACTGCAGTTCCTATAAACGTTAGTAAATAATGGCCGATCGGCCCTCTCACCTGACCCAGCGATACAGCAACAATGGTTCCTCTGATCAGGAGTCTGCTCACTCTGAATTGCCCATGGCGACTCTGCTGGGTAGAGCCCAGATCTCTATTCTGGCAATGACACCATTCCTTTCTCTGCCAGGGATGGGGCCAGGCTGTGTGGCTTTCCCTCATGTGGCGCAGGGCAGCGGGGTTCTCTCTCTGATGGTGTTCCCTCAGCACTGTCCGCTCCCTCTGGAGTCCTGGGTGTACTTCCCTGAAAGCTTTCCTGGACTCCTGGCTCTCTCTCTCCCATTCAGCTGAGCATGCTGTATGGGCTGCAGTTTCTGTGTTACAGTGGGGCTGCCAGTCCTTGGGACTACGTGTCCCATAATCCTCTTCTTTGCTCCTTTTTTTTTTCTTCCCTGGCTGATATGAAGGGGGGGGAAGAAACATAGTGCGCCACTCACTAGTACAGCAGCGCACACGAGGAGGAGAGGGAGAGGGGAAACAAGAGCCCGCGCCTGCAGTGGCGTCACTAGGGTTAGTGTCACCCAGTGAGGTAAAACATGGTATCACCCCCCCTCTACCAACTATAGTCGCCCCTCAGTACAGACCCCCCCTCCACTAAGTATAGACCCCCCCTCCGTCAGTGCAGACCCCCCACTAAGTATAAACCCCTCCCTCAGTATAGACCCCCCAGGACAAAACACCCCACTTTATCAGAACAGACCCCCCTCAGGACAAACCATCCCTTCCATTAGTACAGAACCACCCCCCTCCATTAATACAGACCCCCCAAAACAAACCACCCCCCTACATTAGTACAGACCCCCATCAGGACAAACCACCCCCCTACATTAGTACAGACCCCCCTCAGGACAAACCACCCCTCTACATTAGTACACACCCCCCAGGACAAGTCACCCCCCCTACATTAGTACAGACCTCCCAGGACAAATCACCCCCCTACATTAGTTTAGACCCCCAGGACAAATCACCCCCCCCAATTAGTATAGACCCCCAGGACAAACAACCCCCCTACATTAGTACAGACCCCCCAGGACAAATCACCTCCCCCCTACATTAGTACAGACCCCCCAGGACAAATCATCTCCCCCTACATTAGTTTAGACCCCCCAGGACAAATCCCCCCCTACATTAGTATAGACCCCCAGGACAAACCACCCCCCACATTAGTTTAGACCCCCCAGGACAAACCACCCCCCCTACATTAGTACAGGCCCCCCAGGAAAAATCCCCTCCCCCCTACATTAGTTTACACCCCCCAGGACAAATCACCCCCCCTACATTAGTATAGACCCCCCAGGACAAACCACCCCCCTACATTAGTTTAGACCCCCCAGGACAAACCACCCCCCCACATTAGTACAGACCCCCAGGACAAATCACCCCCCCCTACATTAGTATAGACCCCCAGAACAAACCACCCCCCTACATTAGTACAGACCCCTAGGACAAATCACCCCCCTACATTAGTATAGACCCCCAGAACAAACCACCCCCCCACATTAGTACAGACCCCCCAGGACAAATCACCCCCCTACATTAGTACAGACCCCCCCCTCCATTAGGCTAATTAAAAACACCCGGGTGGCAGCTGGAGAGGAGAGGACGGTGCACCCGGCCAGGATTGGCCCTGCCTTTCAGTATTCTTTGCAGGATTAACCCAGTGGCTTATGCTTTTGACCTTCCTTCTAATATGCGTATTTCGAATGTATTTCATGTCTCCTTATTAAAACCTTTGATCTGCAACTGCTTTACAACCTCGGTGCCACGTCCTCACCCTGTACAGGTTGAGAACCATGAGGAGTATGAAGTACAGTCCATTGTTGACTCCCGCAGTTTCCGTGGGCGCATACAGTACCTGATGCATTGGAAAGAGTAAGGTCCGGAGAAACGCTCTTGGGTCTCATCCTTGGCTGTACATGCCCCTGTCCTCCTCCGTGATTTTCATAGATGTTTTACCCTCAAGCCCGGTGGTCCTCCGAGGGGGAGGGGTCGTTGAGGAGGGGGTACTGTCAGGGCTGGGCTCTGCCCTTCCTTCTCTGAGCTGGCCGCTCAGCTGTTGGCTAATTGCCAGCTCCCATCACTCTCCACAGTTACTCAGCTGTTGATAATCATGCTCGTCAGTCCTGCCTACTTAAGCTGTCCAGTCCAGAGGAGCTCTGCCTTCGCCTTGGTCACATCACAAGAAACTATCTCCTGCGTTCCTGTTTAAAGACTGGCTTTGCTGACATCCCTTCTGGCTCCAGATCCTGCTTGCTGTTCCACTACTTTGATCCCTGACTTCTGGCTTGGCTGACTATCTGTTCCGGTTACTAAACTTTGGCTATGTTTTGACTACGTTTGTTCTTTTTACTTTTATTATTAAACAAATGTGATTTAACTGTACTGCTGTCTTGGTCTGATTTCATGGTTTCTGACAGAATGCTGATGATGATCCCTCAACCTTGTATTTTTTGAAGGCCTTCTCTTTTGCTTTTATATTCATTTTTATATTGGACTTAAGTAATCCAGGACCTTTGTTCGCTCTTTTAAATGTATTACCCAATATGATGCACTGGCTAATGCCCTTATTTAATATGCTCTTAAAGCGAACCCATCTCTCTTCCATGTTCTTTGTTCCTAAAATTTTATCCCGATTAATGCCTTCTAGCAAGGTTTGTAGTTTAGGGAAGTTGTCTCTTTTGAAATTCAGTGTCTTTGTATTTCCCTTATGTTTCCTATTTGTGTGATTTATACTGAAGCCAATTGACCTGTGATTGCTGTTTCCTAAATTGACCCGTATTTCCACATCCGTGATCAGGAATGTTGGTAATCAGTAGATCTAGTAACGCTTTATTTCTAGTTGGTGCATCTACCATCTGAACTATGAAATTGTCCTGCAAGACATTTAGGAACTGGTGAGCCTTAGACGAATGCATGGTTCCCTCTGCCCAGTCTATATCTGGATAATTAAAATCCCCCATTATGATAACACTTCCCCTTCCTTACTGCTAATCCAAATTTTGATAGGAGATCCGTTTCCCCCTCCCCCCTCAGGTTAGGGGGCCTATAGCATACCCCCAGTATTATTTTCCCCTTAGCTTCATCCCTTTGGAGCTCTACCCATAAGGATTCCACCTCCTCCCTAGCTCCTTTAGTGATGTCATCTCTCACATTCACTTGTACATTATTCTTGATATATAGACATACCCCTCCCCCTTTTTTACTCTCTCTATCACTGCAATAAAGGGTATACCCTTGAATGGTTGCCAGCCAATCATGAGAGCTTGCTACTTTCTGCGATACCCTGGAGATACCTGTCCCTAAGCTACATGAATGGTATCTAGTGGCCACACCCCCTCCACCAACTACAATTTGACAGAAGGCTCCCCTAACCAAACGATCGTGGGGCCCACATACCCCCCACAAGACCACTAAGCATAGAAATGGATGAACTGCCTGCAGCCTTAAGTCCTGATGTACTCTCTTTTTGCTCAGATTTGTATCTGACTTTTGACTGTAAATCCTAATAGAAAAAGGTTACCATCCAGCTAGATCATGTATGTTGCCAACATCCCTAGGTGAAAAAAAATACCCCCAAATAAGGTTGTGGGACTTTAACGGCAACAGCCTAATGTAAAAACAATTTTATTCCATAGAAAAATGTATATATGTATACAAAACATTAGCATAGTAAATAAACATAACACAGTGAACACAATAAAAAGCTGAAACACAGCTGTACTGATGTGCATTGGATAAAGATGCTTGTAATGTCTTCCACAAAGGCCTACGCGTTTCGGGACTGAAACTGACCGTCCCTTCATCAAGGGCGACTCGTGGGACAAGCTCTTACTGTATGGTGAAATACAAGATTGGAAAAAATATAAATAAATACAACATTTTCTATCGCATACTATTGTCATAGCATTGCATAGAGAACATGAAGTCTATGAAACCAAAACAAGAGAAACAGCCTACCCAAACATGACAGTGTTGGAGCACCCATTGCCCAAATCACGGTGGCGGATATGTCAAAAACACCCACGGATCCAAAAACTGGAGCCTGGGTGTGTGTGGTTGGCCCCAGTCTGCCCACACTGATCCACCCCCAAAAAAGGAGACACCGAATCACGGAGCCCGTCCAAGAGGGTACTGTGTCAGGATGGCAATCTGACTGTAAATTACTGTAAATCTGCCCTACCTATAGGCACCCCAGCAGTCCCCCTTGTGTTCCTTAGTTTCATCAGTTTTACATAATGGGCTTGTTTTGGTTGAGACCTAAGAGCAGTTGGCTTTCCTTTCACTGACCCCGCTCTAACACTTGTTCAAAGTTCCCTTATTATTGATCACCTTTGTGTCTCCCTGACCCCCCTAGTCTGTTCTGTTTTGGTCAGGTAGACATATAGAAACGTGTATAGTTTTAGGCCAGATAGGCCTGTTTTAAATTGCTCTCAATGTATGCTGTACTGCTATTGTTGTTTATTCTGCTAACCCTTTATTTTTTTCTCTAATCTTCTCTCTCTCTCCTTCTTTTGTGCTGATTCATCACATGGCTCATTCCATCGGTCTGGATCTCCTCCTGGAGCAGTGGCGGCTGGTGAAGTTTTGGGATGGGGGGGCGCCAGACCCCGCCCTTCCTTTTTGACCCCTCCCACTTGGTGAAATGGGCGTGGCTTCATCGAAATAGTGGGCGTGGCTCTAAGGTGGTGTGGTTAGCGTCTGAGATGAACGAGGGATGGAGGGAGAGGGAGAGGGAGAGAGGGACAGCAGGCCTAGATCCTACACAACAATAGAAATGTGTATTCTACAAAGTTTAACAATCAGCAGATAAAGATACTCCAAACACCTGGTGTTAGCGCTTCAATCATCCCGGCACCATGGTTGTTATGGTGTCAGGATGATTGAAGTGCATTATTACTATTATTACATTGTAATATAAAATTAAATCGTTCAACTCACCATAATGCAGAATCAGTGGGAGCCCTGAGCGTGTCACTAGCCACGTCGCCTACAACCAGATGCCATCAGGTGTCCCCAGCAGTCCCTCCTTACATGCAGCCTCTGTCACATAAAATGCAGCCTCTGTCACATAAAATGCAGCCTCTGCCCCCCCAAATGCAGCCCCTGTCTCCCCCCCAAATTCAGCCCCTGTCTCCCCCCCAAATGCAGCCTCTGTCTCCCCCCAAATGCAGCCTCTGTCCCCCCCAAAATACAGCCTCTGTCCCCCCCCCCAAAATGCAGCCTCTGTCCCCTTACATCAGAGTTGCCATCAGTGTCCCCCTACAGCATGTGTCCCCATCAGAGCCCCCCACAGCAGGTGTCCCCCACAGCAGGGTGTCCCCATCAAAGTCCCCCCACAGCAGGTGTCCCCCATCAGAGTCCCCCATCAGAGCCCCCCACAGCAGGTGTCCCCTATCAAAGCCCCCCACAGCAGGTGTCCCCTATCAAAGCCCCCCACAGCAGGTGTCCCCCATCAGAACCCCCCACAGCAGGTGTCCCTCCATCAGAGTCCCCCCACAGCAGGTGTCCCCCATCAGAGTCCCCCCACAGCAGGTGTCCCCCATCAGAGCCCCCCACAGCAGGTGTCCCCCACAGCAGGTGTCTCAATCAGAGTCCCCCCACAGCAGGTGTCCCCATCAGAGTCCCCCCACAGCAGGTGTCCCCCATCAGAGCCCCCCACAGCAGGTGTCCCCCATCAGAGCCCCCCAACAGCAGGTGTCCCCATCAGAGCCCCCCAACAGCAGGTGTCCCCTATCAAAGCCCCCCACAGCAGGTGTCCCCCATCAGAGTCCCCCCACAGCAGGTGTCCCCCATCAGAGTCCCCCCACAACAGGTGTCCCCGATCAGAGCCCCCCACAGCAGGTGTCCCCCACAGCAGGTGTCTCAATCAGAGTCCCCCCACAGCAGGTGTCCCCATCAGAGTCCCCCCAAAACAGGAGTCGCCCATCAGAGCCCCCAACAGCAGGTGTCCCCATCAGAGCCCCCCAACAGCAGGTGTCCCCATCAGGTTCCCCCCACAGCAGGTGTCCCCATCAGGGTCCCCCCACAGCAGGTGTCCCCATCAGAGCCCCCCAAAGCAGGTGTCCCCATCAGAACCCCCCACAGCAGGTGTCCCCATCAGAGCCCCCCACAGCAGGTGTCCCCATCAGAACCCCCCACAGCAGGTGTCCCCATCAGAGCCCCCCACAGCAGGTGTCCCCATCAGAACCCCCCACAGCAGGTGTCCCCATCAGAACCCCCCACAGCAGGTGTCCCCATCAGAGCCCCCCACAGCAGGTGTCCCCATCAGAGCCCCCCCACAGCAGGTGTCCCCCATCAGAGCTCCCCCACAGCAGGTGTCCCCATCAGAGCCCCCCACAGCAGTTGTCCCCATCAGAGCCCCCCCACAGCAGGTGTCCCCCATCAGAGCCCCCCCACAGCAGGTGTCCCCATCAGAGCCCCCCCACAGCAGGTGTCCCCCATCAGAGCCCCCCACAGCAGGTGTCCCCATCAGAGCCCCCCCCACAGCAGGTGTCCCCCATCAGAGCCCCCCCACAGCAGGTGTCCCCCATCAGAGCCCCCCAACAGCAGGTGTCCCCATCAGAGTCCCCCCACAGCAGGTGTCCCCATCAAAGTCCCCCCACAGCAGGTGTCCCCTATTAAAGCCCCCCCACAGCAGGTGTCCCCCATCAGAGTCCCCCCACAGCAGGTGTCCCCCACAGCAGGTGTCTCAATCAGAGTCCCCCCACAGCAGGTGTCCCCATCAGAGTCCCCCAAAACAGGAGTCGCCCATCAGAGCCCTCCGCAGCAGGTGTCCCCCATCAGAGCCCCCCAACAGCAGGTGTCCCCCATCAGAGTCCCCCCACAGCAGGTGTCCCCATCAGAACCCCCCACAGCAGGTGTCCCCATCAGAGCCCCCCACAGCAGGTGTCCCCATCAGAACCCCCCACAGCAGGTGTCCCCCATCAGAGCCCCCCCACAGCAGGTGTCCCCCATCAGAGCCCCCCCACAGCAGGTGTCCCCATCAGAGCCCCCCCACAGCAGGTGTCCCCATCAGAGCCCCCCACAGCAGGTGTCCCCATCAGAGCCCCCCACAGCAGGTGTCCCCCATCAGAGCCCCCCCACAGCAGGTGTCCCCATCAGAGCCCCCCACAGCAGTTGTCCCCATCAGAGCCCCCCAACAGCAGGTGTCCCCCCATTCTCCACACAGCGGAACTTACCTTGGGTCTCCTGCGGTGTCCTCCTCACACTGGCACCAGCATTCTTCCTGCTTCCTCTCTCGGGCGCAATGAGTGAGAGAACCAGGAAGTGACATCTGACTCAGGGCAGATGTCAATCAAATCTGAAGTGCCAAGTAGCTTCCGCCCGGTGCCTGTAGTATCTATTGCTATGGCCGAGCGGAAGCTACTCGGCGCATCAGAAAACGCCACAAGGCGGGCTAATCGCCCGCAAATGCAGCGCCACGTCTGCAATCTCGTGATTGCATAGACGTGGCGCTTCCTATAAGTGCACTGTGTCCGGCGTCGCTCTGTGTCCGGCGTCCGAACACAGTGCACTTAAGGACATTTTTTTCCTTTTTTTTTTTTTTAAAGGGCCAGTATTAAAAAAATTGTTTTTTTTTTGTTTTTTTTTAACTTTTTTTCTTTTTTTTTTTTTTGCTGCCTGGAGGGGGGGGGGGCGGCGCCCAGGCGCCCCCTATGGACGGGCCGCCACTGTCCTGGAGTATAAGTCCCCCTGGCTCTCGCAATATGGTCATCATCCTGCTGGTTCAGATAAGTGCTGCTCTTTCTGATTTTGTCCAACACTATGGTTAATGTTTTATCACTGAATGTTCATGGCCTACATTCAAATAGAAAGAGGCATCTGGCACTTAGGCAGTTTAGACAGTTGGGGGCTGATGTCATTTTCGTTTAAGAGACTCATTTTGACAGAGGGGGCTCTTTGGCATTTGCATCCGTATACCTCCCTCGTGCCTATTAGGCGTCTAACTCTCGGGAGAGAGCTGGCGTTGCTATACTCTTTAAACGTGGCTCACCTTACACCAGTTCTGAATCCTACATTGACCCACGTGGCAATTTTGTTATCCTCCATGGCTCGTGGCAGACGCAAGTAGTTACCTTCTGTGCCCTATAAGCTCCGAATGTCCGACAGATTTGTTTTCTGACCAAAGTTTTGACCCGCCTTTTTTGCTCGGATCACGAATATCTGGTCATAGGGGGAGACTTTAACCTACCCCATTCATCTGCTCTCGATCGCCATGTGATGGAACCTCGGGGAGCTACTCAGCACATATACTCTTGATCTCCTGGTCTTATCACACCCCTGTCTTGCTCACATTATCCTTGGGTACCCCCAATTGTAGACCCTGCCATTGGCAACTAAATAACTTTCTTTTTCAACACAGGTCTGAGCTGGAGTCTACTTTGAAACTCTACTTTGCCGATAATAATACCCCTGATATATCCCTTTCCACCCTCTGGGAAACCGGTGCATTGCTATCTCCTCAACCATGAAAAAGGATGCCCTGGCTGTTAAATTACAAACTGAACAGAAACTTAGGGCCCTAGAACGCCAGCTGCAATCTACCACAACTCTACCCTTGCTTAACCAATTCCATACCGGGCCATTGTCATATGACGTCTGCAGGAGCACTTTGCCACCCTGGGCGGGCGTCATATGACATCCTCTGCTTCTCGCAGCTACTGCGGGCCCCCGGGGGCCCCCCAGCACGGCGATCAGAGATGAGGCGTGTCCCTCGGACAGAGCCCATCCCAGATCAGTGAAAAATAAAATTTGGCTCTTTACCACGTGACCGGCTGTGTCCAATTACATACACTATCCTCGTGCATGGCGCTCGTACGCGCCCCTAGGGGCATGCAGAGCAGGGATCAGGGACAAGGCCTATCACCCTAACATAGCCCATCCTCGATCGCTGTAAAGGGCCAATTAAATGGTCAGTGACTGGCTGTGTCCAATCACCGCCTGTCACAGAATATCAACAAACCACAGGAACGATTGTGTGTAAGGAGGAGATTGTGGTAACAGCTCGTTACCGCTTACAGTGCACACCAATCACACCGATTGCCCCCCCCGTAATAAAGAGGACCTGTCACCAGCCCATCAAAGTACCTGCCACAGCCCACCTGAGTACTTGTCACCAGCCCATCTGAGTACCCGAGTACCTGTCACCAGCCCATCTGAGTACCTGTCACCAGCCCATCCGAGTACCCGAGTACCTGTCACCAGCCGATCCGGGTACCCGAGTACCTGTCGACAGCCCATCAGAGTACCCGAGTACCTGTCACCAGCCCATCAGAGTACCCGAGTACCTGTCACCAGCCCATCAGAGTACCAGAGTACCTGTCACCAGCCCATCAGAGTACCAGAGTACCTGTCACCAGCCCATCAGAGTACCAGAGTACCTATCACCAGCCCATCAGAGTACCACAGTACCTGTCACTAGCCCATCAGAGTACCTGTCACCAGCCCAACAGAGTACCTGTCGACAGCCCATCAGAGTACCCGAGTACCTGTCACCAGCCCATCAGAGTACCCGAGTACTTGTCATCAGCCCATCAGCGTACCCGAGTACCTGTCACCAGCCCATAAGAGTACCCGAATATCTATCTGCAGCCCATGCCTCATAGAATATACCTTGGGGTGTTTGCGTTCCAAAATTGGGTCATTTTGTGGGTAATTCCACTGTCCTGGTGCTCCAGAGCCTTCAAAAGTGTAATAGGTTGTTAGGAAATTTTATGTGTTTCATGACTGAGTAATTGACATTCAAAATGCGAGAGCACTGGAAGCTGAAAATTGGTCTGGGCAGGAAGGGTGTAAAAGTGCCCTGTATTGAAGTGGCTGAAAAGATTATCCGCTTACGTATAACCCTCAAGGACTTAGCACTGGGCCAGGTGGAAAAAGCACTGATTAGGCTGAAGCAGTTATACTATGACAAAGGTAATAAGCCACTGACAGGCTGACCCCTCACCCTTTTAACCCCTGCAGCAAGGCTGGCAGCACTCATACGTCTATTTCCCAAAGACAACCTCTGGATATGACACTGAGCATGTGCACTCAACTTCTTTGGTCTACCATGGCGAGGCCTGCTCTGAGTAGAACTTGTCCTGTTAAACCACTGTATGGTCTTGGCCACCATGCTGCAGCCCAGTTTCAGGGTCTTGACAATCTTCTTATAGCCTAGGTCATCCATATGTAGAGCAACAATTCTGTTTTTCAGATCCTCAGAGAGTTCTTTGTCATAAGGTGCCATGTTGAACTTCCAGTGGCCAGTATGAGAGAGTGTGAGTGATAACACTAAATTTAACACACCTGCTCCCCATTCACACCTGAGACCTTATAACACTAACTAGTCACATGACACTGGGGAGGGAAAATGGCTAATTGGGCCCAATTTGGACATTTTCACTTAGGGGTGTACTCACTTTTGTTGCCAGTGGTTTAGGCATTAATGTCTGCGTGTTGAGTTATTTTGAGGGGACAGCAAATTTATACTGTTTTACAAGCTGTACACTCACTACTTTACATTGTAGCAAAGCGTCATGTCTTCAGTGTTGTCACATGAAAAGGTATAATAAATGATTTACAGCTGTAGGGGGGCGTGGCCGAACGGAGATCTAAACAGACGTGCCTGGGGTGAGCTCCTCCAGGCATAAAGCACACCTGGAGATATACTCACCCACGGACCAGCGCTGACCCTGCTTGAGCCTCAGACAGTCACACAGACAAGGAGGGAGCTGTTTGGGACCGAGATCGCGGCGTTCGTGACGATTGCAGAGCTCCGGGCCAACTGCTAGGAAAGGCCGCGGCTCCGGCCTACTCACAGGGAACGGTGGCCATCTTGCTTCACCCAGAGGCCGTGCCTGCCCTGTCTCCGGTCGCTATACATGCCCTACCTCCTGCACAATCATTGGGGACATTCAGCCTGCTACTGGGGGCCTGTGATCCCCTCCGTACTGCTCTAGGAGGCCTGCCAGAGGGACCTGGTAAGTGACGGCGGCCATTTTGCTACACCCGGCGGCTTATTCATCTTTCTTGGGCCCATTCTGAACCCCCCCCAGGAATACCTTGGCCTGGCCAATTGAGACCCCCCGGGATATTTAGTAAACATTCACCCCAGCATGTACTCACGGTGCTGCCCTAGCTCCAGAGACTGAATGTGGCGGCCATCTTGCTACACCCCGGCAGCCCCCTGTCTCCTCTGGGCCTAATCTTAGCCTCACCCACCCCCTGGGGACACCCTGATCTGACAGACTGTGGCCCTAGACGGGGACACTAGCAAGCATCTACCCCCATAAGTACACGAACTGTCACCACGGGTCCTGAACACGAGTGGCGGCCATCTTGCTCCGCCCAAGCTGCGGTATCTACATACGCTCCTGTTATTCTTACCCCTCTGAGCCTGGATCGCTCCCTGCACAGCCACAAGAGAAGCCCAACAGGGTCGGTGCCCACCAGTGGTCCCCATCCATACAACTTTGCAGAGAAGCAGGACAGACCATGTATGGCTAAGCAATGAGCTGCTGAGCTCCATAACTGCCCGTAGCTGACAGGCTATTCTTCAGTTGTCGCACATCTTTGAAAAGCATGTCCACACACAGTGCTCGATCTACTGAGTCCACGGACCTGCAACAGGGCACAATCCAACGATACCTGCTCCGCACATCTCAGTCTGATTCCCGCACTCCCAAAGACAAGATGGCGTCCGCTCGAAACCCGGGGAAGGGCAAGCCTCCTCCTCCCACTCAGCCGGCGACAGACAGCAGCGAAGATTCGGATAACCCTCCCGTCCTGCACTCGGACCTATCAGATGTGGCATCCAGGCCTGAGACCCCTGCTGCCCCTCTTTCGGACACGGGTCCTAGAGATGTGGCCCCTCAGGCTTCAGGAGGATCGAATAGATCTGAGGCCTCGACCCTTCTGGCGGCCT